>NC_055997.1:126727015-127327015 GCF_018446385.1 Zingiber officinale
TTGATGGTTTTGACATGGAATATGAATTCGCAAGAGAGATTGAAGCAAACACTATTATTTTCAGAGACTGTCAACAAGACGTTGATCAACAGCGAATATTTGTGAAAATTTATCAACGAGACAAAATTGAGAAATATATAGCAAGAACAGCGGCAAGCTTGAGTGCTCATGCAGAAGTGCATCGACTTGATCATTAGAGGTATGGCTATCAAGGGAACAACACCAAAATCAAGGCATGAAGACTCTTTAGTTATTTTTATCCCCTAGCAGTAGAAGCATTGCATTCACGAAGATTTCATTATAATATATATGCATTTATAAGAAACATATTAGCATACTCTATAAAATGAAAGTCGACACAATTAGGATACAGTACTATTTCTTAGTTCTGAAGCCATTACTACAACTCCTTCCAATGCTTTAAATGGTCAAACCTGAAAGATAGTCGTCAAATGGGTACACTATCATCCAAAGCACCTCCATTTTTTGCTTTTGGCAGGAAGAACCTGGAAGGAGAAAGCTATGGGGAGATAAAATGGAGAATTGTCAATAGAGAAGCATAGGAAAAATGTCGTGGAATATGAAAGAAGAGATAAAAACATAACTGTGATTTACATGCTATTTAAAAAAAAAATCTAGCCTAATTGGAAGATTCATACATGATAAACATTATGGGTTGATTTTCTGAGACATCCATAATTTGCAGCTAGGCCCATTTGGTTTGGATGTAAAGATAAGTCGCTCATTGCTTCTCAAATTCAAGTAGTCAACCTGATTCAAGATTCACCAACACAGATAAAATAGCAATGAATATGATGCAAAGTGTCAACGACGAGGAAAGCCTTGAGAAATGTGATATGTAGTAGAGTAGCATAGTGATGACATGCTTCCATGCAACTCCAGTATCATAAAATAAATTTACACAGATTGAGAAGAGAAGTTATTGATATTTAAGTTACTGACCTGATCTGGATCAAAAATCAAAAGGCAAAATGCGTCAACTGGGCCTTCAGATGGATCAAGTTTTATCTCTTCACCAGGGTCGTGGATAGCAATAGCTGGAAGACTAGGAGTAGGGGCTAAGTACTGTAATCGTGATTTCAGAGAACTTGCAAACCATGCTTTCTCCCTTTTCTGCATAAAAAAAATTATAGTTAAAGCCATAGCAAAAGATCAGCTAGACTAATAGATGCTAGAAAAATATTATTGATTGCGGTCAGTTGGCGAGATAAATTATCAAAATGCATTCTGCTTTATGTCGATGCCAAGGCTGAGGCAACCACATCAGATTCTTGAAACAAACAAGCCCCAAAAGTAGAAAACTTATCAACAAGTATAATTAGTCAATGTAATGGAGGTATCCAACAGCAAATCAGGCCAGAATTAGCATATTGCAGAAAAATCTAGAAATGCATAACCTCAATAACTTAATTTCTATACCCTTGACACTTATTTTTCTTTTTAAAATGGTCATGTATAAACAATTAGCAAATTATTATGTCCAATCAATGAGATATTACCCCCAAAAAAAAAGTTAGAGCATGATTTTTCAATAGACAAGTTGGAATCGAAATTCATGTGCATGCTACACGAGCAATTATAACTGTTCAAATTCTGAAGATTCAGACAATCAGGACTGTGAAGGTAAGGAAATGAGTAACTTAGTTTCAACATTACTTTCTTTTTATAAAAAAAGAAAGAACAAACTAATTCATTAAACCATCTAAAAATGTAGGACATTGGATTTCATCTAGAATCATCATCCCCTCCCCTCTCCTCTAGGAACACCTAACAATAATATGAGCTTGTTTATTCCTCTCCTTTAACATGACACCAACTAACAATTATACCCTCCCCAAACTCCCAAATACCATCAATACAATGCTTGGAATGATGGCACATCTCACCTTCTCAAGCATTTTACAGATACCAAAAAGTCTGAAACAACAATAATAGAAGAGCGGAAATTATGCTAGTAGCCATCCAAAGCAAACTTTATTGATAAATCATTTATGTACCTTTTCTTAAGTGACTAACCATAGAAAGACCTGATACAATCACATGCTAATTTGCTATAGGCGATCCATAATTTGCTATACCTCAGATGTAACAAAGATCATAAATATTGAACTTACAACATTGAGGAAATTTAGAGTTGGCCATACCTTATATGTAACAAAGATCATATATTTGAATCATGTGACAACAATGAATGAGGATCGTCGGAAGCATTAAAATTTGTAGCTTCAATGATGCACATCAACAACAAAAGTGAAATCATGCTCTTTACAACTTGTTTTACTATCATGAAGATAGATAAATTTTCCACATTCGTGGACCAATTTTGAGAACTATTATATCATAGATTAGTGCTCCAATAACAGTTTGAATCTTACACAGCATACCTCTATCGCATCACCACCATCTTATCAACAATTCTTGGTTATATATTCATGTGTAAAAGATCATTTGTCAATACCATGTGTATGGACATGCTAAAATCTGACAAATGCCACAATCTAGATTAGGGAATTAGTGGTTCAAATCATTTGTCACCGAGTACTGTTTGTTAAAGTGACGCTAACCATATTATGGGAATTGGCCAATAAAATTGAATTTATAGCAGTTTGTCAATCTGCAATTACCCTTACCCAAAATGTAATAATAATCATAGGTGAATCTAATAGCAACGAATAATGATCACAGGATAATAGGAAAAGCTAAACTATTTGCTAACCTGAAGCTTCAAAACATCTGAATTTGTAGCATCAATGATGTCTATAGTTCCCTTAAATCTGAACTGTTCCCATGACTCAGTGAAGTACCAACATACCTAGAAGAGTTTAATAAACCATAACAAAGCAATTTCAGTTCATTACTGCAACACTGAAATTTGACTTGTTGCAAATATATGAAGAATTTCAACCAATGAAAAATATTTGAAGGCAAACACTTATGATAAAGTGGCATTTGTATGTTTTACAACTTTATCGTGTGCAAGAACATTAAATATTGGTTAATTCAACATCCATCATCATCGTTTGTCTATTAAAGATTTTTTTTTTTTTAAAGTTAAAATAGATATTGATTGCTCATCATTCTAGCTTAGTGATTAGGAAGAAAAGAATGAAACTACAGAAGTAACAAGTTTTCGTGATATACAGATGATAGAAGTATAGAACATATATTTGAATGCTAGCGTGCGTTCATTATGGGCAGCAACAAAGTTATAAGTCGATAAAATGCGCCAATCAAATTATGCCCCAAACGATTTACCTCTCCGAAACGGCAATGCTGAATCTCCTCAATCTGTTCAATCAACGAAAGCAAGCACAAAGAATGAGTACATACAATTCTTGCAAAAACTCCTAATACGTGTAAGTTACCTTGGCGCTGCGGCGATCGGTATTTATCTGAATCATATCCGTACCCTCCTGAAATCCTCTAGAGACAGAAAAATCAATCAACAACTTCCGCCCAAACTATTGGCTAATGAAATTGAGACAGGAAGGACGCGCAAGAATAGTACGGGTCATACCGGAAGACCACAGTTCGATTGGAAGGTCTTCCATTGGGACCGATTGTCGCCTGTCAACAATTGTTGAACAAGGATCAAGATCACGGAGAGAGAGAGAGAGCGCGAGCGAGAAAGGTCCCTTACCAGTTGAAAGAAGGCGGAATGCTTGAGATGGGCATTGGAGTCCAAGGATTTTAGGAGGAGGGGCTTCCACGACGCCATTTCCCGGAAGGAAGAAGAAGCAACTGCCGTGCTGTGCTTCTTTCTCTTCGATTACTTCCACAAGGAAGCACGCGTTCGATGTGCTCCTCTTAGCGACCTTCTCGCTTCTCTCGCTATCGTGTGGAATGACCAACGACGGTTCGATCCTGTTTCAGTATCCACGGGGGTGCCCTCCTTGTTTAATTCAGTATCCATTTTAGTATATTGTTAGCATGATAGCACAATTGCTAGTCTCTCACGGGGTTGCCCATTAGAAGGGGGGCGGATTTGTTACAATAGGATAAGGTTAATTTCTATTTTTGATATGCACATGCCTTAAGAATTTTTTAATCAACTTTGTTACAAAAGTATACAAAGATTTAAAGATGGAAGGGTGGTGCACTCCTACAACTGTTGTGGGGGCAACTTCCTAACCTAAAGGGTGTGTTTGGTTCAGGATGATCGTTAATTACTTTGGTTATCTGTCCAAGGTTATCATTGATAATCTTGTTTGGTTTAGGTTATAATCAATTCCCAAGTAATACAACTTTACTGCCATATCAGCAAAACGTCATCAAATAGGTTATAACACCGGAATCTGATTACCTCCACAATCTTATGTTTTCTGTCATTCCGGGGGTTAACCAATTTTTCTGTCAAAATTATCCTTTCATTTTTTTTCACAACGACGACTCGCAAGTTGTTCTCCAATGGCTCGTGAGGCAAGAGCAGCGGCGAGCGGAGGCAGCTGCGAGCAGCGGCGAGCGGAGGCGGCTGCGAGAAGCGGCGAGAGGAGGCGGCTGCGAGCAGCGGCGAGCGGAGGCGGCTGCGAGCAGCGGCGAGCGGAGGCATCTGCGAGCAGCGACAAGCGGAGGCGGCTGCGAGCAATGGCAAGCAACAGGGGCGAGCAATGAGCAACGGCTGAGACGAAGCGAGCAGTGGCAGCGACGCAACCTAGCCTACGATGATAGCAGGAGCGGAGGAAGAAGGAAAATGATTTTTGGCTTAGGCAGTTGAAACCCTAATGCTCACCTTTTACCATTCGCTGCTACCGAGCCACACACTTACGACCTCCTCCGCTAGCAAGCGCTGAAGAAGGAAAAAGTCCTGCCTCTGTCTTTGTAGCCGACCAAATTTAGGGGAGGCAAGCCCCGCCTGTCTAACCATTTTTCATGCACTAAACAACTGCTGAAGAAGGAGAAAGCTCCACCTCCATCTTCAAAGCCGGCCAAATCTGGGGGAGGCAAGCCCGACCTCTTTCTAGCCATTTTCATGCACTAAACAGGCATCAAAGAAGGAGAAAGCCTCGCCTTCGTCTTCGAAGTCAGCCAAATTTAGGGGAGGCAAGCAGAAGAAGAAGGTGTGAATCATTTTCTCTTGTAAAAGTTTTGACTTTTCCAATTTTTTCATCTTTAGTGGTGCATAAATGGGTTAGGACTGGCACACAGTTGAACTTTTCGCTTGTAAATGTTGCTGGTAATGACATTGTCCAAGGAAATAAGAAGCTTATTCTGGGTAAGTTCATTTCAGTTTAATTTGAGTGTATTTGCATATATCCTTTTCCCCTTAACTAATTATATTAGTCATTTTAAGGAAAGTCCACATTCAAAATTGCTTTGCATGTTTTCTTAAGCTAGTCATTTCAGGAAACTAATCTTAAGTGCAACTTTGGAAGTTTAAATTTTCTCAGGTGCTGTAGATTATTTTGGATATGTTGTTGGAAAACAGAATCCTTTCAGGAGGCTTATATTGAATATTGAAGTTGGAAATTAGAGCCATGGTTTTTGAAATCAATAAATCTATAAGATGAAAATCTTAATATTGATTGTACCAAATTCTAGGTACTTAATCAGGGAAAGAAAGTTAAATAGAAAATTACAAAATAAGAGGAAATAGGGAAATTAGTTATTTAGTTCCTCCAAAGTTAACATCATTAAGTCATGTTAGACCTTGACTATATGGTTCTTATTCCTCTATTGAAATTTATTCATGATAAGATCACTATAAATATCTTATCCCTTATATTTCTTTGTGTTTCAACTATAAGTTAAAGGATCAAACAGAACTCCTCAGATGGATAGTTTTAAGGTTTCTTGAGTCATTGCTCGACCCATCTAATATTCATTATCAGTATTCATCTCAAATTTATATCCCTTTTGTGTTTTTTTTACCGATGCAGGATAAGAACTTATCGAATGGATTATTTTTGCTTGAGCTTCTTAGTTCTGTGAAACCGAGGGTTGTGAAAATAATAGGGTTTAAGAGATTGAAATTACTTGAAGAGTTATGCATTGTGTTCAGATACTGTGCACTAGATAACATACAATTCTAAACAATATAGCATAATATGAACATTAACAGATGTCTGGAATGGCAGGTTCCATTGGGGAAGTGCCAATTCTCTTGGTGAAGCCACAATCCTACATGAACTACAGCGGAGAATCGGTTTTCTACTTTCTCTCAATTTCTTTCAAAACTATTCTCAATATCAATACGTATATGATAACCTTTACATGTAGGTAGGGCCACTTGCTGCATATTATCAAGTGCCATTACGGCATATTTTACTTGTAAGTTAATGAGCAGTAGCTTTTTGCATTGATTTTGAGATGTTATATTATGTCCAAGTTCTTCTTCTGTAGATGTATGACGAAATGAGTTTGCCCAATGGTGTTTTGAGGGTTTAGCGAAAAGGCGGTCATGGACATCACCATGGGTTAGTGTGTTCTTTAATTAATCCATCACCAGTTTTGCAATACAACTCTGTTTATAAACTAGAAGCTGCATCACTGGATACAATATACTCATCATTTATGTGATATCCACTTCTCTTTTTCCCTGTTAATTTGGAAAACTGAAGTACTTGCTTTACAAGGCAAGTTAATCGAACATTAGGTTCTCAAGATTTGTCATTTAACTGGTTTTAATATAATATACTATATATTTGTTCTTTCTTTCACAAACATGTCCATGTACTGTCACCTTCATTAGTTAATTTTGTTTGAAATTGCTCACACGATTTCAATTTTGTTCTATTTCGTAATGATCTGTTTTGAATAAAATGGTAAGCTAAAATTTGATTGCGATGGATGAAAGAAAAATTACTATATTTCCATAAACATGATCGTGGTCTCTTAAATTGATTGTTGCCCTCTTCTTATATCAGTTTCTGTGAGTTTTTCTAATTTCTCTGCTATTATTACCTTCTTTGAGCTTGACCACAGAGATATTAAACCCCAAAATCTCCTGGTGTGTACTAATCCTGTAATCCATGTTGTGTTCTATGCCTTTTTGTTGTGATTCATAACCACTTTAACCACATAAATACATGAAAACAGAACCAGGCTTCTCTTCTTTTCTTTTTATTTTAGCTGAAACTATTTGATTTCGGTAGCGCAAAAGTCTTGATAATTGTTTTGTGGCTATAATTGTATTGCAGATTCTCCGAATGCCTCCTGAAGCTGTCGATCTTGTATCTAGACTTCTACAATACTCTCCAAACCTGAGATGCACTGCTGTGATGAGTTTAGCCATTCCTTAAATTTGCACTAGATACTACGACTCGTGCATCTGCTGAGTTCTTTACTTTAGTACAGTTGGAAGCACTAGTTCATCCATTCTTTGATGAGCACTAGTTGTTTGACAGACCAGTTTAAAGCCGCATCCACTTGTTTAGATCTAAGATGGACTACTCCACCGAGGTTGGTGAGTTGGCTAGCATCTGAATTAAGGATTTGTCAGAGTTATTTGACACGAGGATCGGAGTTAACTTGAGGATCGGAGACGGCCACTGAGGACTTAACTAATTTTATGGAATGAAAAGTGTGCCATGATGAATTTACAATTTCTAATTCATGAAGTGTCATTTGTGCGACGGGGTTGCATGCAACTGGAGTTCGGACTACGTTGAACTCTGTTTTTTAATTTGTTGTGTTAGATTTTGTAGTTTAAAAGATGTAATCTTGCATCCTGTATAATTATACTCGAGTTGTTTCAATCCAAATTCTTTAATTGTTAGGTGCTAGAACTGATCAACTTTGATTTGGTCAATTTTTCGTCCCATAGTTTGTCATCTATGGATTGGTCGGCTGAGTTTTACAAGTGTGCTATTTTTAAGCATTTGTTTCAACTAAAGCTTCAAACGAAGAAGAATGGTACTTTTGCAAGACAACATTTCATGTCCTTTGTTTCGGTTTGAACGAGTTGAAAAAAAAAAGACGAGGAATAATATGAGAAAGAGAATTGTCTACCATTTGACAAACTATGGTAAATATGGAATTAAAGCTAAGTCTAAAATAAAAAGTAAAAAAATAATAGATAATAAATAATAAATAATAATTAATAATAATAATAATAATAATTTAATATTAATATTTTATTTTATTTTATTTTTAAAAAATTAATCAAATATCAAATTAATTTAGTTGTAAAAATGTCTAATAGGGGTAATAAAGTAAATGTTAAACTAGATTATATACTAAAACCTCCAACCAAACAAGTTTTTATTATATTACTTAGAATTGAACCAAACAACATTAGATTATGTTTTATTCTCCATAACCTTGGTTATGTGATTACTTGGTAATCACATAACTAAGGTTATATATGATAACTTGAACCAAACGCACCCAAAATGTTTTCTACCATAACCTTGAGCAAGTTCGTTGGCATCCTAGGCTGATTTATTCTATAATCACATGTTGATCAATCACCTCTGATGCTAACTTGATCAGGTATTTTGTCAGTTATTTTGGGTCGGTCTGATAGTAACTAGTGAAGGCTAAACTCTCTTCATATTATAAGTATCACGTGTTAGTTTTGATATGATCAATCGAGTTAAGTTAGGTCATATGTTATTTTGATACTTTGTATCTAAATGTGTAGAGACGTAAGAACACAATATGTCAAGCAGAAGATGCAGCGAGCGAGAAAAATGACACGAGAAATGTCTCGATTGACTCGATGCATCCAAGGGACGAAAAGTTACGGAAGAGTACACTGGTGGACGAGAAGAACGTGCGTGGAGCATTCGAGAGACGAGAAACCGGGGAGGAAGCCTGATCGAGGAAAAGATCAAAGTTACGTTTGGGTGAGCTCAAATCTGGATGACTGGAGCATCACCCAAATAAGCGCGAGGAAGAGTTAACCAATTGAAGGTTAACTAGATGCCCTAAAAAAACTTGGAGGCACCTTGAAGGAGCTTGGAGGCGCCCTCACACCTCTTGATGGAGGCACCCTCGTGCCTCCCTTGGAAGCACCCTGGAGCTTCCATAGAGGCGCCTCCGATGAACAGTAGCCATTAAGTTACTGTTGAGAAGAGGATAATCTTTTATCTACTTGGAGGCGCCCTGGATCCCTTTGAAGGCACCTCCAAGTAACTGTAACTTTTTCCAGAAAGCTATAAAAAGTCTCATGGAATTAGGAATTAAGTAATAATCATTGTATTAATTTCCTACCTATTTCTAAGCTTTTAAAGACTGTAAGAGGCTACTCCGCCTTCACAAAAGAGATCTTTAGTGAGTTTTCAACTGCTTTAGATTAACAACCACCAAGGTTGTAACAAAGTAAATTCCTTAACTTTCTTACTTTCGGTTATTGCTTTTATATTAATTATTTGTGCTTAATTAATATTAGATCCTTGCTAAGATAGAAAATAAGAGATTCTTCTAATTTATTTTTAGAGTTTTTCATCCCTCCTCTAGTCGGCCTCATCGGACCTTCAAATGGTATCATAGCCAGACCGCTCTAGAAAGACTAAATGTCTACTAAAGTAAGGAGATGATGGTAAGACCAAATATCTACTCACTAAAGTTTAAGGGGGAGTTCACACTCTAGAAACACTAGATGAAGGTATTTTTTAAAACTGATTTTAATATTCTTTTAATAAACAAAAATGATTTTGTAGTACCCAAAAATCAACATGGAGAAGAAAAGGAAGAGCATCTATGGAAAAAGGAGCAGAATGACTTCGTGTCAAATGGGAGAGCTGAATTCCACATGTTGAGCATTCTTCCACTCCAATAAGTCAATCGGATTGGCAGTCTATGACTCAGTGAAAGAACTCTGAGAGAAGCTTCTAGAACTGCACGAAAGAACCTCGGAGGACAAACTCGCATAATGAGACCTACTCCAGAATCAACTGACGAACCTCCTGTTGAAAAAAGCAGAGTCAGTCGCTCAATTGCACGCCAAACTGAAGAAGTTGATCATCAGACTCACAAATCTTGGAGAAATGGTAACGAACAAAGACTCCACAAGGTATGCTCTTAATGCTTTCTTGAGGACCTCTGATTGGAAATTGATAATCAGCTCCTACTACATCTCTAAGGATCTATAGATAAGTACATTAGAAAGCTTATTTTCTATATTAGAACTTCACGAATGAAGATGTGCAGGACTAAGAAAGGAGTCGAGTCAGAACATCTGTCACGTCCCGAGGGTATACTTGTCGATCAAATAGGATGGTACCCCCTAGAGACAATATGGGAAATAATCGATATCAGACCATTTCAAGTCAATACAACACCCATGTGATATAAAATTGACTAGATACAATGATAATGCATGTATATATGCATGTACATGTAATCACACCAAACCAGACAAGATAAAACCAACATTCAAACATTCGATACTAAATGAACATCATAAATACAAACAAGGGAAACATAGACCAAACAACTCGAAAAGAAATCTAAACTCGAGTAGGACCGGTAGTCAGAACCTTTGAGTGACACAACACATCCTCTATCTACTGACCTGAAAGTCAAAGGAAAAACAAGGATAGTGAGTATAATAACTCAGTGGGTATAAGAAGATAGTGCATGATATAATATGTAAGAGGATCAAAGGATACAGTCTTAGACAATAATACTTACTACAAAAGTAAGAGTACCAACATAAAACAATCTACTAAACATACCATAACCAACAATGTAACCCTTCACTGACCTGCTCCACTAGGTATAGCTAATAAATCATGAGTACATACAGTATATCTAGAAATCATTTGCAAAAAACATATAATAAGTCCTGACTAGTGTAACAACATACTACCACGAATGGGTCTCGTGGACACTAAAGGTATATAATTAGTCACTGCCATAGGAGAACGCTCTACTATGGATGGTCCCATGAGCGGATAGGATGAGGTAGCTATCAAGCTCTCCAGCCACTGACTATGGAAGAACGATTTACCAAGGATGGTCTCGTAGGCAATTAGGGTATGTAAACAATCATTGTCTGAGGGAGAACACTCTACCACGGATAATCATGTGAGCAAACAGGATGTATAAGTGACTAATATCTGTGGGAGAATACTCTACCATGGATGGTTCTATGGGCAAACAAGGTATATATGTAACTATCTAGCCATGGACTACGAGAGATAATACACGCTATCACAGATGGTCCTGTGCGCAGTTGTATATATCATGATAGTTAACAACTCTCTCAACCATGAATGGGAGATGATGGTCGACTGGAAATACTTGTTGGGTCCCTTGACCGGCTAGAGTGGGGATGAATAGTCCCTGTAAAAATTACAAACAAACAAAAAAAACCTTCCTCGACTTATATCTTAAAGAAACACTTGCATAAAAATAGACAATAAACTAAAAGGAAGAGGCACAAGAGTTTACTTGGTTACAACTAGGGAGGTTGTTAATCCAAGAAAATTGATCATACTAACAATCTCCTTTAGGCGTAGAACCCTCTTACAGCAATGAAAGCATAGAAAGAAACAAGCTAAACAAACAATGGAAGCGTACAAGTATTGTAACTTAAATTTCTTGTTGATATGAAGCTTCTGGACCAAGGCTGTATTTATAGCCTTGGTCGGGGTGCCTGGAAGAGTTCCAGCGCCTGGAGGGGGATAGAAATCTATCTCCGACGCAACGGTCAACGTCCATGTCGATGGTGATAAGTTTTCAATTTCGGGCGTCCGGACCCTCAAAGTCAACCCCGTTGACTTTTTCAGACCGGGCCTTCCGATCCGACTCTGCTCGTCTCGGTCCGAGTCTTCTGCTCCGGCTCCGCTCTCTTGGATGATTTCGGCCATCCGAAATAGGGCTCAGCCAAACCCAGTTTCTGACCTTCTCCTCGAGCAGACTTTCACTCTGGCTTCTCGTCCCTCGAATGTCACGCACGTTCTTCTCATCCACCGATGTACTCTTCCACAGCCCTTTCATCCCTCGGATGCATCGAGCATGTCGGCTCTCTTCTTGTGCCATCCTCCTCACTAGCCACGTCTTCTACTCGACTTCCTGTGCTCCTAAGCTCCTGCACACTTAGACACAGGGATCAAAACCAAACATGACCTAACCTAACTTGGTTAATCACATCAAAACAACCACGGGGTCCAACAATACTTATGGTCACTAACGACTCTCTCAACTGCGAATGAGAGACAATGATCGTCATAATATAACAACATAACAATAGACAGAAAATGAACAATCACATCCAATAGAATCCTCTATAACCATACATCGATCTAAATTCACTAGCATATAGGCATGAGCCTAAATAACTAATAAGGGTCTAGTAGGATACTCGATTTCCTATATTATGGTATAATCGTTCTAACAATAAGTACAAGATCAAATCATAAACTAGGGGTCTAGCAAGATACTGAACATTTTACACTATGATATGGTAATACCATACATATATAAAAATATCAAGCATGAAGAATAATGAGACTGCATAGATATAACATGGATCAAATTAAGATCAAGCAATAAAAGGTCAAGCTCAAGACGCAATTACTATATAATCAATGCAAATAATAGTAGCATGCACTTGATCATTTAAGGAAGACAAGTATGTAGAGTTTGCCTCGAGCTCAAGAAAAAACCGTGGTTTTTAGGTGATGGGAAGGTTGGCTAGCTTTAATTGTGGGTTCCAGCCGTCGTCGGCCAGTGTGGAGCAAAGGGTGGAGGAGTCGGCTGCGGCGTTGACTGGCGGAGGAGGCGATGGTTGGCTGCTTGCAGTGCGCAGGAATAGAAGGCAATGGCAACAGTCGTTCATGGCGTGGGTGGAGAGGAACAACCGGCGGTTAATGAGGGAAGGTGTGTAGTGTCGGCATTGGCTTGATCGGGTTGACGGAGGAGCAATGCTGGTGGTTGGTTGGCACCGGTCCTGAATGCGGCAGAAACATCGTGTGCCCGTGGGTGATGAAGAGACGTGGAGAGGAGAGGGGCGTGATGTCGAGATATGTCGCTCGCGTCGACGGCACTGGTGGTAGCTATGGCGACAATGACACGACAGCGACATAGCGTTGGATGCTCGCAAACGGCGACGACGGTGGGACCCCGCGACCGCGCCGTGTGTGAAGATGTTGAACAGTAGGAGAGAGATAAAAACTTTGGATTAGAAATATAAACTTAACTTAATTTATTCAACCAACTCCCATATTAAATGGAGTACTTAAAATAAGTTTCTCTATTACTTTTTTATTCCCATAAAATAAAAAAAAAATCATATAAAATAAATAAATTCTATAAATTTATTTTCTTATTAATTATCAATTATTATTCATTTATTATATATATATATATATATATATATATATATATATATATATATATATATATATATCACATCGCCTTAAAAGTAAAAATAAACGACCCAGACTCCAAAGCTTTCCTCACAAAATGGAAGAAGGTTTTCTATTAAGAAAATTTTTAAAATCTAACAATTTTGACAAGAAATAAGCAACAACATCTTTTCAGAGTTTTTAAGGAAGGTTCTGTACTACAACTACTAAGAAGAAGAACATGTCAAAGACAACTGCCTGAAGTTCAAAAGTAAAAAAAGGGACAAAGGTCCAAGCAAATACAAGCACAATAACCTAAAAGCAATGTGAGACGAGTCCTCATCTAGTCATCTGAGTATGAGCAAGAAGAATATGTTGGGTTAGCACTGATGACGGATCACCAAGAAGATAACGAAAACTCGTTCGAAAGGAGCATCGATGAAAGGGAAGATACGATAGAAGAAAGCAGCGATGAAAAAGAAGCGTCAAACTATGAGAATAACATAGTAAGTGAGGTGTGTTCCTTACCTCCCCAAAAATTGTATGAGTTCATAAAAATACTTTCTAAAAGTTCATACAAATTTAAAACAAAGCTTGCACTATTAAAAAGAGAAAATATCGAATTAAAGGTTATTGTAGCAAAAGTATGTTTATTAGAAAATTATGATAGACTGAAAATTAAAAATGACAAATTAAATAATCAAATAAAAACCTTAGAAAAGAATATGCATATTCAACTATTTAGAATTTTAGAAATGTTCAAGGGCTTAATTGATATTTTAAATTTTATAAGGGCTAAATTAGAAAATTAATATAAAAATATATTTTAAAAATTTATCTTGTTAATCCAGCGGATAGGAAATTATTTTGGATTCCAAAATCCCTCTTGACACGTTAGATTTTTTGTAAGTTTGTTATAAATTTGAATAATGTTGATTTCTTAACTTTTTTTTAGCAAAATTAATCATTTAGTAAATTGTATTTTTATTTTCTATCCAATTTTTTATGTGAAAAATAAAAATATTATCTATAACAGAAAATTTTTATTTTTTTAACCATTATATTATGTATTTGATTTTTTAATAAAAATCATATTTTTAAATTTAATTATTTCAAAAATTGATTCTAGAAAGAACTAATTTTTTTTTATGATAAAACCTTTTATTTTCGGTTGATATAAGTTATTTCAAAGTTTTTGAACGTTAAATTAAGTTTTAAGAATATTTTACATAAAAATATTTTTTATAATTAGAAATTTTCAAAAAATTATTTTTTTGGATAAACATTATATTTCAAATGCTCATAAAAATTGGCATGATTTTTTAAAGTCTAAAAATATTTTTAATATTAAATTTTTAAAAATATATATTTTTGTCTCAAAATATTTATTTTAATAATAGAAGAAAATAGTTTGTTCATGAAAATTTTTATAATGATCCGAAAACATATCTTTGACTCTGACAAAAATTTTCAATGCTTTTCAAAAAACTTAAAATAATTTTTAATTTATTTTTGAAAATTCTAATTCTTAATTCTTAAAATTTAATTTCTTTGCGAACTAATTTCTGTAAAAATCCATAGCTTTGGAATGTTTGTGTATGATCCCTGGAAATATTTTCTAATTTTTTTTCTAGCTCTGCTTTTTTTTTTTCTATTTGTTTTTGTGATAAGGGGGAGAAGATATTAAGTTTAGGAAGAGGTTTTATTTTTTATTGTTATATTTATTTTTTATGTAATTTAATTAAATCAGTTTAAATACCATATTTAAATCTTAATTTCATTTTATTGGTTTATTTAACCTTAATTTTAACTTGGGTTGATCTATATCAAAAAGGTAGATATTGTAAGTGTAAGTTCCCCTATTAAGTTTTAATGTGATCAATCGGATGAAGTTAGGTCCTGTGGTATTTTAATTTTTGTGTCTAAGTATGTATAAACTTTGAAACACAAGAAGTTGAGCAAAAGACGCGGTAGACGAGAAGGATGACACGGGAAGTGTATTGATGGACTCGGTGCATCCGAGGGACGAGAAACTGTGAAAGAGTACATTGGTGAACGAGAAGGATGCGCGACGTTAGGAGGGATGAGAAGCCATAGCAGAAGTCTGCTCGAGGAGAAGGTTAGAGTTAGGTTCGGGTGAGCTCAGCTTTGGATGACCGATGAATCACCCAAGCGATCGGAGCCAAAGCTGGACAACGTCAACTTTGAGTTGACCTTGTCTAGGAGCCTGGATCTAGGCGCACAAACTCCGGGTGCCTAGAGAGGGTTCGGGCGCCTTGACTCCAAGTACTCGGAGAGGGTCCGGGCACCTAGACTTCGAAGGCCTAGTGAGGGGTGCTCGAACCTCCTTGATTCACAATAGGTGCCTTATCTCTACGAATGACATTTGGGATCACGTCAGCAATGCTCCAGGCCTTAGACCAAGATAAAGTTTTATCTTTAGACTGTTGCGTAACCATTGCGAGCAGATGAGATGCACATCTGGGGGTACCTGGACCCGGTCCAAGCGTCCGAAGTCGCCACGCCAGCAAATGACTATTTTTAACTAGTGGGCTATAAATAGAGCTTCGATCTTCTTCATTGTAAACAACACTTATATTCGAATCTTTGTTTTCTGTTTTCATTTTCTAAGCTGTCAATCATTGTACGGGGTTTCTCAGTCTCTAAGAATTTGCTCGAAGAAGGAGTTTTGATAGTGTACTACATTCGTCTTGAATTAACAACCTTCCTGGTTACAAGCCAAGTAAATCTGGTAGCACATTTAATTTTATGCAATTCATTTCTATTTTTCAAACAAGTGTTTCTTAGTCAAAGTCGAAAGTTACAAGAAGGGTATATTTGTAATTTTAGGAAATTCTTCCCCTCTTGTCGGTCGCATGAGACCAACAATTGGTATCATAACTCAATCTCCTCAAAAAAATTAACCGCCAACTAAAACAACCCAGAGATGGTTGGAGTGAGTATTCACCTGCCAATGTTCGAGGGAGATTTCACCACATAGAAGAAAAAAATGGAGACATTTTTAGGACTGATTTTAAAATTTTGTTAACTATCAAATATGGATTTGTTGCACTCAAAGATCAGCACGCCAACTAAAAATAAGAACACCTTTGGAACAAGAAGGAGCAAGCTGACTTAGTGGCAAACGGCTAAGCAAAATTTCATTTGATGAGCATTTTACCACCACAAGAAGTCAACCGAATCAGAGCCTATAAGTCAGCCAAAGAGTTTTGGGAGAAGTTCCTGGAGCTACACGAAGGAACGTCAAAGGCCAAACTTGCAAGATGAGATCTGCTCCGAAATCATCTCAACAACCCGAATGGAAGACGGTGAAACAGTTGCTCATCTATACTCAATGATCAAAGAGCTAATCACTGAACTCACGAATTTCAGAGAAATGATAATAAACTGAGATTCATTAAGGTACGCTTTAAATACATTTCCGAGAACACCTGAGTGGGCATCCATAGTTGACTTCTTTTACATCTCTAAGGACAAGTGAGAACAATAAAAAAAATTTATTTTCTACTTTTGAACTTCATGAATTGAGATGTGCGGGCTTAAGAAATAAAGAAGAAAAGATAGCTAAAAGCCTAACACTGAAAACTAACCAGAAATTAAGGTGAACCAAATTCAAGCACATCACTCGACGAAAACGAAGCTGCATTTATAGTAAGAAAGTTTAGTAAATTCCTTAAGTCTAACAAGTTTAACAAGTCGCAGGTTAAGAAACTTCCACGAAGCAAACGAAAGGTGCGGTGCATAACTGCCAAGAAGAAGGGCACATTAAGGATAATTGCCCAAAACTAAAAGAGAAGGACAAGAACAAAAGACCAACCCGAACAAAGCATAAGAACCTAAAGGCGATATGAGATTAATCGTCGTCATCCGAATTAGAGGTTGAAGCCTACTCCAGACTCGCACTTTTGGCAAGTCACCAAGAAGACGACGAGACTTCATCAGAGATGGCATCGACGAAAGGGAAGACACTTCAGAAGAAAGCAGCGATAAAGAGGAAGCTTCTACCGTTGAAATCGAGGTAAGTGATGTACATTCTCTACCTCCTAATAAATTATATAAATTTGTTAAAATGATTTCTAAAAGTTCTTGTCAATTATAAACAGAAAATGAAAAATTAAAAAGAAAAATTTAGAATTAAGAGTAACCTTAGCAAAATCATATCGATTAGAAGATTTTGACAAATTAAAAATTGAAAATGAAAAAATTAAAGGATCAAATAGAAAAACTAGAAAAGGATCATTTATGCACACATGTTCAAAATCCTAGGAACTATAAAGGACTAAATTGGTATTTTAAATATTACAAGCGTCAAATTAGAAAAGTAATAAGAAAATATATTCTAAGAAAATTCCTTATTAATCTAGTAGGTAGGAATCTATATTGGGTTCCTAAATTATACTTAGGTTAAATCTGTATGCATGTTTTAATTTTAGTTTATTTTAATATTTGCTTTTCTTTGAATGCTTAAATTTGTCTAATTTTTTAAATAAATTATTTTGTATCTTTTTTATTCAAAATTAATTAGATTTTAATTTTTTTTCTTAAAAAAGGAATTGATTACTTATCATTAGAAAACAATTGAGAATTTTTGACCATTAAATAATTTTTTGTAAATATTTTAACAAAAATCATATTTTAATATTTAAAAAGGTTTCGCGGGTTATTTTTGTAAATATTTATTTTTCTATGATAAAATATTATATTTTTGGTTAAAATAATTTTTTTTCAATATTATTTTTACCATTATCTGATTTACTCTAAATTATTGACTGAAACCAATATTTCTCTAATTAAAAATTATTTAGACACTATTTTCAAAATTTTAATATTTTTATGGATAAACATTAAATTTTATATATTAAAAAAAAATTATCTTGACTTTTAGATATTAGATTATATTTTTAAGAATTTAACTTTGAAAATCATTACTTCTAATTAGAAAATTTATACTGTCAAAACAAATATGTATTTTTTGTCAAAATTTTTTTTTTATCTTTATGTTTTTGTTTGACCACTAAGAAAATTTTTAGTATTTTTAAAAATTTAAAAATAATTTTAAATTATTTTTGACAAATCTAGTCTTTAATTCTTATAAATTCAGATATACAAAAATAATTATTGAAAAATTTTCACAAAATTGGGTATTGTTTAAATCACTCTCAGTAATTTTTCTCAAATTTCTTTTGAAAATTAACCCTATATTTTAGGGCGATTAAATGGGGAGAAATTGGAGGGTTAAATTTAGGACTTATTTGCAATATGTTAGTTTTACTTAATTACATTATTCATGTCAATATATTTTTCAAATAAATTTTATTTTCCCCTAACTTTAACTGGGTTGATGTATATAAAAAAAAGAGAAGATTGTAAGTGCCTTGGGTAAGTTTTGATATAATCAACCGGGTTAAGTTAGGTCCTGTGGTATTTTGATCCTTGTGTCTAAGTGTGCAGAATTAAGGAACACAATAAGTCAAGCAGAAGATACAACGGAAGAGAAGGATGACACGAGAAGCGAGTCGACGACTCGGAGCATTTGAGGGATGAGAAGCTATAGAAGAGTGCACCAACGGATGAGAAGGACACGCGACTTTCCGAGGGACGAGAAACCAGAGCGAAAGTCTACTCGAGGAGAAGGCTGGAGTTGGGTTCAGGTGAACTCAACTCTTGATGGTCGGTGAATCACCCAAGCGATCAGAGCGGAAATCGGACAAAGTCAACTCTGAGTTGACTTTGCCCAGATGTCGTGACTTCAAGCGCTCGAACTGCCTTGATTTGCAGCAGGCGCCTCATCGCAGCGGATGACATTTGAGACCACGTCAGCAACACTCTAGGCGCTCGGATTTTGTCCAGACACTTGGGCGAGGATAAAGTCTTATCCTTAGACCATTGCTGAGCCGTTGTGAGCAGATGAGATGCATCACTGTGGTGCTCGGAACAAGTCAAGGCGCTCGGAGTCGCCACGTCAGCAAATAACTATTTTTGACTAGTGAGTTATAAATAGAGTCCAAACCTTCTTCATTGTGAACTACACTTGTATTTGAATCTCTGCTTTCTGTTTTCATTTTTCGAGCTGTCAATCATTGTATGAGTCTCTCCACCTTCAAGAATTTGCTTGAAGAAGGAGTTTTGATAGTGCAATACATTCGTCTTGGATAGGGGTGTGAATGAGCCAAACTGCTCATGAACTATTCGAAACTCTCGATTCGATAAAAGCTTGTTTGAGCTCATTTAATGAGGCTTGTTAAGATAAACAAATCAAGCTCAAGCTTTACAATATTCGACTCGTTAGCTTGTGAACATGATCGTTAATCTCATGAATAAACTTTTAAATAAAAAAATAATAGTTTTGATATTAAATTTATAAATTTTACACTCTACTTATGAAACATATAAATAAATATATTAAATTTATTAATTAAAATAAAATTATAAATTTTTAATAAGAATAAAATTTATAATTTTCTCTAAATATTTAATTTAGTTTTTAATGAATATTTAAATTTATAATTTATATTTATTAAGCTCGTTTATGCTTAATAAAAGTTCAAATAAGCTCGTGAGCCATGAATATATTCTCTAAATAAAGCTCGAATTCGGCTCAATTATAAACGAGTCAAACTCAAACATTCAAGAGTTCGGCTCGGCTCGATTACATCCCTAGTCTTGGATTAACAATCTCCCCAGTTGCAAACCAAGTAAATCCGGTAGTGTCGTTTAATTTTATGCAATTCATTTCTAATTTTCTAACAAGTGTTTCTTAGTCAAAGTATAAAGTTGTGAGAAGGGTGTATTTGTAATTTCAAGCAATTCACCCCCTCTTGCCGGCCGCACGGGACCAAAAGTAAATACCTCAGGTTAGTTTTGATGTGATCAACCGAATTAAGTTAGGTCATGTGTTGTTCTGATGTCTTGTGTCTAAGTGTGTAAAGGCTTAGGAACACAAGAAGTCGAGTGGAAGACACGGCGAGTGTGAAAGATGGCACGGGAAATGAGTCGACGAGTTTGGTGCATTCAAGGGATGAAAAACTGCGGATGTAACGACCCGCCTCCTACTGACTAGGCTGTGAGGCCGATCGCTACATTATGCTGTGCTAAATTACTATTGCAGAAATCTGGATTGATTAAAATTTTACTAAACTGATTACTGGAAAATCTGAACTTAATATTCTAGGTGTACCTAGGAGTTGTACACATGCTAAGGAAGATAATCTATGCCTCTCGGATGTCCTGCTAACTGTAATCAGGCATTTCAATCGATCCATGAATCGATTGGGCTGTCGGATCGATCCAGTGATCGATCCAGCTTGATACTGGCATGGAGAAAAACTCTGGATCGGTCGACTGACCGATCCATAAGCTATATGGCTTCTGTATGTGGTTGGATCGGTCTACCGACCGATCCAGGAGTACACTGATCGGTCGGTAGACCGATCCAGTGGCTCACTGATCGGTCGGCTGACCGATCAGTGAGCTTCGGTACTCTCTGTTCGCAGACGCTAACTCTTTGTTAGCGACTGGATCGGTCAGCTGACCGATTCAGTGGCACAACCCAATTTTGATCGATCTATAGATCGATCTGGTTTCTGATTTCGAATCAGAACCCCTGATTTCAGCACTAGTTCGTGCCAAAATCTCATATAAGAGTTCTAAAATCAATTGAACTAAGTTCTAACATCTATTAACTAGTATTCCAACATAATTACTAACAACTTAAACAAATCTTCCATGGTTTAAACATTCTAAGGTCTAAAAGTGCATAAAGGTACTTGAGAAAAGAAACTAAGTTCTTAATTTGCTAAACTCCCTAAGGATCTTCATTCCAGGTTCCTGCCACACACACCATCACTGCATTGACCTTCAGCCTCCTCTGCTAATCCATTTTCCCTTTACCTTTATCTGCAGTATAAGGAAAAAGTATCTGTAAGCTTTAAGCTTAGTAAGAAACCATCTACCTCACAAAAACATGTAACGATGCAATCATGTTTTTAAAGAATGCTATTTACAAACATGCACTGAATTTGTTAAAGCATGACATACTGAAGTTACATGGCATAAATACTGAAACATGGCATGCATAATAAAATCTAAGCATGGAGCTATCTCATGGTATCAACTAGGAGAAAATAAGCTGAAACTGAAACTAGTGTCGATCTTAAACTATAATCACATAACTAGATTATGAGTTTGAAAGCTATTATCATAATAAGTGAAAATAATAATCATCTGCTGTTTGGGTACTTGCTGTGTGCGCATCCCTAACTAGACCCGGGTTTGCAAGTCCCGCATTTAGTAAGGTTTACTAGGTTATCTGAACCTAGGGACGACTGTGGGAGCCCAACCCAAATGGACATCTGGTCCAGTACAGTGTCACTGAAAATAAAATACTGAAT
Organism: Zingiber officinale; assembly: GCF_018446385.1. Classification (NCBI taxonomy): domain Eukaryota; kingdom Viridiplantae; phylum Streptophyta; class Magnoliopsida; order Zingiberales; family Zingiberaceae; genus Zingiber; species Zingiber officinale. The sequence continues at coordinate 126,748,683 of NC_055997.1, forward strand.
ATAGCTACTAATTGCTTATTTTGCTGTTTCTAGGTTATCTGAACCTAGAGCTAGGTTATCTAAACCTAGAGGCGACTGTGGGAGCCCACCCATTGGACCGTAGTCCCATGTAAGCTGCAACTAGACTAATATACTGATTTAAATGCTACTAATGCATTTAACTGAGCTGTTAAAAATATTTGAGGTGGTATTTAGCTACACTAATCATTTTGTCGAACACCTGGTGTGCTCCAACTCTCCCCTCTAATAGGGAGACCACCTCTAGGTACCCGACAACGTCTAGAGCCTCCAACTGAAGGAGAACAACGTGTCTGGCCCATCTAGAGGTGCTCATCTAGATCCCTAATCTGTGAGGAGGGTTTAAACACACCCTGGGTGCCGAAAAATCTGCATATAGCTAAACTAAAGGCATGCAATCAAACGAAAGCTACTTGTACTGCAGGTGAGGGGTTTCTTACCTCCTGTTCGTAATTTCTTACGATTATAATCGCTAGGTTTCACGGAGGAGAGATCTCTTCAACGATCTTCTCGCGTCTATGCGTTCCTCTCGCGGAGGGGAGCGTCCTCGTGCCTTTGATGTTGCCGGGAGGTGCTCCTAGGGCCCTTGGCTTGGTGCGCTGAGAGAAGGAGGAGGAGAGGGAGTCAGCTTGGCTAGGGTGAGGGTGAGGAAAAAAATCACGCTAAGGGAAAATAACTCTTCACCCATTAATTCCCTATTTATATTAAGTGGGTATTTCAGCCCAACTTAAACTTAAATATAAATGTTTCCCCTTCCTTTCAGCACGGCCCTGCTGGGTTCACTTGGTTACTAGTATTATCCGTAAACCATAGGTCTCGGGTTCAATTCCCGCTTAGGCCGTTTTCGTTTTCTAATTATTTTTGCTACTTCCGCTACTCTAAAAATTTCGGAAAAATATCTAAAAATTCCAGAATAATTATAGAATATTTCTAATATAGTTTTGAGAATTTTTGGGCATTACAATCCCCTATACCTTATAAAAAGTTCGTCCTCGAACTTAGAATAATTCTGGGTACTTCTGTCTCATGCTGGCTTCTGTCTCCCAAGTTGCCTCTTCTGCTGTGTGACTGTGCCAAATAACCTTGACTAATGGTACTTCCTTGTTCCGTAATTTCTTAACTACTCGGTCTATTATCTGAATAGGCCGACTGTCATAGCTGAGGTCTTCGCGGATCTGTACCGACTGGGGCTCAATCACCTGGGTGGCATCTGGGGTATGTTTCTTCAGCATAGATACATGAAATACATTGTGGACAGCTGACATCTCCTGGGGTAGCTCTAACTCATATGCTACCTTGCCAACTCTTCTGCTGATAAGGTATGGTCTCACATATCTGGGACTTAGCTTGCCCTTCTTCCCAAAACGCATTACCCCCTTCATGGAAGCTACTCTGAGGAACACTGAATCCCCAACTGAAAACTCTAAAGGTCTGCGCCGTGTATCAGCATAGCTTTTCTGGCGGCTCTGAGCTGTCTCTATCCTCTGGCGGATCTGCTGTATAGCTGCTGTGGTATTTGCCACTAGATCTGTCTAAAGTTCTAGTTCTTTCTGTTCACCACTCTCATACCAGCAGATTGGAGATCTACACCTCCGCCCATAGAGAGCCTCGTAAGGTGCCATGCCGATAGTGGCCTGATAGCTGTTGTTGTATGCAAATTCTGCTAGACTCAGATATTTGCACCAACTTCCCTTGAAGTTTAGGGCACATGCTCGGAGCATATCCTCGAGTACCTGATTTACTCGCTCCGTCTATCCATCTGTCTGAGGATGGAAAGCTGTGCTAAATTTTAATTTCGTGCCCAAAGCTGACTGTACACACTCCCAGAAGTGTGATGTGAACCTACTGTCTCTGTCTGAAATAATGGTTCGTGGGACTCCATGTAGTCTAACGATCTCCTTGAGATACAACTGAGCTAACTGTTCCATGGAGTAGGATATCCTGATAGCTAAGAAGTGGGCTGATTTAGTCAACCTGTTGACTATTACCCAGATGGTATCAAAACCATTCGTGGTTCTGGGTAATCCTACTATGAAATCCATAGAAATGTCTTCCCACTTCCATTCTGGTATCTGTATGGGCTGCAAAACTCCCCCTAGTCTCTGATGTTCTGCCTTAACCCTCTGACAGGTTAGGCAGGTGCTGACATATCGAGCGACGTCTCTCTTCATCCCGGGCCACCAAAAACGTTTCTTCAAGTCCTGATACATTTTGGTGGAGCCAGGATGTATCGCGTAGGGAGTCTTGTGAGCCTCATCTAAAATCCTCCTTCTAAGTTCCTCCTGATCTGGAACACATAATCTGTCGCCAAAGTACAACACCCCGCTAGCGGACACTTTGAATTCTCCACTTTCTGATTCTGCTAAACCTTGCTTGATCCTCTGAATTTCAGGATCCTGCTCCTGAGCTGTCTGGATGTCACCAAGCAAGGTAGACTCTAATGTCATAGTAGAGAGTTGTCCGACTATGAGTTCGGGACCGAAATCTGAGATCTCCTTCTGTAGGGGCGGTGACATGGTTGCTAGAGATAATAGGGTAGCGCTGGACTTTCTGCTGAGGGCGTCTGCTACCCTATTCACTTTTCCTGGATGGTAGAGGATATCTATGTCGTAGTCTTTGACCAGTTCTAGCCATCTGCGCTGTCGCATATTCAGATCCTTCTGAGTGAAGAAGTACTTCAGACTCTGATGATTTGTATACACCCTGCACTGAGCTCCATACAAGTAATGTCTCCAAATCTTGCGAGCGAACACTACTGCTGCAAGCTCAAGGTCATGAGTAGGATAGTTCTTCTCATAATCCTTGAGTTGTCTGGAGGCATAGGCGATCACCTTGCCATCTTGCATCAGCACTGCTCCTAGTCCCAACTTCGAGGCATCACTATATATGTCAAAGCTATCTGTATTTTCTGGTAGAGTCAGAATAGGTGCACTGGTCAATCTTCTTTTCAGCTCGCTGAAACTATTCTCACAGTCCTCTGTCCACTGAAATTTTCTGTTCTTTCTGGTAAGAGCTGTCAGTGGGGAGGCTATCCTGGAGAAGTCCTCTATGAATTTCCTGTAGTAACCTGCTAATCCCAGAAAGCTTCTGATCTCGCTGGCGTTCTTGGGTCTTTTCCAGTTGCTCACAGCTTCTATCTTATTGGGATCTACCATGATACCATCCTTCGAGATGATGTGACCCAGGAAGGACACCTGATCTAACCAAAATTCACATTTTGTGAACTTGGCGTACAGCTGATTCTGCTGAAGGGTCTGCAATACTGTCCTCAGGTGCTCTGCGTGTTCTTCCTGAGTTCTGGAATAGATAAGGATATCGTCGATGAACACGATAACAAACTTATCTAAATATTCCCTGAATACTCTGTTCATGAGGTCCATGAAAGTAGCTGGAGCATTTGTCACGCCGAAGGGCATGACTACGAACTCGTAGTGTCCGTATCTAGTCCTGAATGCTGTCTTGGGTATATCCCCTTTTTTAACTTTCACCTGATGATAACCTGATCTGAGGTCTATCTTCGAGAACACTGCTGCTCCCTTTACCTGATCGAACAGGTCGTCTATTCTGGGAAGAGGATACCTGCTCTTGATTGTGACTTGGTTCAGTGCCCGGTAGTCTATACACAAGCGCATGCTCCCGTCTTTCTTCTTCACGAACAATACAGGTGCTCCCCATGGTGAGTGACTAGGACGGATGAAGCCCTTGTCAAGCAGCTCCTGTAATTGCTCATGAAGTTCTTTTAGTTCTGCTGGAGCCATGTGATAAGGCGCTTTGGAAATCGGATTGGTACCGGGAATGAGCTCTATCTCAAATTCAATCTCCCTGTCTGGTGCTAATCCTGGTAACTCTTCAGGGAAGACTGCTGGGTAGTCACATACGACTCGGACCTCTGCTAGCTGTTGGTCCTTATCCTGACTGGTATTGACTACGTGTGCTAAGAACCCTATACATCCTGAATCCATCAACCTCTGTGCCTTCATAGTTGAGAGAAACTTCTTGGCCTTTCTCCTGGGTTCTCCGACGAATTCGAACTGTACTTCCGCTTCAGGTTGGAATATGACTTTCTGTTTACGGCACTCGATGGAGGCACCGTATTTGATCAAGAAGTCCATCCCGAAGATGATGTCGTAGTCGGTCATATTAATCACTATCAGATCGCAAAAGAGCTCTCTGTCTGCTATAGTGACCGGCACTGCTCTGAGCCAGTGCGTAGATGCCATAATTTCTCTTGAAGGTAACGTCGTAAGAAACTGGCTACTGAGTACCTCTGGAGGTACTGCTAACTTCTCAGCAAATGCCCTGGATATGTATGAATGGGTTTCCCCAGTATCGAATAAGACAGTTGTACTTTGCTGTAAAATACTAATCTGACCTGTGACAACTGTCGAGGCATTTGCTACGTTCTCTCTGGTGAGTGAGTAAATCCTCGCATTGGTCATAGCTGGAGGGGCTTCTAATCTGCCCTGGCTGATATGTGGACCATCTAAAGCGGTCTGCATCTGATGTAACTGAGCTGGCTGGCCTCCATACTGAATCGGCTGTGGCTGAGGAAGACTGGTCTTGTTTGGACACTGCTTGGCCATATGCCCTAACTGTCCGCATTCAAAGCATCCTCGTGTGCCATTACGACAAACTCCAGGATGGAATTTCCCACAAGTAGCACACTTTGGATAATTGGGTTGTTTGCTGGCTGACCCTCCTTTTGGGTAACTCCCTAGTTTGCGCTTGTTGTTAGAGTTCCCTTTCCAGTTAGAGCCATGAGAGCTGTGGCCCTGCTGTTTCTGAGTGCCTGAGCCTCCTTGGCCTTTAGCTTCTGAGAGGACTTGGGCCCGGCAACTGTACTTGCTGTGCGCGCATCCCTAACTAGACCCGGGTTTGCAAGTCCCACATTTAGTAAGGTTTACTAGGTTATCTGAACCTAGGGACGACTGTGGGAGCCCAACCCAAATGGACATCTGGTCCAGTACAGTGTCACTGAAAATAAAATACTGAATATAGCTACTAATTGCTTATTTTGCTGTTTCTAGGTTATCTGAACCTAGAGCTAGGTTATCTAAACCTAGAGGCGACTGTGGGAGCCCACCCATTGGACCGTAGTCCCATGTAAGCTGCAACTAGACTAATATACTGATTTAAATGCTACTAATGCATTTAACTGAGCTGTTAAAAATATCTGAGGTGGTATTTAGCTACACTAATCATTTTGTCGAACACCTGGTGTGCTCCAACTCTCCCCTCTAATAGGGAGACCACCTCTAGGTACCCGACAACGTCTAGAGCCTCCAACTGAAGGAGAACAACGTGTCTGGCCCATCTAGAGGTGCTCATCTAGATCCCTAATCTGTGAGGAGGGTTTAAACACACCCTGGGTGCCGAAAAATCTGCATATAGCTAAACTAAAGGCATGCAATCAAACGAAAGCTACTTATACTGCAGGTGAGGGGTTTCTTACCTCCTGTTCGTAATTTCTTACGATTATAATCGCTAGGTTTCACGGAGGAGAGATCTCTTCAACAATCTTCTCGCGTCTATGCGTTCCTCTCGCGGAGGGGAGCGTCCTCGTGCCTTTGATGTTGCCGGGAGGTGCTCCTAGGGCCCTTGGCTTGGTGCGCCGAGAGAAGGAGGAGGAGAGGGAGTCGGCGTGGCTAGGGTGAGGGTGAGGAAAAAAATCACGCTAAGGGAAAATAACTCTTCACCCATTAATTCCCTATTTATATTAAGTGGGTATTTCGGCCCAACTTAAACTTAAATATAAATGTTTCCCCTTCCTTTCAGCACGGCCCTGTTGGGTTCACTTGGTTACTAGTATTATCCGTAAACCATAGGTCTCGGGTTCAATTCCCGCTTAGGCCGTTTTCGTTTTCTAATTATTTTTGCTACTTCCGCTACTCTAAAAATTTCGGAAAAATATCTAAAAATTTCAGAATAATTATAGAATATTTCTAATATAGTTTTGAGAATTTTCGGGCGTTACAGCAGAAGACTACATCAGTGGACGAGAAGGACGCGCAAAGCATTCGAGGGACGAGAAACCAGGGAGGAAGCCTGATCGAGGAGAAGATCGGCAGGCTACCATTGAGAAGAGGATAATCTTCTATCCACTTGGAGGCGCCTCCAAGCAACTGTAATTTTTTTCAGAAGGCTATAAAAAGTCTCATGGAGCTAGGAATTAAGTAACAATCATCGTATTCAATTTTTTATCTATTTCTGAGCTTTCAAAGACTATATGAGGTCACTCCGCGTTCACGTACGAAGGAGATCTTTAGTAAACTTTTAACTGTTTTAGATTAATAACCACTTAAATTATAACCAAGTAAATTCCTTAACTTTCTTACTTTTAGTTATTATTTTTATATTAATTATTTGTGCTTAATTAATATTAATCCCTACTAAGTTAAAATCTAATTTATTTTTTAGGCTATTCACCCTCACTTATAGGCAACCTCATCGGACCTTTAGATATTCTTGTGTTTTTTTTTTTTTTTTTTTTTTCAGGAAATTGGTGACTATGAGAACTGGACGAAGATCATGGATTTCGACTGTAAAACCATAAATGTAGCTATTCGGAATATCCACCAGATATGAGCCAAGTGCTCCCTACAACCGCCCCCAAAGGATAGGGACCATATCAACAACAACAATTAGGTTCCAAAACTCTACTGATGTACATTTCCTTAGACAAGATCTTTCAGTTCCAAGCTGTGAACAATTTGTGTTATCTCCACTGTTATTATTGCAACTGTCAATCCTATGTTTGACGAAAAAGGTCTACAATTGTGTTATACCTAACGGCTATCAGAGAAACAAACATGGTTCTGAACTCCCTCAACAGTATTCTTCGAGAAATAAACATGCATCAGACTTGAATGTTTCCCATTTGGAGTGGCATGTAGAGCAATTGCAATTACATCCATCCAGATCTTGCCTATATGTTTTCCTAATTCAGAAAAAGCTTAATCATTTTATTAGGGAAGATGCTCATGGTTTAAAGGAGTATCATTGTAACATTAGCTTTGTCAAACTTACATTCGCTAGCTGCATGGGAGGTGAAAATATTAGCATGCCAAAAAAAGAGATGGGTACGGTAACTATACAAAGTTTCAAGGTTAATTAAACTGGTATGCTGATTTTGTTTTTCTTATTCAAGATATTTTTCTTTAACGAACTCTACAGGGAGTTCAAAAGCATCGACCTCCATGAAGTAGGCCTTCTGCTTCTCAAGAAATTCAGCGTCAGGTCCCTCCTCATATCGCTGCTTGTGTTAAAGGATGAGGTAATGCATGATTTTCAAAACCGGAAGATGGACTGCAACCTAAATTAATAATTGACATCAAGCTACCTATGAAAAATAATTACCCATCATGAAAACAGGAAAAAAGATACTTCTTTTTTGGATAAACAAAAAGATCAATTGGAGATGAATATAAATGTATGCTGCTAAGATTTGCTTTGAGCAGGAGAATTTTGGAGGGAGGGAGGCACAGTGAGAAGGAAAAAAGAAGCTAAATTTTCTAAAACTAGTTTAATTTAAACATTGTGTTGTATAAATTGTTGGAAACGTTTCATAAAACAAAGGATGACATACAAAATACAAATAAAAAAAAAGATAATGAACACCTCTTTATCTTCTTTCTATAAGATAGTCTACACTATTTCAGAAAAAAATATAGAGCCAAGGTTTTGAATTTAAAAAAATAAATTATGATACTAATACATCTGGATCTTGATCCGACACCAAAACAATGCAGCGATGGTGAGATCATTTTTTATATCATTGAACTACTTCCGTATTTCCTTATCAGTGAATTGGAGAATGAGAGAAGCTTGCCACTCATTGACACCATAACAAGATAAAACAGTTTAAAGAACAAACTTTTTTATGTTTACCGGATGAAACTGAAGCTGCCCTTGTGCTACCGGTATTTGCACCATCCACTGTTTTTTTCCCACCACTGAAAGATACGATAAACACTAATACTTATGAAACTACATGAAAGTCACGAGTACCATGTTTATTTATTTCAGTAGTAAAAAAAAGAAAATAACAGGCAGCTAGATGATATATTCTTTCAGCATTTGCCGCAATTTATAATACAATTGAATATTTCATCTTAATTTTTAAGTAGAAGAAATCTTCGAATATGATTTCCTGTTCTGTTTATTGATGAAGTTACCTTCAAAATGCATAGTTAGTCAATGATATAACATAAAAAACCCTGATATGCATTTCTTCACATACAAACATAAGAACAATAAATCATATATATATATATATATATATAGTCGAATTTGATAATCTAAAATCATTTTGAATAAAAAAACTAGTACAGGTAAAAAAAAAAGGAAAAAGAAAATGTATACCATAAAGAACTCTCCCATTATAATGTGATTCTAATATCTAATCTAATACCTTATCAAACTCCCTTAATTTAATCTTATCTTTACAACCGGCCGCTGTAATAGGATTCAAGATACAGGGCGACCTCATTTGGCCGTAATCCTAACCGCTGCCTCAGGTTTCTTAAAACGTTACGATTTAATATGGACTTCGTAACCATCACTTTCTCCTTTGATTTGTCTTCAGAATCTGATTTCTTCTCTTCGGGAACGGACATATATATCTCTTTACCAGTCGGGCAGATTCTCACATCGTCCTCGTCTTCTACTAACAACCATTTCCTGCAGCAAAGAATTGCACTGTTATATTCCTCCTTGCTTTGCCAAAACTCATCGCAGAAGCTATCATCGTCCTGACACTTTTGCTCCTCGAAATCAAGCATCTCAATCCACGTGTCAGCAGCCACGTTGTAGACGAGCGCCGATTGCAGCTTTTTGCCTTCGGCGTCCCTCCCGCCGATCACCAACACCTTCTGTCTGTTCAATACGAACCAGCAGAAAAGCCGCTCTGGGGCCGGGTTTGGCGTGCCTGGGCGCCAGGCCCCGGTGTGTAGGTCATAGATATGGACCTCGCCACTACGGCGGTTTTCCAACACGTCCCATCCGCCGAACACCACCAGCTCTCGCCCAACGACCGCGGCATCCCTACCCATCGCCAACCCTCGTCCCGCGAGCGCAGCATGGCTGTTGGGACGGTTGGGGGCCAGCTGCCGCATCGTACAGACGCCCGTGTCAGGCTCGTATAGGGCTAGGTGCAAGTTGCCGACGGTGTGCGGGAGCTTGCCCTGGAGGAGCAACGAGACGATGCGGTGGGCGAGGCCGGCGGTCCTGCGGATGCGGTAGAAGGACGGCGAGTCGAGCTCGTGCTTCCACCGCTTGCAGACGGCTCGAGCGTCGAGGATGGCATGGAAGGGAAGGCGGAGGAGGCACTCGAGAGCGAGGCAGTCCGGCAGCCCTGGAATTAACTCGGCCTTCATGGTCATGGTTCGTCGGGCACGGGAACGCTTCATGACCTGAATGGTTGACGAATCGGATCGAAATACTGATTGCTGTAGGGCGCTCCCCGGCGTGGCTTTGATCGAGATGCTCACGGGCGCGAGCACGAACAGAGGGGATAAGACGCAGCGGGCGGCGGGCGGCTGGCGGGACGCGGCAGGCGGCGGTTTAAGGTTGAATGGTTTAAACAAAACTTAGGTTTTGATAAAGAAAAGTAGATTTAAATAGATAGTTAGACACGCCTTCTCAAAACCAGATTGACTTATTATATTAAAATATAATATAAATTTATTATTTTTTAAATCTAATAAATTTTATATAATCATATAAATTTATTTTTTTATTAATTATATTATTAGTATTTTCTTAAATAAATTTAATTTAATTAATAAGGAACGGAATTTGTAACTTTTTTAAAATAGTTTTTGTAAACAGTTTGTTCAAGAAAAAGAAATCATAGAAATATTATTAAATAAATATTTTGTTGTAGCTGACTATTTCATTTCTTTTTATTTAATTTTTATCAATTATCATTTTCAATTAAATATTACTAAGAAAAAAATTAATTCTTACCAATTAAAAGGATAACATTAATTTTTAAAAATAATTATAAAAATAAATGACTTAACATAATTTTTAATAAATTAAATTCATAAATCTTAGTAAAATTTATATATAATTTTTCAAAGTAGTTTTTGAAAATTAATAAAATTTAATTAATATTTTTTCATGTCATAAATATATTAATGCAAAATTATATATATATATATATAGGTGATAATTGGTCTTAAAATCTATTAATTAGTTTTTATTTTGCATTTTTTATCTTTAATTGGTCTTAAATGATAAGTGTTATTTATTTATTATTTATAAAATTTTAATTTTTTAGAAGTTTTTATTTTTTTATAATAAGGGATCGCCTCTATAAATTCAATCACTTTAACTAATGAAAATTTATCCAACCTATCTTTATTTCAAGAATAATTTTGACTTGGTAAAACGTGGGTTTGAATCTCATAGGAATGGACTAATCGAACCTAGCTCCTTCGATGATGTCATAACGTGTTGGAGAACGTCCCACCTCAACAAAACAACACATTTTTTGCCTTCCACACTCCCCTGATATAAAATTTCTGATTCAGTTCCTGCTTGTCTGAAAATTGTATATTGTGTTGCCATGACGCTAGCCATGACGCTAGTGCTATCCAGCTTGATAGATTCTAATTGTTAAAGGGAATTTGCATGTACTTTTCAATTAAAATTTAAACTTTGTATACAGTATCTATTGTTATATATATATATATATACTTCCTAGTTAAACATAATATATACTAATTTATCAAATTATTTCTGTATTTTTTTTAGACATTAAAGTCTAAAAATTAAGTATAATTTCTTTTAAATTTATCATATTAAACTAAAATCAAGGATTTAAAAAAGACAAGCAGAAATTACTCATCTCTAATATAAAGTGGTCTGACTCTCTTTAAGTCCAAAGTCTACCTCGAGCTCAAGTCCGTGGTTTTCGAGCGATGGCAGCGTCAGCCAGCTTCGATTGTGGGTTCCTGTAGCAGTCGGCTAATGTGGAGCAGAGGGCGAAGGAGGCGACGCCTGACTACTTGTAGTGCGCAGGAATAAAAGGCAATGGCAATAGTCTTTCATGGCACGGGTGGAGAGGAACAACCAGCGATCAACGAGGGAAGGAGTGCAGTGCTGGCGTTGGCTTGCTCAGGTTGACGGAGGAGCAACGCCGGTGGTTGGTTGGCACTGGTCCTAAATGCAGCGGAAACTAGGGGTGGACATAATTCGGTTCAAACCGGAAAAATCGACCGAACTGAAAAATTTCGGTTTTTTTGTTCGGTTTTTTCGGTGTTTCGGCCGGTTTCGGTTTAAGTTTTTTAAAATTCGGTTATTCGGTTCGGTTTCCGGTTTTGACTCCCAAAAAACCGAAAAAATCGAACCGGCCGTATTATACTTAAAACATTATTTTTATAGATATTTGATCATACAAGTGGATTAATTTCTAATTATTTATAATATAATAACATAATCAAATTATATATTTATATTTACTTATTGTTACTAGATAACAAAATTTTAATATTACTTTAAATTCATAATTATTTTAATAAATTGATACTTTTTCTTTGTCTCTAAACTAATATTTGTAGTAGCACAAAATCAATTTAATTCATTGTATAAACGGTATATAACCGACCGTATAAACCGGACCGTATTACATAAAAACCGAACCGAACCGTAATAAAATGGTTTGGTTTTGGATCAAAAATCTTTAAAACCGAAACCGAAAAAATAAAACCGTAGTAGGGTAAAACCGGACCAAACCGGCCGATGCCCACCCCTAGCGGAAACGTCGCATGCCCGTGGGTGATGAAGAGACGTGATGTCGAAATCAGTCGCTCGCATCGACGGCGTCGGTGGTGGCTGCTGCACAGTGATGCAGCGCCGATTACTCATGAACGACGACGACAAGTCAGACCCTATGACAACGCCACGTGTAAAGATGTCGAACAGTGGAAGAGATAAAAACTTAGGATTAGAAATCAAAACTTATGTTAATATATTCACTGACTCCCAACTTAAATAGCATACTCCAACTCTTTTTTATTACCCCTTTTATTCCCATAAAATCTAAAAATGTTGATTAAAATACAGAAAAATTCTTAAAATTTTTGGAAAATCTCATAAATTTATTTCCTTATTAATTATCAATTATTGTTCAATTATTTTCCTATATAAATTTAATTAGTTCCAATTTTTAATGGTTTTAAATCCTTTTCCTCCCTGAATATTAAATATACATATATATTGAAATTATATATATATTTGATATTTTACAACATCACCCTAAAAGAAAAAAAATTGATGTACCAGACTCGACTCTGAAGCTTCTCTCCACAAAAATGAAGAACCTTTCTAGTAAGAAAGTTTTCAAAAATTTTAAAATATAATAATTTTGACAAGAGACAAGCAATAAAATTTTTTCAGAGAAAAAGAGAAAAAGAAAGGTTCTATGCTACAACTACCAAGAAGAAGAGCATGTCAAAAATAACTGTCCGAAGTTAAAAAGTAAAAAAAAGCACAAAGGGCCAAGCAGATCTAAGCAAAAAACTTAAAAACAACGTGAGACGAATCCTCATTTGAGTCCGAGCAAGAAGAATACGCTGGGTTAGCACTGATGGCGGATCACTAAGAAGACAACGAAAGCTCGTTCGAAATGAGTATCGATAAAGGAAAAGATTGGTCAAAAGAAAGCAGTAATAAAAGGAAAGCGCAAGACTATGAGAATAATATGATAAGTGAGGTGCGTTCCTTACCTCTCGAAAAATTGTACGAGTTTATAAAAATACTTTTTAAAAGTTCATACAAATTTAAAACAAAGATTGCACTATTAAAAAAGAGAAAATATCGAATTAAAGGTTACGTTAGTAAAAACATATTTATTAGAAGATTATGATAGATTGAAAATTAAAAATGATAAATTAAATGATCAAATAAAAACCTTAGAAAAGAATATACATATTCAGAATTTTAGAAATTTTTAAGGGCTTAATTGGTATTTTAGATTTTATAAGGGATAAATTAGAAAAATAATATAAAAAAAATATTTTAAAAAATTATCTTGTTAATCTAGTAGGTAGAAACTTATTTTGAGTTCCAAAATCCCTCTTGAAATGTTGGATTTTTTTTTAAAAAATTGTTATAAATTTGAATAATGTTGATTTATTAACATTTTTAGCAAAATTAATCGTTTAGTAGATTGTCTTTTTTATTTTTATCTATTTTTTGTGAAAAATAAAAATATTATGTACTTATAATTTTTTTGACCATTATATTATATAGTTGATTTTTTTTTAAGGAAATCAGATTTTAAAAATTAAAATTATTTAAAAAATTGATTCTTGAAAAAATTACATTTTTATGATAAAACGTTTTATTGTCAGTTGACAGAAATTATTTTAATTTTTTTTTATCGTAAATTAATTTTTATGAATGTTTAACCTAAAATAGTTTTTATAATTAAATATTTTCAAAATTTTGTTTTTTTTGACAAACATTATATTTCAAATGCTCTTAAAAATTGGCATAATTTTTTGAAGTCTAAAATATTTTTAATATTAAAACTTTTAAAAAATATATTTCCGTCTTAAAATATTTATTTTGTTAATAGAAGAAAATAGTTCGCTAATGAAAATTTCTTTATTGATCCGAAAAATTATCTTTGACTTTGATAAATTTTTTTAATGTTTTTCATAAAATTTTAAATTATTTTAAAATTATTTTTAAAAAATATAAGACTTAATTCTTAAAGATTAATTTCTTTACGAACTAATTTTGGTAAAAATCCATAGCTTTGGAATGTTTATGTACAACCCCTATATATAGTTTTTTTTTTTTTTAATTCTGCTTATTTTTTCCTTTTTTTTTTTAATGAAGGGAGAAGATATTAAGTTTAGAGAGAGGTTTTATTTTTTATTGTTATATTTATTTTCTTATGTAATTTAATTTAATCAGTTTAAATATTATATTTAAATCTTAATTGCATTTTATTAGTTTGGTTAACTCTAATTTTAATTTGGGTTGATGTATATATATATATATAAAAGGAAAGATAGTAATTGTAAATACCACAAGTAAGTTTTAATATGATTAATCGGATTAAGTTAGGTCATATTGTGTTTTGATTTTTTTTGTCTAAACGTGTAGGAACTTAGGAACACAAGAAGTCAAGCAGAAGATGTAGTGGATGAGAAGAATGGCACGAGAAGCGTGTTGACGGACTCAGTGCATCTGAGAGACGAGACGCTGTAGAAGAGTGCATTGATGAACGAGAAGGACGCACGATGTTAGAGGGACGAGAAACCAGAGTGGAAGTCTACACGAGGAGAAGGCCGGAGTTGGGTTCAGGTGAGCTCAACTCTGGATGGTCAGTAAATCACCCAAGCGATTGGAGCTGAAGTCGGACAACATCAACTCTGAGTTGATCTTGTCTAGGAGCCTAGATCTAGGCACCTAGACCAAGTCTAGGCAAACAAACTCTGGGTGCCTGGAGAGGGTTCGTGCGCTTGGACTCTGGGTGCCTGGAGAGGGTCTGGACGCTCGAACCTCCTTGATTCGCAACAAGTGCCTTAATTCTACGAATGACGTTTGGGACCACGACAACATCACTCTAGGCACTCGGGCGAGGATAAAGTCTTATCCTCAAATCATTGCGTACCCGTTGCGAGCAGATGAGATGCGACGCTCGGGGCACCCCGGATCGAGTCCAGGCTCCCGGAATCACACGTCAGTAAATGACTATTTTTGACCAATGGCCTATAAATATAGCCCCGATCTTTTTCATTATGAACAACACTTGTATTCGAATCTCTACTTTTTGTTATCATCTTCAGAGCTGTCAATCATTGTATGAGGCTTCTTCGCCTCTGAGAATTTCCTCAAAGAAGGAGTTTTGAGAGTGCACTATATTCATCTTGAATTAGCAACCTCCTCGATTGCAGACCATGTAAATCCAGTAGCGTCATTTAATTTTATGCAATTCATTTCTATTTTTCTAACCAATGTTTTTTAGTAAAAGCCGAAAGTTGCGAGAAAGGTATATTTATAATTTCAGGCAATTCATCCTCCTCTTACCGGTCGTACGAGACCAATAATTGATACAAAGCTCAACCGCCTCAGAAGGACTAACCGTCGACTGAAGCAACTCAGAGATGGTTGGAGCGAGTATTCACCTACCAAAGTTCGAGAGAAATTTCGTCACGTGGAAGAAAAGGATGGAAGTATTTTTAAGACTAATTTTAAAAATTTGTTAACTATCAAATATGGATTTGCTGCACCTAAAGATCAGTACGACGACGAAAAAGTACACCTTTGGAGCTAGAAGGAGCAAGCCGACTTAGTGGTAAATGACAAAGTAGAATTCCATCTGCTGAACATTTCTAATTAATTTAGTAAGTAAGAATCTATATTAGGTTCTTAAATAATGTTTAGCATAAATCTTTATGCATATTTTAATTTTAATTTGTTTCATTACATCTTTAAAACTATCTAATATTTCAAATAAATTATTTCATATCTTATCGATTCAAAATTACTTAGATTTTAATTTTTCGTTGAGAATTTTTTAACCAATAAATATTTTTTCATAAATCTTTTAAAAAAATTATAATTTAATATTTAAAAAAGGTTCGCGAGTTATTTTTGTAAATATTTATTTTTAAGATAAAATATTATATTTTTGGTTAAAATATTTTTTTTTCAATTTTTTATACCTTTATCTGATTTATTCTAAATTATTTACCGAAACCAATATTTCTATAATTAAAAGTTATTAAAACATTATTTTCAAAATTTTAAATTTTTAGATAAACATTAAATTTTATATATTCAAAAAAAACTTATCACGATATATATCAGATTACATTTTTAAAAATTTAACTTTGAAAATTATTATTTCTAACTAGAAAATATAAGTTTAACTTTAAAAATCATTATTTCTAATTAGAAAATTTATACGGCTCAAAATAAATATGTATTTTTCGTCAAATTATTTTTTTGATCTTTATTTTTTTTTTACCACCAAATTTTTTTTAGTATTTTTAAAAATTTAAAATATTTTTTAAATTATTTTTTTAACATCTTTAATTCTTATAAATTCAGATATAGAAATTTTCTCATATTTGGGCATTTTTCAAATCACCATCAGTAAATTTTTGCAAAATTCTTTTAAAATTAACCCTTATTTTTTATTGTGGTCAAAGGAGAGAAATTGGAAGTTTAAATTTAAGACTTATTTACAATAGGTTAGTTGTACTTAATTGCATTATTCTCGTCAATTTATTTTTCAAATAAATTTTATTTTATTCTAACTTTAACGTGGTTGATGCATATCAAAAAGAGGGAGATTATAAATACCTTAGATAAGTTTTAAAGTGATTAACCGAGTTAAGTTAGGTTGTGTGGTATTTGATTATTGTATCTAAGTGTACAGAAACTTATGAACACAAGAAATTGAGCAGAAGACGTAACGGAAGAGAATGATGACACGAGAAGTGAGTCGACGGACTCGGTGCATTTGAGGGACGCGAAGCTACAAAAGAGTACATCGACAGATGAGAAGGACGTGCGATGTTCTAAGGGATGAGGAGCCGAAGCGGAAGTCTACTCGAGAAGGCCGGAGTTGGGTTCGGGTGAGATTAACTCTGAATGACCGGTGAATCACCCAAGCGATCAAAGCCGTAGTGGGAAAAAGTCAACTCTGCGTTGACCTTGTACAGGCGCCAGGACTCCGAGCACCTTAACCACCTTAATTTGCAACAGACGCCTCGTCGTTGTGGATGACGGTTGGGACCACGTCAACAACACTCTAGGCGCCCAGACAAGGATAAAGTCTTATCTTTAGACCGTTGGTAGCCATTGTGAGCAGATGAGATGCAACGCTAGGGGCGGCCGGACCAGGTCCAGGCGCCTAAAGTTGCCACGTCATCAAACATCTATTTTCGACTAGTGGGCTATAAATAGAGCCCCAACCTTCTTAATTGTGAACTACACTTGTATTTGAATATCTACTTTCTGTTTCCATTTTCTGAGTTGTCAATCATTGTACGAGGCTTCTCCGCCTCTGAGAAATTGCTTGAATAAGGAGTTTTGATAGTGCACTACATTCGTCTTGGATTAGCAGTCTTCCCGATTACAGACCACGTAAATCTGGTAGCGTCGTTTAATTTTATGCAATTCATTACTATTTTTCTAACAAGTGTTTCTTAGTCAAAGTCAAAAGTTACGAGAAAGATATATTTGTAATTTCAGGCAATTCACCCTCCTTTTCTGGCTGCACGAGACTAACAGTAAGTACCCCATGTTAATTTTGATATGATCAACCGAGTTAAGTTTGATCATGTGTTGTTTTGATACCTTGTGTCTAAGTGTGCAGAGACTTAGGAACACAAGAAGTCGAGTGGAAGGCACAACGAGTGAGAAAGATGGCATGGGAAATGAGTTGACAGGTTCGGTGCATTCAAGATTTGAAAAGATGTGAAAGAGTATATCGGTGGACGAGAAGGACGCACAAAGCATTCAAGGGACGAGAAACAGGGGAGGGGGCCTGATCGCGGAGAAGGTCATAGTTGAATTTAGGTGAGCTCAACTTCAGATGACTGGAGAATCATCCAAATATGCGCGAGGAAGAGTTACCCGATTGGAGGTTAACTGGATACCCTAAAAAAGCTTGGAGGCGCCCTAAAGAAGCTTGGAGGCACCCTCACACCTCTTAATAGAGGTGCCTTCATGGGGCTTGGAGGCTCCCTTGCGCCTCTTGGAGGTACCTTAGAGCTTCCATAGAGGCGCCTCTAATGAAAAGTAGTCGACTACCATTGAGAAGAGGATAATCTTTTATCCACTTAGAGGTGCCTTCAAAAAATTGTAACTTTTTCCAAAAGGCTATAAAAAGTCTCATGAAACTAGAAATTAATTAACAATTATTATATTCAATTTCTTAGCTATTTTCAAAGACGATAAGAGGTCACTCTGCCTTCACGAAGGCGATCGTTAGTAAGCTTTTAACTATTTTAGATTAACAACTACCTAAATTATAACAAACTAAATTCCTTAACTTACTTTCAGTTATTACTTTTATATTAATTATTTATGCTAAATTAATATAATATCCTTGCTAAGTTAGAAAGTAAGAGATTTTTCTAATTTATTTTTAGAACTATTCACCCTCTCATAGGCTGCCTCATCGACCCTTGGGATTTTTTTTTATGTTTTTCTATTTTGTTTCAAGAAATTGGTGATGATGTGGTGATAAGGAGGGACCCACCTTGCGGGGGGTCGTCGCCACGGTGGAGGTCAAAGTCAAGGCGGTCAATGTTCTTATGCTAGCGGCCGGTCGGGCGAGTGGGCCACCCTACTGAGATAAAGAAGGCCCGACCCAGTGTCACTCATGGCTCGGCCATACACCGAGCACCCGACGCTCAATAAAGGAATAAACACCAAGTATATGCAGAAGCATGTCGAGCGGCTAACCCTCTTGGCCTTATATCTATTTACAAGAACAGCGGAGCGGATCTATGACCAAGCATACCGCTCGAAAACAGAAGGGCAGCCGAGCGGTTAGTCTGCTCAGCCAGACAATGAACTCATCAGCCAGGACAGTGGGAGTAACAGCCGAACGACCTTCCCGCCCGGCCAGATAGTACACTCATCCAAGCAAATAGTGAAAACTCGATCCATGCGACTAACTCGCCCGGCCCAGTAAAAGACACAATGCTAGCTAGAGATATCCTTTTGGGAGCAAGTGCCGCTGACAGGCGGCATGGTCGACGGCTGGGTCAGATAGAAAATCGTACGACGGAAGCTTCTACTGTCACTTCAGAGATATGCTCGGCTCGTTAAGGTATTGTGTCAGGGACACTTTACTGACACGCCTTTTCAAAAAATACCTTGGGAAGCGTGCATGCACTACAAAAAAATAAACCTTTAGAAGCGGTTTTAAGACACCTATAGCAACGATTTTCACCCGCTGCTAAATCTATTGCACTGGTTCAAAACCGTTGCAAATGTTGGCGACGCTAAAGCCAACAGATGCGATAAAACTGACTGGTGGTTCATGACTAAGAACCAGTTCTGATGGGTACCTATAGAAGCGGTTAATGACCAATCCTGATGGATACCTATAGAAGCGGTTAATGACCGATCCTGATGCATACCTATATAAATGGTTAATGACCGATCCTGATAAATACCTATAGAAGCGGTTAATGACCGATCCTGATGCATACCTATAGAAGTGGTTAATGACCGCCTTTATAAAATTTTCCAATCTAGAAAATTGCCCTTTAGAAGCAGTTATAACCGATTCTAGAGATCTAGTTATAGAAACGGTTAAAACAACTACTATTATTGAATTACCCATTTTATAAAAAAAAAATCTTATTTTCTACTGTACATGTAGAATTCCAAATCAAATGATCAAATTAAATCAATTGACAATATTCATATTTCAATTCACAAACCTAATTTATTTTCATAACACATTAATATAAATTGGATTACCAAATCAACACATACAATTTGTATTTCATTTCAAAATATTCATAACATATAACATTTAACTCCACACTATAACACAAACATAATATTTTCTTCGATCTCCAAAATATATACAACCTTCAATACAAATTTTCTCCAACAAAAAAACATCACAAGGCATGTGCTCCAAACGACAAAAGACATGTGCTCCAAACGACAAAAGACATTTGCTTCAAGCGACAAAAGACATTTGCTCCAACCTTCAATAGCAACCTTCAATAGAACCACCAAATTATATTCTATCAACATATTTCAATATATAATGAAAAAAATATTTAAAAAAAGCTTGTATCAAATTAAAAAGGTTGAATTAAAACGGTGCTCCTCCCCACCTGCAACACCAGCCCACAACTTCCACAGATGCGATAATCTTGTTTGATAATGCATTAATGGCACATCAGTTTAGTCCCCCCATTGCAAGTTGATGCTTTATAAAAAAACACCTTACATTTTTCTTCATTGTATAGACAAAGAAAACACTAAACAAAGGTCCTGGCTATCGAAAATGCATCAGAAAATAATGCATTGCACCATATGTTAGCCTGTACATGGAACAATTGTTGCACATCTTTAGCAAAGTACTTCCAGATACCACTATGTAGTTATTTGTGATGGTCATACCTTCGTGGATTTGAAACAATAACCAAATAGAGCAGTTGCAGCTCTGATGACATTAAAAGATATTTTGTTTATGGCATCTTGTCATTTTCAACTTCAAACAAGTAATAAAGAGCAAAGATTATATATGTGTACTACATGCTATTAGCCAGATGTATATATGCACTTTCATACAGTGAACTTGCTTACATGAAATGAAATTTTATCTTTTCATTTGAGAGAATCAAATGCTCGACATCATCATCCACATATTTAACCTGCACTAAGTTGAGTTCGTTTGAGTTAAAAGATAAAGCATAATGTGTATTGAGTAACGATTTAGGGATACGTAGGAAAATACATATTAACTGTTAACATATCAGCAATTAATCATGATAAAAAGAAAATCAGAAGAACGAAAGAACATAAGCAAATGAGCTTTCAAACTTTCATAAGCGAACTCGAACATATCACAGGCTCCTTATTTCATTTAACGGAATACCAAAGAAGAACTAAACAAGAGAAATGATGTACAGCAAGCAAAAGGTGAAGCTTCCAGACTGATGGTTTTTGGGAGGTGTTAGGAGATTAATGAACGATTGACCAGACAAAATTCAATACATACTCTATGCTGCTTGGTGTCTGAATTGTACTCCGTGATGGAACCCTTGTACCAATCATCATCTATTGGCCAGAGAACCTGAAAAGGCTCAGTTAAAAGCTGATATCCACAGAAATCATTTAGTCGGATACTCAGACAGTCATGGGAATTACTTGCCTTGCATTCCAACCCAATCAATGCATGCGGGTCTATGCCTTCAATTTCCAACCTACAAGAACAGAGGAAGCACCTAACTTAGCTTCCAATTACTCAGCATCTTTCAATTCCATTCTACCAAGTTCTGTTCAAACATTCCCTTGCCAGTAGCATGAACTAACTTAGCTTCCAATATCAGTCATCATCTTTCAAATTTACTTAACAAAGCTACATCAACAAACTGGCCCAACATTCAAGCTAGCCATGCATACATAACAGAAGTAAGTGCAAAGCAATGCTATAATCAAATCCTCAATAACAAAGATGATAACAACTAAAAGCTTGCAATACATAAATGAGAGCTAAAGGAAAATAATTCAGCACCTATAGCAATTATCAAACTAGAAGAATCCCCTTCGAATTCCCATCACAAGGTGCAAACCATAGAAACATTCATCCATGAAAGAGAGTGATAAGAAATGGAAATTCAGCACCTAACATGTATCAATATTTGAAAGGAAACAACCGAATTATGCACCTAAATAAATATTTGCAATGAAATCCAAAACCAGCCCTACGAGAACAATCCAAAGCCTTCACAAGGAGAAAGAACTACATTGAAATCAATTCATAACCCACTAAAACTATCCACAAAACCAAAGATCATGATAGCGTCTTCTAATTCAGTTCTCAACATACACAACTAATCAAAAAACAACACAACGAAACTGAGGCCATTCTCAGGAACAAAATAGCATCAAATTGCATCCCCACCAAAACCACAGCAATCTGCAAAACTGTACAACCTAGCAATGAAATCCTCATCATCCCAAGTTATGAAATAAAGCAGTACACTTTCAATTAAATCCACACAAAAACCACAGTTAACCAGAGAAACAACACTTCATCAAATTGAAACCACGCATTCCCAAATCGTTCAAAGTTACCGAAGCAATAGATCACAAGAACATCATTGATCAAGGTCCCAAAATCTGTTCAACATTTCCGAAGCAATGGGTCAACAAGTACCTCATCGATCGAGGCTTAAAACTTCCACAACAGGAATTAACCGAAACCCAACCAATGAGAACAACGCGACACATCAAATTCGTTCAAAAGCCCCCAAATCATGGCTGGAAACAAAAAGGATCGCAAGAGGAAACGAGAAGTTAAGGAAATATGCAAGGAGCCGCACGATACGACAAGAACAAACATGAACATCAAGAACATCTTTGGAATGCCTATCAAATCCTCCCTAGCTCCTATCCTCTACCTCACAGTACCCAAAATCCATTGCCAAAACTCGAGAAGAAACCTAGGGCGGAGCAAGAACAACACGGAACTTCGATTCACAGCTCATTCAACCAGGAAACCATCATACCAGACCATCACTATAAATCCGAGCATCTATCCTCTACTTCATGGAATTCATATCAATATATAGGATGTACTTGCCTTTCGCTTCTTGTGCCTGCGGCCGCAATCCTCGCTCTGTGCTACCGTGCAGACGGTGAGCTTGCCCGATCAGTGTCCTCCACGGAAGTTGGCTACGGGTTACCAAGCTCAGCCCACGCTTGAGCTGCGGTGAGATGCTCCGTCTGTGTGGCGGAGAAGACGCGAGGCGCGAGGTCGGCGATTTCATGAGAGGAGCGATGGTTTCGGCTATTTCGGGGCTGTGAGGTGGCGGCGCGATGCCCCGTGTAACTTATACCTATACCTAGGTTACTTCAATATCAGTTTAGGCTAATTGAGGTCAATTAAACTCCCATCTGATGTGTTCATCTATTTAATTATTCTACGCCCTTAAAAGGTGTCATATTCATTCTGATCAAATCCTAAAAATTTTGTATAATTCATAGAAAATTTGCTAATATATTTCGTAGTTGTTCGTGTGACCTCTATTGATTTTATTTTTAATTAAATCCCTTAATTAATGTTTAAGAGATCTTACAATTGCACATTCCCACAGGCTCGACATCCGAGGGCTTATCCTTCCAACCCACCTCCTCACCCCCACTTGTCGACTCACCGGTCATCCTGGTCTTCACCTTCTTGGATGCGACGGAGGAGGACTCGCTAGGGCTGACGCAGGGAACGGAGGAGGAGAATACTCGGCTGAGCGGCAGGTAGCGCATAGACACGCTGTAAGCAAACTATAATAATAAACTTAAAAAATAATATGGATAACTTGTAGAAAAAGACAAATTAAATTAAAGGATTCATTGGAAAAATTTACAAATCTACCGGCCAATAGAAATTAAACCCTAATCAATTATAATTTATATCACCATTAACATATAAAAATATTATCACCATACGAAAATTAAACCAAGAAATTACCTCGAGAAACAAAATCAAAGGTGATATATGATGTGGATGTCGAAGGATGATGCTAAGGTGCAATTAATCTGATGGGTCGCTCGAATAGAGAGGATTGTTGGAACATAGATAGTCGATAGAAAAGAGAAGGTCACCAGAACAAAGAGGATCACAGAAATAGAAAGATTTGCTGGAATTGTGAAAATAATATGAGATGTGAGCATGTTTTTTTTATTAATCTCGTATGTACCCTTTAGAAGTGGTCATATGTAACCTTTAGAAGCGGTTCTAAACCGCTTCTTAAAGAAACTTATAGGAACGGTTCTAATAACCGGTTGTATATGTGTCCAATAGCAACAGTTTACCAACCACTTCGAAAAAAAACTCAATTGAAGTGGTTTTAAGAGCGGTTACACTTACCGATTCTATTAGGTTTGCTTTTACAACCACTTCATCAACTGCTGCTAATATTTTGGTCCTAATGTCTAATTTTTTTGTAGTGATGCCTTGGGAAGTGTGCATGCCTTGGGAATCATGCACCCATGCTACATGGACTCTATATAAAGGGGGTCCAAGATTCGTCGGAGGTATGTGCATATTACTGTTGCTGTTACTATTCACTTACTTTCCTTCTTGCTCTATTGCTTCCACATTGTCGGTGACTGACTTGAGCGTCGGAGGGTCAACGTCGGAGACCTCTTCCTTGGCTCGGCACTGATGTAGTTGTGGTTGCAGGTTCAAGAGGATTCCACACGTGGTCAGTAGGACCGTCACATCCCTAATATCTATCGCCTCGACTCTCGGACAGGATCAGATGACTATAAGAACTAGACGAAGATCATGGATTTCGACAGTAAAACCATAAATATAGCTATTCAAAATATCCACCATGACGTGGATATGGTTTAGGGCAGGTGAGGAAATAGGAGGAAAGGGAGGGGCAGTTTGGGAAAATGAGGAGATAGGGTTTTAAGAGGGTACTGTAGCATGCGAGGAGAGAGAGGGTTTTTTGGTTCGTGTTTTCGCCGCCGCCAACTCCTGCTCCTTCCCTCTCTTGCTCCTCGCCAGCGCCGACGCCGACTGCCGGCCTCCACCACTCCTCTCTCTCCTTCTCTTTCTCTCCACCTCCTGTGTAGCCGCCGCCGCACGGGAGCGTGCCGATGGCGCGAAGGACTGACACCAGCAGCCACAGTTGCGCTCCGACCATGCTCCTACTTGCCTCCTCGTTGCAGCGTCCGACCATCACCGCCGGCGAGGCATGCCCCTGACTCTCCTTCCCGCAAAGCATTGGACGCCTCATTTTCTTCAAGCCGCCGCACCTCTTCTTCCTCCTCGCGATGCCGCCGCTAGCCACTGCTCCCTCGCCTTCTCTCTCGCTCTCAAGTCTCTCCCCCTCCCCCTCGCGCCTCAACCCACGGGATTGACTCGCCGAAGCAGAGCAGCAGCGGAGCCACCCCCCTCTCTCTCTCCTTCCTCTCGTCGGCAGCATTCCTGCCTCCTCCTCTCCTATCGCCGGAGCTGCAGCTGAGCTACCACCTTTCCCGCGCTCATGCACATCGCTGCCAAGGCCGAGATAGAACCATCTCCTCTTTCCCGGTCCATACGCAGCAGCTTCTCCCGCCGGCAGTCATCGGGCATTACGGTCCTGCTCACCGACGTCGCTTCCGACTCTTCACGCCTTCGTGTGCTATGCCTTCCCTAACCAGCAGCCCCCACGCGCCCAACAGTCCACGCGCCGGCCGTCCTTACGTCGATTTCGTCTCGGCTCCGATTTCATTTCGCTATGTGCCGGCCTTCATGCCGTTATCTCGTTCCAGTTTCATGTGTTGTGGTGGTGTAGCCTTTGTGCCTTGGTTATTGTTGAGTGTCACTGATTTGACCATATTCCGCTCCTGTCGTCAGTTCCCGGCCTGCGTGTCGATATTAGTTCCCGGCCTGCGCGCCGATATTAGTTCTCGGTCTGTGTACCGGTGTCTTATCCCAGTCTGCGTACCGATCTCGTGTCCCGGTCTACGTACTGGTATTATATCCCGATCTGCAGCTCGTCTTCCGGGTCAGTGCATCGTTCAGCGTCTCGTCGTCAGATCTAGCTCTCCATCCTGATCGGAGTCATCCACTCTTCCGGGTCGCGACAACTCGAGCCCGTCCCATCGGAGGGCGCCCCCTAGGCCAGGGTATGTTTTCCGTTCATATTCCATACGCATTTCATTATTTTATGGCTTAGTCTTGTACTCATGTATTCGTTGGATCTTCCTCAAGCATCGGGGTACCGGGGGCCGGGTCAACCCGGTCGCTAGCTGCAGGTAGCGTTGACCAGTGGACTTCCGAAGACTTGGTCAACACTGGAGCCATCTCAGCACACCCCCTCCGGGATGTCGCGATTCAGTCAACATTCTTGCCACCTCACCCGACGGTCCGTCTTACTCAGCTTCCGGACGGGATCAATTTGGCGCCGTCTGTGGGAACACAACAACCTGTTCCGGAACGTGAAGATGGACGACATCGGGAGGATCTCTGCTATTATCACAATCCCGGAGGATTTCGACACATATATTATCTTCTATCCTCACGCCATCGGTATTCGGTAGTCGAGGGATCGAGTGGAGCTTCAGCTGGCTGACAGGTTAGTTTTTCCATTATGTTTTTTCCCTGACTCCACAGGTATTCGGGAGTTAAGGGACCGGGACAAACCCTTAGCCGGTTGGCACGACTTCCCAATCAGGTACGCTACAAGCTCTGCTCCCTTTTTATGATTATAGGAACCAATATAACTCCCTGATATGAGAGTAAGATCCTAGCTCCTTGATCAAAGACTAGGGCCTTCGATTCTTGATCATACACTAGGGGCCCAGCTCTCCACACATACATTTGGGACACAGCTCCCCGCTCATACACTAGGGACACAACTCCCCGATCATTGACTCACGGTACCACTTCACGATCAGGATCTAGGGGTCTCACTCTTTGATTACAAGCTAGGGGCCTTACTCTCCAATCAGGGACCAAAAGCCCAGCTCCCCGGTCAGCCTATTCGCCATTAAGCAAGAGCCCAAGGAGCCGCTCAGAGCTTACATCCAACGATTCAACCGAGTGTCCATGGATATTCCAATGGCCACCTCAGAAACGATGATGAATGCGTTTACACAGGGCCTCGTGGACGGTGACTTCTTCCGTTCACTTATTCGAAAGCCGCCCCGAGACTACGATCATATGTTACACCGGGCCAACGAGTACATTAATGTGGAGGAAGCCCAGGCGGCCCGAAGTAAAGAAGCTCCAATCGAGCGGCTAGCCACTGCCGAGCGGAAGCCGCACACTGGTCACTAGCTGCCCAGAGGACCGCGAGCTGAAGCAGCCCACCCTCAGCAACATGCAAGATCCCGCGCCATTCAAGAGGTATCTGCCAAGCGGTCCAAACCAAAAAAGAAGGTATGGACCCCAATATTTTGCTCATTCCACCAGACCGACACGCATAATACAAGAGATTGCTGAAGCCTTCCCCTGATCGCCCACCCCGTGCCCCGGAGTGGCCACCGTCGATCGCCATCATCCGACAGGCGACAGTGACATCGTGAAGCCGATCGACGACAGTCTCCTGAACGGTATCGTCCTCAGAGGGACGAGGACAATCCCCGGGTATCTAAGGAGCGGCCTAAGTCGTCCGCCTGGGAGGAAGAAAATAGAAGCAACACGTCCCGCGATGAAATCAACATCATCGCTGGCGGGCCGACCGGAGGTGATTCCAACAGAGCAAGGAAGGCAAGTGTCAGGCAGTTCCAAATCCATGAGGTCGGCTGCAGTCAAGAACGGGCGAGCGGGCCCGAAATCAGCTTCGGGCCCAGGGACTTGGAGGGAGTCGAAGTGCCACATGACAACGCCCTTCTCATCAAAGCGGTAATAGCTAATTATACTATTCACCACATTTTCGTTGATACAGGCAGCTCGGTCAACATCATATTCAAAAAAGCTTTCGACCAACTGCAAATCGATCGAGCTAAGTTGCTGCCCATGACAACCCCCTTTACGGGTTTACGGGCAATGAAGTTCTGCCGGTCGGACAAGTCTGACTGGCTATTTCGCTAGGAGAAGAGCCGCTCAGAAGGACGCGGACGACAAACTTCGTCGTGGTTGACTCTCCCTCAGCATACAACGTTATCTTAGGGCGACCAACGCTCAGTGAGTTCCGAGCGGCCGTCTCCACCTTCTACCAGAAAATGAACTTCTCGGTCGAAGATAAAGTTGGGGAAGTGCGAGGAGACTAGCTGGCAGCTCGGCGATGCTACGTCGAAATGGTCCAAGCGGAAGCTAATTCCGCGCGGAAGACGCCACGGATCGAGGTGAACGCCATAACCGAGTGATCCTGTCCGAATCAGAAGTCAAAGGACGCTGGGGACGTGGCGCTCCCTACTGGATCCTCGGGTGCTCCGTCGAACCTGCAACAAAATCGAGCCGGGAGGGGTGTCCCGGCGACGGCCCTCCGACGCTCAAGTCAGGCGAGGAATAATAAAGAGGTGGCTTCAGAGATTCAAAACCAGCGTCCCTCCGGTGAAGAAATGGAGACCTTATATAGACCTCTCGAAGGAGCCTGGGCGCGCCAATCAAAGCAATCACCTGCTTTCGACCATGCCCAGGTATGGGTTTGTCAGAAGGGCATCCATAAGGCCATACCTCTACTGTATCAACCTCTCCACGATGTGACGGCGAGATCCTCCATCGTGTAATCTTGTGTACGGCATAATCATCAGACATGCCTTTGCTGACATCCCATATCTGAGCGAGCGAATAGGCGCTCGGCTAACCTTTGTATCCTCGCCCTTATCACGGCGAACGGACCACCCGCTCGGCCCTTGATCAAGGCGGACACCGCCCGGCCATTCGATCCTCGCCTTGGCGTGAAGCCAAGCCCATGGTGGTGACCTCAGCTCGCTTCGGACTGCTCAGCCTTGCCACCACTACCGCTTAGTCGGCCTCCATCCGTCCTCGGTGGGACCCTTGATGGGTCCCCATTCTTACCGCTGGATCACTTGCCTTCCTTTCAAGTCTAGTCGAAGGAGGCAGTGAGTCCGACTGACTGGACTATGTGTCCGAGCGGGCGGTCGTCGCCTTACCGTCGCTTATGATATCCCTAGAGCCGTTCGGCCCTTTTGCCAAATTCAGCCGCTCGGCTCTTCGTTTTGGATGTCTTGGCGCTCAACGTGGATGTTTGCTTGTCTAAATCTTCTCGAAAATCGCGCAAATCCTTTTCATTAAGTCGAAGCATGCGCGGTATGGGCGCATTAATTGCGCCTGGTGACAGAGCGCCACGTGGCTCTTCTTGCGTGGCGGTGATGATCCGTACGATGGGACGCCGATTACTTTGAAATGGACGGTTAGATGATGACCTAGTCTCTCGTGACCTGCATCCGACGGACGAGGCCGACCAGCCTCGTTCACATAAAGCCTTCGTCTTCGCCTTTACACTGCATTCTCTGTTTCATTGCGCGTCCTCCGTCGAAGGTGCCCGCGGCTGTATCATTCCGGCTGTCCTAGTTCTTGCCTCTTGGTGGTTTTCGGCTTTCCGGTGATCCTCTCCGTTCATCTTCCCTCCGTAAGCTTCTCCCTTCCTTTCGTTCGGCCTTTCCCTTTCGCGTGGAACTCCTTTCGTTCCCTTGCTTGCGAACTCTTATCTGTCCTCCGTTTCCGAGTTTCTTTCGGCTTCCTTCTTTCTTTTTCTTGGTACTTCAGTCATGGCAAGCACTTCCGTACCCGCTGTTGATGCTCATGGTCCCTGGTATATGACCATGGAGAGTCGGTTTGATGAAGAGGGCGCTCGGTGTCTTGTTCGGACGTACGGGATCCCGGACGACCATGAAATAGTTGTAGCCGACCCGACCGACCGGCCCCATAACCCGCCGATCGGCACAATTTGTTTTTTTCTGGACCAATTCCAGGGCGGCCTTAGATTTCCCACCCATCCTTTTGTTTTGGAAGTTTGTAATTATTTTCGCATCCCGCTCGGCCAACTTGTGCCGAATTCCTTTAGGCTGGTCCTCTTTAGGCTGCACAGTATCCCACTCGACCCCCAAATATTCCACTACTTCTTCTACCCCAAACAATCCGAGTTGGGTACTTTTATTTTCCAAAGTAGAATAGGCTTCAAATTTTTTGAGAATATGCCGACCTCCAACAAGCACTGGAAGGAGTGGGATACAACTTCCCGAGCGGCCAGCATTCCGAACCAAATGACAGACCGCTGTGTCGACCCAGCCGGAGCTCGGCAAATTCAGAAGCAATCCGGCCTACCTTCATGCGGCGAACTGGTTGTCCGGTCAGCGGTACAAAATCGACCAGTTGCTTCTCAAGGGGGTGTTGTACATTTTTGGATTATCTCCCGTTCGGGCCAATCTCCCCTACCGCATGGGTAAGGACTCTTTACTCTCTTCGCCTTTTTTGTCTAACTGATTTTAATTTCTTCCATTGCAGCTGAAGTCATGTGGCGCTCCAAGGCTACCGATCATCTGAAATTGAAGGCCGTGGAAATCGAGGCGGCGACCAAAAAAGAACTCGCCGAGCGGGGTCTTATCCCCAGCCACCCGGCAGATGCAGGAGAGGGGGGGACGCAGTCTGCCCCTGAAACAGAAGTTACCCAATCCGCTTCAACGGAGGTTGAGGCGGATCCTATTTCCTCTGCTCCAGCCGAGCTGGGAGTCCCCCGGGCCGGGGATTCACCACTGGAAGTTCGGCGGAAACGTCGAAGAGACCCCAGCCTTCCGCCGACCCAAGAAGGCGAACCACAGGCGCCGATCGGGGTCGCTTCACCAGATCGCACGCCGTCGCAGATCGAGACCCCAGTGGCCTCGCCCACCGCACAGTCCTCTGGCTCTCCTCCACGGACTCGTCGTCGCTTGCGACGGTTGGGCGAAACTTCAACCATAGGGGAGTCCTCGGGCCAGGCGATTGCGGCTGAGGAAGTGCCGGCCGGCCACCCGACCATCAAGACTACCCTTCGATTCCCATCGGAGGAATATTTATTGTCTGCCGATCGGCCATCAAGCCCCGTTCATGAAATAACCTTGACGGGCCCGCTCGCCAAACTTTTCGAAGACGCTCAGATTCGGGTGGCCCTCATGACGCCCAAGCAGCTTGGCGATAACAACATGCAGCAGGCCACTCAGGTAAGTTCATTTTTCTTCCTGTGCCATGCTACTGTTCGGTTCCTGATTGTATTACTTCCCTTATAGCATTGGGCCAAGCAAATCGCCACTAGCCATAGGCTAGCCGAGCTGGAGGATCTCATGGAAAAACTCCAAGTCTCGGGGGGTCCATTGGTCGAGAAGGAAAAGCAGGCTCTAGAGGCTGAGCGGAAGAAGGTCTCCGATCTGGCTGCGGAGGTGGCTCGGCTAGAGGGCCAAGTCAAGAAGCGCGAAGCGGATGCCAAACGCGCTACTGCCCGGAAGAAGCGAGCGATAGCTGATCTGGACAAGATGAAAATAGATGTCCGTGCGCTAGATTAACGATCCAAGGACCTGGAGGCTCAGCTGAACGCCGAGCGGGAGGACTGTTCGGCAGAACGCACAAAAGCTGAGGTGGACTTGAAGGCAGTCCAAGATTCCTTAACCGCTTCCCGGGCGGTACTCAAAAAATATAAGGAAGGAGAGCCGAGTCGCCTAGCAGCATCACGCCAAGAATACCTCCGCTCGGAACGGTTCGGCGCAAAATTCTACGGCAACGTCTCCTCAACTTTCGCCGAGGCGGTCAAGGTCACACCTTCCTGCTGACCTGAGCATTCCCTCTTCAGATCTGGCGGCTATGATTGACGATATCCCGGACGCCTTTTTTAATTTTGAGGACCCGGAGTGAGGCGAGTTCTTCCGAGTACTTTCTGTATTTCATCCGCTCTGCTGATGTAAAATTTTTGAATGTGCCGATCGACATAATTGTGTTCCTTTGCCTCTATTTTTGTTTGCTCTTCATTGCCGTCTTTTGTCTGTTTGGTGCTTATTCGTAGAGTCAGTTAAGCTCCACGTGTTTCCCACTAGACGACCGATCAGGTCAATCAATTGACTCGATTTCCTTGAAATCGTTTAGCGATTGGCTATACTGTTTGCATTCAGTGAATGCGAAGTATTGGCAAACTGATGGCCGATCGGACTTAATCAATTTAGTACTTGCGAACGCTCGTTATTCGGCGTCCTTAGTTCCGTCGGCACGATTGGCTGGTCGGCATGGATATTTATAGCCGGTCGGTAGCGGCTCTCGATCTTTAACGACGGGCTCGTCGGCGCGGATATTTATAGCGGTCGGCGCGACTCTCGATCTTTAGCGGCGGGCTCGTCGGTCTTCGCTCGGGCGTTTATAGCGCCGACTCGTCTCGATCTTTAACAGCGGAGCTCGTCGGTAGCGGATATTTATAGCGGTCGGTGCGGCTCTCGATCTTTAACGACGGAGCTCGTCGGTCTTCCACTCGGGCGTTTATAGGCGGCTCGTCTCCGGTTTCTCGGCGGAGGTTTATAAACGCCGGACCGTCTCGATTTTTAACGACGGGGCGCGAGCGGATATTTATAGCCGGTCGGTGCGGCTCTCGATCTTCTTGTCGGGCTCGGCGGTCTTCCTTCGGACGTTTATAGACGCCGGCTCGTCTCCCGGTTTCCCGGCCGGAGGGTTTATAGACGCCGAACCGTCTCTCGATTTTTAACGACGGAGCTCGTCGGCGCGGATATTTATACCCGGTCGGCGCGGCTCTCGATCTTTAACGTCGGAGCTCGACGGTCTTCCGCTCGGACGTTTATAGACGCCGGCTCGTCTCCCGATTTCCCGGCCGGAGGGTTTATAGACGTCGAACCGTCTCTCGATTTTTAACGACGGAGCTTGTCGGCGCGGATATTTATAGCCGGTCGGCGCGGCTCTCGATCTTTAACGTCGGAGCTCGACGGGCTTTTAAGCCTAATTTGGACAACGTTTACCTGGCCGAACGGCACAGGGTCTTCGGAATTGAGCCTTTGGCTCGTACAATATACCTCCGGCTGAGCAGCTCGGGGCCTTCGTCGTCGAGCGCTTGGCTCCGATAATTTACCTCCGGCCGAGCGGCACGGGGCCTTCAGATACTATACCTCCGGCTGAGCAGCTCGAGGCCTTTGTCGTCGAGCGCTTGGCTCCGATAATTTACCTCCGGCCGAGCGGCACGGGTCCTTCGGATACTATACCTCCGGCTGAGCAGCTCGGGGCCTTTGTCGTCGAGCGCTTGGCTCCGATAATTTACCTCCGGCAGAGCGGCACGGGGCCTTCGGATACTATACCTCCGGCTGAGCAGCTCGGGGTCTTCGTCGTCGAGCGCTTGGCTCCGATAATTTACCTCCGGCCGAGCGGCACGGGGCCTTCATATACTATACCTCCGGCTGAGCAGCTCGGGGCCTTCGCCGTCGAGCGCTTGGCTCCGATAGTTTACCTCCGGCCGAGCGGCACGGGGCCTTCAGATACTATACCTCCGGCTGAGCAGCTCGGGGCCTTCGTCGTCGAGCGCTTGGCTCCGATAATTTACCTCCGGCCGAGCGGCACGGGGCCTTCAGATAC
Source organism: Zingiber officinale (assembly GCF_018446385.1). Lineage (NCBI taxonomy): Eukaryota > Viridiplantae > Streptophyta > Magnoliopsida > Zingiberales > Zingiberaceae > Zingiber > Zingiber officinale. The sequence goes on from NC_055997.1 coordinate 126,781,429, forward strand.
TATACCTCCGGCTGAGCAGCTCGGGGCCTTCGTCGTCGAGCCGCACGGGGTCTTCCCATCGAGCTCGGGGTTCGGTTAACATACTCCCGGCCAAGCAGCACGGGCTTCCCATCGAGCCTTTGGCTCGGCTAACATACTCCCGGCCGAGCGGCACGGGGTCTTCCCATCGAGCTCTTGGCTCGGCTAACATACTCCCGGCCGAGCGGCACGGGCTTTTCATCGAGCCTTTGGCTCGGCTAATACACTCCCGGCCGAGCGGCCCGGGGTTTTCCTATCGAGCCTTGGGGTCGACTAACATACTCCCGGCCGAGCGGCACGGGCTTCCCATCGAGCTCGGGGCTCGGCTAACATACTCCCGGCCGAGCGGCACGGGGTCTTCCCACCGAGCTCTTGGCTCGGCTAACATACTCCCGGCCGAGCGGCACGGGGTCTTCCCACCGAGCTCTTGGCTCGGCTAATACACTCCCGGCCGAGCGGCACGGGGTTCCCATCGAGCTCGGGGCTCGGCTAACATACTCTCGGCCGAGCGGCACGGGGTCTTCCCACCGAGCTCTTGGCTCGGCTAATACACTCCCGGCCGAGCGGCACAGGCTTCCCATCGAGCTCGGGGCTCGGCTAACATACTCCCGGCCGAGCGGCACGGGCTTTTCATCGAGCCTTTGGCTCGGCTAATACACTCCCGGCCGAGCGGCACGAGGTTCCCATCGAGCTCGGGGCTCGGCTAACATACTCCCGGCCGAGCGGCACGGGGTCTTCCCATCGAGCTCTTGGCTCGGCTAACATACTCCCGGCCGAGCGGCACGGGGTCTTTCCATCGAGCTCTTGGCTCGGCTAACATACTCCCGGCCGAGCGGCACGGGCTTCCCATCGAGCTCGGGGCTCGGCTAACATACTCCCGGCCGAGCGGCACGGGGTCTTCCCATCGAGCTATTGGCTCGGCTAACATACTCCCGGCCGAGCGGCACGGGGTCTTCCCACCGAGCTCTTGGCTCGACTAATACACTCCCGGCCGAGCGGCATGGGCTTCCCATCGAGCTCGGGGCTCGGCTAATACACTCCCGGCCGAGCGGCACGGGCTTCCCATCGAGCTCGGGGAACTATAATAAATCTTACAACGGAAAAAGGATAACTGAAGAACTGACCTGCTGACCAGCGAGGGTTCTGACCCAATTTCTCGACTCCCGAATACCCGTGGAGTGATGAAGAATATATATACTTGTCGAAACTCATCAAGGCTTCCTCGTCGGACCGATATCGGGGCAGGAGTTACTCCCGCTTGAGTGCTGGTCGGACCCTTATTTTGCCCCCATTTCTAATGCTTCTCCGGTCGTTCCTCCTGGGCCGCTCAGATATCCGCTCAGCTTGAGCCTTCTGTTTCTGTTGCTCCACGAGCTTAGCTGCTCTTGCCTCAATTAGAGCGTCGAGTTTCTCCTGGGAGAGCATCACGGTGAGGTCGTCCAGCTTCGTCCATCTATTCCGCTCGGATACATGTGCGTTCCCACAGACGGCGCCAATTTGATCCTGTCCGAATCAGAAGTCAAAGGACGCTGGGGACGTGGCGCTCCCTACTGGATCCTCGGGTGCTCCGTCGAACCTGCAACAAAACCAAGCCGGGAGGGGTGTCCTGGCGACGGCCCTCCGACGCTCAAGTCAGGCGAGGAATAACAAAGAGGTGGCTTCAGAGATTCAAAACCAGCGTCCCTCCGGTGAAGAAATGGAGACCTTATATAGACCTCTCGAAGGAGCCTGGGCGCGCCAATCAAAGCAATCACCTGCTTTCGACCATGCCCAGGTATGGGTTTGTCAGAAGGGCATCCATAAGGCCATACCTCTACTGTATCAACCTCTCCACGATGTGACGGCGAGATCCTCCATCGTGCAATCTTGTGTACGGCATAATCATCAGACATGCCTTTGCTGACATCCCATATCCCGAGCCGAACGAATAGGCCGCTCGGCTAACCTTTGTATCCTCGCCCTTATCCTGGCCGAACGGACCACCCGCTCGGCCCTTCGGTCCCAGCCGCTCCCGCCTTGGCGTCGGAAACCCAAGCCCATGGCTGGGTGACCTCTGGCTCCGCTCGGACCTGCTCAACTGCTTGACGCGGCCACTACCCGCTTAGTCAGCACTCCATCCGTCCTCAGGCTGGGACCCTTCAGGAAGTGGGTCCCCCATTCTTACCGCCGGATCACCGAGAAACCACCCTCTTTGGTTTATGAAGAAAAAGAGGAGGTGCAGATCCACCCGACCTGATCGTAGGCCACCACATTTATTGCGGCCGATCTGGAGGCAAGCCAAAAAAAGGAGGTGATCAAATGTCTCCAGAGAAACTGCGATGTCTTCGTTTGGTCGACGCATGAGCTGCCCTGGATTTCACCAAGTATAGCACAACATGAACTTCACATCTGACCGGACGCTCGGCCGGTGAAGCAAAGGAAGAGGGACTTCAGCGCCGAACAGAACGGCATCATCCGAGCGGAGGTTGAGAAGCTTCTGGAGGCCGGCCACATACGTGAAGTGCAGTTTCCGAGCTGGTTGGCGAACGTGGTGCTAGTCTCCAAGCCGGGCAACAAGTGGAGGGTTTGCATTGATTTCCGGGATCTCAACAAAGCATGCCCAAAAGATTTCTACCCTCTGCCTAGATTGATCAACTGGTGGACAGTGGACTCAACAGCCGGGTGCGAGCTACCATCAGGTGCCGCTTGCCCGAGAGGATCAAGAGAAGGTTAGCTTCGTCACAGCCGACGGCACTTACTGCTACAATGTAATGTCGTTCGGATTGAAGAACGCAAGAGCAACTTACCAGCGCTTGATGAATAAAGTATTCAAGGAGCAGATCGGACGCAACTTAGAAGTATACGTGGATGATATTCTCATCAAGTCCGTCCAAGCGTCCGATCTTTTTACGGACATGGAGGAGACCTTCCGAACGCTGAGGAAGTATGAAGTTAAACTCAACCCTTAGAAATGTCTGTTCGGAGCAAAAGGCGGGCGTTTTTTGGGCTATATAGTAACCGAGCGAGGTATAGAGGCAAATCCCAGCAAGGTCAAAGCGTTACAAGATATGCCGTCCCCAAGAAATCTGAGGGAAGTACAGCGCCTGATCGGTCGGATAACTGCATTGTCAAGATTCATCTCCAAGACGGCCGACCGGAGCCTCCCTTTTTTCAAGATCCTGCGCAAAGCTACTAAGTTTCACTGGGACGAAGAATGCGATCGGGCGTTTGAAGAACTGAAGACATACCTGAACACTTTGCCCGTGCTAGCCAAGCCAGCTGTGGGTGAGCCGCTCTGTATTTATTTATCTTCAACCGAGCAGGCAATAGACTCGGCATTAGTGAGGACGAGCGGAGAAGAACAACCAGTGTACTTCTTGAGCCATATTTTAAAAGACGCTGAATCTCGCTACACTGGGCTTGAACTTCGTCCTTATTTCTTGGCACATACAATCATAGTCCGGACAAATAGCCTGTTGGGAAGAGTGCTGCTGAACCCAGAAGCGTCCGGCCGGCTCATCAAATGGACAACGGAGTTGAGCGAATTTGACATTCAGTATCAACCCCGTTCGGCGATAAAGGCGCAGTCCTTAGCAGATTTTGTTACCGAAGTGCAAAATCCCGAGCCCGAAGCTATATGGAAAATATTCGTGGATGGATCGTCCACTCGACTCGAGAGCGGAATTGGTGTGCTAGTACTCTTTCCCCAAGAAGAAAGGATGCACCTATCCGTCCGGCTGGACTACAAAACCACCAATAATGAAGCAGAGTATGAGGCGCTCATAGCCGGTTTGCAAGCATCTCGGCATGTAGGGGTCGGTCGGGTTACAATCCATTCGGACTCCCAGTTGGCCGCTCAGCAGCTCTCGAGCACTTTTGAGATCAACAACGCTCGGCTCAAGCTCTACGCAGAAGCCTTCGAAAAGCTCAAGACCAATTTTAGATAGGTCATTATCCAGAAAATTCCCGGAGCGGAGAACCAGGCTGCAGATGAGTTAGCCAAACTTGCAAGTTCAATATCACCGGTCGTCATACAGCAGCCAATTGAACAAGTATCCTTGGTGGCGCACATCGACCGGATGGAAGGCCTCGTATTCCCGAGCGATTGGAGGACATCCATCATAGAGTTTCTCTGCTCGGGTGCTACACCTTCCGATCGGGAGGAAGCCCAGCTATTGAGAAGGAGAGCCGGTCGGTTCACGCTCGTGGGAGACCAACTCTACAAGAAGGCTTTCTCCCGCCCACTTTTGAAGTGTATAAGCTCGGAAGACGCGGAGTACATCCTCCAAGAAGTGCACCAAGGATCGTGCGGAGGACATCCGGGCGGACGATTGCTGGCCAGGAAGATCCTGCTGGCCGGATATTTCTGGCCAACCCTACAAGCAGACGCTGCTCGGACCGTCGCAACGTGCCTCTCCTGCCAGAAGTACCACAACGTCTCCCACCGACCGGCGGAGGAGATGAAGGCATCTACAGTCTCCTGTCCGTTCGATCAGTGGGGAATGGATATCGTGGGTCCGTTCCCTATGGCGACCGGTCAGCGGAAGTTTCTACTGGTGGCGGTCGATTACATTTCCAAATGGGTGGAGGCCGAGCCGCTGGCGAAGATCACCGAGCAAATGGTCAAAAAGTTTATCTGGCAACATATAATCTGTCGGTTCGGCATTCCTCGCCGGCTCATATCTGATAACGGACGACAGTTCGTCGGGAAGCAGCTCGAAGAATGGTGCAAAAGTTATGGCATTGAGCAACACTTCACTTCCGTGGCGTATCCCCAGAGTAACGGCCAAGCGGAAGTAACCAACAGAGAAATACTCAGAATTCTTCGAGCTCGACTTGACCACATAGGAGGAAGTTGGGTGGACGAGCTGCCAGGCGTCTTATGGGCTATCCGTACGACCCCAAAGGAGGGAATGAGCGTCACGTCCTTCCATTTAGTGTACGGAGGCGAAGCAGTTATCCCGATTGAAGTCGGCGTCGAGTCCGTCCGGATCCAGAACTATGATGATGACAACGCCGAGCGGAGGAACATGGAGTTGGACTTGATCGACGAAGACCGAGACAAGGCTTCCGTCCGGCTCATGGCGTACCGGCAGAGGATGAAGCAAAACTACAACCGGCGCGTGATCCCCAGAGCATTCCAGGTCGGCGACCTAGTGTGGAAGAAAGTAAAGCCGGTCGGGGACGTTGGCAAGCTGGAGGCTCCTTGGGCGGGTCCTTTCAAAGTCATCAAAAAGCTCCGATCGGGTGCCTATTATCTGGAGGATGAAGACGGATGACAACTGGATCGACCATGGAGCGCGAACCACCTCCAGCCTTACCGGGCGGGGTGAAAGGTGCGCCAATGTAATATATGTGGTATATTTTCCGTTCGGTTGTATATTTGAAATACAGGAGTAAAAGATCCGAAAAATTAGCACAAGTATAGGGCATCATCAGCCGAATCGGAAGACCATCGAGCTTCGACGTTAAAAATCGAGAGTCGCGTCGGTGACTATAAACCCTCCGGCCGGAAGACCGTCGAGCTCCGACGTTAAAAATCGAGAGTCGCGCCGGCGACTATAAACCCCCGGTCGGAAGACCGTCGAGCTCCGACGTTAAATATCGAGAGTCGCGCCGGCGACTATAAATCCTCCGGCCGAAAGACCGTCGAGCTCCGATGTTAAAAATCGAGTCGTGGCGATTATAAACCCTCCGTACGGAAGACCGTCGAGCTTCGATGTTAAAAATCGAGAGTCGTGGCGACTATAAACCCTCGGTAGGAAGACCATCGAGCTCAAGCGTTAAAATCGAGAGTCACGCGGTGACTATAAACCCTACTGTAGGAAGACCGTCGAGCTCAGACGTTAAAAATCGAGAGTCGCGGCGACTATAAACCCTCCGCCGGAAGACCGTCGAGCTCCGACGTTAAAATCGAGTCCGCGGCGACTATAAACCCTCGGCCGGACGACCGTCGAGCTCCGGCGTTAAAATCGAAGTCGCCGGTGACTATAAATCCTCGGTCGGAAGACCGTCGAGCTCCGACGTTAAAATCAAAAGTCGCGCCGGCGACACCCGACCGGAAGGCCGTCGAGCTCGGACGTTAAAAATCGAGACCGGCGACTATAAACCCTCGGCCGGAAGACCGTCGAGCTCAATCGAGAGTCGCGCCGGTGACTATAAACCCTCCGGTCGGAAGACCGTCGAGCTCCGATGTTAAAAATCGAGAGTCGCGCCGACGACTATAAACCCTCCGGCCGGAAGACTGTCGAGCTCCGACGTTAAAAATCGAGAGTCGCGCCGGCGACTATAAACCCCCCGGCCGGAAGACCGTCGAGCTCCGACGTTAAAAATTGAGAGTCGCGCCGGCGACTATAAACCCTCCGGCCGGAAGACCGTCGAGCTCCGACGTTAAAAATCGAGAGTCGTGCCGGCGACTATAAATTCTCCGGACGGAAGAAGACAATAAAGAGGTCAGTGACTTTTTTAAGTCATTTGGCCGATCGGTCAAGTAACCAAAAGTACTTCGTGAACGTCCGGCGAAAATCCCATTTGCGAAACAGGATATATTCAGCCGAGCGGACTAGCTATGCAAAATACTTCGTAAAAAACCCCTTTCGAATACAAGAAAGGTGGGATGAGAGGCGAATAACGAGAAGTGAAGGAACCTGAATGGTAGTTGGCGAGCCGATCGGACAGCACACATATTGATTAGCAAAAGAAAAAGCAAGTAAAAGGATAGCATTAAAGAAATCAAGGCCGAGTGGCCGAATTACAAAAAAGGATAGTCTTTGGCCGAGCAACCGAATTATATATATACTTCTATTCTAGATAATCGTAAAGATCATTCGAGATGGTGCTGAGGAGTGCCGCCTGGTCTTGAGCTAGGATGACGGCTGAATCGGAGAGTTGCCCCTTGGACTTCAAATAAAGTTGTGGTGGTCGTCATAGCGAGCTCAAAAGCAGTATACATCCGCTCGCATACTTTTTCGGAGAATTCGACCAAGCGGATGTAATTCAGCCTCAGGGTGGCGACTCAATCTGGCTCAGCATTTTGGTATTCTTTGAGAGCCGCTTGAGAAGCATCGGCGGCTGCCTGATGTTCTTGCAAAGCAGCCTCGAGCTTCTTCACTTCGTTCGATCGGGCCGCCTTCTTGCCGACCAGCTGATCCATCAGCTCCTTAACTTTTTACTCCAGGCCCCGAGCCTCGACATTCTTCTTCTCCAGGTCAGCAATGACTGTCTTCTTCCGCTCGGTCGCCAGGCTTATTTTTCGGTCAAGTGATTTGACCTGTCGATCGAGCTCCGACAGAGTATGCGCCTGGTCGACCGTTTTCTTTTGCTCCGCCGCTAGCAAAGCTTGGGTCTTTTTGTGCTCTTTCTGCAACTCGGCGTATGAGGGGCCTTGGGAGCCGACCGGGCCACCCGAAGCTTTCAACCTCTTCAGCTCCTCGTCCACCATAGTCAGAGATTGGAGACCGCAATCTCCTCCACCCACCTCTGGCATAAACAAGAATTATTAGTGGCCGATCGAAAATAATGCATAAAAAACTTTGGAAGAAAAATGCACTTACCCCGGTGGCCTGCTGCATGTGGCTATTGGCCAAGTTGCTGAGGGGAATCATAGTGACCCGTGCCCGAGCGTCGGCCCACATTTCGGCTAGGGGCCCCTTCATTGTGATCATGTGCTCGGGCGCGGTTGGTCGATCGGCCTCGGGCAGCAATTCTTCGGTTGGGAGGTGAAGTGAGACCCTGACCGTGCGGCGTCGACCGGGTGTAGTCTGAGCGGAAGTGGGGGAAGGATCAGAAGCCGGCGCAGAAAACTGCGACAAAATGGTCGAACGCTCGACTCGGCGGGGAGCGGGCGGAAGGGCGCTGACCGGAACGGCCTCAAGGGGGTCCGCGGACGTGTCTAGCTGGGATGGAGTCCGATCGGATGAAATCGCCTCCACCTCTGGGGCTTTGCCGCGAGAATTGGCGGTGGTCCATTCGGCCGGCTGGATCGCGGAAGTAGCCGAGCGGAGCGGTGTCTCCAGGCGGCGCCTCTTTTGTCGGAGAGGGCGCTCCTCCTCCTGAGTGGAGCCTTCCTCCCGAAGGGAAGGCTCTCGACTAGCAGTTGCTCCAGCCGCTGGCTCTGGGATAGAAGCCTAAGCGGCCGACTCCCCCGCATTCGTATCGCTTTCTCCTTCATGTGAGCCGACCGGCTCAATGCCAAGCACCTCCATTTCTTTGGCAGCCGCGGCCTCGAGCGTCACCGCCTTCCTCTTCAAAATTCCGGCCATCACAGACTCCATGACGATGTCCGCTGCAAAGAAAAAAAGGAGAAAATCAGTTAGCAATCAAGACAAATATACGAGTAAAATTCTTACCGAAGCCGCTCGGGAGGGGGGTCCTGATCGGACTCAGGCCGAATATATACATCACCCCTTCTGGCAGGAACTTAGTGATGTCAAACTTCAGACTGGCTAGCATGTTGGCGGCATGAAGATAGTCTGGCCGGGTCTTGAACCTTTTGAGCTCTGGGGATATTGGCGGTCCGACCTGCCATTTGGTTCGGAAGGGGGCCCGCTCGGGAAGGCGAATATAAAAGTAGAATTCTCTCCAATGCTTATTGGAAGAGGGTAGTTTATTGAAGAAAACTAAACCGGGCCGAGCCTGAAACATGTAAGTGCCCAGCTCGGACTGTTTAGGGTAGTAGAAATAGTAGAAGACCTCTGGTCGGAGGAGAATATTGTGGATTTTGAAGAGGATGACAACGCCGCACAGAAGGCGGAAAGTGTTGGGGACTAGGCTTCCGAGCGGAATGCCGAAAAAATTACAAACTTCAACGATGAAGGGATGAATGGGAAGTCGCAGACCGGCTGTGAACTGGTCGCGAAAAACATAGAAAGCTCCGCGCGGCGATTTCTGTGGCCGAGCGGATGGTGTGGGTAAGATAATTTCAAGGTCGGAAGGGATGTCAAAATTGTTTATCAGAATATCAGTGTTGCGCCGATCGAAGCGCGACTCCATGGTGGTATACCATGGGCCGAGAGCTTGGTCTTGTGGCTGAGAGGAACTAGCCATTGTCCGAACGGACGAAACAACAAAAGGCAAAGAAAGACAGATGAAAGAAAGAAGAAGATGACAAACGGAACAGTGCCCAGAGGACCAAAACTCGGGAAAGAAACGCAAAGAAAACCAAAGATAGAAAAGAGGAAGAGCCTTATAGAGAAGAACAGAGATCGACGAAGAACGTGGAGTCGTTGGAAGAAGTAGCAACAAAATCACCGGAGCACTGAAACGTCGAAGGCAGCTACCGGACAAGCGAAGACACAAATGCGGCGAGAAGGCAGAGAAGGCGAAGGCTTTATAGGGTTGGGCCCGAGCGGCCTCAGCCGTCGATTGCAGGTCACGGGAACCGAAGCCCGCATCTGGCCGTCAATTTCAAACTAAGGCGGTCCCATCGAAGGTAACGCCGCCGCCGTACGCTGACGGCATTGGGGGTGCCATGTGGCGCCGCGACATAGGTCGCATTTAATGAGCGCCCTTATCGCGCGCAGCGCGCATGCACGGCTTTAATGGAGGGGATTTGGCGCAAATTCTGAGAAGATCCGATGAAATAATGTCGACGGATGCCATGGCTACCCCCACTGGGGTCGAGCGGAAGATGATTTCATAGATGTGCCGCTCGGAATTACCTACAGTCCAGTCAGTCGGACTAATTGCCTCCTTCGACTAAACTTGAAGGGGAGGCAAGTGATCCGGCGGTAAGGACGGAGGACCCCCTTTGAGGGAAGTCAATGACACGTAGAGGTCAAAAGTCTAAGGGCAAGATGAGGTTCGGCCGGTCGGGTCAACCGGGCGAACGGGTCAGAACAGAATCAAAGACAACCCGACGGGGAGTCGGGTCTCCGACGCTCATGGTGAACAGGGTCGCCGGGCCGAGCGGGTAGCCCGCTCGGCCGAGGTATAAAGCAGTAATGCTGTGAATAGTTTCATCCGAGCACACGACTTGGAATCTCCCGAGCGGATCCGTACCTACGTCCGGTCGGACGTGATGGGACTGCCGAGTAGCCGGACGCTCGGCGCAGGAACAGAAGAGACAAAAGGACAAGGGAAACATCGGAAAACATCTTCTGACAACAAGCATGTCCAGCGACCAAGTCATACGCTGAACCTTACGACAGAAGGTTCTGCCGTCCCATCAAAGAGGTGCTCGGACTGTAGCGGTATGGTGTCAGGCAAGCTCCTCTGACAAGCCCATACTGAGGTATGGTAAGAGGACACATATTCGCCTCGGTATGTGCGCATAAACCTTTTCGCAGCTCTATATAAGGGTCCTCACATTTCGCCGGAGGTACGCATTTCCTGATAATCGAAGCCACCTTTGCATTCTCCTCTTGCCTGACTTGAGCGTCGAAGGGTCATCGTCGGGAATCCCTTCCCGGCCCGACTTCTTTGTAGGTTCGCCGGAGCTTCATACGGTCGGTTAGAGATCCACGTCATCGATTCGGAAAACGACACGTGCCCAACGTCCATCTATTCAGCGTTCGGACATATCAACAACAATTAATTCGGATAAAACAGTTTAAAGAACAAACTTTCTTATGTTTACCGGATGAAACTGAAGCTGCCCTTGTGCTACCGGTATTTGCACCATCCACTGTTTTTTTCCCACCACTGAAAGATACGATAAACACTAATACTTATGAAACTACATGAAAGTCACGAGTACCATGTTTATTTATTTCAGTAGTAAAAAAAAGAAAATAACAGGCAGCTAGATGATATATTCTTTCAGCATTTGCCGCAATTTATAATACAATTGAATATTTCATCTTAATTTTTAAGTAGAAGAAATCTTCGAATATGATTTCCTGTTCTGTTTATTGATGAAGTTACCTTCAAAATGCATAGTTAGTCAATGATATAACATAAAAAACCCTGATATGCATTTCTTCACATACAAACATAAGAACAATAAATCATATATATATATATATATATATAGTCGAATTTGATAATCTAAAATCATTTTGAATAAAAAAACTAGTACAGGTAAAAAAAAAAGGAAAAAGAAAATGTATACCATAAAGAACTCTCCCATTATAATGTGATTCTAATATCTAATCTAATACCTTATCAAACTCCCTTAATTTAATTTTATCTTTACAACCGGCCGCTGTAATAGGATTCAAGATACAGGGCGACCTCATTTGGCCGTAATCCTAACCGCTGCCTCAGGTTTCTTAAAACGTTACGATTTAATATGGACTTCGTAACCATCACTTTCTCCTTTGATTTGTCTTCAGAATCTGATTTCTTCTTTTCGGGAACGGACATATATATCTCTTTACCAGTCGGGCAGATTCTCACATCGTCCTCGTCTTCTACTAAGAACCATTTCCTGCAGCAAAGAATTGCACTGTTATATTCCTCCTTGCTTTGCCAAAACTCATCGCAGAAGCTATCATCGTCCTGACACTTTTGCTCCTCGAAATCAAGCATCTCAATCCACGTGTCAGCAGCCACGTTGTAGACGAGCGCCGATTGCAGCTTTTTGCCTTCGGCGTCCCTCCCGCCGATCACCAACACCTTCTGTCTGTTCAATACGAACCAGCAGAAAAGCCGCTCTGGGGCCGGGTTTGGCGTGCCTGGGCGCCAGGCCCCGGTGTGTAGGTCATAGATATGGACCTCGCCACTACGGCGGTTTTCCAACACGTCCCATCCGCCGAACACCACCAGCTCTCGCCCAACGACCGCGGCATCCCTAGCCATCGCCAACCCTCGTCCCGCGAGCGCAGCATGGCTGTTGGGACGGTTGGGGGCCAGCTGCCGCATCATACAGACGCCCGTGTCAGGCTCGTATAGGGCTAGGTGCAAGTTGCCGACGGTGTGCGGGAGCTTGCCCTGGAAGAGCAACGAGACGATGCGGTGGGCGAGGCCGGCGGTCCTGCGGATGCGGTAGAAGGACGGCGAGTCGAGCTCGTGCTTCCACCGCTTGCAGACGGCTCGAGCGTCGAGGATGGCATGGAAGGGAAGGCGGAGAAGGCACTCGAGAGCGAGGCAGTCCGGCAGCCCTGGAATTAACTCGGCCTTCATGGTCATGGTTCGTCGGGCACGGGAACGCTTCATGACCTGAATGGTTGGACGAATCGGATCGAAATACTGATTGCTGTAGGGCGCTCCTCGGCGTGGCTTTGATCGAGATGCTCACGGGCGCGAGCACGAACAGAGGGGATAAGACGGAGCGGGCGGCGGGCGGCTGGCGGGACGCGGCAGGCGGCGGTTTAAGGTTGAATGGTTTAAACAAAACTTAGGTTTTGATAAAGAAAAGTAGATTTAAATAGATAGTTAGACACGCCTTCTCAAAACCAGATTGACTTATTATATTAAAATATAATATAAATTTATTATTTTTTAAATCTAATAAATTTTATATAATCATATAAATTTATTTTTTATTAATTAGATTATTAGTATTTTCTTAAATAAATTTAATTTAATTAATAAGGAACGGAATTTGTAACTTTTTTAAAATAGTTTTTGTAAACAGTTTGTTCAAGAAAAAGAAATCATAGAAATATTATTAAATAAATATTTTGTTGTAGCTGACTATTTCATTTCTTTTTATTTAATTTTTATCAATTATCATTTTCAATTAAATATTACTAAGAAAAAAATTAATTCTTACCAATTAAAAGGATAACATTAATTTTTAAAAATAATTATAAAAATAAATGACTTAACATAATTTTTAATAAATTAAATTCATAAATCTTAGTAAAATTTATATATAATTTTTCAAAGTAGTTTTTGAAAATTAATAAAATTTAATTAATATTTTTTCATATCATAAATATATTAATGCAAAATTTTATATATATATATATATATATATATGTGATAATTGGTCTTAAAATCTATTAATTTGTTTTTATTTTGTATTTTTTATCTTTAATTGGTCTTAAATGATAAGTGTTATTTATTTATTATTTATAAAATTTTAATTTTTTAGAAGTTTTTATTTTTTTTATAATAAGGGATCGCCTCTATAAATTCAATCACTTTAACTAATGAAAATCTATCCAACCTATCTTTATTTCAAGAATAATTTTGACTTGGTAAAACGTGGGTTTGAATCTCATAGGAATGGACTAATCGAACCTAGCTCCTTCGATGATGTCATAACGTGTTGGAGAACGTCCCGCCTCAACAAAACAACACATTTTTTGCCTTCCACACTCCCCTGATATAAAATTTCTGATCCAGTTCCTGCTTGTCTGAAAATTGTATATTGTGTTGCCATGACGCTAGTGCTATCCAGCTTGATAGATTCTAATTGTTAAAGGGAATTTGCATGTACTTTTCAATTAAAATTTAAACATTGTATATAGTATCTATTGTTATATATATATATATATATATATATATACTTCCTAATTAAACATAATATATACTAATTTATCAAATTATTTCTGTATTTTTTAGACATAAAAGTCTAAAAACTAAGTATAATTTCTTTTAAATTTATCATATTAAACTAAGATCAAAGATTTAAGAAAGACATGCAAGAATTACTCACCTCTAATGTAAAGTGGTCTGACTCTCTTTAAGTCCAAAGTCTGCCTCGAGCTCAAGTCCGTGGTTTTCGAGCGATGGCAGCGTCGGCCAGCTTCGATTGTGGGTTCCTGTAGCAGTCGGCTAATGTGGAGCAAAGGGCGAAGGAGGCGACGCCTGACTACTTGTAGTGCGCAGGAATAAAAGGCAATGGCAATAGTCTTTCATGACACGGGTGGAGAGGAATAACCAGCGATCAACGAGGGAAGGAGTACAGTGCCGGCGTTGGCTTGCTCAGGTTGACGGAGGAGCAACGCCGGTGGTTGGTTGGCACTGGTCCTAAATGCAGCGGAAACGTCGCATGCCCGTGGGTGATGAAGAGACGTGATGTCGAAATCAGTCGCTTGCATCGACGGTGTCGGTGGTGGCTGCTGCACAGTGACACAGCGCCGATTACTCATGAACGACGACGATAATGTTGGAATTAATGCACTTATTGAAAATATAAAAATGACAATTCTCAAGAACCATAACTGTTTTGATGATTCCCAATAGATTGGATATAGCATCTAAGAAGATTGGTCAAATATAACTATTTACGAGGTTTTGAAAATCAACTGCTGTTATGATGTAATCAATGTAATCACGAGAGTATATATATAACTCTCATTTTGATATTAAGATAAATAAGAGCTCTGCTATTGCAACTCATGTCTCCAATTAAGTCTGTCATTTTCTTGATCAAACACAGATTGTTCTAATAAAGTGGTATTAGAGCGAGGTTAAAGATCTAGTTGGGAGTCTTCTACAAGTTCAAAAAATGACATTCACTTCAATGCAAAATTCTACAATTTCATATTCAAGCATTCCAGTATTTGGTGGAGACAATTATGATTTCTGGAAGGTGAAAATGAAGACTTTACTTATGTCTGAAGGCTTATGGAGTATTGTTGCTAATGGTTTTGAAGAATCTGAAGCAACGGTTCAGCCTTCAGCAGCAAATGTTGAGAAGCTTGAAGCAGATCGCATGATAGATGCTAAAGCTCTCTCAAAAATTCAAAATGGAGTCACCATAAATATCTTTCCGAGAATTATGAGAGCTACTTCAGCAAAAAATGCTTGGGATATTCTGGAACGAGAATTTCAAGGCAACAGCAAAGCTAAAGTTATCAAACTTCAAACTTTTCGTAGAGAGTTTGAAAATCTAAAGATGAAGGAATCCGAGTCTATTAAAGAGTATTTCTCTAAAGTAATTGAAGTAGTCAATCATATGAGAATTCTTGGAGAAGACGTTGCTGATCAAAAGGTAATCCAAAAAATCCTTATTAGCTTGCCAGAAAAGTTTGAACATATTGTTGTGGCCATTGAAGAATCTAAAGATCTCACCACTCTGTCAATCGAAGAATTAATGGGATCGTTAGAATCTCATGAGCAAAGAAGGACAATACGTAATGAGCAACCGTTGGAAAGTGCTCTTCAGACAAAGCTGAGTTTAAAACATCAAAATTCCTTCAAAGAAAGCAGTTTTAAAACTGATCAGGAAAATGACAAAGGAAAATTTCAAAAAGGAGAATCCAATAGAAGGGAAGACCACAATAACAAAAAGGAGTTAATATATAATTCCAAGCTCTCTTGTACGATATGCAAAAGACAAGGTCATACTTCTGCGAATTGTTGGCATCGTGGAAAACCTCAATGTCAGCATTGTAAAAGGTTCGGCCATATTGGAAAAGATTGCAGATTTAAAAGGGGAATTCAAGATAAAGAAGAAGATAATGATGAAAAGGATCATTTATTCTATGCTTGCCAATCAACTCTTGAAGAAAAAAATAGCACATGGCTTCTTGATAGTGGCTGCAGTAATCACATGTCAGGTAATGAGAATATTTTTCTTAGTCTTGATTCAACTATTATTCTAAAGGTGAAATTAGGAAATGGTGCCATCGTTGAGTCAAAAGGCAAAGGGAGAATTTCAATCGAAACAAAAAGGGGTACAAAATATGTCAACGATGTATTGTTTGTGCCTGAAATCAAGCAAAATTTATTGAGTGTAGGGCAACTGGTTGAAAATGGCTATCGTCTTCATTTCGAAAATGATGGATGCACTATATTTGATAAGAAAGAAAAAGATCAGGTGATTGCGTATATAAAAATGAAGAGCAATAGAAGTTTCTCTATTAATCTTCAAACTGATGCTATTATGGCGCTGCAAGGTGAAGTTAAACAAGACACTTGGCTATGACATAAAAGGTTCTGTCATTTGAACTTTAATGGCCTGAAGCTTCTCAAGCAGAAAAATATGGTAAAGGGACTACCTGAAATCGAATCTATAACAGAACTTTGTGAAAAGTGCATCATGGGCAAGCAACATCGGAATTCATTTCCTCAACAAAGTTCTTGGCGAGCAAAAGCACCATTGGAATTGATTCACACTGATATTTGTGGCAAAATGCGAACACCCTCCTTAGGACAGCAGAGGTATTTCCTCTTATTTATTGATGATTTCTCAAGAATGACTTGGGTTTATTTTTTGAAGGAAAAATCAGAAACTTTTCTTGTATTCAAAAGATTTAAGGCCTTTGTTGAAAGACAAAGTAACTATTATATTAAAACCATACGGAGTGACAGAGGAGGAGAATATACCTCTCAAGAATTTGAAAATTTTTGCAAAGATGAAGGGATTTGGAAGCAATTGACGGCAGGATATAGTCCACAACAAAATGGCATCGCTGAAAGGAAAAACAGAACCATTGTAGAAATGGCAACATCCATGCTAAATGAGAAATTCTTACCGAAGGGTTTTTGGGCAGAAGCTGTATATTCAGCAGTGTATATTCTCAATAGGAGTCCAACCAAGGCAATCAAGAATACAACTCCATTTGAAGCTTGGAGTGGAGTCAAACCGTCGGTAAGACATTTAAAAGTTTTTGGTTGTATATGTTATGCTCACATTCCATCTGAAAAAAGAACTAAGTTCGATAAAAAAAGCAAGAAATGTGTTTTTGTCGGATACAACAACACAAAAGGATATCGATTATATGATGTGGAAGCTAAACAACTAATTGTGAGCAGAGATGTTATTTTTGATGAAAATGCAGCTTGGAATTGGAAAGAAAAAGAAAAGCTTGAACAGTCACAAATACAGGATGTTATATTATCTTCATCAATTCCGGCAAGTAGAAGTACAGGGGACTCTGAAACAAGGATAAGTTCTGAATCTGAAGGTATTCTCCAAACTCCATCAAGTTCACCAAATTCTAGTCCAAGTTTTTCTTCTTCAGAAACTTTCCCAAGACGAACTCGAAAATTGAGTGAAATATATGAAGCATGCAATTTTTCTGAAATTGATCCTGACTGCTTTGAAGATGCCAATAAACATGAATATTGGAAAAAGGCCATGCACGATGAAATTGCTATGATTGAGAAAAATCAAACATGGCAGCTTGTTGATCATCCAAAAGATCGGGAAATAATCGGAGTCAAATGGGTTTTCAAAACAAAAGTTAATCAAGATGGGAGCATTCAGAAATATAAGGCAAGACTTGTGGCTAGAGGTTTTTCTCAAAAACCAGGAATTGACTTCTATGAAACATTTGCTCCTGTGGCAAGATTAGAGACTATTCGAACATTGATTGCTCTTGCTGCACAAAAGAAATGGAAGATTTACCAACTCGATGTCAAGTCGGCTTTTTTGAATGGGATTCTAGAAGAGGAAATATATGTGGAGCAACCACAAGGGTTCTTTGTGAAAGGGGAAGAAAATAAAGTCTATAAGTTGAGAAAAGCTCTCTATGGATTGAAGCAGACTCCTCGAACCTGGTATGCTGAGATTGATAAATATTTTACTACGAAAGGTTTTCACAGAAGTCAAAATGAGCATACACTCTATGTCTTAAGAAGGGAAGATGCAATCCTTATTGTTTCAATATATGTTGATGATTTAATCTTCACCGGCAATAATGAAAATATGATTTATCATTTCAAAAGAGACATGATGAGCACCTACGAGATGACAGATTTAGGGTTACTACATTATTTTTTGGGAATTGAAGTAACTCAAAAGGAAAATGAGATTTTTATTTCTCAAAGGAAGTATACTGAAAATGTTCTCAAGAAGTTTAATTTGTTTGGATGTAAAGCCGTCGACACACCACTAATTGTGAATGAGAAGTTAAAAAAAAAAAGATGGAGTTCCAAAGGTTGATGCTGCAGCATGCAGAAGTTTGATTGGAAGCCTTTTATATTTAACATCTACTAGGCCTGATATAATATTTGCAGCAAGCTTACTGTCCAGATTCATGCAAGCACCAAGTCAAATTCATTACGGAGTAGCAAAAAGAGTTCTAAGATATTTGCAAGGTACAATTGACTATGGAATTTCATATAAAATGGTTGAAAATTCAAGATTAAACGGGTATTCTGATAGTGATTGGGCCGGTTGTCTTGATGATATGAAAAACACTTCAGGTTATATTTTCTCAATTGGTTCTGGAATATGTTCATGGGCTTCAAAGAAACAAAAAGTTGTAGCTCAGTCCACTGCTGAAGCAGAATATATTGCAGCTTCAAAAGCAACATCTCAAACTATATGGCTCCAAAGAATTCTTTGTGACATGGGAGAAAAACAAGAAAAAATCATATTGCATTGTGATAACAAGTCAGCCATTGCTATTGGCAAGAATCCAATTAATCATGATCGCACAAAACATATTGCAATCAAGTATCATTTTATTAGAGAAGCAATTCAGAAGGGAGAAATTCAATTGGAATATTGCAACACTCAAGAACAATTTGCTGATGTTTTAACTAAAGCGCTTCCCAAAGAAAAATTCTGTTTTCTCAGAGAACAAATTGGAGTCACAAAGAAAGTGCATTAAGGGGGAGTGTTAGAATTAATGCACTTATTGAAAATATAAAAATGACAATTCTCAAGAACCATAACTGTTTTGATGATTCCCAATAGATTGGATATAGCATCTAAGAAGATTGGTCAAATATAACTATTTACGAGGTTTTGAAAATCAACTGCTGTTATGATGTAATCAATGTAATCACGAGAGTATATATATAACTCTCATTTTGATATTAAGATAAATAAGAGCTCTGCTATTGCAACTCAGGTCTCCAATTAAGTCTGTCATTTTCTTGATCAAACACAGATTGTTCTAACAGATAAGTCAGACCCAATGACAACGCCACGTGCAAAGATGTCGAACAGTGAGAGAGATAGAAACTTAGGATTAGAAATCAAAACTTATGTTAATATATTCACTGACTCCCAACTTAAATAGGGTACTCCAACTCTTTTTTATTACCCCTTTTATTCCCATAAAATCTAAAAATGTTGATTAAAATACAGAAAAATTCTTAAAAGTTTTAGAAAATCTCATAAATTTATTTCCTTATTAATTATCAATTATTGTTCAATTATTTTCCTATATAAATTTAATTAGTTCCAATTTTTAATGGTTTTAAATCCTTTTCCTCCCTGAATATTAAATATACATATATATTGAAATTATATATATATTTGATATTTTACAACATCACCCTAAAAGAAAAAAATTGATGTACCAGACTCGACTCTGAAGCTTCTCTCCACAAAAATGAAGAACCTTTCTAGTAAGAAAGTTTTCAAAAATTTTAAAATATAATAATTTTGACAAGAGACAAGCAACAAAATTTTATCAGAGAAAAAGAGAAAAAGAAAGGTTCTATACTACAACTACCAAGAAGAAGAGTATGTCAAAGATAATTATCCGAAGTTAAAAAGTAAAAAAAAGCACAAAGGGCCAAGCAGATCTAAGCAAAAAACTTAAAAGCAACGTGAGACGAATCCTCATTTGAGTCCGAGCAAGAAGAATACGCTGGGTTAACACTGATGGCGGATCACTAAGAAGACAACGAAAGCTCGTCCGAAATGAGTATCGATAAAGGAAAAGATTGGTCAAAAGAAAGCACCAATAAAAGGAAAGCGCAAGACTATGAGAATAATATGATAAGTGAAGTGCGTTCCTTACCTCTCGAAAAATTGTACGAGTTCATAAAAATGCTTTTTAAAAGTTCATACAAATTTAAAATAAAGATTGCACTGTTAAAAAAGAGAAAATATCGAATTAAAGGTTACGTTAGCAAAAACATATTTATTAGAAGATTATGATAGACTGAAAATTAAAAATGATAAATTAAACGATCAAATAAAAACATTAGAAAAGAATATACATATTCAGAATTTTAGAAATTTTTAAGGGCTTAATTGGTATTTTAGATTTTATAAGGGCTAAATTAGAAAAATAATATAAAAAAATATTTAAAAAAATTATCTTGTTAATCTAGTAGGTAGAAACTTATTTTGAGTTCCAAAATCCCTCTTGAAATGTTGGATTTTTTTTTTAAATTTGTTATAAATTTGAATAATGTTGATTTATTAACATTTTTAGCAATATTAATCGTTTAGTAGATTGTCTTTTTTATTTTTATCTATTTTTTGTGAAAAATAAAAATATTATGTACTTATAATTTTTTTGACCATTATATTATATAGTTGATTTTTTTTAAGGAAATCAGATTTTAAAAATTAAAATTATTTAAAAAATTGATTCTTGAAAAAATTACATTTTTATGATAAAACGTTTTATTGTCAGTTGACAGAAATTATTTTAATTTTTTTTTATCGTAAATTAATTTTTATGAATGTTTAACCTAAAATAGTTTTTATAATTAAATATTTTCAAAATTTTGTTTTTTTTGACAAACATTATATTTCAAATGCTCTTAAAAATTGGCATAATTTTTTGAAGTCTAAAATATTTTTAATATTAAAACTTTTAAAAAATATATTTCCGTCTTAAAATATTTATTTTGATAATAGAAGAAAATAGTTCGCTAATGAAAATTTCTTTATTGATCCGAAAAATTATCTTTGACTTTGATAAATTTTTTTAATGTTTTTCATAAAACTTTAAATTATTTTAAAATTATTTTTAAAAAATATAAGACTTAATTCTTAAAGATTAATTTCTTTACGAACTAATTTTGGTAAAAATCCATAGCTTTGGAATGTTTATGTACAACCCCTATATATAGTTTTTTTTTTAATTCTGCTTATTTTTTCCTTTTTTTTTTTTTAATGAAGGGAGAAGATATTAAGTTTAGAGAGAGGTTTTATTTTTTATTGTTATATTTATTTTCTTATGTAATTTAATTTAATCAGTTTAAATATTATATTTAAATCTTAATTGCATTTTATTAGTTTGGTTAACTCTAATTTTAATTTGGGTTGATGTATATATAAAAAAAAGGAAAGATAGTAATTGTAAATACCACAAGTAAGTTTTAATATGATTAACCGGATTAAGTTAGGTCATATTGTGTTTTGATTTTTTTTGTCTAAGCGTGTAGGAACTTAGGAACACAAGAAGTCAAGCAGAAGATGTAGTGGATGAGAAGAATGACACGGGAAGCGTGTTGACGGACTCAGTGCATCTGAGAGACGAGACGCTGTAGAAGAGTGCATTGACGAACGAGAAGGACGCACGATGTTAGAGGGACGAGAAATCAGAGTGGAAGTCTACACGAGGAGAAGGCCGGAGTTCGGTTCAGGTGAGCTCAACTCTGGATGGTCAGTAAATCACCCAATCGATTGGAGCTGAAGTCGGACAACATCAACTCTGAGTTGATCTTGTCTAGGAGCCTAGATCTAGGCACCTAGACCAAGTCTAGGCGAACAAACTCTGGGTGCCTGGAGAGGGTCCGGACGCTCGAACCTCCTTGATTTGCAACAAGTGCCTTAATTCTACGAATGACGTTTGGGACCACGACAACATGCATCACTCTAGGCACTCGGGCGAGGATAAAGTCTTATCCTCAAATCATTGTGTACCCGTTGCGAGCAGATGAGATGCGACGCTCGGGGCACCCCAGACCGAGTCCAGGCTCCCGGAATCACACGTCAGTAAATGACTATTTTTTACCAATGGGCTATAAATATAGCCCCGATCTTTTTCATTATGAACAACACTTGTATTCGAATCTTTGCTTTTTGTTATCATCTTCAGAGCTGTCAATCATTGTATGAGGCTTCTTCGCCTCTGAGAATTTCCTCAAAGAAGGAGTTTTGAGAGTGCACTATATTCATCTTGAATTAGCAACTTCCTCGATTGTAGACCAAGTAAATCCGGTAGCGTCATTTAATTTTATGCAATTCATTTCTATTTTTCTAACCAATGTTTTTTAGTAAAAGCCGAAAGTTGCGAGAAAGGTATCTTTATAATTTCAGGCAATTCATCCTCCTTTTACCGGTCGTACGAGACCAATAATTGATACAAAGCTCAACCGCCTCAGAAGGACTAACCGTTGACTTAAGCAACCCAGAGATGGTTGGAGCGAGTATTCACCTACCAGAGTTCGAGAGAGATTTCGTCACGTGGAAGAAAAGGATGGAAGTATTTTTAAGACTAATTTTAAAAATTTGTTAACTATCAAATATGGATTTGCTGCACCTAAAGATCAGTACGACGACGAAAAAGTACACCTTTGGAATTAGAAAGAGCAAGCCGACTTAGTGGCAAATGACAAAGTAGAATTCCATCTGCTGAGCATTTCTAATTAATTTAGCAAATAAGAATCTATATTGGGTTTTTAAATAATGTTTAACTTAAATCTTTATGCATATTTTAATTTTAATTTGTTTCATTGCATCTTTAAAACTATCTAATATTTCAAATAAATTATTTCATATCTTATCGATTCAAAATTACTTAGATTTTAATTTTTCGTTGAGAATTTTTTAACCAATAAATATTTTTTCATAAATCTTTAAAAAAAATTATAATTTAATATTTAAAAAAGGTTCGCGTGTTATTTTGTAAATATTTATTTTTAAGATAAAATATTATATTTTTGGTTAAAATATTTTTTTTTCAAATTTTTTTACCTTTATCTGATTTATTCTAAATTATTTACCGAAACCAATATTTCTATAATTAAAAGTTACTAAAACATTATTTTCAAAATTTTAAATTTTTAGATAAACATTAAATTTTATATATTCAAAAAAAAATTATCACGATATATATCAGATTACATTTTTAAAAATTTAACTTTGAAAATTATTATTTCTAACTAGAAAATATAAGTTTAACTTTAAAAATCATTATTTCTAATTAGAAAATTTATACGGCTCAAAATAAATATGTATTTTTCGTCAAATTATTTTTTTGATCTTTATTTTTTTTTACCACCAATTTTTTTTTAGTATTTTTAAAAATTTAAAATATTTTTTTAACATCTTTAATTCTTATAAATTCAGATATAGAAATTTTCTCATATTTGGGCATTTTTAAAATCACCATCAGTAAATTTTTGCAAATTTCTTTTGAAAATTAACCCTTATTTTTTATTGTGGTCAAAGGAGAGAAATTGGAAGTTTAAATTTAAGACTTATTTACAATAGGTTAGTTGTACTTAATTGCATTATTCTCATCAATTTATTTTTCAAATAAATTTTATTTTTTCTAACTTTAACTTGGTTGATCCATATCAAAAAGAGGGAGATTATAAATACCTTGGATAAGTTTTAAAGTGATTAACCGAGTTAAGTTAGGTTGTGTGGTATTTGATTATTGTATCTAAGTGTACAGAAACTTATAAACACAAGAAATTGATCAGCAGAAGACGTAACGGAAGAGAATGATGACACGAGAAGTGAGTCGACGGACTCGGTACATTTGAGGGACGCGAAGCTACAGAAGAGTACATCGACAGATGAGAAGGACGTGCGATGTTCTAAGGGATGAGGAGACGAAGCGGAAGTCTACTCGAGAAGGCTGGAGTTGGGTTCGGGTGAGATTAACTCTGAATGACCGGTGAATCACCCAAGCGATCAAAACCGTGGTGGGAAAAAGTCAACTCTGAGTTGACCTTGTACAGGCGCCAGGACTCCGAGCACCTTAACCACCTTAATTTGCAACAGACGCCTTGTCGTTGTGGATGACGTTTGGGACCACGTCAACAACACTCTAGGCGCCCAGACAAGGATAAAGTCTTATCTTTAGACCGTTGCGTAGCCATTGTGAGCAGATGAGATGCAACGCTAGGGGTGGCCGGACCAGGTCCAGGCGCCTAAAGTTGCCACGTTCTCAAACAGCTATTTTCGACTAGTGGACTATAAATAGAGCCCCAACCTTCTTAATTGTGAACTACACTTGTATTTGAATATCTACTTTCTGTTTCCATTTTCTGAGTTGTCAATCATTGTACGAGGCTTCTCCGCCTCTGAGAAATTGCTTGAATATGGAGTTTTGATAGTGCACTACATTCGTCTTGGATTAGCAGTCTTCCCGATTACAGACCACGTAAATCTGGTAGCGTCGCTTAATTTTATGCAATTCATTACTATTTTTCTAACAAGTGTTTCTTAGTCAAAGTCAAAAGTTGCGAGAAAGATATATTTGTAATTTCAGGCAATTCACCCTCCTTTTCCGGCTGCACAAGACTAACAGTAAGTACCCCATGTTAATTTTGATATGATCAACCGAGTTAAGTTTGGTCATGTGTTATTTTGATACCTTGTGTCTAAGTGTGCAGAGACTTAGAAACACAAGAAGTCGAGTGGAAGGCACGACGAGTGAGAAAGATGGCATGGGAAATGAGTTGACAGGTTCGGTGCATTTAAGATTTGAAAAGATGTGAAAGAGTATATCGGTGGACGAGAAGGACGCACAAAGTATTCAAGGGATGAGAAACCGGGGAGGGGGCCTGATCGCGGAGAAGGTCATAGTTGAATTTAGGTGAGCTCAACTTCAGATGACTGGAGAATCACCCAAATATACGTGAGGAAGAGTTACCCGATTGGAGGTTAACTGGATACCCTAAAAAAGTTTGGAGGCGCCCTAAAGAAGCTTGGAGGCACCCTCACACCTCTTAATAGAGGTGCCTTCATGGGGCTTGGAGGCTCCCTCGCGCCTCTTGGAGGTACCTTGGAGCTTCCATAGAGGCGCCTCTAATGAAAAGTAGTCGACTACCATTGAGAAGAGGATAATCTTTTATCCACTTAGAGGTGCCTTCAAAAAACTGTAACTTTTTCCAAAAGGCTATAAAAAGTCTCATGAAACTAGAAATTAATTAACAATTATTATATTCAATTTCTTAGCTATTTTCAAAGACGATAAGAGGTCACTCTGCCTTCACGAAGGCGATCTTTAGTAAGCTTTTATCTATTTTAGATTAACAACTACCTAAGTTATAACAAACTAAATTCCTTAACTTACTTTCAGTTATTACTTTTATATTAATTATTTATGCTAAATTAATATAATATCCTTGCTAAGTTAGAAAGTAAGAGATTTTTCTAATTTATTTTTAGAACTATTCACCCTCTCATAGGCTGCCTCATCGGACCTTGGGATATTTTTTTTATGTTTTTCTGTTTTGTTTCAAGAAATTGGTGATGATGTGGTGATAAGGAGGGACCCACCTTGTGGGGGGTCGTCGTCACGGTGGAGGTCAAAGTCAAGGCGGTCAACGTTCTTATGCTAGCGGCCGGTCGGGCGAGCGGGCCACCCTACTGAGATAAAGAAGGCCCGACCCAGTGTCACTCATGGCTCGGCCATACACCGAGCACCTGACGCTCAATAAAGGAATAAACACCAAGTATATGCAGAAGCATGTCGAGGCTAACCCTCTTGGCCTTATATCTATTTACAAGAACAGCGGAGCGGATCTATGACCAAGCATACCGCTCGAAAACAGAAGGGCAGCCGAGCGGTTAGTCTGCTCAGCCAGACAATGAACTCATCAGCCAGGACAGTGGGAGTAACAGCCGAACGACCTTCCCGCCCGGCCAGATAGTACACTCATCCAAGCAAATAGTGAAAACTCGATACAAGTGGCTACCTCGCCCGACCCAGTAAAAGACACAATGCTAGCTAGAGATATCCTTTAGGGAGCAAGTGCCGCTGACAGGCGGCATGGTCGACGGCTGGGTCAGATAGAAGATCGTACGACGGAAGCTTCTACTGTCACTTCAGAGATATGCTCGACTCGTTAAGGTATTGTGTCAGGGACACTTTACTGACACGCCTTTTCAAAAAATACCTTGGGAAGCGTGCATGCCTTGGGAAGTGTGCATGCCTTGGGAATCATGCACCCATGCTACAGGGACTCTATATAAAGGGGGTCCAAGCTTCGTCGGAGGTATGCGCACAGGTTCAAGAGGATTCCACACGTGGTTAGCAGGACCGTCACATCCCTAATATCTATCGCCTCGACTCTCGGACAGGATCAGATGACTATGAGAACTAGACGATAGATATTAGGGATGTGACGGTCCTGCTAACCACGTGTGGAATCCTCTTGAACCTGCAACCACAACTACATCAGTGCCGAGCCAAGGAAGAGGTCTCCGACGTTGACCCTCCGACGCTCAAGTCAGTCACCGGCAATGTGGAAGCAGTAGAGCAAGAAGGAAAGCAAGTGAATAGTAACAGCAACAGTAATATGCGCATACCTCCGACGAAGCTTGGACCCCCTTTATATAGAGTCCCTGTAGCATGGGTGCATGATTCCCAAGGCATGCACACAGATCATGGATTTCGACAGTAAAACCATAAATGTAGCTATTCAAAATATCCACCATGACGTGGATATGGTTTAGGGCAGGTGAGGAAATAGGAGGAAAGGGAGGGGCAGTTTGGGAAAATGAGGAGATAGGGTTTAAAGAGGGTACTGTAGCATGCGAGGAGTGAGAGGGTTTTTTGGTTCATGTTTTCGCCGCCGCCAACTCCTGCTCCTTCCCTCTCTTGCTCCTCACCGGCGCCGATGTCGACTGCCGGCCTCCACCACTCCTCCCTCTCCTTCTCTTTCTCTCCACCTCCTGTGTAGCGGCCGCCGCACGGGAGCGTGCCGATGGCGCGAAGGACTGACACCAGCAGCCACAGTTGCGCTCCGACCACGCTCCTACTTGCCTCCTCGTCGCAGCGGACGACCATCACCGCCGGCGAGGCATGCCCCTGACTCTCCTTCCCGCCAAGCATTGGACGCCTCATTTTCTTCAAGTCGCCGCACCTCTTCTTCCTCCTCGCAATCCCGCCGTCGGCCACTGCTCCCTCGCTTTCTCTCTCACTCTCAAGTCTCTCCCCCTCCCCCTCGCGCCTCAACCCACGGGATTGACTCGCCGGAGCAGGAGCAGCAGCGGAGCCGCCCCTCTCTCTTTCTCCTTCCTCTCGTCGGCAGCATTCATGCCTCCTCCTCTCCTCTCGTCGGAGTTGCAGCCGATCTACCACCTTTCCCGCGCTCATGCACGCCGCTGCCGAGGCCGAGACAGAACCATCTCCTCTTTCCCAGTCCATATGCAGCAACTTCTCCCGCCAGCAGTCATCGGGCACTGCGGTCGTGCTCGCCGACGTCGCTTCCGACTCTTCACGCCTTCGTGTGCTATGCCTTCCCTAACCAGCAACCCCCCACGCACCCAATAGTCCACGTGCCGGCCGTCCTTACGTTGATTTCGTCTCGGCTCTGATTTCATTTCGCTATGTGTCGGCCTTCATGCCGTTATCTCGTTCCAGTTTCATGTGTTGTGGTGGTGTAGCCTTTGTGCCTTGGTTATTGTTGAGTGTCATTGATTTGACCATATTCCGCTCCTGTCGTCAGTTCCCGGCCTGCGTGTCGATATTAGTTCCCGGCCTGCGCGCCGATATTAGTTCCCGGTCTGCGTACCGATCTCGTGTCCCGGTCTACGTACTGGTATTATATCCCGATCTGCAGCTCGTCTTCCGGGTCAGTGCATCGTTCAGCGTCTCGTCGTCAGATCTAGCTCTCCATCCTGATCGGAGTCATCCACTCTTCCGGGTCGCGACAACTCGAGCCGCGTCCCATCGGAGGGCGCCCCCTGGGCCAAGGTATGTTTTTCGTTCATATTCCATACGCATTTCATTATTTTATGGCTTAGTCTTGTACTCATGTATTCGTTGGATCTTCCTCAAGCATCGGGGTACCTGGGGCCGGGTCAACCCGGTCGCTGGCTGCAGGTAGCGTTGACCAGTGGACTTTCGAAGACTTGGTCAACACGGGAGCCATCTCAGCACACCCCCCTCCGGGATGTCGCGATTCAGTCAACATTCTTGCCACCTCACCAGACGATCCGTCTTACTCAGCTTCCGGACGGGATCAATTTGGCGCCGTCTGTGGGAACACAACAACCTGTTCCGGAACTTGAAGATGGACGACGTCGGGAGGATCTCTGCTATTATCACAATCCCGGAGGATTTCAACACATATATTATCTTCTATCCTCACGCCATCGGTATTCGGGAGTCGAGGGATCGAGTGGAGCTTCAGCTGGCTGACAGGTTAGTTTTTCCATTATGTTTTTTCCCTGACTCCACAGGTATTGGGAGTTAAGGGACTGGGACAAACCCTTAGCCGGTTGGCACGACTTCCCAATCAGGTACGCTACAAGCTCTGCTCCCTTTTTACGATTATAGGAACCAATATAACTCCCTGATAGGAGAGTAAGATCCTAGCTTCTTGATCAAAGACTAGGGCCTTCGATTCTTGATCGTACTACACTAGGGACACAGCTCCCCGATCATTGACTCATGGTACCACTTCACGATCAGGATCTAGGGGTCTCACTCTTTGATTACAAGCTAGGGGCCTTACTCTCCAATCAGGGACCAAAAGCCCAGCTCCCCGGTCAGGTGTGCTACAGGCTTTGCACCCTTCACCATGAGGCTCTGCATCCTCTTATTGCTACAGGCTCTACACCCTTCACCATGAGGCTCTGCATCCTCTTATTGCTACAGGCTCTGTACCCTTCACCATGAGGCTCTGCACCCTTTACCATGAGGCTCAACATTCTCTTATTGCTATATGCACTTCACTCTATTATTATTATATGCTCTGCATCCTTCACTTGTTGTGCAGTCTCTTACATCTACAGGTGTTGCTCTCTTCACCCACGGTGCTCTGCTTCCTTCTATGGCTATGGGCTTTGCTCCCTTATATCGGCTTCGCGCCCTTTATCTTCTCCACTCATTCCACGGGTATTTGGGAGTTGAGGAACCGAGATAGATCCTCAGTCGGCTGACACCACTCCGCGATCAGGTATTGTAACGACCCAATCCTCTTGGCCCATTTGGCGACCCTCAGGTCGTCGACCGTCATCTCACTTGGTTACCTAGATTCATAAACTCTAATACTTAAGCTTGGAGGTTTAGAGTTCGAATCCTGGGGGAGGCAAAAATCCACTATCAGGGGTGGAAAGTCCTAGTGAGTAACGACACGACCAAAGAGTCGTCGGTCGACGACATGAGAGGTCGCCAAATGGGTCGACGGTCGACGACCTGAGGGTCGCCAAATGGGCCAAGAGGGTCGGATCGTTACAATAAAAGGCGCCTTTTTATTGTCACGCCCTGGAGGAGTCCCTGTCCGAAGAAATTTCGGCAGCACCTCCCTTGTACGGCGGACAATCTGAAACTTTCTACATACACAATATACATCAGCCACAGGCGGCTGGAATATACACACAACCACGCAGTTATATATATATCATCAGCCCACTCGGCTGGAACAAAATATAAAACACAACAGAAAAATGATAGAAATCCAAAATACATGACTGCTAGTCGGCTAGGCTTACACCACACAACAACACAAAACTCCGGAAATAAAATCGGAACACAAAGTCAAATACACACATACCATATACCACGATAAACATAAACAAAATGCGAAGACTGGTCTTCTAATGTGATGTGGGGACCGGCAGTCAGGATACTCCAAGCGACTCCATAAACAACCTGCTACCTGAAAAAGATAGTGTCCACGGGGGTGAGTTCAACAACTCAGCGAATACCTAGTTGACATGTATAGTAAACTATAACAAATAGTAATAACTATGGAGTACAGTCTCCTCAACAAAATAAGGTAATGCATAATAGAAAAGGCTAAAGAGTACTGTACTCACCAGGGCCACCTATCAGAATAACCAGGTCCTCAGATCGGAAGTGTCATAAATCCTGTATGCATGTCAAACATATGCATCCATCCAAATGCAGCATATAAGTGCAGCAAACACAAGCAGTAAATGCATAAATGCGTATGATGCCAATGATGCGTCCTGGTCACCCCTAACGCCAGTCAGCCATCTCACACACAATAGCGAGGCCGAGTGGGTAGGGCTGTGACAACCGTGCACTCTACCATCACTACACCTGATGAGTGAGTGAGTGGACGGGATGCTGTCGGAGTACTCCTGTCCTCTGACCCCAAATCATAAATGGGGGAGCTCAATGCTCTCATCTCCTGGTATACGATAACGGGGAGGTATCTCTGCCGGCTACCACGCTGAGTCACCTGACCAACGGAGCCAAACAGAGTCCACCGTCTGCCGGCTACTACGCTGCTACACTAAATGCCAGCGGAGCCAAACAGAGCGGAACTGTCTGCCGGCTACCACGCTGCTACACTCAATGCCAGCGAAGCCAAACAGAGCGGAACTATCTGTCGGCTACCACGCTGAGTCACCTGACCAACGGAGCCAAACAGCAGAACCGTCACACACCTGCCTGATATACCACTAATCCATGAGTGGTGGTGTGTGCAGTATATGTAACTGGCGATGTGCTCTACCATAGTGGAGCCGACAATCGCGCAGCATGCAATCATGATGCATGACACTAAGCATAGCAATAAACTGATCAGTATAACCATATCCATATATATAACATGAGTATCGTAGTATCAATGGTCAAATACGAAGAACTAAAGTACACAGGTCAGATAGGATATCAAAAACCTAAGTCCTGAACATAACAAACATGGTATGTCACTACCTCACTGAGCATATATATAATCATATGGATACTAGCATAAAATGCATAACAGGTGAGTAAACAAGCATGTAACGAGTATCCGGTAGTGACGTACCGAAATAAGGACGAACATAATTATTACTAAAGGCTATAACCTACTAGACATATCAACAAGACATATCAAAAAGATAAGTCAAGGTACCCGCCTTTATAAGTAGATCGTATCAAGTAATCTCCCGTGTCGAAACGCTCGTCCCGAATCCAAGTCCTGCATCAATCAATATATATATATTTTATTTAGCTAAATTTATATAAATTAAAATAGCAAAATAAATCTCCAACCCAATTAGGATAACTCCACTAATATCTGATTTCTGATTAATCCTCCAAATAATCCTTAATCCAACTCTTTCTAGATCAAAATCAATTTTACATAATTTATCTACCACACTTAATCCAACCCAAAATTAAACAACAACTCACCTAAATATATGAACACTAAATCAGATGCATACACCCCAGCAAGAACACAAAATCAATCTTTGATCCACAAATTCCAAACCCATGATGAATCTATCCTCCATCCACCATTAACACCTCACCAGAATGAAATCAATCCAATGCATCCAAACAAACAATGGATTTAATTCAATATTAATTCAAATTTATATACATCTTACCCCAAACTGGATTCTACAGCAACCTCCCCTCCAAATGCAACTGTGAGGAACAAGAGTTGTTGGCCTCTGCCGGAATTGGTGTCCTATCCAGTGGTGAACCCGAGCAACAAACCTCCACGCCACAGAGATTGCCACAGCGTCGAGGAGGACTCCTTGCGCCGCTGCTCGACAAGGCGACGGCCGACGGAGCAGAAAGCAGTGGGCAAGGGAAAATCTCGGTGGCTGTCACAGAAGAGATCGCGACCGGCGCTAGGGTTCGGCTGTGAGTCGCATCGGCTGTAGGGTGTCAGTGGCAGCACAGAGGGGAGAAGGCGTCGGCTAGGGCAACCGGCGACAGTTCCACGCGGCGTCGGCGCTGTGCAGAGGCTCTGGGTGTCGCGGCTGTTGGTTGCTACTCGGAAAACCTATAGGTTCCACTGTACAAAAATTTTTGTACAAAGGTCTGAACCTTTTCCTAGCTACCATGTGTTCTTTTAAATTAAATTTTGGATCGCCTGCGGAACTTAACACGTTTGATCCAAAACTTAATCTATTTGTTCTTTTAGGTTTTGACTTGGATCTCCTGCGGAACTTAACACGTTCGACCCAAGTCTCCTTAAGTTATTAATTCCATTAAATATTAATTTCCATAATTGGTTCCCAGTACTGACGTGGCGAGGCACATGACCTTCTTGGATATGGGAGCAACCACCACCGACTAGACAAAACCTTTTATAGAAAGCTAATATTTAATTTCCTAAAATAACTTTAGGTTAACCAAAGAGAACAATCAAATCACAAGGAAAAGAAAAAACAAAAGAACACAATATCGAAAAACATATTCGAAATTCTAGAACGTATGCCTCTTGTATTTGGTATTATTTCCATAAATAACTAGCATGATGCGGAAATAAAAATTACTAGTTATACCTTGTAGAAAAACCTCTTGATCTTCTACCGTATTCCTCTTCTAACCTCGGACGTTGTGTGGGCAACGATCTTCCGAGATGAGAAACCACCAACCACCTTCTTCTCCTCCTAGCTAGGTTCGGCCAACAAAGAGGAAGCTTCACCAAGGAAGAAAATCAAAACACTAACCAAGTTCCAAGAGATGCTAGCTTTCTCTCCTTCTTCTTCTCCTCCTACGAGTAGTATCCGGCCACCACAAGAGCTCCAATGGAAGAGGGAGATTCGGCCACCACAAGAGCTCCAATGGAAGAGGGAGATTCGGCCACCACAAGAGGAAGAAAGAGGAGAGGATGGCCGGCCACACCAAGGAACAAAAGAGGGAGAGAAATAATAGATGTTGTGTCTCATGAAGGCACCCTCACCCCTTCTTTTATATTCCTTGACCTAGGCAAATTAGGAAATTTAATTACAATAAAATTTCCTTAATTTTCCTTGACATGAATTAATTGAGAAAAATAAAATAAAATTTCCCAATCAACTTGTGATGGCCGACCACAATCAAAAGAGCAAATTAGGAGAGTTTCAATCAACAAATTAAAACTTCCTAATTTGTTTCCGGAAATTTTAAAAAATAAAATTTCTCTTTAAAAATATCTTCATGGTTAATAAAAGGAAATTTCTATAATTTTAATTTTATTAACATGTGAATAATTTTAAAGAGAAAATAAAATATCTCACCAATCTACAAATAAGGAAAGAGATCTAATCTCTTTCTTTAATCTTTTGTAGATCTTTTATAAGAGAGATATTTTAATTTAAATTCTCTTTAATAAATTATTTCTTTCACATAATAAAAATTAAAATTAAAATTCCTTTTTAATTTAATTTGGCCGGCCCCCACTAGCTTGGGTTCAAGCTAGGGCCGGCCACCCAAATTCATACCTAGGCCGGCCCTAGCTTGTTCCCAAGCTAGCTTGGCCGGCCCCTATTAGGTGGGTATAGAAGGTGGGTATAGGTGGGTATAGAACTCTACAAATAAGAGGCTACGATAGGGACCGAGAGGAGGAATTGGTTTTGGTCTCCTGATAAAATTAAGCATCCCGTGTTCGCCCCGAACACACAACTTAATTTTATCAATAATAATTCATTCCACTAGAAAACTATTATTGAACTACCGCACCAATCCCAAATTACATTTTTGGGCTCCTTCTTATTATGAGTGTGTTAGTCTCCCTGTGTTTAAGATATCGAATGTCCACTAATTAAGTGAGTTACTGATAACTCATTTAATTAATATCTAAGTCCAAGAGTAGTACCACTCAACCTTATTGTCATGTCGGACTAAGTCCACCTGCAGGGTTTAACATAACAATCCTTATGAGCTCCTCTTGAGGACATTATCAACCTAGTATCTCTAGGACACAGTTTCCTTCTATAATCAACAACACACACTATAAGTGATACCATTTCCCAACTTATCGGGTTTATTGATTCATCGAACTAAATCTCACCCATTGATAAATTAAAGAAATAAATATTAAATATATGTGCTTGTTATTATATTAGGATTAAGAGCACACACTTCCATAATAACTGAGGTTTTTGTTCCTTTATAAAGTCAGTATAAAAGAAACGACCTCAAATGGTCCTACTCAATACACTCTAAGTGTACTAGTGTAATTATACAGTCAAGATAAACTGATACTTAATTACACTACGACCTTCTAATGGTTTGTTCCTTTCCATTTTGGTCGTGAGCTACTGTTTATAATTTATAAGGTACTGATAACATTATCTTCTGTATGTGACACCACATACTATGTTATCTACAATATAAATTAATTGAACAACTACAACTAAATGTAGATAATTTGACCAAATGTGATTCTTTATTCATAATGAATGTTTATAAAGCTTAGGCTTTCAGTATACACTCCAACAGCAGCGTCAGTGAGGAAGAAAGAAATAGAGGAGGAGAAGAGCAGGCAGAGAAGGGAAATCGGCTCGAAGAAGATGAGAAGTGGAGAAGAAGAAAGGGGCGTCGGTTAGGGCAGAAGAATGTTCGGCGTCGGCGCATGGTTTCGGCGGGGAAGAAGGAAATAAGAAATAGAAAAGAAAATGTATTTATAAATAACATTTCCTCACTTAAATGGGTAGCCTAAACAGGCTTTTCCTGAGGCCCTATTTTATCCCCGTAAACTCGTCCATATGAGCTCCGAAAAATTTACGAAAAATTTCCAAAAATTCCGGAAAATCCCTTATCATTATTCGCTAATTTTCAGGATTTTACAGGTATGATACGCGATCAGGTATGACAAAGGCTTTATTCCCTCATGTTGCTACAGGCTTTGCTTCTAGGGGCTTCTGGGCTTATCCTCCCCCGTTCGGGGTCGAGATATCACCACTGGTCTTGGACCAGAGTATCACCACCAGTCTCGGATCGGAGTCTTGCTAATGATCTCTCGATTGGGCGGCCAGACCAATTCCCGATCGGGCCTCCAGATCAATTCCCGGTCGGGCCTTCAGATCAATTCTTGGTCGGACCTCCAGATCAATTCCTGGTCGAGCCTCCAGATCAATTCCAGGTCAGGCCTTCATATTGCTTTTTTGTCAGGCCTTAAGATTGTTTCTCGATCAGGTCTCTAGATCGAGTCCTAGTCAGATCTTTAGATCGAGTCCTGGTCAGATATTCAAATCAATTCCTGGTCAGACCTCCAGATCAATTCTTGGTCAGACCTCCAGATCAATTCTTGGTCAGACCTCCAGATTAATGCCTGATCAATTCCTGATCAGATTTCTAGATCAATTCCTGATCAGATTTCCAGATCAATTCTTGGCCAGGTCTCCAGATTAAGTACTGGTCAGACCTCCGGATCACCACCTGGTCGGGATTCCAGACTCTCGCCCCAGTGCGAGTTATAAGTAAGCATTGCTCTCACGCGCAACCCCCCAATGACCGAGCTGCTCGGTCGACTGCCCCAGACTCTCGCCCCAGTGCAAGTTATAAGTGAGCATGCTCTCACGCCCAACGACCGAGCTGCTCGGTCGGCTGTCCCAGACTCTCGCCCCAGTGCGAGTTATAAGTGAGCATGCTCTCACACCCAACGACCGAGTTGCTCGGTCGGCTATCCCAGACTCTCGCTCCAGTGCGAGTTATAAGTGAGCATGCTTTCACGCCCAACGACCGGCAGGTCGGGTCCTAGACTCTCGTCCCAGTGCGAGTTATAAGTGAGCATGCTCTCACGCCCAACGACCTCTTGGTCGGCGCTCATCACTCACTTGCAGCTCTGCATGACACTCGTCATACTCGCTTTACTCGCCGCTCTGCCCGGC
The DNA here is from genome assembly GCF_018446385.1 of Zingiber officinale. Classification (NCBI taxonomy): domain Eukaryota; kingdom Viridiplantae; phylum Streptophyta; class Magnoliopsida; order Zingiberales; family Zingiberaceae; genus Zingiber; species Zingiber officinale. The sequence continues at coordinate 126,816,662 of NC_055997.1, forward strand.
ACTCAGCTCCCACGTTCCGCTCACTGCTGTTGCTCGGTCGGCATTCATCGCTTCACTCGCCGATCTGCTCGGCACTCATCATGCACGCTTCGCCCCTCTGCTCGACACTCATCCTTAGCGCTTCGCTTACCGCTGTGGCTGGGTCGGCACTCATCGCTTACTTGTCGCTCTGCTAGACATACTCGCCCCGCTCGTCGCTCTGCCCGACGCTCGCCATTCGTATTTTGCTCGTCGCTGTTGCTTGGCCGTTTGCTCGATCACTCGCTGATACCACTCGGCTGCTCGTTTTACGCCGGTCGGCCTATCACTTAATGTTTTTTCTCGGTTACGCACTTGACATCGCTCGCTTGGTCTTATTCTGCCATATAGGCATTCTCTCGGTTTCTCGGTTGACACTTTTCGGTTATCCGGTCGTGATTTATTTTCATCCGAGCACGTGCTCGACCCCGCTCGTCCATCATCTTTCGACTCGCTTGACCTTTTTGGTCGCTCGGTCGTCATTTTTCAGGTCGTACTCACGGCATTGCTCGTCGGTCCGTCTCTCTCTATAGCATGGCCGTGACTTATTATCGCTAGGTCGGCACATGATCAGTCACGATCATGATTTTGTGCATCCGTCATTTCTCTTTATTGTCAGGTCGCGATTTGTTGTCGCTCGGTTGGCACTCGCTCGGTCACGCTCTTTATCGCCAGGTCGCAATTCACTATCGCTCGACATTCGCCAGATCGCTCTTTCGACACTCGCTCGATATGTCTTTTGTTGCTCGGTCAGCGCTTATTCTTTTCGTCCTTGGACCTTCCCTTGTACGTTCGAGTGTGGACAACCTCGTATGATTTGTGCACAACTGAAGCCGTGTATTTGGCCATGGGTGGTTGTGTAGCTCAATTATTTTGGATGAGGGAGACTTGTGACGTGGATATGGTTTAGGGCAGGTGAGGAAATAGGAGGAAAGGGAGGGGCAGTTTGGGAAAATGAGGAGATAGGGTTTTAAGAGGGCACTGTAGCATGCGAGGAGAGAGAGGGCTTTTTGGTTCGTGTTTTCGCTACCGCCAACTCCTGCTCCTTCCCTCTCTTGCTCCTCGCCGGCGCCAACGCCGACCGCCGGCCTCCACCACTCCTCCCTCTCCTTCTCTTTCTCTCCACCTCCTGTGTAGCCGCCGCCGCACGGGAGCATGCCGATGGCGCGAAGGACTAACACCAGCAGCCACAGTTGCGCTCCGACCACGCTCCTACTTGCCTCCTCGTCGCAGCGGCCGACCATGGTTCTGAACTCCCTTAACAGTATGCTTCGAGAAATAAACATGCATCAGACTTGAATGCTTCCCATTTGGAGCTGCACGTAGAGTAATTGCAATTACATCCATCCAGATCTCGCCTATAAGTTTTCCTAATTCAGAAAAAGCTGAAACATTTTATTAGGGAAGATGGTCTTGGTTTACAGGAGTATCATAGTAACATTAGCTTTGTCAAACTTACCTCCGCTAGTTGCATGGGAGTTGAAAATATTGGCATGTCCAAAAAAGAGATGGGCACGGTAACTATACAAAGTGTCAAGGTTAAACTGGTATGCTGATTTTGTTAATCGTATTCGAGATCTTTCTCTTTGACCAACTCTACAGGGAGTTCAAAAGCATCGACCTCCATGAAGTAGGCCTTCTGCTTCTCAAGAAATTTCCCCTCATCATATCGCTGCTTCTGTTAAAGGATGAGGTAATGCATGATATTCAAAACCGGAAGATGGACTGAAACCTAAATTAATATGATCCTGTCGGGAAGTTGAGAAGACGAATTTGTCAGAATGACATGTCTAGAAGGTTGACCATATCCCCATGACCCGGCTAATGAGCTGTCTCCTGTGTTAACCAAGTCATCCGATGTCTTCTGGTCAACAACGCCTGCAACCAGTGACCGGGTTGTCCCGATCCCTGATACCTCGATGCTCGAGGTGGGTCCCGCGAACATATAATCATCCACATAATAACAGGATAATAAAATAGGTACAAAATGAATATGGCGACGTACCCTGGCTCCGGGGGATGTCCTCGGATGGATGGATGAACTGATCGCGATGATGATCGAGTCGCCGCGGTCGTGAGGAGTAGATAGATGCCCGCCAGATGAGTAGCTGGCCCCGGTGGCTCGAAGTCGGACGCGATATGGATCCTCAAGGCAATGGACGAACCGACTACAACCTCGGCTCGTAGGCCAGCATGCAATAGCGACACGAAGGTCGGACACCATATCGGCTCACAGGCCGGAATAGACAAATAGTACGATACCTGAGCACTCGAACGACAGCTGCTTGGAGGGCACCGGAGGAGGCTGTCCGGAGGCGTCGGCAGCGGCACTCGCAACCCCTATATGCTGTCGTGGGTGCCGGAAGGAGCAGCGGTAGGCACTGGGAGTTGCGGTGGGCGCCGGAAGGAGCGACGGCAAGCATTGTGAGCTGCGATGGGTGCCGGAAGGAGCGACGACAAGCACTGCGAGCTGCGGTGGGTGCCGGAAGGAGCGGCGACAAGCGCCGGAATAGGCGGTGGCGATCGCTAGCAGCGGAGGCCCACTGGAGACGGAGCCCGCCGATGGCGACGCCGCTTGAAGCTGCCACGATGCACACTCGGGGAGGCAGCTGAGATGCTGATCGCCGACGTCGGTGGTCGCCAGAGGCGGCTGAAAACACCGAATACTGCTGGAGGAGGCGGCACCGGCCGCTGGATACGCCGTCGGAAGAGGAGGCGGGGCGGGACGCCGGAAGAGGAGGCTGCGCTGGACGCCGGAAGAGGAGGCGGCGCTAGACGCTATACACGACGGCGGTACTGTAGTGAAGACCGGAGGACAAGGGGTAGAAGAGAAGAGCAGCTGACGGCCAGTTTCGGCGCCGGCGAGGGAGGAGGAAGAAGGTTGGCGGCCCCCCTCTGTTTCTCCCTGGCGACGGCCGAAACGCTCCTCTCCCCCCTCGTGTGAGCAGTGCTCCATATATGCACTCAAGCCCTAAGTGCGCTCAAAAGACGAAAGTGTCATTCCTCATCTCCCTAATTTTCCTCATGCCCTCAAATACATCCGGATCACAAGTCTCCCCTTCAAGTCTAGTCGAAGGAGGCGCAAGTCGGACTGACTGGACAGTCTATCGCAAAATGTTGAACCGCTCTCGATATCAAAGTCAAATCACTGAACTCATCGTATAATGGGACACAAGCGATTGCTGTCATAATAGCTTCGCATGAGAGAGGGTGGCGATGCTGAGTGAACTATGCAAAAATAGTATCGAGTCAGATAACCGGCCAAGTGCCGAGCGAGCGGTGCAGCATCAAGCGAGCGACGAGTAACATGATAGTCGCCGAGCGACATGTGGGGTAACGCGTAGAACAAGCGGACGAGCGATGCCGAGTGTGCAATCAGGAAGATGCCGATTAGGCGAACCGAGTAATCGAGAGAGCGTCGCGAGAGATACGGTAGGCATGCCAAGCGAACTATGAGAGAGTCCAAGTCGACAACCGGACCGATGCCGATCTAATGGCAAAACGTTAAGTGTGCAACATGTAAAATAATAGCCGACTGAGCGACACGTGGGATGCCGAGCACACGACTGCGAAGATGCCGACCGAGAAGATCGGAGAGATGTCGATCGGGCTGCCGTAAAATGCGACCGAGCGACCTGTAAATGTCAACTAGGTGGCCATAAAATTTTGACCTGGCGAGCGAGCGAATGCCAAGTGAGCGCCCGGACAAATGCTGAGCGAGAGGCAAAGTCGCGCTGGGCAGGAGTGGAGCCCGAAAACTAAGCGAGAGTATAGCTCGTGAAATCAAATGCGCACGGAGACGAAAGTCGTGAGTCGAGCGGGCGCATGACCTATGAGATATTCCGGTCTGAAACGAGTGGAAATACTCTTGTTCGCGACCATCGGAGATAGCTCGACTCCGATCGGGGGAGATAAGATGCTCTTATAATTTGGTCTGTGACCAATGAGAAGCGTTCGGCCTCGAACGGGGGAGATGAAATAACTGATGAAGCTGGTCCAAGACCAGTGAAGACACTCGACCCCAAACGGGGGAGCTAATAAATATGATGCGCTGATAAGTTGGTCCATGAAATAAGAAATATAATGCGATGATAATGTAACGCCCGAAAAATTCTCAAAACTATTTTAGAAATATTCTATGATTTTTCTGGAATTTTTAGATATTTTTCTGGAATTTTCCGAGTAGCGGAAGTAGCAAAAATAATTAGAAAACGAAAACAGCCTTAGTGGGAATTGAACCCGAGACCTATGGTTTAGGGATAATGTTAGTAACCGGTTGAACCCAGCAGGGCCGTGCTGAAAGAGAAGGAGAACATTTATATTTAAGTTTAAGTTGGGCCGAAATACCCACTTAATATAAATAGGAAGTTAAGTGGGGTTTGGTTTATTTGGGTTTGGTTCGGCAACTTCTCCACCGAAACCTCACGCCTCTCTTCCTCTCGGTTCCTCTCTTCTCTCGTCGCCCCCAAGCACAAGCAAAAGGAACCTAGGGTTCCTTCCCTAAGGGTCACAAGAGCACCTTCTGGCGAGATCTTCGATACAAGGACGTTCCCCTCCGCGAGAGGAACGCGTAGACGCGAGCAGCTCGTCGAGAAGGTCTTCGTCTCCGGAAACCTAGCGCTTAGATTTGTAAGAATCTTTGCACAAGAAGTAAGAAACCCCTCACCTGCAGTATAATAGCTTCCGTTTGAGTTTTTATGCTTAGTTAGGATGTATGCAGATTTTTATCGATATCTAGGGTGTATTTAACTCTCTTCGCAGATTAGGGATTTAGTTGAGCACCTCTAGATGGGCCAGGCACGTTTTCCCTCTTCAGATAGGAGGTTAGACGTTGTCGGGTGCCTAGAGGTGGTCTCCCTAATAGGGAGAAGAGTTAGAGCATCCTAGGTGCTCGATTAAAGGTCTAACTCAGTAATAGACAGTTTAAATTAACTTATTAAATGCACTAGAAGCATTTAAAACAGCAAATTAGATTTATTTCGACTTATGTAGGACTACGGTCCAATGGGTGGGCTCCCATAGTAGCCTCTAGGTTCAGACAACCTAGTTCTAGGTTCAGATAACCTAGATTCAAGTAAATAAGTATATAGCATTCAGTATTTTACTTTCAGCAGTGACACTGTACTGGATTAGACATCCACTGGGCTGGACTCCCATAGTCGTCCCTAGGTTTAGCTAACCTAGTAAACCCTACTAGATTCAGAACTTGCAATCCCGGGTTTAGATAGGGATGCGCGCACAGCAAGTACAGTTGTCAGGGCCCATCAGCAGCATGTTTAGTATTTTCACCTATTATATATATAGTTCTCTTTAAACTCTCATAAGCCAGTTAGGTGAACTTAGCATCAGCTTAGTTTCAGCTTCAGCTTCAGTTTAGCTCTTCCTTGTTGATACATTATGATAGCTTATGTTCAGTTCTTGATTGCTATGCTTGTATGATCACATGCCATGCCATGTTTAGCCTAGTCAGTATATTTCAAATAGCATGTTTTAAAAATCATATCTGCATCGTATGCATGTTTTTGTGAGGTAGATGGTTTCTTACTAAGCTTTTTAGTTTACAGATGCTACTTTTCTTATACTGCAGATACAGGTAAAAGAAAAGTGGATTAGTGGAGGCTGGAGGGCAATGCAGATCAAGATGTGTGTGGGAGGAACCTGGAATGAAGATCTTAGGGATCTAGCAAGTTTATCTTATGTTTTAGAATATTTAGCAAGTTAACTGCCTTACAACTTTAGAGAGTTAACTATTATAACATTGTTAGTTGTTTTTCCGCACTTAGCATGGTTACTTGTCATGAAGTAATGAATCATATCTCACATCATGTTTAGTATGTTAGCTATTACTTAGTAGAATGTTCATTTAGCTTTTATAGTGTTGTATAATGGTTTTTGGCACGCATCAGTGCTGATATCAGAGTTTCTGACACAAAATCAGAAACCTCTGATCGGTCGGTAGACCGATCAGGGACCCGGTTTCTACGAACAGAAACTTTATGTTCATCTTCTGATCGATCCGTGGATCGATCAGGAACTGAGAAAGCCTCTGATCGGTCGGTAGACCGATCAGGGAGCTGGTTTCGGTAATCATAACTCTTTGTTCGCAGCTGGATCGTTCGGCAGATCGGTCCAGCCGCGAACAGAAAGAATCCTGATAGTTGGATCGCGAACAGCACACCACTGATCGGTCAGCTGATCGATCAGTGAGCCACTGGATCGGTCAGTCCGACCGATCAGTGAGGTCCTGGATCGGTCGGCAGACCGATCCAGGTGCGTACAGAAGCTCTAGCGAATCATGGATCGGTGAGTCAACCGATCCAAAGGTTCTTCCCCGTGCCAGTGTCATGGACCGGTTCGTGGACCAATCAGAAGACCGGTAACAGTGGTAAATACCTTCCCTGGCATGTGTACAATTATTAGGTACATGTAGAACATTCAGTTCAGCGTTCCCAGCAATTAGATTAGCAAAATTTTTAATTAGCCCAGCTTTCCACACAGTATAGTTTAGCATAAACTGTAGCGACCGACCTTACAGCCAGTACCCAGAAGGTGGGTCGTTACAGAGTGGTATCAGAGCAGTGTTCCATACTTTCTACACACACATCAGCATTGAACCTGCAGCTTCCAAGTAAGAATACCTCTACTTTATTTATGCTTTCTGTTTTCCCTGTTATTACAGTTCATGTTTATATGCCTACTGCTTGTTAGTATGTGATAGTTTTTAAAACATGATATCAGTAGTTATATAACTGTGATTACCTTAGTTATGTTATGTTCTCTATGTCCTTAGAAATGGCACGAGGACGCCCAGCTAGAAGGGCACTAGCTACTGAGCCCCAGCAGGAGGCAGGCAGTTCTGTGCCTCCTCCAGACCTTATAGCATTAGTGGCTCAGTTACAGCAGCAGCTAGCTGAACAGCAATAGGAGATAGCCACCCTCAAGGCTAATCAGCAGAGTACCCCCACAGTCACCCCGAAACCGAATTTGACGACTCCGGTAGTCTTAGAGGTTCCACCAGCTCAGCCTACAGCACCAGCACCAACAACCCCAGTAGCTGAGCCAAGAAAGGAAGCCTATCTGATCCAGTGGCAGCGGGTCAAGCCAGAGAACTTCTCAGGCACTAGTGAACCATGGGATGCACAAGCCTGGTTCAAAACACTGGAGAGCACGATGGAGCTTCTGGACTGGCCAGAACACGAGAAGGTGAAGTGTGCCTCCTTCTGCCTGACAGGAGACGCACGCATGTGGTGGGAAAGAATCAGAACAAAGCGCCCAGTGAACCAGATGTTATGGGCTGACTTCGAGAAGGAATTCTTCGAGGAGTTCTTTCACATACGGGTTACAAACCGCCACTACGACGAGTTCACTGAGTTTCGTCAAGGCAACCTTTCAGTTGAGGAAGCCGTGAAGAAATTCAACAGGTTGGCTCGTCTATGCCCAGAGCTAGTCAGCACAGAAAAGGAACGAATCCGGTTGATGCTCAAGAGCTGAGGCCAGAGATAGCAGTGAACGTGGCTGGTGGCATACATAGGCCACAAACCACAAAGGAGTTAGTGAGCAGTGCCTTGACCACAGAGCATTACCAGAACAGCATAAAGCAGCAGAAGCAAGTCTCCTCAGAGTCCAAAGGCCAAGGAAACTCTCACACTTAGAAACAGCAAGGCCACAGCTCTAACTGGAAAGGGAACTCCAACAGCAAACGCAAATCAGGGAGTGACCCAAAAGGAGGACCATCTAGCAAGCGACCCAGTTATCCAAAGTGTGCTACTTGTGGGAAATTCCACCCAGGGGTTTGTCGCAAGGGCACACGAGGATGCTTTGAATGTGGACAAGAAGGGCACATGGCCAAGCAGTGCCCGAACAAGACCGGTCTTCCTCAGCCATAGCAGATTCAGTATGCAGGCCAGCCAGCTCAGTTATATCATATGCAGGCCGCTCTAGAAGGTCCACTTATCAGCCAGGGCAGATTAGAAGCCCCTCCAGCTATGGCGAATGCGAGGATCTACTCACTCACCAGAGAGGACGTAGCAAATGCCTCGGCAGTTGTCACAGGTCATATCATTATTTTTCAAGATAGTGCCTGTTCTATTTGATATCGGGGCAACCCATTCATATATAGCCGTGGTGTTCTCTGAAAAATTAGAAATACCCTGAGTAGTCAGTTTTTGACGACACTACCTTCAGGAGAGATCATGGCATCCACGCACTGGCTCAGAGCAGTGCCAGTCATTATAGCAGACAGAGAGCTCTTTTGTGATCTGATAGTGCTAGAAATGACCGACTATGACGTTATCTTTGGAATGGACTTTCTGATCAGATACGGTGCTACCATAGAGTGCTGTAAACAGAAAGTTATCTTCCAACCTGAAGCGGCAGTGAAATTTGAATACAGCGGGGAACCGAAGAGAAAGGCCAAGAAGCTTCTCTCAGTTATGAAAGCACAGAAGCTACTGGATTCAGGATGTACAAGATTCCAAGCACATGTAGTCAACGCCAGCCAGGACAAGAACCAACAGCTAGCAGAGGTTCGAGTAGTATGCGACTACCCAGCAGTCTTCCCTGAAGAGTTACCAGGCTTAGCACCAGACAGGGAGATTGACTTTGAAATAGAGCTCATTCCCGGTACAAATCCTATCTCCAAGGCGCCTTATCGCATGGCTCCAGCAGAACTGAAGGAACTTCAGGAGCAACTACAGGAGCTGCTCGACAAGGGTTTCATACGCCCGAGTCACTCACCATGGGGAGCGCCTGTATTGTTCGTGAAGAAGAAGGATGGAAGCATGCGACTGTGCATAGAAGATCACTCAACCAAGTCACGATCAAGAACAGTATCCTTCCCGGAATCGATGACCTGTTCGACCAGGTGAAGGGAGCAGCGGTGTTCTCTAAGATAGATCTCGGATCAGGTTATCATCGGTGAAGGTCAAAGAAGGGACATACCGAAGACAATTCAGAACTAGATACGGACACTACGAGTTCGTAGTCATGCCCTTTGGCGTGACCAATGCTCCACTACATTCATGGATCTCATGAACAGAGTATTCAGGAGTATTTAGATAAGTTCGTTATCGTATTCATCGATGACATTCTTATCTATTCAGGAACTCAGGAAGAACACGCAGAGCACCTGAAAATAGTACTGCAGACCCTTCAGCAGAACCAGTTGTACGCCAAGTTCACAAAATGTAAATTTTGGTTAGATCAGGTGTCCTTCTTGGGTCACATCATCTCAAAGGATGGTATTATGGTAGACCCCAGTAAGATAGAAGTTGTGAGTAACTGGAAAAGACCCAAAAGCGCTAGCGAGATCAGAAGCTTTCTGGGATTAGCAGGTTATTACAGAAAATTTGTAGAGGATTTCTCCAGGATAGCCTCCCCACTGACAGCTCTCACCAGGGAGAACAGGAAATATCAGTGGACAGAGGACTACGAGAACAGCTTCAGCGAGCTAAAAAGAAGATTGACCAGTGCTCCCATTTTGGCTCTACCAGACAACACCAGCAGCTTTGACATCTATAGTGATGCCTCTAAGTTGGGACTAGGAGCAGTGCTGATGCAAAATGGCAAGGTGATCGCCTATGCCTCCAGACAACTCAAGGATTATGAGAAGAATTATCCTACTCATGACCTTGAGCTCGCAGCAGTAGTGTTCACTCTCAAAATTTAGAGACATTATTTGTATGGAGCTCAGTGCAGAGTGTATACAGATCATCAGAGTCTGAAGTACTTCTTCACTCAGAAGGATTTGAATATGCGACAGCGCAGATGGTTAGAGCTGGTCAAAGACTACGATATAGACATCCTCTACCATCCAAGGAAAGCAAATAAGGTAGCAGATGCACTTAGCAGGAAGTCCAGTGCTACCTTATTATCTCTAGCAGCCATGTCACCAACCCTACAGAAGGAGATCGTAGATTTCGGTCTTGAACTCATCGTTGGACAGCTCTCTACTATGACCTTAGAGTCTACCTTGCTTGGTGATCTTCAGTCAGCGTAGGAGCAGGACCCTGAAATTCAGAAAATCAAGCAAGGGTTAGCAGAAACAGAAAGTAGAGAATTCAGAGTGTCCGATAGAGGGGTGTTGTACTTTGGTGACAGACTCTGTGTTCCAGATCAGGAGGAGCTACGGAGACAGATTTTAGATGAGGCTCACAGGACTCCCTATGCGATGCATCCAGGTTCCACCAAAATGTATCAAGACCTGAAGAAACATTTTTGGTGGCCCGGGATGAAGCGAGACATCGCCAGATATGTTAGCATCTGCCTCACCTGTCAGAGGGTCAAGGCAGAGACCAGGAGGAGTTCTGCAGCCTATACAGATTCCAGAATGGAAGTGGGAGGATATCTCTATGGATTTCATAGTGGGACTGCCCAGAACCACGAATGGTTTTGACGCCATTTGGGTAATAGTCAACAAGTTGACTAAATCAGCCCACTTCTTAGCTATCAAGATATCCTACTCCATGGAGAAGCTAGCTCAGTTGTATCTCCAGGTGATCGTCAGACTTCATGGAGTCCCACGTACCATTATTTCAGATAGAGACAGCAGATTTACATCACAATTCTGGGAGTGTGTATAGTCAGTATTGGGCACGAAGTTAAAGTTCAGCACAGCATTCCATCCGCAGACAGATGGTCAGACAGAGCGAGTAAACCAGGTACTCGAAGATATGCTCCGAGCGTGTGCCCTAGATTTCAAGGGAAGTTGGTGCAAATATCTGAGCTTAGCAGAATTTGCATACAACAACAGCTATCAGGCCACTATCGGCATGGCACCTTACGAGGCTCTCTATGGGCGGAGGTGTAGATCTCCAATCTGCTGGTATGAGAGTGATGAACAGAAGGAACTAGAGCTTCAGACAGATCTAGTAGCAGATACCACAGCAGCTATACAGCAGATCCGCCAGAGGATAGAGACAGCTCAGAGCCGCCAGAAGAGCTATGCCGATACCCGACGTAGACCCCTAGAGTTTTCAGTTGGGGATTCAGTGTTCCTCAGAGTAGCTCCCATGAAGGGAGTAATGCGTTTTGGGAAGAAGGGCAAGCTAAGTCCCAGATATGTGGGACCATACCTTATCAGCAGAAGAGTGGGCGAGGTAGCATATGAGCTAGAGCTATCCCAGGAAATGTCAGCTGTCCACAATGTATTTCATGTCTCTATGTTGAAGAAGCATACCCCAGATGCCACCCAGGTGATTGAGCCCCAGTCGGTACAGATCCGCGAAGACCTCAGCTATGATAGTCGGCCTATTCAGATAATAGACCGAGCAGTTAAGAAATTACGGAACAAGGAAGTACCATTAGTCAAAGTCATTTGGCACAGTCACACAGCAGGAGAGGCAACTTGGGAGACAGAAGCCAGCATGAGACAGAAGTACCCAGAATTATTCTAAGTTCGAGGACGAACTTTTTATAAGGTGTGGGGGATTGTAACGCCCGAAAAATTCTCAAAACTATTTTAGAAATATTCTATGATTTTTCTGGAATTTTTAGATATTTTTTCGGAATTTTCCGAGTAGCGGAAGTAGTAAAAATAATTAGAAAACGAAAACGGCCTTAGCGGGAATTGAACCCGAGACCTATGGTTTAGGGATAATGTTAGTAACCGGTTGAACCCAGCAGGGCCGTGCTGAAAGAGAAGGAGAACATTTATATTTAAGTTTAAGTTGGGCCGAAATACCCACTTAATATAAATAGGAAGTTAAGTGGGGTTTGGTTTATTTGGGTTTGGTTCGGCAACTTCTCCACCGAAACCTCACGCCTCTCTTCCTCTCGGTTCCTCTCTTCTCTCGGCGCCCCCAAGCACAAGCAAAAGGAACCTAGGGTTCCTTCCCTAAGGGTCACAAGAGCACCTTCTGGCGAGATCTTCGATACAAGGACGTTCCCCTCCGCGAGAGGAACGCGTAGATGCGAGCAGCTCGTCGAGAAGGTCTTTGTCTCCGGAAACCTAGCGCTTAGATTTGTAAGAATCTTTGCACAAGAAGTAAGAAACCCCTCACCTGCAGTATAATAGCTTCCGTTTGAGTTTTTATGCTTAGTTAGGATGTATGCAGATTTTTATCGATATCTAGGGTGTATTTAACTCTCTTCGCAGATTAGGGATTTAGTTGAGCACCTCTAGATGGGCCAGACACGTTTTCCCTCTTCAGATAGGAGGTTAGACGTTGTCGGGTGCCTAGAGGTGGTCTCCCTAATAGGGAGAAGAGTTAGAGCATCCTAGGTGCTCGATTAAAGGTCTAACTCAGTAATAGACAGTTTAAATTAACTTATTAAATGCACTAGAAGCATTTAAAACAGCAAATTAGATTTATTTCGACTTATGTAGGACTACGGTCCAATGGGTGGGCTCCCATAGTAGCCTCTAGGTTCAGACAACCTAGTTCTAGGTTCAGATAACCTAGATTCAGCAAAATAAGTATATAGCATTCAGTATTTTACTTTCAGCAGTGGCACTGTACTGGATTAGACATCCACTGGGCTGGACTCCCATAGTCGTCCCTAGGTTTAGCTAACCTAGTAAACCCTACTAGATTCGGAACTTGTAATCCCGGGTTTAGATAGGGATGCGCGCACAACAAGTACAGTTGTCAGGGCCCATCAGCAGCATGTTTAGTATTTTCACCTATTATATATATAGTTCTCTTTAAACTCTCATAAGCCAGTTAGGTGAACTTAGCATCAGCTTAGTTTCAGCTTCAGTTTCAGTTTAGCTCTTCCTTGTTGATACATTATGATAGCTTATGTTCAGTTCTTGATTGCTATGCTTGTATGATCACATGCCATGCCATGTTTAGCCTAGTCAGTATATTTCAAATAGCATGTTTTAAAAATCATATCTGCATCGTATGCATGTTTTTGTGAGGTAGATGGTTTCTTACTAAGCTTTTTAGTTTACAGATGCTACTTTTCTTATACTGCAGATACAGGTAAAAGAAAAGTGGATTAGTGGAGGCTGGAGGGCAATGCAGATCAAGATGTGTGTGGGAGGAACCTGGAATGAAGATCTTAGGGATCTAGCAAGTTTATCTTATGTTTTAGAATATTTAGCAAGTTAACTACCTTACAACTTTAGAGAGTTAACTATTATAACATTGTTAGTTGTTTTTCCGCACTTAGCATGGTTACTTGTCATGAAGTAATGAATCATATCTCACATCATGTTTAGTATGTTAGCTATTACTTAGTAGAATGTTCATTTAGCTTTTATAGTGTTGTATAATGGTTTTTGGCACGCATCAGTGCTGATATCAGAGTTTCTGACACAAAATCAGAAACCTCTGATCGGTCGGTAGACCGATCAGGGACCCGGTTTCTACGAACAGAAACTTTATGTTCATCTTCTGATCGATCCGTGGATCGATCAGGAACTGAGAAAGCCTCTGATCGGTCGGTAGACCGATCAGGGAGCTGGTTTCGGTAATCATAACTCTTTGTTCGCAGCTGGATCGTTCGGCAGATCGGTCCAGCCGCGAACAGAAAGAATCCCGATAGTTGGATCGCGAACAGCACACCACTGATCGGTCAGCTGATCGATCAGTGAGCCACTGGATCGGTCAGTCCGACCGATCAGTGAGGTCCTGGATCGGTCGGCAGACCGATCCAGGTGCGTACAGAAGCTCTAGCGAATCATGGATCGGTGAGTCAACCGATCCAAAGGTTCTTCCCCGTGCCAGTGTCATGGACCGGTTCGTGGACAGATCAGAAGACCGGTAACAGTGGTAAATACCTTCCCTGGCATGTGTACAATTATTAGGTACATGTAGAACATTCAGTTCAGCGTTCCCAGCAATTAGATTAGCAAAATTTTTAATTAGCCCAGCTTTCCGCACAGTATAGTTTAGCATAAACTGTAGCGACCGGCCTTACAGCCAGTACCCAGAAGGTGGGTCGTTACAGATAAGCTGGTCCGCGACCAGTGAAGACCACTCGACCCCAAACGAGGGAGATGAAATAACTGATGAAGCCGGTCCAAGACCAGTGAAGACACTCGACCCCGAATGGGGGAGCTAATAAATATGATGCACTGATAAGCTTGACCTCGAACGGGGGAGAAAGGACATCCGAGGAATTGGTACATGAAGTGGTCTTCAAGCCGGAGTTTTTATAGTCTCCGGTTTGACTCTGGGATTTAACGTCGCCGCTCGACGATCTTCAAGCCGGGATTTTTATAGTCGCCGGTTCGACTCTGGGATTTAACGTCGCCGCTCGAGGGTCTTCAAGCCGGGATTTTTATAGTCGCCGGTCCGACTCTGGGATTTAACGTCGCCGCTCGACGGTCTTCAAGAATGAGCTCGCAACTCAGATAGTATACACCCGGCCGATCGGCACGGGGTCTTCGACATCGAGCTGGTGGCTCGGATAATATATGCCCGACCGATCGGCACGGGGTCTTCGACATCGAGCCGATGGCTCGGATAATATACACCCGGCCGATCGGCGCGGGTTCTTCGACATCGAGCAGGTGGCTCAGATAATATACGCCCGGCCGATCGGTACGGGGTCTTCGACATCAAGCCGGTGGCTCGGATAATATACACCCGACCGATCGGCGCGGGGTCCTCGATCGAGGAACTAGGGCAGATCATATATAACTGAAAGAGGAAAGATAACGCAAAAACTGACCAAGGTCATGAGGATGGTAGACTTTTTCCTGGATCTTCATGTGCACGAGACGCGTCCAATTTGATTCTATCGGGAAGTTGAGAAGACGAACTTGCCGGAATGACGTGTCTGGAAGGTTGACCACATCCGGCTGATGAGCTGTCTCCTGTGTTGACCAAGTCATCCGATGTCTTCTGGTCAACAACACCTGCAACCAGTAACCGGGTTGCCCCGATCCCTAGTACCTCGATGCTTGAGGTGGGTCCCACGAACATATAAGCATCCACATAATTACAGGATAATAAAATAAGTACAAAATGAATACGACGACATACCCTGGCCCCGGGGGCCGCCCTCGGATGGATGGATGAATTGATCGCGATGATGATCGAGTTGCCGCGGTTGTGAGGAGTAGATAGATGCCCGCCAAATGAGTAGCTGGCCCCGGTGGCTCGAAGCCGGACGCGATATGGATCCTCAAGGCAACGGACGACCCGACTACAACCTCGGCTCGTAGGCCAGCATGCAATAGCGGCACGAAGGTTGGACACCATATCGGCTCACAGGCCGGAATAGACAAATAGTACGATACCTGAGCACTCGAACGGCAGCTACTTGGAGGGCACCGGAGGAGGCTGTCCGGAGGTGTCGGCAGCGGCACTCGCAACCCCTATATGCTGTCGTGGGTGCCAGAAGGAGCGGCGGCAAGCACTGTGAGCTGCGGTGGGTGCCGGAAGGAGCGGCGGCAAGCGCCGGAAGAGGCGGTGGTGATCGCTAGCAGCGGAGGCCCGCTGGAGACGGAGCCCGTCGGCGGCGACACCGCCTAAAGCTGCCACGATGGACACTCGGGGAGGCGGCTGAGATGCTAATCGGCGACGTCGGCGGTCGCCAGAGGCGCCTGAAAACACCGGCTACTGTTGGAGGAGGCGACATCGGCCGCTGGATACGCCGCTGGAAGAGGAGGCGGCGCAGGACGCCGGAAGAGGAGGCTGCGCTGGACGCCGGAAGAGGAGGCGGTGCTGGACGCTATACTCGACGGCGGTACTATAGTGAAGATCGGAGGACAAGGGGTAGAAGAGAGGAGCAGCCGACGATCGGCTCCGGCGCCGACGAAGGAGAAGGAAGAAGGTTGGCGGCCCCCCTCTGTTTCTCCCGGGCGACGGCGGAAACACTCCTCTCCCCCCTCGTGTGAGCATTGCTCCATATAAGCACTCAAGCCCTAAGTGCGCTCAAAAGACGAAAGTGTCCTTCCTCATCTCCCTAATTTCCCTCATGCCCTCAAATACATCCGGATCCTAATAATTGACATCAAGCTACCTATGAAAAATAATTACCCGTCATGGAAACAGGGAAAAAGATACTTTTTTTTTTTGGATAAACAAAAAGATCAATTGGAGATAAATATAAATGTATGCTGCTAAGATTTGCTTTGAGCAGGAGAATTTTGGAGGGAGGCAATGTGAGAAGGAAAAAAGAAGCTAAATTTTCTAAAACTAGTTTAATTTAAACATTGTGTTGTATAAATTGCTGGAAACATTTCATAAAACAAAGGATGACATACAAAATACAAATAAAAAAAAAGGATAATGAACACCTCTTTATCTTCTTTCTATAAGATAGTCTACACTATTTCAGAAAAAAATATAGAGCCAAGGTTCTGAACTAAAAAAAATAAATTATGATACTAATACATCTGGATCTTGATCCGACACCAAAACAATGCAGCGATGGTGAGATCATTTTTTATATCATTGAACTACTTCCGTATTTCCTTATCAGTGAATTGGAGAATGAGAGAAGCTTGCCAGTCATTGACACCATAACAACTGATCTGGCGATAAGGACGGAGGACCCCCTTTGAGGGAAGTCAATGACACGTAGAGGTCAAAAGTCTAAGGGCAAGATGAGGTTCGGTCGGTCGAGTCAACTGGCCGAACGGGTCAGAACAGAATCAAAGACAACCCGACGGGGAGTCGGGTCTCCGACGCTCATGGTGAACAGGGTCGCCGGGCCGAGCGGGTAGCCCACTCGGCCGAGGTATAAAGCAGTAATGCTGTGAATAGTTTCATCCGAGCACACGACCTGGAATCTCCCGAGCGGATCCGTACCTACGTCCGGTCGGACGTGATGGAACTACCGAGTGGCCGGACGCTCGGCGCAGGAACAGAAGAGACAAAAGGACAAGGGAAACATCGGGAAACATCTTCTAACAACAAGCATGTCCAGCGACCAAATCATACGCTGAACCTTACGACAGAAGGTTCTGCCGTCCCATCAGAGAGGTGCTCGGACTGTAACGGTATGGTGTCAGGCAAGCTCCTCTGACAAGCCCATACTGAGGTATGGTAAGAGGACATGTATTCGCCTCGGTATGTGTGCATAAGCCTCTTCGTAGCTCTATATAAGGGTCTTCACACTTCACCGAAGGTACGCATTCTCTGATTTTCGAAGCCACCTCTGCATTCTCCTCTTGCCTGACTTGAGCGTCGGAGGGTCGTCGTCGGTAACCCCTTCCCGGGCCGACTTCTTTGCAGGTTCGCCGGAGCTCCATACGGTCGGTCAGAGATCCACGTCATCGATTCGGAGAGCGCCACGTGCCCAGCGTCCATCGATTCAGCGTTCGGACAGGATCAATTTGGCGTCGTCTGTGGGAACGCACCTGCATCCGAGTGGAAGAGATGGACGAAGCTGGACGACCGCACACTGTGATGCTCTCCCAGGAGGAGCTTGACGCGCTAATCGAGGCAAGAGCAACTAAACTCGAGGAGCAACAGAAGCAGAAATCGCAAGTCGAGCGGATGGAGCAACAAGCGACGTCCGCGTCAGGAGGCCGAGCGGAAGCACCGCCTGCCACGGTTCCATTTCAACGAACCCTATTCCGTACGCCTCCCGAAGTTGCAACAATTCACCGTGATCGAGGATCTTCATCCGATGAGGTGCCCATGCGAGACAACAGAAAAGGCAAGGCTCCCCGAACGGACGCCTCCCCCGAGCGGATCAACCGACAATTTTCAGAGGCCATCCTGCGGGACCCTCTGCCAAAGCATTATGTTCCACCGGCGATCGGGGAATACAACGGAACCACCGACCCGGACGACCATCTGGGTAAGTTCGACAACACAGCTACCCTACATCAATACACAGATGGAGTAAAGTGCCGGGTGTTCCTTACCACCCTCTCGGGATCGGCACAACGGTGGTTTCGGAGGTTGCCGGACGGATCCATCACAAGTTTCAAGGACTTCCGCACGACCTTCCTCCACCACTTTGCAAGCAGTCGGCGCTACCAGAAGACCAGTGTCAGCTTATTCGCCATTAAGCAAGAGCCCAAGGAGACGCTCAGAGCTTACATCCAATGATTCAACCGAGTGTCCATGGATATTCCAACGGCCACCTCAGAAACGATGATGAATGCGTTTACACAGGGCCTCGTGGACAGTGACTTCTTCCGTTCACTTATTCGAAAGCCGCCCCGAGACTACGATCATATGTTACACCGGGCTAATGAGTACATTAATGTGGAGGAAGCCCAGGCGGCCCAAAGGAAAGAAGCTCCAACCGAGCGGCTAGCCACTGCCGAGCGGAAGCCGCACACTGGTCACTAGCCGCCCAGAGGACCGCGAGCTGAAGCAGCCCACCCTCAGCAACATGCAAGATCCCACGCCATTCAAGAGGTATCTGCCAAGCGGTCCAAACCAAAAAAGAAGGTATGTACCCCAATGTTTTGCTCGTTCCACCGGACCGACACGCATAATACAAGAGATTGCTGAAGCCTTCCCTTGATCGCCCACCCCGTGCCCCGGAGTGGCCACCGTTGATCGCCATCATCCGACAGGAGACAGTGACATCGTGAAGCTGATCGACGACAGTCTCCTGAACGGTATCGCCCTCAGAGGCACGAGGACAATCCTCGGGTATCTAAGGAGCGGCCTAGGCCGTCCGCCCGGGAGGAAGAAAATAGAAGCAACACATCCCGCGGAGAAATCAACATCATCGCTGGTGGGCCGACCGGAGGTGATTCCAACAGAGCAAGGAAGGCAAGTGTCAGGCAGTTCCAAATCCATACGGTCGGCTGCAGTCAAGAACGGGCGAGCGGGCCCGAAATTAGCTTCGGGCCCAGGGACTTGGAGGGAGTCGAAGTGCCACATGACGATGCCCTTCTCATCAAAGCGGTAATAGCTAATTATATTATTCACCTCATTTTCGTTGATACAGGCAGCTCGGTCAACATCATATTCAAAAAAGCTTTCGACCAACTGCAAATCGATCGAGCTAAGTTGCTGCCCATGACAACCCCCCTTTACGGGTTTACGGGCAATGAAGTTCTGCCGGTCGGACAAGTCCGACTGGCTATTTCGCTAGGAGAAGAGCCGCTCAGAAGGACGCGGACGACAAACTTCGTCGTGGTTGACTCTCCCTCAGTATACAACGTTATCTTAGGGCGACCAGCGCTCAGTGAGTTCCGAGCGGCCGTCTCCACCTTCTACCAGAAAATGAACTTCTCGGTCGAAGATAAAGTTGGGGGAGTGCGAGGAGACCAGCTGGCAGCTCGGCGATGCTACGTCGAAATGGTCCGAGCGGAAGCTAATTCTGCGCAGAAGACGCCACGGATCGAGGTGAACGCCATAACCGGGAAACCACCCTCTTTGGTTTATGAAGAAAAAGAGGAGGTGCAGATCCACCCGACCCGATCAGAGGCCACCACATTTATTGTGGCCGATCTGGAGGCAAGCCAGAAAAAGGAGGTGATCAAATGTCTCCAGAGAAACTGCGATGTCTTCGTTTGGTCGACGCATGAGCTGCCCTGTATTTCACCAAGTATAGCACAGCATGAACTTCACGTCCGACCGGACGCTCGGCCGGTGAAGCAAAGGAAGAGGGACTTCAGCGCCGAACAGAACGCCATCATCCGAGCGGAGGTTGAGAAGCTCCTGGAGGCCGGCCACATACGTGAAGTGCAATTTCCGAGCTGGTTGGCGAACGTGGTGCTAGTCTCCAAGCCGGGCAACAAGTGGAGGGTTTGCATTGATTTCCGGGATCTCAACAAAGCATGCCCAAAAGATTTCTACCCTCTGCCTGGATTGATCAACGGGTGGACAGTGGACTCCACAGTCGGGTGCGAGTTAATATGCATGTTAGATGCTTATCAGGGCTACCATCAGGTGCCGCTCGCCCGAGAGGATCAAGAGAAGGTTAGCTTTGTCACAGCTGACGGCACTTACTGCTACAATGTAATGTCGTTCAGATTGAAGAACGCAGGAGCAACTTACCAGCGCTTGATGAATAAAGTATTCAAGGAGCAGATCGGACGCAACTTAGAAGTATACGTGGATGATATTCTCATCAAGTCCGTCCGAGCGGCCGATCTTTTTACGGACATGGAGGAGACCTTCCGAACACTGAGGAAGTATGAAGTTAAACTCAACCCTTAGAAATGTCTGTTCGGAGCAAAAGGCGGGCGTTTTTTGGGCTATATAGTAATCGAGCGAGGCATAGAGGCAAATCCCAGCAAGGTCAAAGCGTTACAAGATATGCCGCCCCCAAGAAATCTGAGGGAAGTACAGCGCCTGACCGATTGGATAACTGCATTGTCAAGATTCATCGCCAAGACGGCCGACCGGAGCCTCCCTTTTTTCAAGATCCTGCGCAACGCTACTAAGTTTCACTGAGACGAAGAATGCGATCGGGCATTTGAAGAACTGAAGACATACCTGAACACTTTGCCCATGCTATCCAAGCCAGTTGTGGGTGAGCCGCTCTGTATTTATTTATCTTCAACCGAGCAGGCAATAGACTCGGCATTAGTGAGGACGAGCGGAGAAGAACAACCAGTGTACTTCTTGAGCCATATTTTAAAAGACGCTGAATCTCGCTACACTGGGCTCGAACTTCGTCCTTATTTCTTGGCACATACAATCATAGTCCGGACAAATAGCCCGTTGGGAAGAGTGTTGCTGAACCCAGAAGCGTCCGGCCGGCTCATCAAATGGACAACGGAGTTGAGCGAATTTGACATTCAGTATCAACCCCGTTCGGCGATAAAGGTGCAGTCCTTAGCAGATTTTGTTACCGAAGTGCAAAATCCCGAGCCCGAAGCTATGTGGAAAATATTCGTGGATGGATCGTCCACTCGACTCGAGAGCGGAATTGGTGTGCTAGTACTCTTTCCCCAAGAAGAAAGGATGCACCTATCCGTCCGGCTGGACTACAAAGCCACCAATAATGAAGCAGAGTATGAGACACTCATAGCCGGTTTGCAAGCATCCCGACATGTAGGGGCCGGTCGGGTTACAATCCATTCGGACTCCCAGTTGGCCGCTCAGCAGCTCTCGGGCACTTTTGAGATCAACAACGCTCGGCTCAAGCTCTACGCAGAAGCCTTCGAAAAGCTCAAGGCCAACTTCAGAGAGGTCATTATCCAGAAAATTCCCCGAGCGAAGAACCAGGCTGCAGATGAGTTAGCCAAACTTGCAAGTTCAATATCACCGGTCGTCATACAGCAGCCAATTGAACAAGTATCCTTAGTGGCGCACATCGACCGGATGGAAGGCCTCGTATTCCCGAGCGATTGGAGGACAATCATCATGGAGTTTCTCCGCTCGGGTGCTACACCTTCCGATCGGGAGGAAGCCCAGCTATTGAGAAGGAGAGCCGGTCGGTTCACGCTCGTGGGAGACCAACTCTACAAGAAGGCTTTCTCCCGCCCACTTTTGAAGTGTGTAAGCTCGGAAGACGCGGAGTACATCCTCCAGGAAGTGCACCCAGGATCGTGCGGAGGACATCCGGGCGGACGATCGCTGGCCAGGAAGATCCTGCTGGCCGGATATTTCTGGCCAACCTTACAAGCAGACGCTGCTCGGACCGTCGCGACGTGTCTCTCCCGCCAGAAGTACCACAACGTCTCCCACCGACCGGCGGAGGAGATGAAGGCATCTACAGTCTCCTGTCCGTTCGATCAGTGGGGAATGGATATCGTGGGTCCGTTCCCTATGGCGACCGGTCAGCGGAAGTTTCTACTGGTGGCGGTCGATTAGATTTCTAAATGGGTGGAGGCCGAGCCGCTGGCGAAGATCACCGAGCAAATGGTCAAAAAGTTTATCTGGCAACATATAATCTGTCGGTTCAGCATTCCTCGCCGGCTCATATCTGATAACGGACGACAGTTCGTCGGGAAGCAGCTTGAAGAATGGTGCAAAAGTTATGGCATTGAGCAACACTTCACTTCCGTGGCGTATCCCCAGAGTAACGGCCAAGCGGAAGTAACCAACAGAGAAATACTCAGAATTCTTCAAGCTCGACTTGACCACAAAGGAGGAAGTTGGGTGGATGAGCTGTCAGGCGTCTTATGGGCTATCCGTACGACCCCAAAGGAGGGAACGGGCGTCACGTCCTTCCATTTAGTGTACGGAGGCGAAGCAGTTATCCCGATTGAAGTCGGCGTCGAGTCCGTCCGGATCCAGAACTATGATGATGACAACGCCGAGCGGAGGAACATGGAGTTGGACTTGATCGACGAAGACCGAGACAAGGCTTCCGTCCGACTCATGGCGTACCGGCAGAGGATGAAGCAAAACTACAACCGGCGCGTGATCCCCAGATCATTCCAGGTCGGCGACCTAGTGTGGAAGAAAGTAAAGCCGGTCAAGGACGTTGGCAAGCTGGGGCTCCTTGGGCGGGTCCCTTCAAAGTCATCAAAAAGCTCCGATCGGGTGCCTATTATCTGGAGGATGAAGACGGATGACAACTGGATCGACCATGGAGCGCGAACCACCTCCAGCCTTACCGGGCTGGGTGAAAGGTGCGCCAATGTAATATATGTGGTATATTTTCCGTTCGGTTGTATATTTGAAATGCAGGAGTAAAAGATCCGAAAAATTAGCACAAGTATAGGGCATCATCAGCCGAATTGGAAGACCGTCGAGCTCCGACGTTAAAAATCGAGAGTCGCGCTGGCGATTATAAACCCTCCGGCCGGAAGACTGTCGAGCTCCGACGTTAAAAATCGAGAGTCGCGCCGGCGACTATAAATCCTCCGGCCGGAAGACCGTCGAGATCCGACGTTAAATATCGAGAGTCGCGCCGGCGACTATAAACCCTCCGGCCGGAAGACCGTCGAGCTCCGACGTTAAAAATTGAGAGTCGCGCTGACGACTATAAACCCTCCAGCCGGAAGACCGTCGAGCTCCGACGTTAAAAATCGAGAGTCGCGCCGGCGACTATAAACCCTCCCGCCGGAAGACCGTCAAACTCCGACGTTAAAAATCGAGAGTCGCGCCGGCAACTATAAGCCCCTCGGCCGGAAGACCATCGAGCTCGAGCGTTAAAATCAGAGTCGCGGTGACTATAAACCTCCGGCCGGAAGACCGCCGAGATCCGACGTTAAAATCGAGAGTCGCCGGTGACTATAAATCCTCCGGCCGAAGACCGTCGAGCTTCGACGTTAAAATCAAGAGTCGCGCCGGCGACTATAAACCCCCGACCAAGACCGCCGAGCTCCGACAAAAATCGAGAGTCGACCGCCGACTATAAACCTCCTCCGGAAGACCGCCGAGCTCCGACGTTAAATATGTCGACGGCGACTATAAACCCTCCATCGGAACGTCGAGCTCCGACGTTAAAAATCGAGAGTCGCGTCGGCGACTATAAACCCCCCGGCAGGAAGACCGTCGAGCTCCGACGTTAAAAATTGAGAGTCACGCCGGCGACTATAAACCCTCCGGCCGGAAGACCGTCGAGCTCTGACGTTAAAAATCGAGAGTTGTGTCGGCGACTATAAATCCCCTGGACGGAAAAAGACAATAAAGAGGTCAGTGACTTTTTTAAGTCATTTGGCCGATCGGTCAAGTAACCAAAAGTACTTCGTGAACGTCCGGCGAAAATCCCGTTTGCGAAACAGGATATATTCAGCCGAGCGAACTAACTATGCAAAATACTTCGTAAAAAACCCTTTTCGAATACAAGAAAGGTGGGATGAGAGGCGAATAACGAGGAGAAGTGAAGGAACCTGAATGGTAGTTGGCGAGCCGATCGGCCAGCACACGTATTGATTAGCAAAAGAAAAAGCAAGTAAAAGGATAGCATTAAAGAAATCAAGGCCGAGTGGCCGAATTACAAAAAAGGATAGTCTTTGGCCGAGCGACCGAATTATATATATACTTCTATTCTAGATAATCGTAAAGATCATTCGAGATGGTGCTGAGGAGTGCCGCCTGGTCTTGAGCTGGGATGACGGCTGAATTGGAGAGTTGCCCCTTGGACTTCAAATAAGTTGTGGTGGCCGTCATAGCGAGCTCAAAAGCAGTATACATCCGCTCGCATACTTTTTCAGAGAATTCGACCGAGCGGATGTAATTCAGCCTCAGGGTGGCGACCCGATCTAGCTCAGCATTTTGGTATTCTTTGAGAACCGCCCGAGAAGCATCGACGGCTGCCTGATGTTCTTGCAAAGCAGCCTCGAGCTTCTTCACTTCGTTCGATCGGGCCGCCTTCTCGCTGGCCAGCTGATCCATCAGCTCCTTAACTTTTTACTCCAGGCCCCGAGCCTCGACATTCCGCAGGGTCAGCAATGGCCGTCTTCTTCTCCAGGTCAGCAATGGCCGTCTTCTTCCGCTCAGTCGCCAGGCTTATTTTTCGGTCAAGTGATTTGACCTGTCGATCGAGCTCGGACAGAGTATGCGCCTGGTCGACCGTTTTCTTTTGCTCCGCCGCCAGCAAAGCTTGGGTCTTTTTGTGCTTGATCCCGTCCGGAGGCTGAGTCGGACGGAGGCCGGTCGAGGTGTCCCGATGGTTGGCGGAAGGTCGTAGAAGGCGATTCGGCTCCCACGGGTGGCTGACGTTGCTGTAGGACCCTGCGCACACTCAGACGATCTCCCCCCTTCACGTTAGAGACCGAAACCCAAGGAAAAAGTCCCCGGATCAGGCCCTCCGACGCTCAAGTCAGGTCCTTTTTCCCCAGAAAGAACAGAGAGAAGCTGAAGGAAAAACAGTTGTGGAAAAAAGTGACGAGAGAGTGTGTGCGCGTACCTGCATACCAGGAATTTCTCGCCTTTTATGCCTCTCCCCTATGGAGCCTGCCATCCTCTAAGAAAAAACGTTAGACGCTGGGCTTTGTCGCCTAGTTCTGGACACCTGTCGTGCTGCTATTTGTCGCGCAAGCATCTTTCCGTTTAGGAACTTCCGCCTTCGTACATGATTTTGTCTTGTAGTGGGGGACAACTGGCAGGCTACTACTGGTTATGAGGGCATCTTTTCGTTTTAGGAACCTCTGCTTTCGCCCGCATTGTTGATGTGTAATGACTCTCCTCGACGGACCGTTGAGATTCTCCGCCCCTGTATTACTTAGCTCCTCCGATCCATTGTGTCCCTACACTAGCCTGCACCTGTGATTCACATTTCCAAGCCTCCAAATCACAGACCTGCAGCCCAAGCTGTCTAGACACAGCTACGCTGATCTTCAACCTGCATCCTGCACTTTGTACTTTCTGGTCCTCAACCGCAGGTCTGTAGATCGGGCTGCTTCTGATCAGCTCTGCCGATTCTGACCCACTGGCCTATACTTCCAGTTCTTGGCCTCTGCTTAGCTCTGTCGATCCCGACTTGCATCCTGCGCTTTGTACTTCCTGGCCCTCAACTGCAGGTTTGTAGATCGGGCTTCTTCTGATCAGCTCTGCCTATGCCGACCCGTGACCTGTGTGTCGCCTGACGTCTTCCATCGCCTTCCGACTGCCTTGCTCCCTTGATCGACCAGCCGGCCCGACCTCTGACTACCACACCTGCTTGCCTTTAACCGCCCCGTCAACCTGACCATTGACTGCCACATCACCTTGACTATTGACCACCACGCCCTCTTGACTTTTGACCGCCATATGCCCTTGACTTTTCCAACCCTTTCCTCATGGGCCCCTCCATTACCAACCGTATCACAAGCCTCCCTCACAAGTCTAGTCAAAGGAGGACGACAGTCTGACTGACTAGACCTTTGCACCTCTCTACGACGTCAGCATATCTCTGAGCGCTTCTGCCTCCTGCGTCACGCACCAACTTTTGTGTCGCGTCGCCTGGGCTTTCACATCAACCTTTGTGTCGTGTCGCCTGGGATACCATGCCTCCTTTATTGCGTCGCCAGCCGCTTGGGGCGCCGTGCCCACGCAGTTGCCTTGACTTAGCTGCTACTCCTCTTTATAAGGAGCCTTAAGGTCGCTTCTCCATGTTATCCCTTCTTCTTTACGCTGTCTTACCCGCGTTCCGCCAACCGCTTCCCCACACGATGCATTCTCCTCCCTCTTCTCAGGAAGTTGACCAACCACCCTCCCGAATCCTGGTAAACGAACTCACCACGCTACTTGTCTCGAGAGAGCGCGAGCTAAATAGTGTGTCTCAGGATCGAGATCGCTAGGTAGCTGCTCTGCGTTCCATGGAAGACCAGTATCGCCTTGCAAAGTACTGCGTGGATGTGGAGAAGACGAGGAAGGAGCAGTGCCAGGCTAGCCTGCAGCGTCGACTTGGTCTCCAGGAACAGTTGCGTCGAGAGCATGAAAAGGAGCTATCCCTCCTCCGCGCGGGCCTCGAGGATAAGCAACGCACTATCACTCAGCAGCAAGCGGTCATCAGATCTTTACGCGCGGAGCTGGCTCGAGCTGTGAACGCCCCTGAATCTCCCACCAGGTCTTCACGCGGAAGTGTTCATTCCCCAGGGCCAATTCCTTCCCCGAGTCAAAGCTGGCCTGGGGAATAGTTGTCTCAGTGGCTCCTTTGCCATACGGCGTTCCTGCTTGTGGCCTTGGCTGTATCGCCTTCTTATTGGATTGTGCTGCAATGCTTGTACATCCGTCCTCTTTTGGCCAAGTTTCTCCTGCTCAATTTTCATCTAGCAAGTATTTTCTTAGAAACTGGCCCGTATGTAAGAGCCCGGAATTGCTTCATGATTCCTTTTCATGTAAAGCTTAAAAACTGTAGTAGACGTGGAAAACCTGATTTCGTAGTTAATATCGATGCTGTAGGAGTAGGGCAGATGACCTCCCGCATCCTTTGCCCTGAGCATTTGCTGTATATTTGCAATTTACGTAAAATATAGCCAGATGTAGCTGACCTGATTATAGGAAATGCTCCGCTCGATGTGAGGCACATCCCTCAGAAAGGTAGTCAGGTATAGGCACCGAGCTAGCTTATGATTTTCACAGAGGGGTTGATCTTTGATTCCCGCATGGGGCCGACCTGAAAGGTCGTTGGGTGTGAGGACAGAGCTCACTTTTGAATCTCACATGGGAGCCGACCTAAAAGGTCGTTGGATGTGAGAGCAGAGCTCACTTATAACTCGCACTGAGGCGAGAGTCTGGGATTACCGACCTAAAAGGTCGTTGGGCGTGAGCACAGGGCTCACTTTTAATTCTCGCATGGGAGCCGACCTGAAAGGTCGTTGGGCGTGAGAGCAGAGCTCACTTATAACTCGCACTGGGGCGAGAGTCTGGGACTACCGACCTAAAAGGTCGTTGGGCGTGAGCACAGGGCTCACTTATAATTCTCGCATGGGAGCTGACCTGAAAGGTCGTTGGGCGTGAGAGCAGAGCTCACTTATAACTCGCACTGAGGCGAGAGTCTGGGATTACCGACCTAAAAGATCGTTGGGCGTGAGCACAAGGCTCACTTATAACTCGCACTGAGGCGAGAGTCTGGGATTACCGACCTAAAAGGTCGTTGGGCGTGAGCACAGGGCTCACTTTTAATTCTCGCATGGGAGCCGACCTGAAAGGTCGTTGGGCGTGAGAGCAGAGCTCACTTATAACTCGCACTGAGGCGAGAGTCTAGGATTCGCAAAGGGGCTCACTTTTAATTCTCGCATGGGAGCCGACCTGAAAGGTCGTTGGGCGTGAGAGCAGAGCTCACTTATAACTCGCACTGAGGCGAGAGTCTAGGATTACCGACCTGAAAGGTCATTGGGCGTGAGCACAAGGCTCACTTTTAATTCTCGCATGGGAGCCGACCTGAAAGGTCATTGGGCGTGAGAGCAGAGCTCACTTATAACTCGCACTGAGGCGAGAGTCTGGGATTACCGACCTAAAAGGTCATTGGGCGTGAGCACAAGGCTCACTTATAACTCGCACTGAGGCGAGAGTCTGGGATTACCGACCTAAAAGGTCGTTGGGCGTGAGCACAGGGCTCACTTTTAATTCTCGAATGGGAGCCGACCTGAAAGGTCGTTGGGCGTGAGAGCAGAGCTCACTTATAACTCGCACTGAGGCGAGAGTCCGGGATTACCGACCTGAAAGGTCGTTGGGCGTGAGCACAAGGCTCACTTTTAATTCTCGCATGGGAGCCGACCTGAAAGGTCATTGGGCGTGAGAGCAGAGCTCACTTATAACTCGCACTGAGGCGAGAGTCTGGGACTACTCCGGTCCGAGACCGGTGGCGATGGCGCTGGTCCGAGACCAGTAATAATACTCCGGTCCGAGACCGGTGGCGATGGCGCTGGTCCAAGACCAGTAATAATACTCCGGTCCGAGACCGGTGGCGATGGCGCTGGTCCAAGACCAGTAATAATACTCCCAAACGGCAAAGGCCTAGGTGTACTGCCTTCATCCGTCCCGCCTGCGCCGCTCCTCTTGCTTTAGTTAATCTGGTAGCTTTTGCTAGCTTTAGCCTTACTCATTTGCGTCGCGTCTCTTCCTGCAACTGCATCACGCATGGTATAGAATTAAGAATAAGAGAGGGAGCGTAAAAACCTTACTCCACCCTTGGGCCACAGCGCCCTTGCATCTTATGATGACCATGCAGTTCTCGCGACGCGCCTGGGCAGCTGCGTGGATCAGGGCTACCTATGCGGAGCTACTTGCTCGGTCGAGGAACATCCCCGCAGACCTGCTTGCTACTTTTCTGGTCTGACAATCGCTTCTGCGGCTCCGTCTTACCTGCGACCCTTTTGAATTGCTTGGCTTCTGCAGCTTCATGAAACTTCCCGCCTAGCCTCGAGCCTTTCACGAAGAATGCTTCTTTTTTGAGGCCACGCCTCTTCATGATTACCTTGCCTTGTCAACCTTTAATGCGTTCCTTCTCGCGATGACACTTGTCCGGCGCCTTTATTGCGCACGCCCCGTGACGCCAGCATCTGACCCCCTTTTGCACCCTTCGGCGCTTATTTCCCATCCGACGGCGGTGAGGCACGTTGCCCCAAAAAGATATGCGGCTCAACTCTCGATGTTTTCTAGGAATGAATGGGGCCCAGGAACTGGTGTCTCAGGGCCAGAGCGATTTGTCCTTGGCCCGCGTCGAAGCTAAGGAGAATCGGAACAGTTTGGAGGTGTACCGGGCTGGCGAATCAGAGCGGCTAAAGGCGTACAAACTGGCCTACGTTCGCTCTTCCTTCTTTCTCCACAAGCTGGGGCGCTGGATGGTCTTGTTGCTCTGCCATGGGGTCGCTGGTGGGGTCAGACAAGCCTTTGAGCAGGGCTTCCTACGCTCGGCACCTCCCGCCACGTTCTTGGACACAACTCGTCTGACTAGAGAATTGCCGCAGGACACCTTCCCTTCTTTTGAAGCGGATGAGGGACTTTTCCTCTTGGAGGCTCCTCCACCTGCGGCCGGTCCATCTCTCGGGGATATCTCTGCCCAGGCCCCTTCCGTTGCTGCCTCTGACACGTCTGCTGATCACGCATCTCCCGACACAATACCAGCCGACCCCGGGCTCCTTCTTTCGGCTTCCGCTGACTCAGTGCCTTCTCCCCCGGATGTAGTATGATGAGTGATGTACTGCCATATTCTCCTTCTATGTGTCGACGCCGACCCTTCTGTGATTGTAATTATTGCTATGGTCGTTCTGAACTCCGGGAAATTATCTCGCTTCCCCCTTTATACATCCTTAGCTTTTTTCTTTCTTTAGTAGGTCGCCTTTGGCCATGTTAGATCTCCGCTAATTTGTTTGCCCTTGCTCATTTTTCTTGCTTTGTTCGGCCACGTAGCTCTTCCTCCGATAGCTGCCTTTGTACCTAGCCCGGCCCAGGCCAACTCTTGCCTCGCATGTCCCTGAAGCCTGCTGACCTGCACTTCCTGTCTCTCTACTGGCTCTTCCGTACACTTTTGTCTTGGCTGGAGCGACTCCTTTAGGAGACGCTTCGTATTTCGAGCCCTCGCCTTTCCCATAATGCCCTCAGGTTATATTTCCGAGGCTCATCACAGAGCGCTCCCTGCCTGCCTCCGCCCCTGCGGCCACCGTCCGTTGTTGGCTTACGAAAATATCCTTCCTCCACCATACCTATAAGTATCTCCTTGCTTTTTCCCATTCCTTATGGTTCGCCGCCACCACGAAGCACTCAAACGTCGCTGCCGCCGACTGATCGTTTCTGGGACTGCGCCGCGCTCCTTTTTTTTTTTTTCCAAGTTTCCCCTTTTCGTCTGTTCCTTCTGCCGCCTGAGATAATATTCCTCGAAATGACTTCTCCTTCTTGGGCTTCCTTGCTAGCGGAGCATTTCCCAGGCGCTTCAACTTTCGCTGAGTTAGATTGGGATGACCTGCGGTACACTTACGAAATCCCTACTAGCTTTCGCCCCATCATCCCTACCGGTGTGAACTTGTACTTCGATCCCCCGTCGGGTTCTTGTACTTTCTTTACTGAGCAATTCGTATCTGGCCTTCGTCTACCCCCGCATCCTTTTTTGTCTGGAGTGTGCTGCTACTTTAAGATTCCCTTAGGTCAGCTAACCCCCAACTCCATAAAGATTTTATGTGGATTTGTAATACTCTGCGAAGTTTGTGAGGTTTCCTGGTCAGCTCCCCTTTTTCATTGCTTCTTCGCTCTCGTTCGACGCGCCGATGGTCTTTTTGATTTCCAAGCCCGCAGCCAGACTACTTTCTTTTCTCCTCCCAGTGCTAACTGGAAGAAAAAGTTCTTTTTTCTCTGGTTTCCGGAGGGAACAGACTGGCCCATGCATTGGCAACCTGAACTGCCTATGACTCCAGCGCTGGACGAATTCCACATGGACCTCTCTTATGCCACGACTGCTGCTCAAATGGAGGATTGGCGTTTGAATCTGACGAGGTTGCTGTCTGAAGACCTACTTTCTTTTTTCAGGCTGAGCCGCTGTACCTCTGACACACCGCGTTCCTTAGGTAAGTTCGTGTTGAATGCCTCCTTTTCGATCACTTTCCCTGTGAGAG
This sequence comes from Zingiber officinale, assembly GCF_018446385.1. Taxonomy (NCBI): domain Eukaryota; kingdom Viridiplantae; phylum Streptophyta; class Magnoliopsida; order Zingiberales; family Zingiberaceae; genus Zingiber; species Zingiber officinale. The sequence continues at coordinate 126,847,428 of NC_055997.1, forward strand.
TGACTTCTTGTGTTGATGCCTTCAGCTGAAGTTTTGCATCGTGCGTCGGAGGTTCTGCCTCTGCCCCTCGATGACCTGGAGATAATGCGGCGCGGTCGGGCGATCTTGGACAGGAGGCTACTCCCTCACCTTGGGTCTGCCTCAGTCGGGGCAGCGGCTCGGCCTGCTCCCAGCCCTGCCTCACACGTCGCCTCTCCTTCCCCTGCCGCCTCGAGCCGAGGTCGGGGTCGGGGTCAAGCTACTCTCCCGGCCAGAAGCGCCCTCCGAGGAGCCTCGCGGGCATCCGGACGCGGTCGCGCAGCTCTTCATCGCGCAGGTCCGAGCTCATCCGGCCGGGGCGACACAGACAGGGGTGCGGCGGCCTCTTCACTGGGTCAACCTCACTCTGATGATTCTGACTTTGATAACCAGCCCCTGCTTCATAGGCGGCGCCGAAGACCAGGTCTGATATCATTAACGCTTGGTTCTGTTTTTTCACAAGACCATACTGCCCTTGCTACTATCGTGACTAGCTCTGACATTACTTCCCTCTTTACTTCGGTTTCCCTTATCTGGCAGCCTCTCCTAACCCCTACAGGGGGCGACCAGCTGCGTTCCGCTCTGCTCCTACTGCTGCAGAGGGAGACAGCCCCGGCGATCATCAAAACCCGGTGCTCACTGAGCCCGTTCCCGAGCCACTTCCGACCCCTCCTGGTGTCGACGCCGGCCCTTCTCAACCTTCCTCCTCCGCCCGCCATCGCTACAGGACCACCATCCCCTCTGAAGCTGCTCTAGCTCGGCGGCCTGACGCCCCCACAAGCCTTTTGATGATGAAAGGCTGCCTCGGCAGTTTGTGGGCAGAGAGTATGGATCAAATGGGTGACACACCTCCATTAGCCCCGATGGACAGGTTTTCGAAGTCCTGGGCTAAAGTAAGTACTCTTCATCTTATACTGGGTAGTGGTTGGCCTTAACTGAGGGTTATATCTTTCCTCCAGACTCATGCAGAATCCCTAGTGCTGAACCAATCCTTCCACACCCTCCATCATGAAAGTAAAGAACTGCGGGAGAGGGTCTCCGAGTTAGAGCTGCAGCTGAACGACCCTGCCCAAGCCGGCTATGCTTTGCGAGCCGAAATCCAAACCTTAACTAATTAGACCGACCGGCAGAGACGATCCCTGACGCAGGTCAAAAATGAACTCCGAGCTGTGAGAGAGGAGAGAGCTGCATCTGAGGCGGGGTATCAGCAACAACTAGCCTATCAGGCTCAGGAACTACAGTCCAAGGATACTCTTCTGCAGGAGAGGGGCGAGAGATTGGAGGTTCAGGCGGCTCAACTGGAGACTCAGGCAGTTGAACTGAGGGCTATGAAGGCAGAACTATCCCAGTCTCGAGCGGCTCTGTCGGGAGTATCCACCGCCTTAACCGTCTATCAAGAAGGAGAGGAGGACCGGTGCCTACGAAGTCGAATGTCCTACCTGACTTCCCCTGAATTTTTGTCCCAGGCTGGGGCATGCTTCTCTGCGACCATGCCATAGATGGCGGCCGGGATTATTCGTCAGTTGCACGCGCAGGGCTTCTTGAGCTCCACCCCCCCCCCCCCCCCCGCGCAGACTTTTTGGATCGCCATCAAATCATTAAAGGCTTTCCAGATGATATTTTTGCTCATTTCAAATGATCTGTATCAACTTCTTAATCCGATGAAATTTTTATATGTACATACGTATCTTCGAGTTTTGGCTAGACTATCATGCTATCTCTAGCCCCCTCGTCTGCCCTGGCTTACAGCAACGGGGTCGGTATCCCTCACACCCGATAGGGCCGTAGGTAGTTAGCACTCCAAGGTCGCTCCAGCTTCCTTCCCTAAGCGTCTTGCAAATAATAGGCCCCTGATGCCAGCTTCTTGATGACTTTGTATGGTCCGTCCCATTGTGGTGCTAGCTTCGTCACTTCCCCCAAGGGCTTCACCTGCTTCCAGACTAGGTCTCCTTCTCCGAAGAAACGAGGGATCACCCTTCTATTATAGTTTTGCCTCATTCTCTGTCTGTAGGCCTCCAACCTGGCCACTGTTTGTTCACGAATTTCGCTGATGAAATCTAGCTCAGCCAGCCGTCGCTCTGCGCTCCCTTCATCATACATCATTCTTCTCGCAGACGGTATCCCGACCTCCAGAGGTACCACTGCTTCATTGCCATACACTAAATGGAAAGGTGTCAGACCTGTACTTTCCTGGGGTGTTGTACGATAGGCCCATAAAATGCTTGGCAGCTCATCCACCCAACTGCCTCCCGTATGATCCAGCTTGACTTTGAGCCCCCGCACTATTTCTCGGTTGACTACCTCTGTCTGACCATTGCTTTGCGGATGCGCCACCGAAGTGAAGGCCTGAGTTATGCCGAACCCCTTGCACCAATTTTATATCTTGCGCCCTTGAAATTGCCTACCATTGTCTGACACCAGTTTGTGAGGCAAGCCGAATCTGCAAAAGATATTCTTCCATAAGAACTGGATCACCGCATTTTCAGTGATCTTAGCCAGAGCTTCCGCTTCCACCCACTTGGAGAAGTAATCCACTGCTACCAGCAAGAAATGCCTTTGTCCCGTAGCCATCGGGAAAGGACCCACTATATCCATACCCCACTGGTCAAATGGGCAAGACACTATAGAGGTTCTCAGCAGCTCTGTAGGTCGGTGCGTCAGATTCTGGTACCTTTGGCATGACAGACAGGTATTCACCAACTTCTGTGCGTCCTTCTGCAAGGTAGGCCAGAAATATCCGGCCAATAGTACCTTCCGCGCCAGCGTTCTCCCGCCTGCGTGATTACCGCAGCACCCCAAGTGTATCTCTCGTAAGGCCTGATCTGCTTCTTTCGTATTCAGGCATCTGAGCAGAGGTCTGGAGAAGGATCTTTTGTACAGTTAATCTCCAATCATAACATAAGAATGAGCCTGTCTCCTGAGCATTCGTGCCTCTTCTGGGTTGGTGGGTATAATTCCCTGCTGGAGGAAACTTATTATGGGCGCCCTCCAATCAATTACTTCTCCCAGATTATTTTGCAGATCGATCTGAGCTATAAGGAAGGTCTGTGCTATAGGTCTGTCCAGCACCCAAGTAGTCAGGGAGCTGGCCATTTTAGCTAGTTCATCTGCCCTTTTATTTTCAGCCCTGGAAATTTTGGTGACTGTGGCCTCTTTAAAATCTTTCCTCATCTTCTTATAGGCCTCCTTGTAAACTTGCATCTTTTCATTGTTTGCCTCGAAATGCCCGACCACCTGCTGCGTTACTAGCTGTGAATCTGAGTATATCACAACTTTGCTTGCCCCCACATGCCGAGCTGCTTGTAGACCTGCCAATAGGGCTTCATACTCTGCCTCATTGTTAGTAGCTCTGAAATTCAGTCGTACAGCCAGCTGCATAATTTCTCCCTGTGGAGATATTAGAAGTGCGCCTACACCACTTCCCCGATGGGTAGCTGATCCGTCTACATAAATCTTCCATACCTCCTCCGAGTCTGCTTGATAAACTTCTGTCAAGAAATCCGCCAGAGCATGTGCTTTGATCGCGGTTCGGGGCTGATACTGTATATCATATTCCCCTAGCTCGGTCGCCCATTTGATAAGCCGACCCGCTACCTCCACCTTGGTGAGGGCTTGGCCCATAGTACTGTTTGTCAGGACGGTGATGAGATGTGCCAGAAAATACGGTCGGAGGCGCCGAGCCATTAGAACAAGTCCGTAAACTAACTTTTCTAGGGCCGTATACCGAGACTCAGCCCCCTTCAATAGATGACTAAAAAAATACACTGGTCGTTGTACATTGTCCTGCTCCTTAACCAGCACAGCCCCCACGGCCTCAGGGGTAGCCGACAAGTAGACTCAAAGAGGTTCTCCCACAACAGGCTTAAACAGCGACGGTAAGGATTCCAGGTATTGCTTTAGCTCCTCCAAGGCCCGTGTGCACTCCTCCTTCCATTGAAACTTGGCTGCCTTCCTGAGCACTTTGAAGAAGGGCGCAGCTCGATCTGCAGATCTGGAGATAAATCGGGATAGTGCTGTTATCCTGCCGACCAGCTTCTGTGTTTCCTTCAGATTCTGTGGGATCTGCATGCCACGAAGTACTTGAACCTTCTCAGGATTGGCTTCTATCCCTCGCTCAGTCACCAAGTAGCATAGAAACTTCCCTCCTCTGGCCCCGAACAAACATTTCAGGGGATTCAGCTTTACCCCATATTGCCTCAGAGTCCCACAGGTTTCTTCTACATCTTTTATCAGACTGGACGCCAGGGGGGACTTGATCAGGATGTCATCAACATAGACTTCTACGTTCCGCCCGATCTGACTCCGAAAAACCTTATCCATCATCCTTTGGTAGGTAGCTCCAGCGTTCCTGAGCCCAAACGGCATGACAGTATAGCAAAAAGTACCATCAGCTGTTATGAAACTAACCTTCTCCTGATCTTCCTTAGCCAGGGGTATTTGATGGTATCCCTGATAAGCGTCCATCATGCATATCCTTTCACAGCCAGCAGTTGAATCCACCACCTGATCGATCCGCGGGAGTGGGTAACAATCTTTGGGGGTGACTTTGTTGAGGTCGCGAAAGTCTATGCACACCCTCCACTTGTTGTTGGGCTTCTTCACCAATACGACGTTGGAAAGCCAGGATGGGAATTGCACCTCTCGAACATGTCCTGCCTTCCTGAGCTGATCCACTTCAGCCCGGATAATCTTATTTTGGTCGGCGGAGAAGTTCCTCTTCTTCTGCTTGACTGGCTTGGCCTCGGGTATAGTATGCAGCTTGTGCTCAGCTACTTCTGGTTTGACCCCGGGCAGTTCTTCCGGGGACCAAGCAAAGAAGTCTCTGTTGCGGATCAGGCATTGTATCAGCTCCGCCTTCAGCTCCGGCGACAGGTCACTAGCAATGCGAGTGATGCTCTCAGCTCTGTCAGGATACAACTGAATATCTTCGCAGGAGACAGGCTCCTCAGCAATAGGCAGAGGCTCCTCCTGGATGGCATGTACACCGCCATCCTGAGTCCGCCGGCTCTTGCGCGCCTCTACCCGGACCATATCGATGTAGCAACTTCGAGACACCCTCTGCTCTCCCCTTACTTCTCCGACCTGCTCGCCTACTGGGAACTTGATCTTCTGGTGAAAGGTGGAGACGACAGCTCGGAACTCATGCAAAGCTGGCCTTCCCAGGATGACGTTATAGGAGGAAGGTGAGTCCACCACAATGAAGGTGCTCCTCCGGGTACGCACCAATGGCTCAGTGCCCATGGAGATGGCCAGCTTGATCTGACCCATGGGTTTGACTTCGTTACCTATGAACCCGTACAAGGAAGTGGCTACAGGTTGAAGCTCAGCGGCATCGATCTGCATCTCTTCGAACGCAGCTCTGAATAAAATGTTGACCGAGCTCCCGGTATCCACAAAGACTCGAGCCACTCGACTATTAGCAATAATAGCCTTGATTATGAGGGCATCGTAGTGGGGCAGTTCCAGACCCTCCAGGTCTTGAGGCCCAAAGCTAATAACAGGGCCGGAGGCCTGCTCGTTTCTGCATCCCACGGCTCCCACGTACAGCCGCCGAACGTGTGACTTACGGGCTCGGCCTGAGTCTCCGTCAGTGGGTCCTCCTGAGATCATACCGATCTCTCGCACGGCAGTGTTGCCCCGGTTCTCCAGTTCTCCGGCATCCCTTCGGTCTTCCCCGAGGCCAGCTTGGTTAGATGGGGTGGCTAGGTCGGGCCGGGTCTACCGAGCACGCCCAGCTGCAGCCCGTTCTTCCTCCATTCTCTGTATTTGGGGCGCCAACGCTGGGGGAGGCAAGCCCTGCTCTGCAGCTCGCCTGGAGTCATGAGCGAACTGGAAGCAGTTACTGAGATCGTGCGTCCTGGACCGATGATATGTGCAATATGGCGCTCCCCTTGGTCCAGGCCCGGGCGCGTGTACGGCGGCAACTCGCGGCGCTGGTCTAATTCCCTGGGTAGGCTGAGGGGCAGGCCTGGGTTGACCTCGCTGGAAGGGCTGAGCTGGCTGCGGTGCTCTCCTTTCAGGTCGGTTGCCTGGGGCCATCGTCTTTTCGGCTTTCCTCCTAGCGGCCTGCGCTTCTTCCACCTTGATGTAGCAAGAAGCTTTTTCCACCATGTCATCAAAACTCCGGGCGGGGTTTTTGATGAGGTCTCTGAAGAATTCCCCTTCTCGCAATCCGTGGGAGAAGACACTCATCAATATTTCGGAGGTGGCGGAGGGGACGTCATTGGCCACCTGACTGAACCGATTGATGTAGCTCTGCAAGGGCTCGGTCGAATCCTGCTTGAGAGCAAACAGACAGTGGTCGGTTTTTTGATACTTACGGCTACTGGCGAAACGGCGTAGGAAGGTCGTTTTGAAATCCATGAAGCAATTGATGGACTCTGGGGGCAATCCGTCTAACCACTTCTGCGCCGACCCAGACAGGGTGTGTAGGAATACTCGGCATTTGACAGCATCACTGTATTGGTACAAGATGGCCGCGTTTTTGAACTTCCTCAGGTGCTCTTCCGGGTCCTTGCTCCCATCGTATTCTCCAATGTTCGGGGCTCGATATCCCTTGGGCAGGCTTTCCCTCAGGATCTGAGGTGAGAAGGGTACTTTGTCATCCGGATCTTCAGGCAGATCTCTGGCAGGGATTATCGCTTTTCCCTTTCCTGAATCCCGCGGGGGATGTAGAGAGCTCTCCGCTACCGACGCTGGCGTCTCCTCTTTCTTTGGACTGTGCTCATGGGCTTCGGCCCGATGATATTTGCGGCGAGGTTCCCGAAATGAAGCACGAGGGAGCTCTTCCTGCTGCTTCCTCTTTGAGCCCTTGTCGGAGGCAGGAGCTGGCTCTCTAGATGCTTCGGGTGCCAAGCGAGGTCGTGAAACCGTTCCTTGTTTTTCAGAGGCGGCCTGCTTCCTGACCTCCTTAAAGAGCTCGTACTCCCCGGCGGTCATGGTGACGTTAATCCTCTTGCTGGAACTTCGACCAGAGTCCTTCATCTTCACACTCCAGATTAGGCTGTTGTGTTTCCCACAGACGGCGCCAAATTTGATCCCGTCCGGAGGCTGAGTCGGACGGAGGCCGGTTGAGGTGTCCCGATGGTTGGCGGAAGGTCGTAGAAGGCGATTCGGCTCCCACGGGTGGCTGACGTTGCTGCAGGACCCTGCGCACACTCAGACGATCTCCCCCCTTCACGTTAGAGACCGAAACCCAGGGAAAAAGTCTCCGGATCAGGCCCTCCGACTCTCAAGTCAGGTCCTTTTTCCCCAGAAAGAACAGAGAGAAGCCGAAGGAAAAACAGTTGTGGAAAAAAGTGACGAGAGAGTGTGTGCGCGTACCTGCATACCAGGAATTTCTCGCCTTTTATGCCTCTCCCCTATGGAGCCTGCCATCCTCTCAGAAAAAACGTTAGACGCTAGGCTTTGTCGCCTAGTTCTGGACACCTGTCATGCTGCTATTTGTCGCGCAAGCATCTTTCCGTTTAAGAACCTCCGCCTTCGTACATGATTTTGTCTTGTAGTGGGGGACAGCTGGCAGGCTACTACTGGTTATGAGGGCATCTTTTCGTTTTAGGAACCTCTGCTTTCGCCCGCATTGTTGATGTGTAATGACTCTCCTCGACGGACCGTTGAGATTCTCCGCCCCCGTATTACTTAGCTCCTCCGATCTATTGTGTCCCTGCACCAGCCTGCACCTGTGATTCGCATTTCCAAGCCTCCAACTCGCAGACCTGCAGCCCAAGCTGTCTAGACACAGCTACGCTGATCTTCAACCTGCATCCTACACTTTGTACTTTCTAGCCCTCAACCGCAGGTCTGTAGATCGGGCTGTTTCTGATCAGCTCTGCCGATTCCGACCCACTGGCCTATACTTCCAGTTCTTGGCCTCTGCTTAGCTCTGCCGATCCCGACTTGCATCCTGCGCTTTTTACTTCCTAGCCCTCAACTGCAGGTTTGTAGATCGGGCTTCTTCTGATCAGCTCTGCCTATGCCGACCCGTGACCTGTGTGTCGCCTGACGTCTTCCATCGCCTTCCGACTGCCTTGCTCCCTTGATCGACCAGCCGGCCCGACCTCTGACTACCACACCTGCTTGCCTTTAACCGCCCCGTCAGCCTGACCATTGACTGCCACATCACCTTGACTATTGACCACCACGTCCTCTTAACTTTTGACCGCCATATGGCCTTGACTTTTCCAACCCTTTCCTCATGGGCCCCTCCATTACCAACCGTATCGGTGCTCTTTCTGCAACTCGGCGTATGAGGGGCCTTGGGAGCCGACCGGGCCACCCGAAGCTTTCAACCTCTTCAGCTCCTCGTCCACCATAGTCAGACGATTGGAGACCGCAATCTCCTCCACCCACCTCTGGCATAAACAAGAATTATTATTGGTCGATCGGAAATAATGCATAAAAAACTTCGGAAGAAAATGCACTTACCCCGGTGGCCTGCTACATGTGGCTATTGGCCAGATTGCTGAGGGGAATCATAGTGACCCGTGCCCGAGCGTCGGCCCACATTTCGGCTAGGGGCCCCTTCATTGTGATCATGTGCTCGGGCGCGGTTGGTCGATCGGCCTCGGGCAGCAATTCTTCGGTTGGGAGGTGAAGTGAGACCCTGACGGTGCGGCGTCGACCGGGTGTAGTCTGAGCGGAAGTGGGGGAAGGATCAGAAGCCGGCGCAGAAAACTGTGACAAAATGGCCGAACGCTCGACTCGACGGGGAGCGGGCGGAAGGGCGCTGACCAGAACGGCCTCAAGGGGGTCCGCAGACGTGTCTAGCTGGGATGGAGTCCGATCGGATGAAATCGCCTCCACCTCTGGGGCTTTGCCGCGAGAATTGGCGGTGGTCCATTCGGCCGGCTGGATCGCAGAAGTAGCCGAGCGGAGCGGTGTCTCCAGGCGGCGCCTCTTTTGTCGGAGAGGGCGCTCCTCCTCCTGAGCGGAGCCTTCCTCCCGAACGGAAGGCTCTCGACTAGCAGTTGCGCTAGCCGCTGGCTCCGGGATAGAAGCCTGAGCGGCCGACTCCCCCGCATTCGTATCGCTTTCTCCTTCATGTGAGCCGACCGGCTCAATGCCATGCACCTCCATTTCTTTGGCAGCCGCGGCCTCGAGCGCCACCACAGACTCCATGACGATGTCCGCTGCAAAGAAAAAAAGGAGAAAATCAGTTAGCAATCAAGACAAATATACGAGTAAAATTCTTACCGAAGCCGCTCGGGAGGGGGGTCCTGATCGGACTCAGGCCGAATATGTACATCACCCCTTCTGACAGGAACTTAGTGATGTCAAACTTCAGACCGGCTAGCATATTGGCGGTATTAAGATAGTCCGGCCGGGTCTTGAACCTTTTGAGCTCTGGGGATATTGGCGGTCCGACCTGCCATTTGGTTCGGAAGGGGGCCCGCTCGGGAAGGCGAATATAAAAGTAGAATTCTCTCCAATGCTTATTGGAAGAGGGTAGTTTATTGAAGAAAACTAAATCGGGCCGAGCCTGGAACATGTAAGTGCCCAGCTCGGACTGTTTAGGGTAGTATAAATAGTAGAAGATCTCCGGTCGGAGGAGAATGTTGTGAATTTTGAAAAGGACGACAACGCCGCACAGAAGGCTGAAAGTGTTGGGGACTAGGCTTCCGAGCGGAATGCCGAAAAAACTGCAAACTTCAACGATGAAGGGATGAATGGGAAGTCGCAGACCGGCTGTGAACTAGTCGCGGAAAACACAGAAAGCTCCGCGCGGCGATTTGTGTGGCCGAACGGAGGGTGTGGGTAAGATAATTTCAAGGTCGGAAGGGATGTCAAAATTGTTTATCAGAATATCAGTGTTGCGCCGATCGAAGCGCGACTCCATGGTGGTATACCATGGGCCGAGAGCTTGGTCTTGTGGCTGAGAGGAACTAGCCATTGTCCGAACGGACGAAACAACAAAAGGCAAAGAAAGGCAGATGAAAGAAAGAAGAAGATGACAAACGGAACAGTGCCCAGAGGACCAAAACTCGGGAAAGAAACGCAAAGAAAACCAAAGATAGAAAAGAGGAAGAGCCTTACAGAGAAGAACAGAGATCGACGAAGAACGCGGAGTCGCTGGAAGAAGTAGCAACAAAATCACCGGAGCACTGAAACGCCGAAGGCAGCTACCGAACAAGCGAAGACGCAAATGCGGCGAGAAGGCAGAGAAGGCGAAGGCTTTATAGGGTTGGGCCCGAGCGGCCTCAGCCGTCGATTGCAGGTCACGGGAACCGAAGCCCGCATCTGGTCGTCAATTTCAAACTAAGGCGGTCCCATCGAAGGTAACGTCGCCGCCGTACGCTGACGGCATCGGGGGTGCCATGTGGCGCCGCGACATAGGTCGCATTTAATGAGCGCCCTTATCGCGCGCAGCGCGCGTGCACGGCTTTAATGGAGGGGATTTGGCGCAAATTCTGAGAAGATCCGATGAAATAATGTCGACGGATGCCATGGCTACCCCCACTGGGGCCGAGCGGAAGATGATTTCATAGATGTGCCGCTCGGAATTACCTACAGTCCAGTCAGTCGGACTAATCGCCTCCTTTGACTAAACTTGAAGGGGAGACAAGTGATCCGGCGGTAAGGACGGAGGACCCCCTTTGAGGGAAGTCAATGACACGTAGAGGTCAAAAGTCTAAGGGCAAGATGAGGTTCGGCCGGTCGGGTCAACCGGCCGAACGGGTCAGAACAGAATCAAAGACAACCCGACGGGGAGTCGGGTCTCCGACGCTCATGGTGAACAGGGTCGCCGGGCCGAGCGGGTAGCCCGCTCGACCGAGGTATAAAGCAGTAATGTTGTGAATAGTTTCATCCGAGCACACGACTTAGAATCTCCCGAGCGGATCCGTACCTACGTCCGGTCGGACGTGATGGAACTGCCGAGCGGCCGGACGCTCGGCGCAGGAACAGAAGAGACAAAAGGACAAGGGAAACATCGGGAAACATCTTCTGACAACAAGGATGTCCAGCGACCAAGTCATATGCTGAACCTTACGACAGAAGGTTCTACGGTCCCATCAGAGAGGTGCTCGGACTGTAGCGGTATGGTGTCAGGCAAGCTCCTCTAACAAGCCCATACTGAGGTATGGTAAGAGGACACATATTCACCTCGGTATGTGTGCATAAACCTCTTCGCAGCTCTATATAAGGGTTCTCACACTTCGCCGGAGGTACGCATTCTCTGATATTCGAAGCCACCTCTGCATTCTCCTCTTGCCTGACTTGAGCGTCGAAGGGTCGTCGTCGAGAATCCCTTCCCGGCCCGACTTCTTTGCAGGTTCGCCGGAGCTTCATACGGTCTGTTAGAGATCCACGTCATCGATTCGGAAAACGCCACGTGCCCAGCGTCCATCGATTCAACGTTCGGACAGGATCAACAACAATTAATTCAGATAAAACAGTTTAAAGAACAAACTTTTTTATGTTTACTGGATGAAACTGAAGATGCCCTTGTTCTACCGGTATTTGCACCATCCACTGTTTTTTTCCCACCACTGAAAGATACGATAAACACTAATACTTATGAAACTACATGAAAGTCACGAGTACCATGTTTATTTATTTCAGTAGTAATAAAAAGAAAATAACAGGCAGCTAGATGATATATTCTTTCAGCATTTGCCGCAATTTATAATACACTGATATGCATTTCTTCACATACAAACATAAGAATAATAAATCATATATATATATATATATATATAGTCGAATTTGATAATCTAAAATCATTTTGAATAAAAAGACTAGTACAGGTAAAAAAAAAAGAAAAAGAAAATGTATACCATAAAGAGCTCTCCCATTATAATGTGATTCTAATATCTAATCTAATACCTTATTAAACTCCCTTAATTTAATTTTATCTTTACAACCGGCCGCTGTAATAGGATTCAAGATACAGGGCGACCTCATTTGGCCGTAATCCTAACCGCTGCCTCAGGTTTCTTAAAACGTTACGATTTAATATGGACTTCGTAACCATCACTTTCTCCTTTGATTTGTCTTCAGAATCTGATTTCTTCTCTTCGGGAACTGACATATATATCTCTTTACCAGTCGGGCAGATTCATACATCGTCCTCGTCTTCTACTAACAACCATTTCCTGCAGCAAAGAATTGCACTGTTATATTCCTCCTTGCTTTGCCAAAACTCATCGCAGAAGCTATCATCCTCCTGACACTTTTGCTCCTCGAAATCAAGCATCTCAATCCACGTGTCAGCAGCCACGTTGTAGGCGAGCGCCGATTGCAGCTTTTTGCCTTCGGCGTCCCTCCCGCCGATCACCAACACCTTCTGTCTGTTCTGTTGAGTTTTGTTTTAAATTCAAAGTAATTTTTGTAGTGTTTTTTAGTCCCACATTGCTAAGTGGAGAAGCTTGGAAGGGCTTATATATGAAGCCCTTCCATCCTTGCTTAGCAATAATAAGAAGACCTACACGCATGCGCGGGCCAAACCCAAATCGAGTGGATTTTGGGGGGTTCGAGCCGGAAATCCATAAACCGGGCGTCACGTGCGCGATTAACGCAACTCATCTGCGCGTGAGAAGAGGAAGTGCGTCCCTTCCTCTGCACTGTTTCGAAGTGTATAAATACACTTCCTCCGTTCCTTCTGAAAACACACCGAAGCAAAGCATTTCTTCTGCCTTCTGCTTCTTCTTCTCTCCTCTTGTTCCGAGTGCACCGTGGGCGACAATCAATTCTCTAAAGACAGTCGGCACGTCCGACGCTTCGATTATTGCATGCTCGTCGTTTATTAGTGCAATTAAATATTACTGTTTTAGCATAATTAGTTCTATTACAGTTCTTACATGTTCAATACGAACCAGCAGAAAAGCCACTCTGGGGCCGGGTTTGGCGTGCCTGGGCGCCAGGCCCTGGTGTGTAGGTCATAGATATGGACCTCGCCACTACGGCGGTTTTGCAACACGTCCCATCCGCCGAGCACCACCAGCTCTCGCCCAACGACCGCGGCATCCCTAGCCATCGCCAACCCTTGTCCCGCGACACTACAAAAAATAAAGGATTTCGGGACAAAATTGGGGACGAATTTTGAAAAAAAATTCGTTGCAAAAATTTTTGCGACAAAATTTGGGACGAAAATTTTTTCGTCCCAAAATGGTTGATGCCAACTTTTGGAACGAATTATGGATTGTTGCAAATTTGGGGACGAATTTGGGGACGAATTTGGCGACGAAAAAAATTTTCGTCCCCAAATTCGTTGCAAAAAAGTATAGAAATTTGCAACGAAAACTGTTTTTGTTGCAAACCTAGGAACAAATTTAGGGACGAATTTACATAAATTTTCCGCCAAAATTGTCTTGATTTTTGCAACAAATTTGGGGACGAATTCGGTGACAAATTATATTTTGTTGCCAAGTTTGTCCCTAATATTGCAACGAATTTGGGGACAAATTCGGTGACAAAATTATTTTTGTTGCCATCTTTGTTCCTAATTTTGCAACGAATAATAAATTTATTGCAAAACTGGCAACGAATTTCCCAACAAAAACTTGCCAAGTTCCTTACACACAAGATAAATTTTCGTCCCAGAATTCGTCCCAAATTCTGGGACGAAATTTGTGGATTCGTCCCATTCCCTCGAATCTGGACGAATTCGAGGAATTTTCAACCGTCTCAGTTTCGGACAAAAATTTGGGATAATTTGTGGATTAATCCCAAAATTGGAACAAATTCAGGACGAAAATAATTTTGTCCCAAATTACGATAGAATTGGGACAAATAATTTTCGTTGCCAAATTCGTCCCTATTTCAAATAATTTTTTCCAGCTTCAATTTCTTTCTACAATACAATCCAAATACATACAAACCAAATTCAAATAACAAATAATATGCATTCAACACATCCTAATTTAACATTCAACACATACAAATTTAACATTCAACACATCGATCAACTCATAATTCAAGAAGTATAAAGTTTGTAACAAAGTTTACAATATCCATCTTGTTCAAGCTACTAGAAAATATGATACAAAGTTCAACAACCCAATGTTTTATAAATCCATCATCCAACCAACAACACTAAGAATACATATAGTCATCTTCATGTGCCACAAAATCTTTGATCCCCATCAAATCTCCTTTGCCTACATAACAACAAACAAATAAACTAGATCATGTCTAACAAGAAAGATTGTAAATATTATACGATATGGCCATGTAAAAAGAATAATTGGAAACAAAACATAAATGTGAAATTCCTTAAACATTCTAATAAAAGCCCTAATTATAATAAAAGTCATATTTACCAACGATATGAATCATCCATGTCATAACAACGGTAAATAAAATTATAAGAATTATTTTGAAGCTAAGTACATGTATCGTAACTACGATACAACCTAATATAATTGACACATCATATAGAGAAAAAGAGAGAGAGATATTGTGAAGTATGATATTAGGGTTTAAATTTTCTCACTTAGTTAACTTTATTTTTCATTTTAATTTGCTGAATTTATAGTTTTGTCTTTGGTTGATATTTAATGTAAACTAAAGGATGTTTAAAATAATTGTTCATTTCATTGTGTTAACTAATTGACAATTTCATATGAATAACTTTAGCGCATTTTTAACAACTCTTTACAAAATATTAAGGTAGGAGGATGCATCGTTATCTAGTAAAGAATTTTAGAATAGTGTAATGTAATTCTAGATGAAATATAAAACTTTTATGTATCTATATAGTTTTGAAACTATACATAGATCAAATTCAGAACTTTTATGCATCATTATCATTGAAGACAAAACAAGAAAGAGCAACTTATCAAAAAGAATGAACACAATTAAACAACTATTTAAAGCTAATTTTAACATAATTATTTAAAGTTAACTTTATATAATTAAACAACTACAACATAATTATTTAAAACTAACTTTATATATAGATCAGTCAATGCATATTAAAGAACTTAGGAATACCGAAAAGAGGTGAACAAATACAGCTGTCTTCAACTACACTGAGATCAGACCAACTTGAGACCTGCACAAACAACATTATCAAATCGAATAAAGTCAGAATATTAGAGACTTCATTCATATTGCCTAATTATGCTTTAATTTTGTTACTGGTACACAACTAAGAATCATATAGATTAGTCTACGTCAAAGATAAGTCATCTCATACATTGACAGTGGAACAGTGCAAGAAGACAACAGACTTAACCTACAAATGGCAGAGTTGAAAAGTTAAAAAACCATTGATTAATGTGTAAAGCAGTAAACATAAGAAAAAAAAATCATCATACATTATTAAAATTATCAAAAATCATCACCGCCATCATCGTTATCATCGTAGGCATCATCATCGTCATCATTGGGAGGATTCTGACTTTGAGCGGAGCTCAACTGAAGGTGTTGCATGATTAATTCTTGTTGTCGGCGCATTTCTCTAATATCTTTCTCCAAATTAGCCCGTTCTAGGTCTCTTTGCACCTTTTCTTGGTCTCTTTGCGAAATTATTTCCTTCAGATGGCTAACCTCATCAGTCAAGGTATTTACTTGGGTCGTAAGTGCTGATGTGGAGGAAGAAGTTCCAACTAATCTTTGGGTTCTACTCAAGGAACCCATCCCCAATATCCTTCCCCCTTTTGGTCCTCCATTGGCCTCTAACCATAAACTCAAATTATTGCCAACAGACTCCTCAGACCCCTGACTATCGATACCAGCTTGTGAGCATGTTTGAGCTAGCTCGAGTTGATCATATTTTTCCTGTTTTGTAAAACACATACGATATTGATTAGATATAATAGAAACACATATAATATTAAGACAATAATGGTAGGTAAATAATTAAATTTAAACCATATATTAAGGTAAAATAAAAATTAATTCCAACCTTGACTGCTTTTGCTCTAACCCCACTCTATGTGTTATCTTTTTTTTTAAAAGTGCGAGTGAAAGCATCAATGAAAGAAGGCTCCTTCCCTGTCTCCTTGGTCTAAAAAAACATTATTTCAAATAACGAAATAATTTGATATATATTAAAAATTTGTGAAAGAGTGAAACTATTACCATTCTCCGTCTATGCTCATCTATGTTAATGGAGCCTCCCGCATATATAGCACTTGAGTCACCAGAATTGTGAGATTGATTCATTCTATTCAGGTCACTCCTTTGTTTACTTTCCTCCGTTGCCCAAAATAGAGTGATCCTCTCCCAATTTTCTTCAGTGATGAAGTTTGGTTTTTTCCACCGACTCTTTGCGTGACTTAATACATGTCTAATGTGATCGCCACATTTCTTTTTAAATATTCTTCGTATCTCCATTTCGTCATTCGGGTCCCAATTATTTAAGCGCTGAAATAGAAATTTATTTTATTATATAATCACTGTAAAATTGAAGTAAAGTTAAGAAAATTTACTTTGAACTCGCTCCACCAAAGTTGTTTTGTGGCTGGTGGAGTGCTTGAATATGTCAAAGAATCCCCTCCCCAATGGTTGTTCACGATCCTATTTATTTCTCGAACAACTTGTACCGGATTTTCAAAGCTGCATTAAATTACAAAATAATGATATTATATAATTAAGATAGATCTAACAAATAAAATATTTTATAGTACTTACGAATCACCGATGGGGACTAAAGGGGCTCTATCATTCCTAAACTCAGCAAATGAATTTCTTGCTGAGTCAGGAGGATCTGAGTGGACAGGTAACTGTTCTGGGTAAGGTACTTGTGGCGGCGAATATGAAACCGGTGCAGAAGGTACATGAGAAGGGCCCGGCTGATGAAGGGGTGGCATAGGTACACTGGCAGGAGAATATGATGCCGGTGGAGAAGACACATGGGATGGGCCTGCTTGAGTAGGGGGTGGATTAGGTTCACTGGCAGGTGATGGATGTGTCTGGTCCTGTGGTCGCCGTCTACGTCCACCACGTCGAAATATATGCTGGAAATTTCAACAATTTAATAAAGTTAATTACAGATCTAATACATAACAAAGGATAATTAAAAACTTACCATTTTTATGTAAAGATTATGGAAAAGGATGGAGGGGAAATTTATGAAATGTGACCTCTGATGACCTGTATGAATAAATACAATGTGTTAACAGATAAAGTAAATCAAATTATAAAAGAGACAGTATATACAATAAAATATGGGAAATTTCTTTAAATAAGCTAACAAAACTTACCCATCATCAAAAATCAAAGTCATCATTGTCATTATCATCCTCATCCTCCTCTTCCTCTTCCTCCTCCTCCTCCTCTTCCTCTTCCTCTTCCTCCTCCTCCTCCTCCTCCTCCTCCTCCTCCTCATCATCATCATCAATTTCACTTCTATCTACGTTGATTACTACACCGTTGGGATCTCGTAAAGTTGGAATAATATATTCCTCAGTCTGAAAGGTGTTTGAAACTTCCTCTTGTTGATATGCAATGTTTTCCCAACGTGCCTCAATTTTTTTTCGTGCTTTAGTTTTACAAACAGCCCACCAATCAATCTTATCGCGTTTTAAACTCGGATATGAAGAATAGAATACTTGAATTGCTTGTTGTGCCAACACAAATGGTTCATATCTATTATAAAATCTCTTATGATTTATTTCAACTAAATTATAATGTGGATGCACTTTCATCCCTCTAACAGGGTCAAACCAGCGACACATAAATAATATAACTTGCATTTGTGGTCCTGGGTATTCTACTTCTATAATTTCATCCAACAAACCATAAAAATCATTACTTGGACCTCCTTCATTGGATGACGATACGCACACCCCACTATTCATGGTATTCTTGCCCATTCCATAGTCTTGAGTATGAAAATTATATCCATTTATGAAATATGCTGGCCAAGTGCGTACGCATGAATTTGGACCCCATGACAGATGGATTAGCCATTCTTGTTCAAGGTGAGATTGATTAGCTCACCTAAGGTCAAAACACAAATTGTTAAAAGTATGCATATGTATCACACAAATATAGATTTTTTACTTACATATGATTTGAACCATGCAGCAAATTCTTCTTCACAAAATTGATCGAACTCTTGTGCCGATAATTCAGAATATAAGTTGGTAAATATCCTACTCAAAAAAATATATTGTTACACAAACAATTGAAAAATAAAGAAATACAAATAAAAATATATACTTACTCGTAATATGATGATACTTCTGGACAATTTAGTAAAATATATGTTTGGGTTGCCCGCCATTCTTTACCAGTTAAGTATCTTTGTTTACATGGTCCACTTGGTCGACCAAGGTAGTTAAAAATTGAAAATGAGGTAACATTTGGATCAATAGGACCCTCATCATTTCTGCCCGCTCTTCGCCTTTTGCATTGAACATGAGGTTCAAAATAATATGATGCAAAAGTGGTGACTTCCTCCACAATGTATGCATTAACAATAGAGGCTTCAACTCGTGCTTTATTTTTCACCTTTTTCTTCAAATGATATAAGAATCTGTTGAAGATATATAAAATTATATTAAATATATATATATATATATAAATAATCCAGGAGTAGAAATATTTTTTTTCATTCAAACATTCGAATTATACAAATAAGACACTCTACCTTTCAAATGGATACATCCACCGAAAATGAACGGGTCCTCCAACTTTGGCCTCAAATGGCAAGTGAACCAAAAGATGCTCCATGGAGTCAAAAAAAGAGGGTGGAAATATTCTTTCCAAATTGCACAAAATGATTGGAATATCTCTCTCTAACTTCTCCATGTGTGAATGTTTCAAAACTGTTGAGCAAATATCATGTAGGAAAATACTTAAGTCCGTAATCGCTCCCCATACAAATTGTGGTAAGAGTTCCTTAAAAGCAATAGGAATCAGTCTTTGCATTATGATATGACAATCATGACTTTTCATACCAATTAACTTCCATTCTTTCATATCAACACATCTTCCAAGATTAGAGACATACCCATCTGGAAATTTCAAAGATTTCAACCATTCACATAGGACACGTCTTTGATCCTTATTTAATGTATAAATTGCCTTTGGCTTTGGTCCTCTACTATTTTCATCGACATCAAGAGTGGGTCTTTTACATATGAGTCGCATATCTTTTCTTGCATTGAGATTGTCTTTTGTTTTTCCGGTGATATCCATCACAGTATTTATCAGATTATCAAAAACATTCTTCTCAATATGCATTACATCGAGATTATGATGTATCAAATGACTAAACCAATACGGTAAATCCCAAAATATACTTCGTTTAGTCCATTTATGTGTACTCCCATATTCATAATTTGTACCATATGGTTGTTCAATAACAGAGGGAAAGTGATGCACTCTGTACCAAATATCTTGACCCGTCAATCTCAATGGCGGAAGTGTTCTTTCGATCCTATTTTTAGTGAATTCATCTTTATTCTTTCTGAACTTATGATTTGTTGGTAAGAATTGCCTATGACAATCAAAATAACTTGGTTTCTTTCCGTGTTTCAATCTGAATGACTTTGATCTCTCCATACATATTGGGCATCCCAAGATCCCAGCAGTACTCCAACCTGATAGCATACCATAAGCTGGAAAGTCATTTATGGTCCAAAGAAGAGCAGCCTTCAGTATAAACATCTGGTTAGAATGAACATCGTATGTAGGAACACCTTCATCCCATAGTTGTTTAAGTTCTGCTATCAGAGGTTGCATATAAATATCTATTAACTTTTTTGGATTTTGCGGACCTGGTACAACCAATGTTAAAAACATATAAGGTGTTTTCATGCACATCCCAGGCGGAAGATTATACGGCGTTAAAATAACTGGCCAACAAGAATAATTTCTTCCTGATTTACCAAACGGAGCAAATTCATCAGCACATAGACATAATCTAATATTTCTAGTCTCCTTTGCAAAATCTGGATATGTTCTATCAAAATTTTTCCAAGCATCTGCATCTGATGGATGACACATTAAACCCTCTTCTGTTTGATGAGTTGCATGCCAAGTCATGTGTTCCGCAGTTGCCTTTGATGCATACAATCTTTGTAATCTAGGAGTTAAAGGTAAATAAATCAACTGGCTGTGTGCTTTATGTCGTTGTTGACTCCTGGTTGTCTTATACCTATCTTGATTACAGAATTTACAAACCTCTACTTCTGCATCATCTCCCCAATATAACATACAACCATCTCTGCAAACATCAATTCTTTCAACTGGAAGACCTAAATCTTTCACCAGTTTTTTCATCTTGTAAAATCAAGAGGCAAACTGTGATCACGTGGCAATGTATCGTTAAACGCTTGAACAACATCATTAAAACAATCTTGCGACATATTATGATCTGCCTTTATATTTAATAATCTGGATGTGAGAGATAATTTAGTCTGACTGTCACAACCGGAATATAATGGTTCATTTGTAGCACCCAATACTTCTTGAAATTTGTAATATATTTCATCCAGACCTGGTACATCAGGCTCCTCCAACGGCAATGTATTAGTGGCAAACATTTGTTCACTTGTTGGAGGAAAACTAGAACTTGCACCAAGCGTCTCGGGAATATAATTCTGACAACTTGCATCAATTACCATCCTCTGATATGGATTGAATTGTTCATAATAACTCTGATCCCCACTAGCAGAGGCTTAAAAATTCCGTCCATAATCCTCATCAGATATGAACGGTTCGCCATGACTTGTCCAATTATAATAATTCGGAGTAAAACCAAATCTACAAAGATGTTCTTCAACTTTATCGGTGGGTAAAAATTTCCCATTGTGACATTTTCTACACGCGCACCTTATCTTCTTGCCATCCATATACATAACTTGAGTAGATGTAAAATTTAAAAATTGCCTCAGTCCAGTGATAAACTCAGGAGTTAACCCCTGACGATTAGGCAAATTTTTGTTATACATCCAACTTCGCTCATTCTGCATTTTACCTGAATTCAACTGTTTAGTTAAACATTATTAAAAGTTACTATAGATAAATCTTATCATTGAGGACAAAACAAAAAACAACAGCTAATCAAAAAGACGGAACGCAATTAATCAACTATAATAAAATTATTTAAAGCTAACTTTATATATAAAGTAAATGCATAATAAAGAACTTAAGAATACCGAAAAGAAGTCAACAAATATGTCTTCAACTACACTGAGATCACGCCAAAATGAGACCTGCACAAAAGAACATTATCAATTCAGACAGTAATATTTGAATATTAACTTAAACAACTGATAAAATGGTGCACGGCGGCAGCCATAAACAGTCCAGCCAACTGCCAAAATGGTGCACAGCGGTAGCCATACGCCGTCCAGCCATCGCCTGGCAGCGGGCAGCCACACGCCGGCCATGCACAAGGCCAGGCAGCGGCTGCCGCCGCCGGCCATGCAGCGCCTGGACGCGGCCAGCCCGCGCCAGCAGGGAGTCCAGCGACGCCGAGAGAGAGAGATCTGAGAGCGTTTTGCTTACCAAACGAAAACCTTCCACCGCCGATCGTCGTAGATCACGCCGTCATCGGTCGGAGATGTGGCTGAAACCTGGAAATCGCAGATGGGAAAAAGGGGGAACGGGGGAGAGAGAGGAAAGAAAAGAGAGAAGGGAAAAAGAATCGGGTTGGGAATTAGATCTAGGGTTTTTAGGAACAAATATTTTTTGTTCCCAATTTCGTCCCTAAAATTGGGACGAATTTCTGGATTCGTCCCAAAACTTAAATTAATTTAAAATAAATTAAATCAAAGACCAAAAGCTTATATCTTGACCTAGAGATATCGGAATTTGATGAAACAAGTTTCTATGCATTCGTATCGTTTCCCTGAATGTAAATATATCACAAAACATATTTTTTAAATAATATTTTAAGTGATTCAAATTTTTAATACCAAATTAGGTCAAATTGGAATTAAACAATTCCAAAAATAAAAATATTTGGTAAAAAATATTTTTATGGATATATTTACGATCAGGACAATGATACGAACGCATAGAAATTTGTTTCATCAAATTCTGATGTCTCTAGGTATATATTTTTTAATACATATATAGGTTGCTATTAACTAAAAAGGTGTTGTGTAGTGAACGGTTGTAAATTAGTGTCTGAAAGCTTATATCTTGACCTATAGACATTGGAATTTGATGAAAAAAGTTTCTATGCATTTGTATCGTTGCCTTGATCGTAAATATGTCACCAAACATATTTTTTAAATAATATTTTAAGTGATTCAAATTTTTAATACCAAATTAGGTCAAATTGGAATAAAAAAATTCCAAAAATAAAAATATTTGGTAAAAATTATTTTTATGGATATATTTACGATCAGGACAATGATATGAATGCATAGAAATTTATTTCATCAAATTTCGATGTCTCTAGGTCTGTATATAAGGCGTCCCATTTTGTTTTTTTTTAAAGATATTTAAATTTTTGGGACGAATCTCTGGATTCGTCCCAAATTTTGGGACGAATCCAGAGATTCGTCCCAAACTTTGGGACGAATTCCTGGATTCGTCCCAAATTTTGGGACGAATCCAGGATTCGTCCCAAAACTTAAAATAATTTTAAAAAAATTAAATCAAAGACCGAAAGCTTATATCTTGACCTAGAGACATCGGAATTTGATGAAACAAGTTTCTATGCGTTCATATCGTTGCCCTTATCATAAATATGTCACAAAACATATTTTTTAAATAATATTTTAAGTGATTCAAATTTTTAATACCAAATTAGGTCAAATTGGAATTAAAAATTACAAAAATAAAAATATTTGGTAAAAAATATTTTTTATGGATATATTTACGATCAAGACAATGATACGAACGCATAGAAATTTATTTCATCAAATTCTGATGTCTCTAGGTAGATATTTTTTAATACATATATAGGTTGCTATTAGCTAAAAAGGTGTTGTGTAGTGAACGGTTGTAAATTAGTGTCTGAAAGCTTATATCTTGACCTATAGACATCGGAATTTGATGAAACAAGTTTAATTTCTATGTGTTCGTATCGTTGCCCTGATCATAAATATGTCACCAAACATATTTTTTAAATAATATTTTAAGTGATTCAAATTTTTAATACCAAATTAGGTCAAATTGGAATTAAAAAATTCAAAAAATAAAAATATTTGGTAAAAAATATTTTTATGGATATATTTACGATTAGGACAATGATACGAATGCATAGAAATTTATTTTATCAAATTCTGATATCTCTAGGTCCGTATATAAGGCGTCCCATTTTGTTTTTTTTTTAAAGATATTTAAATTTTTGTCCCCTAAATCCAAGATTCGTCCCAAAACTTAAAATAATTTTAAAAAAATTAAATCAAAGACCGAAAGCTTATATTTTGACCTAGAGATATCGGAATTTGATGAAACAAGTTTCTATGCGTTCGTATCGTTGCCCTGATCGTAAATATATCACAAAACATATTTTTTAAATAATATTTTAAGTGATTCAAATTTTTAATACCAAATTAGGTCAAATTGGAATTAAAAAATTCCAAAAATAAAAATATTTGGTAAAAAATATTTTTATGGATATATTTACGATCAAGACAATGATACGAACGCATAGAAATTTATTTCATCAAATTCTGATGTCTCTAGGTAGATATTTTTTAATACATATATAGGTTGCTATTAGCTAAAAAGGTGTTGTGTAGTGAACGGTTGTAAATTAGTATCTGAAAGCTTATATCTTGACCTATAGACATCGGAATTTGATGAAACAAGTTTCTATGCATTCGTATCGTTGCCCTAATCGTAAATATGTTACCAAACATATTTTTTAAATAATATCTTAAGTGATTCAAATTTTTAATACCAAATTAGGTCAAATTGGAATTAAAAAATTCCAAAAATAAAAATATTTGGTAAAAATTATTTTTATGGATATATTTACGATCAGGACAATGATACGAATGCATAGAAATTTATTTCATCAAATTCCGATGTCTCTAGGTCCGTATATAAGGCGTCCCATTTTGTTTTTTTTTTTAAGATATTTAAATTTTTGGGACGAATTCCTGGATTCGTCCCAAATTTTGGGACGAATCCAGGATTCGTCCCAAAACTTAAAATAATTTAAAAAAAATTAAATCAAAGACCGAAAGCTTATATCTTGACCTAGAGACATCGAAATTTGATGAAACAAATTTCTATGCATTCGTATCGTTGCCCTGATTGTAAATATGTCACAAAACATATTTTTTAAATAATATTTTAAGTGATTCAAATTTTTAATACCAAATTAGGTCAAATTGGAATTAAAAAATTCCAAAAATAAAAATATTTGGTAAAAAATATTTTTATGGATATATTTA
Source organism: Zingiber officinale (assembly GCF_018446385.1). Lineage (NCBI taxonomy): Eukaryota > Viridiplantae > Streptophyta > Magnoliopsida > Zingiberales > Zingiberaceae > Zingiber > Zingiber officinale. Next base: position 126,871,703 of record NC_055997.1, read on the forward strand.
CGATCATGACAATGATACGAACGCATAGAAATTTGTTTCATCAAATTCTGATGTCTTTAGGTATATATTTTTTAATACATATATAGGTTGCTATTAGCTAAAAAGGTGTTGTGTAGTGAACGGTTGTAAATTAGTGTCTGAAAGCTTATATCTTGACCTATAGACATCGGAATTTGATAAAACAAGTTTCTATGCGTTCGTATCGTTGCCCTGATCGTAAATATGTCACCAAACATATTTTTTAAATAATATTTTAAGTGATTCAAATTTTTAATACCAAATTAGGTCAAATTGGAATTAAAAAATTCCAAAAATAAAAATATTTGGTAAAAATTATTTTTATGGATATATTTACGATCGGGACAATGATACGAATGCATAGAAATTTATTTCATCAAATTCCGATGTCTCTAGGTCCGTATATAAGGCGTCCCATTTGGTTTTTTTTTTAAAAGATATTTGAATTTTTGGGACGAATCTCTGGATTCGTCCCAAAACTTAAAATAATTTTAAAAAAATTAAATCAAAGACCGAAAGCTTATATCTTGACCTAGAGACATCGGAATTTGATGAAACAAGTTTCTATACGTTCGTATCATTGCCCTTATCGTAAATATGTCACAAAACATATTTTTTAAATAATATTTTAAGTGATTCAAATTTTTAATACCAAATTAGGTCAAATTGGAATTAAAAAATTCCAAAAATAAAAATATTTGGTTAAAAATATTTTTATGGATATATTTACGATCAAGACAATGATACGAACGCATAGAAATTTATTTCATCAAATTCTGATGTCTCTTGGTAGATATTTTTTAATACATATATAGGTTGCTATTAGCTAAAAAGGTGTTGTGTAGTGAACGGTTGTAAATTAGTATCTGAAAGCTTATATCTTGATTTATAGACATCGGAATTTGATAAAACAAGTTTCTATGCGTTCGTATCGTTGCCCTGATCGTAAATATGTCACCAAACATATTTTTTAAATAATATTTTAAGTGATTCAAATTTTTAATACCAAATTAGTTCAAATTGGAATTAAAAAATTCCAAAAATAAAAATGTTTGGTAAAAAATATTTTTATGGATATATTTACGATCAGGACAATGATACGAATGCATAGAAATTTATTTCATCAAATTCCGATGTCTCTAGGTCCGTATATAAGGCGTCCCATTTTGTTTTTTTTTTAAAGATATTTAAATTTTTGGGATAAATCTTTGGATTCGTCCCAAATTTTGGGACGAATCTAGAGATTCGTCCCAAACTTTGGGACGAATTCCTGGATTCATCCCAAATTTTGGGACGAATCCAGGATTCGTCCCAAAACTTAAAATAATTTTAAAAAATAAAATTAAAGACCGAAAGCTTATATCTTGACCTTGAGACAGAAAAATATTTCGTTGCTAAATTCGTCCCCAAATTTGGGACGAATAACAGATTCGTCCCAAATTTAGGGACGAATCTTGGATTCGCCCCCAAATCTAGGATGAATCCTGGATTCGTCCCCAAATCTGGGACGAATCCTGGATTCGACCCAAAATTAAAAATATTTAAAAAAAAAAAGGGAAAAAACACGGAGGGCTTATATATTGACCTAGAGATATCGGAATTTTATGAAATAAATTTATATGAATTCATATTATTGTCTTGATCATAAATATACCATCATCCATAATTTTTAATTAATATTTTGAGAGATTCAATTTTTTAAATCAAATTAGGTCATATTAGGATAAAAATTTCAAACAATCAATATATTTGGTCAAAAATATTTATAAATATATATTTACGATCAGAACAATGATATGAACGCATAGAAACTTGTTTCATGAAATTTTGATGTCTCTAGGTCGATATGTAAGCTTTACGATTTTTCTTCTTTTTTTAAACTTTTGGGACGAATCCATGATTCGTCCCAGAATTGAGAATATTCATAAAAGAAAAAAACACGGAGGGCTTATATATTGACCTAGAGACATCGGAATTTCATGAAATAAATTTTTATGGAGTCGTATTATTGTCTTAATCGTAAATATAACATTATCCATAATTTTTAATTAATATTTTAAGAGATTTAAAATTTTAAATCAAATTAGGTCAAATTAGGATAAAAATTCAAACGTCAAAAATATTTATAAATATATATTTACGATCAGGACAATGATACTAACACATAGAAACTTGTTTCATGAAATTCCGATATCTCTAGGTCGATATGTAAGCCTTACGATTTGATTTTTTTTTTTTTTAAAGTTTGGAACGAATCCTGGATTCGTCCCAAAATTTGGGACGAATCCAGGATTCATCCCCAAATCTGGGACGGTAACTATTAGCATGGGAGGTGAAAATATTAGCATGCCAAAAAAAGAGATGGGTACGGTAACTATACAAAGTTTCAAGGTTAATTAAACTGGTATGCTGATTTTGTTTATCTTATTCAAGATATTTTTCTTTAACGAACTCTACAGGGATTTCAAAAGCATCGACCTCCATGAAGTAGGCCTTCTGCTTCTCAAGAAATTCAGCGTCAGGTCCCTCCTCATATCGCTGCTTGTGTTAAAGGATGAGTTAATGCATGATATTCAAAACCGGAAGATGGACTGCAACCTAAATTAATAATTGACATCAAGCTACCTATGAAAAATAATTACCCATCATGAAAACAGGAAAAAAGATACTTCTTTTTTGGATAAACAAAAAGATCAATTGGAGATGAATATAAATGTATGCTGCTAAGATGTGTTTTGAGCAGGAGAATTTTGGAGGGAGGGAGGCACAGTGAGAAGGAAAAAAGAAGCTAAATTTTCTAAAACTAGTTTAATTTAAACATTGTGTTGTATAAATTGTTGGAAACGTTTCATAAAACAAAGGATGACATACAAAATACAAATAAAAAAAAAAGATAATGAACACCTCTTTATCTTCTTTCTATAAGATAGTCTACACTATTTCAGAAAAAAATATAGAGCCAAGGTTTTGAACTAAAAAAAATAAATTATGATACTAATACATCTGGATCTTGATCCGACACCAAAACAATGCAGCGATGGTGAGATCATTTTTTATATCATTGAACTACTTCCGTATTTCCTTATCAGTGAATTGGAGAATGAGAGAAGCTTGCCACTCATTGACACCGTAACCACAATTAATTCGGATAAAACAGTTTAAAGAACAAACTTTTTTATGTTTACTGGATGAAACTGAAGATGCCCTTGTTCTACCGGTATTTGCACCATCCACTGTTTTCCCACCACTGAAAGATACGATAAACACTAATACTTATGAAACTACATGAAAGTCACGAGTACCATGTTTATTTATTTCAGTAGTAAAAAAAAAGAAAATAACAGGCAGCTACACGATATATTCTTTCAGCATTTGCCGCAATTTATAATACAATTGAATATTTCATCTTAATTTTTAAGTAGAAGGAATCTTCGAATTTTCCTATTCTGTTTATTGATGAAGTTACCTTCAAAATGCATAGTTAGTCAATGATATAACAAAAAAAACCCTGATATGCATTTCTTCACATACAAACATAAGAACAATAAATCATATATATATATATATATATAGTCGAATTTGATAATCTAAAATCATTTTGAATAAAAAACTAGTACAGGTAAAAGAAAAAGAAAAAGAAAATGTATACCATAAAGAGCTCTCCCATTATAATGTGATTCTAATATCTAATCTAATACCTTATCAAACTCCCTTAATTTAATTTTATCTTTACAACCGGCCGCTGTAATAGGATTCAAGATACAGGGCGACCTCATTTGGCCGTAATCCTAACCGCTGCCTCAGGTTTCTTAAAACGTTACGATTTAATATGGACTTCGTAACCATCACTTTCTCCTTTGATTTGTCTTCAGAATCTGATTTCTTCTTTTCGGGAACGGACATATATATCTCTTTACCAGTCGGGCAGATTCTCACATCGTCCTCGTCTTCTACTAAGAACCATTTCCTGCAGCAAAGAATTGCACTGTTATATTCCTCCTTGCTTTGCCAAAACTCATCGCAGAAGCTATCATCGTCCTGACACTTTTGCTCCTCGAAATCAAGCATCTCAATCCACGTGTCAGCAGCCACGTTGTAGACGAGCGCCGATTGCAGCTTTTTGCCTTCGGCGTCCCTCCCGCCGATCACCAACACCTTCTGTCTGTTCAATACGAACCAGCAGAAAAGCCGCTCTGGGGCCGGGTTTGGCGTGCCTGGGCGCCAGGCCCCGGTGTGTAGGTCATAGATATGGACCTCGCCACTACGGCGGTTTTCCAACACGTCCCATCCGCCGAACACCACCAGCTCTCGCCCAACGACCGCGGCATCCCTAGCCATCGCCAACCCTCGTCCCGCGAGCGCAGCATGGCTGTTGGGACGGTTGGGGGCCAGCTGCCGCATCATACAGACGCCCATAGCTCGTATAGGGCTAGGTGCAAGTTGCCGACGGTGTGCGGGAGCTTGCCCTGGAAGAGCAACGAGACGATGCGGTGGGCGAGGCCGGCGGTCCTGCGGATGCGGTAGAAGGACGGCGAGTCGAGCTCGTGCTTCCACCGCTTGCAGACGGCTCGAGCGTCGAGGATGGCATGGAAGGGAAGGCGGAGAAGGCACTCGAGAGCGAGGCAGTCCGGCAGCCCTGGAATTAACTCGGCCTTCATGGTCATGGTTCGTCGGGCACGGGAACGCTTCATGACCTGAATGGTTGGACGAATCGGATCGAAATACTGATTGCTGTAGGGCGCTCCTCGGCGTGGCTTTGATCGAGATGCTCACGGGCGCGAGCACGAACAGAGGGGATAAGACGGAGCGGGCGGCGGGCGGCTGGCGGGACGCGGCAGGCGGCGGTTTAAGGTTGAATGGTTTAAACAAAACTTAGGTTTTGATAAAGAAAAGTAGATTTAAATAGATAGTTAGACACGCCTTCTCAAAACCAGATTGACTTATTATATTAAAATATAATATAAATTTATTATTTTTTAAATCTAATAAATTTTATATAATCATATAAATTTATTTTTTATTAATTAGATTATTAGTATTTTCTTAAATAAATTTAATTTAATTAATAAGGAACGGAATTTGTAACTTTTTTAAAATAGTTTTTGTAAACAGTTTGTTCAAGAAAAAGAAATCATAGAAATATTATTAAATAAATATTTTGTTGTAGCTGACTATTTCATTTCTTTTTATTTAATTTTTATCAATTATCATTTTCAATTAAATATTACTAAGAAAAAAATTAATTCTTACCAATTAAAAGGATAACATTAATTTTTAAAAATAATTATAAAAATAAATGACTTAACATAATTTTTAATAAATTAAATTCATAAATCTTAGTAAAATTTATATATAATTTTTCAAAGTAGTTTTTGAAAATTAATAAAATTTAATTAATATTTTTTCATATCATAAATATATTAATGCAAAATTTTATATATATATATATATATATATGTGATAATTGGTCTTAAAATCTATTAATTTGTTTTTATTTTGTATTTTTTATCTTTAATTGGTCTTAAATGATAAGTGTTATTTATTTATTATTTATAAAATTTTAATTTTTTAGAAGTTTTTATTTTTTTTATAATAAGGGATCGCCTCTATAAATTCAATCACTTTAACTAATGAAAATCTATCCAACCTATCTTTATTTCAAGAATAATTTTGACTTGGTAAAACGTGGGTTTGAATCTCATAGGAATGGACTAATCGAACCTAGCTCCTTCGATGATGTCATAACGTGTTGGAGAACGTCCCGCCTCAACAAAACAACACATTTTTTGCCTTCCACACTCCCCTGATATAAAATTTCTGATCCAGTTCCTGCTTGTCTGAAAATTGTATATTGTGTTGCCATGACGCTAGTGCTATCCAGCTTGATAGATTCTAATTGTTAAAGGGAATTTGCATGTACTTTTCAATTAAAATTTAAACATTGTATATAGTATCTATTGTTATATATATATATATATATATATATATATATACTTCCTAATTAAACATAATATATACTAATTTATCAAATTATTTCTGTATTTTTTAGACATAAAAGTCTAAAAACTAAGTATAATTTCTTTTAAATTTATCATATTAAACTAAGATCAAAGATTTAAGAAAGACATGCAAGAATTACTCACCTCTAATGTAAAGTGGTCTGACTCTCTTTAAGTCCAAAGTCTGCCTCGAGCTCAAGTCCGTGGTTTTCGAGCGATGGCAGCGTCGGCCAGCTTCGATTGTGGGTTCCTGTAGCAGTCGGCTAATGTGGAGCAAAGGGCGAAGGAGGCGACGCCTGACTACTTGTAGTGCGCAGGAATAAAAGGCAATGGCAATAGTCTTTCATGACACGGGTGGAGAGGAATAACCAGCGATCAACGAGGGAAGGAGTACAGTGCCGGCGTTGGCTTGCTCAGGTTGACGGAGGAGCAACGCCGGTGGTTGGTTGGCACTGGTCCTAAATGCAGCGGAAACGTCGCATGCCCGTGGGTGATGAAGAGACGTGATGTCGAAATCAGTCGCTTGCATCGACGGTGTCGGTGGTGGCTGCTGCACAGTGACGCAGCGCCGATTACTCATGAACGACGACGATAATGTTGGAATTAATGCACTTATTGAAAATATAAAAATGACAATTCTCAAGAACCATAACTGTTTTGATGATTCCCAATAGATTGGATATAGCATCTAAGAAGATTGGTCAAATATAACTATTTACGAGGTTTTGAAAATCAACTGCTGTTATGATGTAATCAATGTAATCACGAGAGTATATATATAACTCTCATTTTGATATTAAGATAAATAAGAGCTCTGCTATTGCAACTCATGTCTCCAATTAAGTCTGTCATTTTCTTGATCAAACACAGATTGTTCTAATAAAGTGGTATTAGAGCGAGGTTAAAGATCTGGTTGGGAGTCTTCTACAAGTTCAAAAAATGACATTCACTTCAATGCAAAATTCTACAATTTCATATTCAAGCATTCCAGTATTTGGTGGAGACAATTATGATTTCTGGAAGGTGAAAATGAAGACTTTACTTATGTCTGAAGGCTTATGGAGTATTGTTGCTAATGGTTTTGAAGAATCTGAAGCAACGGTTCAGCCTTCAGCAGCAAATGTTGAGAAGCTTGAAGCAGATCGCATGATAGATGCTAAAGCTCTCTCAAAAATTCAAAATGGAGTCACCATAAATATCTTTCCGAGAATTATGAGAGCTACTTCAGCAAAAAATGCTTGGGATATTCTGGAACGAGAATTTCAAGGCAACAACAAAGCTAAAGTTATCAAACTTCAAACTTTTCGTAGAGAGTTTGAAAATCTAAAGATGAAGGAATCCGAGTCTATTAAAGAGTATTTCTCTAAAGTAATTGAAGTAGTCAATCATATGAGAATTCTTGGAGAAGACGTTGCTGATCAAAAGGTAATCCAAAAAATCCTTATTAGCTTGCCAGAAAAGTTTGAACATATTGTTGTGGCCATTGAAGAATCTAAAGATCTCACCACTCTGTCAATCGAAGAATTAATGGGATCGTTAGAATCTCATGAGCAAAGAAGGACAATACGTAATGAGCAACCGTTGGAAAGTGCTCTTCAGACAAAGCTGAGTTTAAAACATCAAAATTCCTTCAAAGAAAGCAGTTTTAAAACTGATCAGGAAAATGACAAAGGAAAATTTCAAAAAGGAGAATCCAATAGAAGGGAAGACCACAATAACAAAAAGGAGTTAATATATAATTCCAAGCTCTCTTGTACGATATGCAAAAGACAAGGTCATACTTCTGCGAATTGTTGGCATCGTGGAAAACCTCAATGTCAGCATTGTAAAAGGTTCGGCCATATTGGAAAAGATTGCAGATTTAAAAAGGGAATTCAAGATAAAGAAGAAGATAATGATGAAAAGGATCATTTATTCTATGCTTGCCAATCAACTCTTGAAGAAAAAAATAGCACATGGCTTCTTGATAGTGGCTGCAGTAATCACATGTCAGGTAATGAGAATATTTTTCTTAGTCTTGATTCAACTATCATTCTAAAGGTGAAATTAGGAAATGGTGCCATCGTTGAGTCAAAAGGCAAAGGGAGAATTTCAATCGAAACAAAAAGGGGTACAAAATATGTCAACGATGTATTGTTTGTGCCTGAAATCAAGCAAAATTTATTGAGTGTAGGGCAACTGGTTGAAAATGGCTATCGTCTTCATTTCGAAAATGATGGATGCACTATATTTGATAAGAAAGAAAAAGATCAGGTGATTGCGTATATAAAAATGAAGAGCAATAGAAGTTTCTCTATTAATCTTCAAACTGATGCTATTATGGCGCTGCAAGGTGAAGTTAAACAAGACACTTGGCTATGACATAAAAGGTTCTGTCATTTGAACTTTAATGGCCTGAAGCTTCTCAAGCAGAAAAATATGGTAAAGGGACTACCTGAAATCGAATCTATAACAGAACTTTGTGAAAAGTGCATCATGGGCAAGCAACATCGGAATTCATTTCCTCAACAAAGTTCTTGGCGAGCAAAAGCACCATTGGAATTGATTCACACTGATATTTGTGGCAAAATGCGAACACCCTCCTTAGGACAGCAGAGGTATTTCCTCTTATTTATTGATGATTTCTCAAGAATGACTTGGGTTTATTTTTTGAAGGAAAAATCAGAAACTTTTCTTGTATTCAAAAGATTTAAGGCCTTTGTTGAAAGACAAAGTAACTATTATATTAAAACCATACGGAGTGACAGAGGAGGAGAATATACCTCTCAAGAATTTGAAAATTTTTGCAAAGATGAAGGGATTTGGAAGCAATTGACGGCAGGATATAGTCCACAACAAAATGGCATCGCTGAAAGGAAAAACAGAACCATTGTAGAAATGGCAACATCCATGCTAAATGAGAAATTCTTACCGAAGGGTTTTTGGGCAGAAGCTGTATATTCAGCAGTGTATATTCTCAATAGGAGTCCAACCAAGGCAATCAAGAATACAACTCCATTTGAAGCTTGGAGTGGAGTCAAACCGTCGGTAAGACATTTAAAAGTTTTTGGTTGTATATGTTATGCTCACATTCCATCTGAAAAAAGAACTAAGTTCGATAAAAAAAGCAAGAAATGTGTTTTTGTCGGATACAACAACACAAAAGGATATCGATTATATGATGTGGAAGCTAAACAACTAATTGTGAGCAGAGATGTTATTTTTGATGAAAATGCAGCTTGGAATTGGAAAGAAAAAGAAAAGCTTGAACAGTCACAAATACAGGATGTTATATTATCTTCATCAATTCCGGCAAGTAGAAGTACAGGGGACTCTGAAACAAGGATAAGTTCTGAATCTGAAGGTATTCTCCAAACTCCATCAAGTTCACCAAATTCTAGTCCAAGTTTTTCTTCTTCAGAAACTTTCCCAAGACGAACTCGAAAATTGAGTGAAATATATGAAGCATGCAATTTTTCTGAAATTGATCCTGACTGCTTTGAAGATGCCAATAAACATGAATATTGGAAAAAGGCCATGCACGATGAAATTGCTATGATTGAGAAAAATCAAACATGGCAGCTTGTTGATCATCCAAAAGATCGGGAAATAATCGGAGTCAAATGGGTTTTCAAAACAAAAGTTAATCAAGATGGGAGCATTCAGAAATATAAGGCAAGACTTGTGGCTAGAGGTTTTTCTCAAAAACCAGGAATTGACTTCTATGAAACATTTGCTCCTGTGGCAAGATTAGAGACTATTCGAACATTGATTGCTCTTGCTGCACAAAAGAAATGGAAGATTTACCAACTCGATGTCAAGTCGGCTTTTTTGAATGGGATTCTAGAAGAGGAAATATATGTGGAGCAACCACAAGGGTTCTTTGTGAAAGGGGAAGAAAATAAAGTCTATAAGTTGAGAAAAGCTCTCTATGGATTGAAGCAGGCTCCTCGAACCTGGTATGCTGAGATTGATAAATATTTTACTACGAAAGGTTTTCACAGAAGTCAAAATGAGCATACACTCTATGTCTTAAGAAGGGAAGATGCAATCCTTATTGTTTCAATATATGTTGATGATTTAATCTTCACCGGCAATAATGAAAATATGATTTATCATTTCAAAAGAGACATGATGAGCACCTACGAGATGACAGATTTAGGGTTACTACATTATTTTTTGGGAATTGAAGTAACTCAAAAGGAAAATGAGATTTTTATTTCTCAAAGGAAGTATACTGAAAATGTTCTCAAGAAGTTTAATTTGTTTGGATGTAAAGCCGTCGACACACCACTAATTGTGAATGAGAAGTTAAAAAAAAAAGATGGAGTTCCAAAGGTTGATGCTGCAGCATGCAGAAGTTTGATTGGAAGCCTTTTATATTTAACATCTACTAGGCCTGATATAATATTTGCAGCAAGCTTACTGTCCAGATTCATGCAAGCACCAAGTCAAATTCATTACGGAGTAGCAAAAAGAGTTCTAAGATATTTGCAAGGTACAATTGACTATGGAATTTCATATAAAATGGTTGAAAATTCAAGATTAAACGGGTATTCTGATAGTGATTGGGCCGGTTGTCTTGATGATATGAAAAACACTTCAGGTTATATTTTCTCAATTGGTTCTGGAATATGTTCATGGGCTTCAAAGAAACAAAAAGTTGTAGCTCAGTCCACTGCTGAAGCAGAATATATTGCAGCTTCAAAAGCAACATCTCAAACTATATGGCTCCAAAGAATTCTTTGTGACATGGGAGAAAAACAAGAAAAAATCATATTGCATTGTGATAACAAGTCAGCCATTGCTATTGGCAAGAATCCAATTAATCATGATCGCACAAAACATATTGCAATCAAGTATCATTTTATTAGAGAAGCAATTCAGAAGGGAGAAATTCAATTGGAATATTGCAACACTCAAGAACAATTTGCTGATGTTTTAACTAAAGCGCTTCCCAAAGAAAAATTCTGTTTTCTCAAAGAACAAATTGGAGTCACAAAGAAAGTGCATTAAGGGGGAGTGTTAGAATTAATGCACTTATTGAAAATATAAAAATGACAATTCTCAAGAACCATAACTGTTTTGATGATTCCCAATAGATTGGATATAGCATCTAAGAAGATTGGTCAAATATAACTATTTACGAGGTTTTGAAAATCAACTGCTGTTATGATGTAATCAATGTAATCACGAGAGTATATATATAACTCTCATTTTGATATTAAGATAAATAAGAGCTCTGCTATTGCAACTCAGGTCTCCAATTAAGTCTGTCATTTTCTTGATCAAACACAGATTGTTCTAACAGATAAGTCAGACCCAATGACAACGCCACGTGTAAAGATGTCGAACAGTGAGAGAGATAGAAACTTAGGATTAGAAATCAAAACTTATGTTAATATATTCACTGACTCCCAACTTAAATAGGGTACTCCAACTCTTTTTTATTACCCCTTTTATTCCCATAAAATCTAAAAATATTGATTAAAATACAGAAAAATTCTTAAAAGTTTTAGAAAATCTCATAAATTTATTTCCTTATTAATTATCAATTATTGTTCAATTATTTTCCTATATAAATTTAATTAGTTCCAATTTTTAATGGTTTTAAATCCTTTTCCTCCCTGAATATTAAATATACATATATATTGAAATTATATATATATTTGATATTTTACAACATCACCCTAAAAGAAAAAAATTGATGTACCAGACTCGACTCTGAAGCTTCTCTCCACAAAAATGAAGAACCTTTCTAGTAAGAAAGTTTTCAAAAATTTTAAAATATAATAATTTTGACAAGAGACAAGCAACAAAATTTTATCAGAGAAAAAGAGAAAAAGAAAGGTTCTATACTACAACTACCAAGAAGAAGAGTATGTCAAAGATAATTATCCGAAGTTAAAAAGTAAAAAAAAGCACAAAGGGCCAAGCAGATCTAAGCAAAAAACTTAAAAGCAACGTGAGACGAATCCTCATTTGAGTCCGAGCAAGAAGAATACGCTGGGTTAACACTGATGGCGGATCACTAAGAAGACAACGAAAGCTCGTCCGAAATGAGTATCGATAAAGGAAAAGATTAGTCAAAAGAAAGCACCAATAAAAGGAAAGCGCAAGACTATGAGAATAATATGATAAGTGAAGTGCGTTCCTTACCTCTCGAAAAATTGTACGAGTTCATAAAAATGCTTTTTAAAAGTTCATACAAATTTAAAATAAAGATTGCACTGTTAAAAAAGAGAAAATATCGAATTAAAGGTTACGTTAGCAAAAACATATTTATTAGAAGATTATGATAGACTGAAAATTAAAAATGATAAATTAAACGATCAAATAAAAACATTAGAAAAGAATATACATATTCAGAATTTTAGAAATTTTTAAGGGCTTAATTGGTATTTTAGATTTTATAAGGGCTAAATTAGAAAAATAATATAAAAAAAATATTTAAAAAAATTATCTTGTTAATCTAGTAGGTAGAAACTTATTTTGAGTTACAAAATCCCTCTTGAAATGTTGGGATTTTTTTTTTAAATTTGTTATAAATTTGAATAATGTTGATTTATTAACATTTTTAGCAATATTAATCGTTTAGTAGATTGTCTTTTTTATTTTTATCTATTTTTTGTGAAAAATAAAAATATTATGTACTTATAATTTTTTTGACCATTATATTATATAGTTGATTTTTTTTTAAGGAAATCAGATTTTAAAAATTAAAATTATTTAAAAAATTGATTCTTGAAAAAATTACATTTTTATGATAAAACGTTTTATTGTCAGTTGACAGAAATTATTTTAATTTTTTTTTATCGTAAATTAATTTTTATGAATGTTTAACCTAAAATAGTTTTTATAATTAAATATTTTCAAAATTTTGTTTTTTTTTGACAAACATTATATTTCAAATGCTCTTAAAAATTGGCATAATTTTTTGAAGTCTAAAATATTTTTAATATTAAAACTTTTAAAAAATATATTTCCATCTTAAAATATTTATTTTGATAATAGAAGAAAATAGCTCGCTAATGAAAATTTCTTTATTGATCCGAAAAATTATCTTTGACTTTGATAAATTTTTTTAATGTTTTTCATAAAACTTTAAATTATTTTAAAATTATTTTTAAAAAATATAAGACTTAATTCTTAAAGATTAATTTCTTTACGAACTAATTTTGGTAAAAATCCATAGCTTTGGAATGTTTATGTACAACCCCTATATATAGCTTCTTTTTTTTTTAAATTCTGCTTATTTTTTCCTTTTTTTTTTTAATGAAGGGAGAAGATATTAAGTTTAGAGAGAGGTTTTATTTTTTATTGTTATATTTATTTTCTTATGTAATTTAATTTAATCAGTTTAAATATTATATTTAAATCTTAATTACATTTTATTAGTTTGGTTAACTCTAATTTTAATTTGGGTTGATGTATATAAAAAAAAAAGAAAGATAGTAATTGTAAATACCACAAGTAAGTTTTAATATGATTAACCGGATTAAGTTAGGTCATATTGTGTTTTGATTTTTTTTGTCTAAGTGTGTAGGAACTTAGGAACACAAGAAGTCAAGCAGAAGATGTAGTGGATGAGAAGAATGGCACGGGAAGCGTGTTGACGGACTCAGTGCATCTGAGAGACGAGACGCTGTAGAAGAGTGCATTGACGAACGAGAAGGACGCACGATGTTAGAGGGACGAGAAACCAGAGTGGAAGTCTACACGAGGAGAAGGCCGGAGTTGGGTTCAGGTGAGCTCAACTCTGGATGGTCAGTAAATCACCCAAGCGATTGGAGCTGAAGTCGGACAACATCAACTCTGAGTTGATCTTGTCTAGGAGCCTAGATCTAGGCACCTAGACCAAGTCTAGGCGAACAAACTCTGGGTGCCTGGAGAGGGCCCGGACGCTCGAACCTCCTTGATTCGCAACAAGTGCCTTAATTCTACGAATGACGTTTGGGACCACGACAACATGCATCACTCTAGGCACTCGGGCGAGGATAAAGTCTTATCCTCAAATCATTGCGTACCCGTTGCGAGCAGATGAGATGCGACGCTCGGGGCACCCCGGACCGAGTCCAGGCTCCCGGAATCACACATCAGTAAATGACTATTTTTTACCAATGGGTTATAAATATAGCCCCGATCTTTTTCATTATGAACAACACTTGTATTCGAATCTCTGCTTTTTGTTATCATCTTCAGAGCTGTCAATCATTGTATGAGGCTTCTTCGCCTCTGAGAATTTCCTCAAAGAAGGAGTTTTGAGAGTGCACTATATTCATCTTGAATTAGCAACCTCCTCGATTGCAGACCAAGTAAATCCGGTAGCGTCATTTAATTTTATGCAATTCATTTCTATTTTTCTAACCAATGTTTTTTAGTAAAAGCCGAAAGTTGCGAGAAAGGTATCTTTATAATTTCAGGTAATTCATCCTCCTTTTACCGGTCGTACGAGACCAATAATTGATACAAAGCTCAACCGTCTCAGAAGGACTAACCGTTGACTTAAGCAACCCAGAGATGGTTGGAGCGAGTATTCACCTACCAAAGTTCAAGAGAGATTTCGTCACGTGGAAGAAAAGGATGGAAGTATTTTTAAGACTAATTTTAAAAATTTGTTAACTATCAAATATATATGGATTTGCTGCACCTAAAGATCAGTACGTCGACGAAAAAGTACACCTTTGGAACTAGAAGGAGCAAGCCGACTTAGTGGCAAATGACAAAATAGAATTCCATCTGCTGAGCATTTCTAATTAATTTAGCAAATAAGAATCTATATTGGGTTTTTAAATAATGTTTAGCTTAAATCTTTATGCATATTTTAATTTTAATTTGTTTCATTGCATCTTTAAAACTATCTAATATTTCAAATAAATTATTTCATATCTTATCGATTCAAAATTACTTAGATTTTAATTTTTCGTTGAGAATTTTTTAACCAATAAATATTTTTTCATAAATCTTTTAAAAAAATTATAATTTAATATTTAAAAAAGGTTCGCGAGTTATTTTTGTAAATATTTATTTTTAAGATAAAATATTATATTTTTGGTTAAAATATTTTTTTTCCAAATTTTTTTACCTTTATCTGATTTATTCTAAATTATTTACCGAAACCAATATTTCTATAATTAAAAGTTACTAAAACATTATTTTCAAAATTTTAAATTTTTAGATAAACATTAAATTTTATATATTCAAAAAAAAATTATCACGATATATATCAGATTACATTTTTAAAAATTTAACTTTGAAAATTATTATTTCTAACTAGAAAATATAAGTTTAACTTTAAAAATCATTATTTCTAATTAGAAAATTTATACGGCTCAAAATAAATATGTATTTTTCGTCAAATTATTTTTTTGATCTTTATTTTTTTTTACCACCAATTTTTTTTTAGTATTTTTAAAAATTTAAAATATTTTTTAAAATATTTTTTTAACATCTTTAATTCTTATAAATTCAGATATAGAAATTTTCTCATATTTGGGCATTTTTCAAATCACCATCAGTAAATTTTTGCAAATTTCTTTTGAAAATTAACCCTTATTTTTTTATTGTGGTCAAAGGAGAGAAATTGGAAGTTTAAATTTAAGACTTATTTACAATAGGTTAGTTGTACTTAATTGCATTATTCTCGTCAATTTATTTTTCAAATAAATTTTATTTTATTCTAACTTTAACTTGGTTGATGCATATCAAAAAGAGGGAGATTATAAATACCTTGGATAATTTTTAAAGTGATTAACCGAGTTAAGTTAGGTTGTGTGGTATTTGATTATTGTATCTAAGTGTACAGAAACTTATGAACACAAGAAATTGATCAACAGAAGACGTAACGGAAGAGAATGATGACACGAGAAGTGAGTCGACGGACTCGGTACATTTGAGGGATGCGAAGCTACAGAAGAGTACATCGACAGATGAGAAGGACGTGCGATGTTCTAAGGGATGAGGAGCCGAAGCGGAAGTCTACTCGAGAAGGCTGGAGTTGGGTTCGGGTGAGATTAACTCTGAATGACCGGTGAATCACCCAAGCGATCAAAGCCGTAGTGGGAAAAAGCCAACTCTGAGTTGACCTTGTACAGGCGCCAGGACTCCGAGCACCTTAACCACCTTAATTTGCAACAGACGCCTCGTCGTTGTGGATGACGTTTGGGACCACGTCAACAACACTCTAGGCGCCCAGACAAGGATAAAGTCTTATCTTTAGACCGTTGCGTAGCCATTGTGAGCAGATGAGATGCAACGCTAGGGGTGGTCGGACCAGGTCCAGGCGCCTAAAGTTGCCACGTCATCAAACGGCTATTTTCGACAAGTGGACTATAA
Organism: Zingiber officinale; assembly: GCF_018446385.1. Lineage (NCBI taxonomy): Eukaryota > Viridiplantae > Streptophyta > Magnoliopsida > Zingiberales > Zingiberaceae > Zingiber > Zingiber officinale. Next base: position 126,888,034 of record NC_055997.1, read on the forward strand.
ATAGAGCCCCAACCTTCTTAATTGTGAACTACACTTGTATTTGAATATCTACTTTCTGTTTCCATTTTCTGAGTTGTCAATCATTGTACGAGGCTTCTCCGCCTCTGAGAAATTGCTTGAATATGGAGTTTTGATAGTGCACTACATTCGTCTTGGATTAGCAGTCTTCCCGATTACAGACCACGTAAATCTGGTAGCGTCACTTAATTTTATGCAATTCATTACTATTTTTCTAACAAGTGTTTCTTAGTCAAAGTCAAAAGTTGCGAGAAAGATATATTTGTAATTTCAGGCAATTCACCCTCCTTTTCCGGCTGCACGAGACTAACAGTAAGTACCCCATGTTAATTTTGATATGATCAACCGAGTTAAATTTGGTCATGTGTTGTTTTGATACCTTGTGTCTAAGTGTGCAGAGACTTAGGAACACAAGAAGTCGAGTGGAAGGCACGACGAGTGAGAAAGATGGCATGGGAAATGAGTTGACAGGTTCGGTGCATTCAAGATTTGAAAAGATGTGAAAGAGTATATCGGTGGACGAGAAGGACGCACAAAGCATTCAAGGGATGAGAAACCGGGGAGGGGGCCTGATCGCGGAGAAGGTCATAGTTGAATTTAGGTGAGCTCAACTTCAGATGACTGGAGAATCACCCAAATATGCGTGAGGAAGAGTTACCCGATTGGAGGTTAACTGGATACCCTAAAAAAGTTTGGAGGCGCCCTAAAGAAGCTTGGAGGCATCCTCACACCTCTTAATAGAGGTGCCTTCATGGGGCTTGGAGGCTCCCTCGCGCCTCTTGGAGGTACCTTGGAGCTTCCATAGAGGCGCCTCTAATGAAAAGTAGTCGACTACCATTGAGAAGAGGATAATCTTTTATCCACTTAGAGGTGCCTTCAAAAAATTGTAACTTTTTCCAAAAGGCTATAAAAAGTCTCATGAAACTAGAAATTAATTAACAATTATTATATTCAATTTCTTAGCTATTTTCAAAGACGATAAGAGGTCACTCTGCCTTCACGAAGGCGATCTTTAGTAAGCTTTTAACTATTTTAGATTAACAACTACCTAAGTTATAACAAACTAAATTCCTTAACTTACTTTCAGTTATTACTTTTATATTAATTATTTATGCTAAATTAATATAATATCCTTGCTAAGTTAGAAAGTAAGAGATTTTTCTAATTTATTTTTAGAACTATTCACCCTCTCATAGGCTGCCTCATCGGACCTTGGGATATTTTTTTTATGTTTTTCTGTTTTGTTTCAAGAAATTGGTGATGATGTGGTGATAAGGAGGGACCCACCTTGTGGGGGGTCGTCGCCACGGTGGAGGTCAAAGTCAAGGCGGTCAACGTTCTTATGCTAGCGGCCGGTTAGGCGAGTGGGCCACCCTACTGAGATAAAGAAGGCCCGACCCAGTGTCACTCATGGCTCGGCCATACACCGAGCACCCGACGCTCAATAAAGGAATAAACACCAAGTATATGCAGAAGCATGTCGAGCGGCTAACCCTCTTGGCCTTATATCTATTTACAAGAACAGCGGAGCGGATCTATGACCAAGCATACCGCTCGAAAACAGAAGGGCAGCCGAGCGGTTAGTCTGCTCAGCCAGACAATGAACTCATCAGCCAGGACAGTGGGAGTAACAGCCGAGCGACCTTCCCGCCCGGCCAGATAGTACACTCATCCAAGCAAATAGTGAAAACTCGATCCAAGCGGCTACCTCGCCCGACCCAGTAAAAGACACAATGCTAGCTAGAGATATCCTTTTGGGAGCAAGTGCCGCTGACAGGCGTCATGGTCGACGGCTGGGTCAGATAGAAGATCGTACGACGGAAGCTTCTACTGTCACTTCAGAGATATGCTCGACTCGTTAAGGTATTGTGTCAGGGATACTTTACTGACATGCCTTTTCAAAAAATACTTTGGGAAGCGTGCATGCCTTGGGAATCATGCACCCATGCTACAGGGACTCTATATAAAGGGGGGCCAAGCTTCGTCGGAGGTATGGGCATATTACTGTTGCTGTTACTATTCACTTGCTTTCCTTCTTGCTCTACTGCTTCCACATTGCCGGTGACTGACTTGAGCGTCGGAAGGTCAACGTCGGAGACCTCTTCCTTGGCTCGGCACTGATGTAGTTGTGGTTGCAGGTTCAAGAGGATTCCACACGTGGTTAGCAGGACCGTCACATCCCTAATATCTATCGCCTCGACTCTCGGACAGGATCAGATGACTATGAGAACTAGACGAAGATCATGGATTTCGACAGTAAAACCATAAATGTAGCTATTCAAAATATCCACCATGACGTGGATATGGTTTAGGGCAGGTGAGGAAATAGGAGGAAAGGGAGGGGCAGTTTGGGAAAATGAGGAGATAGGGTTTTAAGAGGGTACTGTAGCATGCGAGGAGTGAGAGGGTTTTTTGGTTCATGTTTTCGCCGCCGCCAACTCCTGCTCCTTCCCTCTCTTGCTCCTCGCCGGCGCCGACGCCGACCACCGGCCTCCACCACTCCTCCCTCTCCTTCTCTTTCTCTCCACCTCCTGTGTAGCGGCCGCCGCACGGGAGCGTGCTGATGACGCGAAGGACTGACACCAGCAGCCACAGTTGCGCTCCGACCACGCTCCTACTTGTCTCCTCGTCGCAGCGGCCGACCATCACCGCCGGCGAGGCATGCCCCTGACTCTCCTTCCCGCCAAGCATTGGACGCCTCATTTTCTTCAAGCCGCCGCACCTCTTCTTCCTCCTAGCAATCCCGCCGTCGGCCACTGCTCCCTCGCTTTCTCTCTCACTCTCACTCTCAAGTCTCTCCCCCTCCCCCTCGCGCCTCAACCCACGGGATTGACTCGCCGGAGCAGGAGCAGCAGCGGAGCCGCCCCTCTCTCTCTCTCCTTCCTCTCGTCGGCAGCATTCCTGCCTCCTCCTCTCCTCTCGTCGGAGCTGCAGCCGATCTACCACCTTTCCCGCGCTCATGCACGCCGCTGTCGAGGCCGAGACAGAACCATCTCCTCTTTCCCAGTCCATATGCAGCAGCTTCTCCCGCCGGCAGTCATCGGGCACTGCGGTCCTGCTCGCCGACGTCGCTTCCGACTCTTCACGCCTTCGTGTGCTATGCCTTCCCTAACCAGCAGCCCCCCACGCGCCCAACAGTCCACGTGCCGGCCGTCCTTACGTTGATTTCGTCTCGGCTCTGATTTCATTTCGCTATGTGTCGGCCTTCATGCCGTTATCTCGTTCCAGTTTCATGTGTTGTGGTGGTGTAGCCTTTGTGCCTTGGTTATTGTTGAGTGTCACTGATTTGACCATATTCCGCTCCTGTCGTCAGTTCCCGGCCTGCGTGTCGATATTAGTTCCATGCCTGCGCGCCGATATTAGTTCCCGGTCTGCGTACCGGTGTCTTATCCCAGTCTGCGTACCGATCTCGTGTCCCGGTCTACGTACTGGTATTATATTCCGATCTACAGCTCGTCTTCCGGGTCAGTGCATCGTTCAGCGTCTCGTCGTCAGATCTAGCTCTCCATCCTGATCGGATTCATCCACTCTTCCGGGTTGCGACAACTCGAGCCGCGTCCCATCGGAGGACGCCCCCTGGGCCAGGGTATGTTTTCCGTTCATATTCCATACGCATTTCATTATTTTATGGCTTAGTCTTGTACTCATGTATTCGTTGGATCTTCCTCAAGCATCGGGGTACCGGGGGCCGGGTCAACTCGGTCGCTGGCTGCAGGTAGCGTTGACCAGTGGACTTCCGAAGACTTGGTCAACACGGGAGCCATCTCAGCACACCCCCTCCGGGATGTCGCGATTCAGTCAACATTCTTGCCACCTCACCAGACGGTCCGTCTTACTCAGCTTCCGGACGGGATCAATTTGGCGTCGTCTGTGGGAACACAACATCCTGTTCCGGAACGTGAAGATGGACGACGTCGGGATGATCTCTGCTATTATCACAATCCCGGAGGATTTCAACACATATATTATCTTCTATCCTCACGCCATCGGTATTCGGGAGTCGAGGGATCGAGTGGATCTTCAGCTGGCTGACAGGTTAGTTTTTCCATTATGTTTTTTCCCTGACTCCACAGGTATTCGGGAGTTAAGGGACCGAGACAAACCCTTAGCCGGTTGGCACGACTTCCCAATCAGGTACACTACAAGCTCTGCTCCCTTTTTACGATTATAGGAACCAATATAACTCCCTGATAGGAGAGTAAGATTCTAGCTTCTTGATCAAAGACTAGGGCCTTCGATTCTTGATCGTACACTAGGGGCCCAGCTCCCCACACATACATTTGGGGCACAGCTCCCCGCTCATACACTAGGGACACAGCTCCCCGATCATTGACTCACGGTACCACTTCACGATCAGGATCTAGGGGTCTCACTCTTTGATTACAAGCTAGGGACCTTACTCTCCAATCAGGGACCAAAAGGCCAGCTCCCCGGTCAGGTGTGCTACAGGCTTTGCACCCTTCACCATGAGGCTCTGCATCCTCTTATTGCTACAGGCTCTACACCCTTCACCATGAGGCTCTGCATCCTCTTATTGCTACAGGCTCTGTACCCTTCACCATGAGGCTCTGCACCCTTTACCATGAGGCTCAACATTCTCTTATTGCTATATGCACTTCACTCTATTATTATTATATGCTCTGCATCCTTCACTTGTTGTGCAGTCTCTTACATCTACAGGTGTCGCTCTCTTCACCCACGGTGCTCTGCTTCCTTCTATGGCTATGGGCTCTGCTCCCTTATATCGGCTTCGCGCCCTTTATCTTCTCCACTCATTCCACGGGTATTTGGGAGTTGAGGAACCGAGATAGATCCTCAGTCGGCTGACACCACTCCGCGATCAGGTATTGTAACGACCCAATCCTCTTGGCCCATTTGGCGACCCTCAGGTCGTCGACCGTCATCTCACTTGGTTACCTGGATTCATAAACTCTAATACTTAAGCCTGGAGGTTTAGAGTTCGAATCCTGGGGGAGGCAAAAATCCACTGTCAGGGGTGGAAAGTCCTAGTGAGTAACGACACGACCAAAGAGTCGTCGGTCGACGACATGAGAGGTCGCCAAATGGGCCGACGGTCGACGACCTGAGGGTCGCCAAATGGGCCAAGAGGGTCGGATCGTTACAATAAAAAGGCGCCTTTTTATTGTCACGCCCCGGAGGAGTCCCTGTCCGGAGAAATTTCGGCAGCACCTCCCTTGTACGGCGGACAATCTGAAACTTTCTACATACACAATATACATCAGCCACAGGCGGCTGGAATATACACACAACCACGCAGTTATATATATATCATCAGCCCACTCGGCTGGAACAAAATATAAAACACAACAGAAAAATGATAGAAATCCAAAATACATGACTGCTAGCCGGCTAGGCTTACACCACACAACAACACAATACTCCGGAAATAAAACCGGAACACAAAGTCAAATACACACATACCATATACCACGATAAACATAAACAAAATGCGAAGACTAGTCTTCTAATGTGATGTGGGGACCGACAGTCAGGATACTCCAAGCGACTCCATAAACAACCTGCTACCTGAAAAAGATAGTGTCCACGGGGGTGAGTTCAACAACTCAGCGAATACATAGTTGACATGTATAGTAAACTATAACAAATAGTAATAACTATGGAGTACAGTCTCCTCAACAAAATAAGGTAATGCATAATAGAAAAGGCTAAAGAGTACTGTACTCACCAGGGCCACCTATCAGAATAACCAGGTCCTCAGATCGGAAGTGTCATAAATCCTGTATGCATGTCAAACATATGCATCCATCCAAATGCAGCATATAAGTGCAGCAAACACAAGCAGTAAATGCATAAATGCGTATGATGCCAATGATGCGCCCTGGTCACCCCTAACGCCAGTCAGTTATCTCACACACAATAGTGAGGCCGAGTGGGTAGGGCTGTGACAACCGTGCACTCTACCATCACTACACCTGATGAGTGAGTGAGTGGACGGGATGCTGTCGGAGTACTCCTGTCCTCTGACCCCAAATCATAAATGGGGGAGCTCAATGCTCTCATCTCCCGGTATACGATAACGGGGAGGTATCTCTGCCGGCTACCACGCTGAGTCACCTGACCAACGGAGCCAAACAGAGTCCACCGTCTGCCGGCTACTACGCTGCTACACTAAATGCCAGCGGAGCCAAACAGAGCGGAACTGTCTGCCGGCTACCACGCTGCTACACTCAATGCCAGCGGAGCCAAACAGAGCGGAACTGTCTGTCGGCTACCACGCTGAGTCACCTGACCAACGGAGCCAAACAGCAGAACCGTCACACACCTGCCTGATATACCACTAATCCATGAGTGGTGGTGTGTGTAGTATATGTAACTGGCGATGTGCTCTACCATAGTGGAGCCGACAATCGCGCAGCATGCAATCATGATGCATGACACTAAGCATAGCAATAAACTGATCAGTATAACCATATCCATATATATAACATGAGTATCGTAGTATCAATGGTCAAATACGAAGAACTAAAGTACACAGGTTAGATAGGATATCAAAAACCTAAGTCCTGAACATAACAAGCATGGTATGTCACTACCTCACTGAGCATATATATAATCATATGGATAATAGCATAAAATGCATAACAGGTGAGTAAACAAGCATGTAACGAGTATCCGGTAGTGACGTACCGAAATAAGGACGAACATAATTATTACTAAAGGCTATAACCTACTAGACATATCAACAAGACATATCAAAAAGATAAGTCAAGGTACCCGCCTTTATAAGTAGATCGTATCAAGTAATCTCCCGTGTCGAAATGCTCGTCCCGAATCCAAGTCCTGCATCAATCAATATATATATATATTTTATTTAGCTAAATTTATATAAATTAAAATAGCAAAATAAATCTCCAACTCAATTAGGATAACTCCACTAATATCTGATTTCTGATTAATCCTCCAAATAATCCTTAATCCAACTCTTTCTAGATCAAAATCAATTTTACATAATTTATCTACCACACTTAATCCAACCCAAAATTAAACAACAACTCACCTAAATATATGAACACTAAATCAGATGCATACACCCCAGCAAGAACACAAAATCAATCTTTGATCCACAAATTCCAAACCCATGATGAATCTATCCTCCATCCACCATTAACACCTCACCAGAATGAAATCAATCCAATGCAGCCAAACAAAAAATGGATTTAATTCAATATTAATTCAAATTTATATACATCTTACCCCAAACTGGATTCTACAGCAACCTCCCCTCCAAATGCAACTGTGAGGAACAAGAGTTGTTGGCCTCTGCCGGAATTGGTGTCCTATCCAGTGGTGAACCCGAGCAACAAACCTCCATGCCACAGAGATTGCCACAACGTCGAGGAGGACTCCTTGCGCCGCTGCTCGACAAGGCGACGACCGACGGAGCAGAAAGCAGTGGGCAAGGGAAAATCTCGGTGGCTGTCACAGAAGAGATCGCGATCGGCACTAGGGTTCGGCTGTGAGTCGCATCGGCTGTAGGGTGTTAGTGGCAGCACAGAGGGGAGAAGGCGTCGGCTAGGGCAACCGACGATAGTTCCACGCGGCGTCGGCGCTGTGCAGAGGCTCTGGGTGTCGCGGCGTGAGTGAGGAAGAAAGAAATAGAGGAGGAGAAGAGCAGGCAGAGAAGGGAAATCGGCTCGAAGAAGATGAGAAGTGGAGAAGAAGAAAGGGGCGTCGGTTAGGGCAGAAGAATGTTCGGCGTCGGCGCATGGTTTCGGCGGGGAAGAAGGAAATAAGAAATAGAAAAGAAAATGTATTTATAAACAACATTTCCTCACTTAAATGGGTAGCCTAAACAGGCTTTTCCCGAGGCCCTATTTTATCCCCGTAAACTCGTCCATATGAGCTCCGAAAAATTCACGAAAAATTTCCAAAAATTTTGGAAAATCCCTTATCATTATTCGCTAATTTTCAGGATTTTACAGGTATGATACGCGATCAGGTATGACAAAGGCTTTATTCCCTCATGTTGCTACAGGCTTTGCTTCTAGGGGCTTCTGGGCTTATCCTCCCCCGTTCGGGGTCGAGATATCACCACTGGTCTTGGACCAGAGTATCACCACCAGTCTCGGATCAGAGTCTTGCTAATGATCTCTCGATCGGGCGGTCAGACCAATTCCCGGTCGGGCCTCCAGATCAATTATCGGTCGGGCCTTCAGATCAATTCTTGGTCGGACCTCCAGATCAATTCCTGGTCGGGCCTCCAGATCAATTCCAGGTCAGGCCTTCATATTGCTTTTTTTGTCAGGCCTTAAGATTGTTTCCCGATCAGGTCTCTAGATCGAGTCCTAGTTAGATCTTTAGATCGAGTCCTGGTCAGATCTTCAAATCAATTCCTGGTCAGACCTCCAGATCAATTCTTGGTCAGACCTCCAGATTAATGCCTGATCAATTCCTGATCAGATTTCTAGATCAATTCCTGATCAGATTTCCAGATCAATTCTTGGCCAGGTCTCCAGATTAAGTACTGGTCAGACCTCCGGATCACCACCCGGTCGGGATTCCAGACTCTCGCCCCAGTGCGAGTTATAAGTAAGCATTGCTCTCACGCGCAACCCCCCAACGACCGAGCTGCTCAGTCGACTGTCCCAGACTCTCGCCCCAGTGCGAGTTATAAGTGAGCATGCTCTCACGCCCAACGACCGAGCTGCTCGGTCGGCTGTCCCAGACTCTCGCCCCAGTGCGAGTTATAAGTGAGCATGCTCTCACACCCAACGACTGAGCTGCTCGGTCGGCTGTCCCAGACTCTCGCTCCAGTGCGAGTTATAAGTGAGCATGCTCTCACGCCCAACGACCGGCAGGTCGGGTCCTAGACTCTCGTCCCAATGCGAGTTATAAGTGAGCATGCTCTCACGCCCAACGACCTCTTGGTCGGCGCTCATCACTCACTCGCAGCTCTGCATGACACTCGTCATACTCGCTTTACTCGCCGCTCTGCCCGGCACTCAGCTCCCACGTTCTGCTCACTGCTGTTGCTCGGTCGGCATTCATCGCTTCACTCGCCGCTCTGCTCGGCACTCATCGTGCACACTTCGCCACTCTGCTCGACACTCATCCTTAGCGCTTCGCTTACCGCTGTGGCTGGGTCGGCACTCATCGCTTACTTGTCGCTCTGCTAGACATACTCGCCCCGCTCGTCGCTCTGCCCGACGCTCTCCATTCGTATTTTGCTCGTCGCTGTTGCTTGGCCGTTTGCTCGATCACTCGCTGATACCACTCGGCTGCTCGTTTTACGCCGGTCGGCCTATCACTTAATGTTTTTTCTCGGTTACGCACTTGACATCGCTCGCTTGGTCTTATTCCGCCATATAGGCATTCTCTCGGTTTCTCGGTTGACACTTTTCGGTCATCCGGTCGTGATTTATTTTCATCCGAGCACGTGCTCGACCCCGCTCGTCCATCATCTTTCGACTCGCTTGACCTTTTTGGTCGCTCGGTCGTCATTTTTCAGGTCGCACTCACGGCCTTGCTCGTCGGTCCGTCTCTCTCTATAGCCCGGCCGTGACTTATTATCGCTAGGTCGGCACATGATCGGTCACGATCATGATTTTGTGCATCCGTCATTTCTCTTTATTGTCAGGTCGCGATTTGTTATCGCTCGGTTGGCACTCGCTCGGTCACGCTCTTTATCGCCAGGTCGCAATTCACTATCGCTCGACATTCGCCAGATCGCTCTTTCGACACTCGCTCGATATGTCTTTTGTCGCTCGATCAGCGCTTATTCTTTTCGTCACTCTGCCAGGTACCCGTCGTCCACAGCTACTCGTTCGACGTTATGTGAAAACCTCGCGATATGATTTTGCATTCAGTAGCGATTCCGTGTTTCATTTGGCTGGGTCTAGTCAGTTGGACTGGCGCCTCCTTCGACTAGACTTGAAGGGGAGGCTTGTGACGTGGATATGGTTTAGGGCAGGTGAGGAAATAGGAGGAAAGGGAGGGGCAGTTTGGGAAAATGAGGAGATAGGGTTTTAAGAGGGCACTGTAGCATGCGAGGAGAGAGAGGGCTTTTTGGTTCGTGTTTTCGCCGCCGCCAACTCCTGCTCCTTCCCTCTCTTGCTCCTCGCCGGCGCCAACGCCGACCGCCGGCCTCCACCACTCCCTCTCCTTCTCTTTCTCTCCACCTCCTGTGTAGCCGCCGCCGCACGGGAGCATGCCGATGGCGCGAAGGACTAACACCAGCAGCCACAGTTGCGCTCCGACCACGCTCCTACTTGCCTCCTCGTCGCAGCGGCCGACCATGGTTCTGAACTCCCTTAACAGTATGCTTCGAGAAATAAACATGCATCAGACTTGAATGCTTCCCATTTGGAGCTGCACGTAGAGCAATTGCAATTACATCCATCCAGATCTTGCCTATAAGTTTTCCTAATTCAGAAAAAGCTGAAACATTTTATTAGGGAAGATGGTCTTGGTTTACAGGAGTATCATAGTAACATTAGCTTTGTCAAACTTACCTCCGCTAGTTGCATGGGAGTTGAAAATATTGGCATGTCCAAAAAAGAGATGGGCACGGTAACTATACAAAGTGTCAAGGTTAAACTGGTATGCTGATTTTGTTAATCGTATTCGAGATCTTTCTCTTTGACCAACTCTACAGGGAGTTCAAAAGCATCGACCTCCATGAAGTAGGCCTTCTGCTTCTCAAGAAATTCCCCCTCATCATATCGCTGCTTCTGTTAAAGGATGAGGTAATGCATGATATTCAAAACCGGAAGATGGACTGAAACCTAAATTAATATGATCCTGTCGGGAAGTTGAGAAGACGAATTTGTCAGAATGACATGTCTAGAAGGTTGACCGTATCCCCATGACCCGGCTAATGAGCTGTCTCTTGTGTTAACCAAGTCATCCGATGTCTTCTGGTCAACAACGCCTGCAACCAGTGACCGGGTTGTCCCGATCCCTGATACCTCGATGCTCGAGGTGGGTCCCGCGAACATATAATCATCCACATAATAACAGGATAATAAAATAGGTACAAAATGAATACGGCGACGTACCCTGGCTCCGGGGGATGTCCTCGGATGGATGGATGAACTGATCGCGATGATGATCGAGTCGCCGCGGTCGTGAGGAGTAGATAGATGCCCGCCAGATGAGTAGCTGGCCCCGGTGGCTCGAAGTCGGACGCGATATGGATCCTCAAGGCAACGGACGAACCGACTACAACCTCGGCTCGTAGGCCAGCATGCAATAGCGGCACGAAGGTCGGACACCATATCGGCTCACAGGCCGGAATAGACAAATAGTACGATACCTGAGCACTCGAACGGCAGCTGCTTGGAGGCCACCGGAGGAGGCTTCCGGAGGCGTCGGCAGCGGCACTCGCAACCCCTATATGCTATCGTGGGTGCCGGAAGGAGCAGCGGTAGGCACTGGGAGTTGCAGTGGGCTCCGGAAGGAGCGATGGCAAGCATTGTGAGCTGCGATGGGTGCCGGAAGGAGCGACGACAAGCACTGCGAGCTGCGGTGGGTGCCGGAAGGAGCGGCGACAAGCGCCGGAATAGGCGGTGGCGATCGCTAGCAGCGGAGGCCCACTGGAGACGGAGCCCGCCGATGGCGACGCCGCTTGAAGCTGCCACGATGCACACTCGGGGAGGCAGCTGAGATGCTGATCGCCGACGTCGGTGGTCGCCAGAGGCGGCTGAAAACACCGAATACTGCTGGAGGAGGCGGCACCGGCCGCTGGATACGCCGTCGGAAGAGGAGGCGGGGCGGGACGCCGGAAGAGGAGGCTGCGCTGGACGCCGGAAGAGGAGGCGGCGCTAGACGCTATACACGACGGCGGTACTGTAGTGAAGACCGGAGGACAAGGGGTAGAAGAGAAGAGCAGCTGACGGCCAGTTTCGGCGCCGGCGAGGGAGGAGGAAGAAGGTTGGCGGCCCCCCTCTGTTTCTCCCTGGCGACGGTGGAAACGCTCCTCTCCCCCCTCGTGTGGGCAGTGCTCCATATAAGCACTCAAGCCCTAAGTGCGCTCAAAAGACGAAAGTGTCGTTCCTCATCTCCCTAATTTTCCTCATGCCCTCAAATACATCCGGATCACAAGTCTCCCCTTCAAGTCTAGTCGAAGGAGGCGCAAGTCGGGCTGACTGGACAGTCTATCGCAAAATGTTGAACCGCTCTCGATATCAAAGTCAAATCACTGAACTCATCGTATAATGGGACACAAGCGATTGCTGTCATAATAGCGTCGCACGAGAGAGGGTGGCGATGCTGAGTGAACTATGCAAAAATAGTACCGAGTCAGATAACCGGCCAAGTGCCGAGCGAGCGGTGCAGCATCAAGCGAGCGACGAGTAACATGATAGTCGCCGAGCGACATGCGGGGTAACGCGTAGACCAAGCGGACGAGCGATGCCGAGTGTGCAATCAGGAAGATGCCGATTAGGCGAACCGAGTAATCGAGAGAGCGTCGCGAGAGATACGGTAGGCATGCCAAGCGAACTACGAGAGAGTCCAAGTCGACAACCGGACCGATGCCGATCAAATGGCAAAACGTTAAGTGTGCAACATGTAAAATAATAGCCGACTGAGCGACACGTGGGATGCCGAGCACACGACTGCGAAGATGCCGACCGAGAAGATCGGAGAGATGTCGATTGGGCTGCCGTAAAATGCGACCGAGCGACCTGTAAATGTCAACTAGGTGACCATAAAATTTTGACCTGGCGAGCGAGCGAATGCCAAGTGAGCGCCTGGACAAATGATGAGCGAGAGGCAAAGTCGCGCTGGGCAGGAGTGGAGCCCGAAAACTAAGCGAGAGTATAGCTCGTGAAATCAAATGCGCACGGAGACGAAAGTCGTGAGCCGAGCGGGCGCATGACCTATGAGATATTCCGGTCTGAAACGAGTGGAAATACTCTTGTTCGCGACCATCGGAGATAGCTCGACTCCGATCGGGGGAGATAAGATGCTCTTATAATTTGGTCTGTGACCAATGAGAAGTGTTCGGCCCCGAACGAGGGAGATGAAATAACTGATGAAGCTGGTCCAAGACCAGTGAAGACACTCGACCCCAAACGGGGGAGCTAATAAATATGATGCGCTGATAAGTTGGTCCATGAAATAAGAAATATAATGCGATGATAAGCTGGTCCGCGACCAGTGAAGACCACTCGACCCCAAACGAGGAAGATGAAATAACTGATGAAGCCGGTCCAAGACCAGTGAAGACACTCGACCCCGAATGGGGGAGCTAATAAATATGATGCACTGATAAGCTTGACCTCGAACGGGGGAGAAAGGACATCCGAGGAATTGGTACATGAAGTGGTTTTCAAGCCGGAGTTTTTATAGTCTCCGGTTCGACTCTGGGATTTAACGTCGCCGCTCGACGATCTTCAAGCCGGGATTTTTATAGTCGCCGGTTCGACTCTGGGATTTAACGTCGCCGCTCGAGGGTCTTCAAGCCGGGATTTTTATAGTCGCCGATCCGACTCTGGGATTTAACGTCGCCGCTCGATGGTCTTCAAGAATGAGCTCGCAACTCAGATAGTATACACCCGGCCGATCGGCACGGGGTCTTCGACATCGAGCTGGTGGCTCGGATAATATACGCCCGGCGGATCGGCACGGGGTCTTCGACATCGAGCCGATGGATCGGATAATATACACCCGGCCGATCGGCGCGGGGTCTTCGACATCGAGCAGGTGGCTCGGATAATATACGCCCGGCCGATCGGTACGGGGTCTTCGACATCAAGCCGGTGGCTCGGATAATATACACCCGACCGATCGGCGCGGGGTCCTCGATCGAGGAACTAGGGCAGATCATATATAACTGAAAGAGGAAAGATAACGCAAAAACTGACCAAGGTCATGAGGATGGTAGACTTTTCCCGCGTCGTCCATCTTCACGTTCCCGACCAGGTGCGCTCCCACAGACGGCGCCAATTTGATTCTGTCGGGAAGTTGAGAAGACGAACTTGCCGGAATGACGTGTCTAGAAGGTTGACCACATCCGGCTGATGAGATGTCTCCTGTGTTGACCAAGTCATCCGATGTCTTCTGGTCAACAACACCTGCAACCAGTAACCGGGTTGCCCCGATCCCTAGTACCTCGATGCTTGAGGTGGGTCCCACGAACATATAAGCATCCACATAATAACAGGATAATAAAATAAGTACAAAATGAATACGACGACATACCCTGGTCCCGGGGGGCGCCCTCGGATGGATGGATGAATTGATCGCGATGATGATCGAGTTGCCGCGGTTGTGAGGAGTAGATAGATGCCCGCCAAATGAGTAGCTGGCCCCGGTGGCTCGAAGCCGGACGCGATATGGATCCTCAAGGAAACGGACGACCCGACTACAACCTCGGCTCGTAGGCCAGCATGCAATAGCGGCACGAAGGTCGGACACCATATCGGCTCACAGGCCGGAATAGACAAATAGTACGATACCTGAGCACTCGAACGGCAGCTGCTTGGAGGGCACCGGAGGAGGCTGTCCGGAGGCGTCGGCAGCGGCACTCGCAACCCCTATATGCTGTCGTGGGTGCCGGAAGGAGCGGCGACAAGCACTGTGAGCTGCGGTGGGTGCCGGAAGGAGCGGCGGCAAGCGCCGGAAGAGGCGGTGGCGATCGCTAGCAGCGGAGGCCCGCTGGAGACGGAGCCCGTCGGCGGCGACACCGCCTAAAGCTGCCACGATGCACACTCGGGGAGGCGGCTGAGATGCTAATCGCCGACGTCGGCGGTCGCTAGAGGCGCCTGAAAACACCGGCTACTGTTGGAGGAGGCGACATCGGCCGCTGGATACGCCGCCGGAAGAGGTGGCGGCGCAGGACGCCGGAAGAGGAGGCTGCGCTGGACGCCGGAAGAGGAGGCGGTGCTGGACGCTATACTCGACGGCGGTACTGTAGTGAAGATCGGAGGACAAGGGGTAGAAGAGAGGAGCAGCCGACGACCGGCTCCGGCGCCGACGAGGGAGGAGGAAGAAGGTTGGCGCCCCCCCTCTGTTTCTCCCGGGCGACGGCGGAAACGCTCCTCTCCCCCCTCGTGTGAGCATTGCTCCATATAAGCACTCAAGCCCTAAGTGCGCTCAAAAGACGAAAGTGTCCTTCCTCATCTCCCTAATTTCCCTTATGCCCTCAAATACATCCGGATCATAATAATTGACATCAAGCTACCTATGAAAAATAATTACCCGTCATGGAAACAGGGAAAAAGATACTTTTTTTTTGGATAAACAAAAAGATCAATTGGAGATAAATATAAATGTATGCTGCTAAGATTTGCTTTGAGCAGGAGAATTTTGGAGGGAGGCAATGTGAGAAGGAAAAAAGAAGCTAAATTTTCTAAAACTAGTTTAATTTAAACATTGTGTTGTATAAATTGCTGGAAACATTTCATAAAACAAAGGATCACATACAAAATACAAATAAAAAAAAAGGATAATGAACACCTCTTTATCTTCTTTCTATAAGATAGTCTACACTATTTCAGAAAAAAATATAGAGCCAAGGTTCTGAACTAAAAAAAATAAATTATGATACTAATACATCTGGATCTTGATCCGACACCAAAACAATGCAGCGATGGTGAGATCATTTTTTATATCATTGAACTACTTCCGAATTTCCTTATCAGTGAATTGGAGAATGAGAGAAGCTTGCCAGTCATTGACACCATAACAACTGATCTGGCGGTAAGGACGGAGGACCCCTTTTGAGGGAAGTCAATGATACGTAGAGGTCAAAAGTCTAAGGGCAAGATGAGGTTCGGCCGGTCGAGTCAACTGGCCGAACGGGTCAGAACAGAATCAAAGACAACCCGACGGGGAGTCGAGTCTCTGACGCTCATGGTGAACATGGTCGCCGGGCCGAGCGGGTAGCCCGCTCGGCCGAGGTATAAAGCAGTAATGCTGTGAATAGTTTCATCCGAGCACACGACCTGGAATCTCGCGAGCGGATCCGTACCTACGTCCGGTCGGACGTGATGGAACTGCCGAGCGGCCGGACGCTCGGCGCAGGAACAAAAGAGACAAAAGGACAAGGGAAACATCGGGAAACATCTTCTAACAACAAGCATGTCCAGCGACCAAATCATACGCTGAACCTTACGACAGAAGGTTCTGCCGTCCCATCAGAGAGGTGCTCGGACTGTAACGGTATGGTGTCAGGCAAGCTCCTCTGACAAGCCCATACTGAGGTATGGTAAGAGGACATGTATTCGCCTCGGTATGTGTGCATAAGCCTCTTCGTAGCTCTATATAAGGGTCTTCACACTTCACCGAAGGTACGCATTCTCTGATTTTCGAAGCCACCTCTGCATTCTCCTCTTGCCTGACTTGAGCGTCGGAGGGTCGTCGTCGGTAACCCCTTCCCGGGCCGACTTCTTTGCAGGTTCGCCGGAGCTCCATACGGTCGGTCAGAGATCCACGTCATCGATTCGGAGAGCGCCACGTGCCCAGCGTCCATCGATTCAGCGTTCGGACAGGATCAATTTGGCGTCGTCTGTGGGAACGCACCTGCATCCGTGTGGAAGAGATGGACGAAGCTGGACGACCGCACACTGTGATGCTCTCCCAGGAGGAGCTTGACGCGCTAATCGAGGCAAGAGCAACTAAACTCGAGGAGCAACAGAAGCAGAAATCGCAAGTCGAGCGGATGGAGCAACAAGCGACGTCCGCGTCAGGAGGCCGAGCGGAAGCACCGCCTGCCACGGTTCCATTTCATCGAACCCTATTCCGTACGCCTCCCGAAGTTGCAACAATTCACCGTGATCGAGGATCTTCATCCGATGAGGTGCCCATGCGAGACAACAGAAAAGGCAAGGCTCCCCGAACGGACGCCTCCCCCGAGCGGATCAACCGGCAATTTTCAGAGGTCATCCTGCGAGACCCTCTGCCAAAGCATTATGTTCCACCGGCGATCGGGGAATACAACGGAACCACCGACCCGGACGACCATCTGGGTAAGTTCGACAACACAGCTACCCTACATCAATACACATATGGAGTAAAGTGCCGGGTGTTCCTTACCACCCTCTCGGGATCGGCACAACGGTGGTTTCGGAGGCTGCCGGACGGATCCATCACAAGTTTCAAGGACTTCCGCACGACCTTCCTCCACCACTTTGCAAGCAGTCGGTGCTACCAGAAGACCAGTGTCAGCTTATTCGCCATTAAGCAAGAGCCCAAGGAGCCGCTCAGAGCTTACATCCAATGATTCAACCGAGTGTCTATGGATATTCCAACAGCCACCTCAGAAACGATGATGAATGCGTTTACACAGGGCCTCGTGGACAGTGACTTCTTCCGTTCACTTATTCGAAAGCCGCCCCGAGACTACGATCATATGTTACACCGGGCTAATGAGTACATTCATGTGGAGGAAGCCCAGGCGGCCCGAAGGAAAGAAGCTCCAACCGAGCGGCTAGCCACTGCCGAGCGAAAGCCGCACACTGGTCACTAGCCGCCCAGAGGACCGCGAGCTGAAACAACCCACCCTCAGCAACATGCAAGATCCCACGCCATTCAAGAGGTATCTGCCAAGCGGTCTAAACCAAAAAAGAAGGTATGGACCCCAATGTTTTGCTCGTTCCACCGGACCGACACGCATAATACAAGAGATTGCTGAAGCCTTCCCCTGATCGCCCACCCCGTGCCCCGGAGTGGCCACCGTTGATCGCCATCATCCGACAGGCGACAGTGACATTGTGAAGCTGATCGACGACAGTCTCCTGAACGGTATCGTCCTCAGAGGCACGAGGACAATCCTCGGGTATCTAAGGAGCGGCCTAGGCCGTCCGCTCCGGAGGAAGAAAATAGAAGCAACATCATCGCTGGCGGGCCGACCGGAGGTGATTCCAACAGAGCAAGGAAGGCGAGTGTCAGGCAGTTCCAAATCCATACGGTCAGCTGCAGTCAAGAACGAGCGAGCGGGCCCGAAATCAGCTTCGGGCCCAGGGACTTGGAGGGAGTCGAAGTGCCACATGACGACGCCCTTCTCATCAAAGCGGTAATAGCTAATTATACTATTCACCTCATTTTCGTTGATACAGGCAGCTCGGTCAACATCATATTCAAAAAAGCTTTCGACCAACTGCAAATCGATCGAGCTAAGTTGCTGCCCATGACAACCCCCCTTTACGGGTTTACGGGCAATGAAGTTCTGCCGGTCGGACAAGTCCGACTGGCTATTTCGCTAGGAGAAGAGCCGCTCAGAAGGACGCAGACGACAAACTTCGTCGTGGTTGACTCTCCCTCAGTATACAACGTTATCTTAGGGCGACCAGCGCTCAGTGAGTTCCGAGCGGCCGTCTCCACCTTCTACCAGAAAATGAACTTCCCGGTCGAAGATAAAGTTGGGGGAGTGCGAGGAGACCAGCTGGCAGCTCGGCGATGCTACGTCGAAATGGTCCGAGAGGAAGCTAATTCTGCGCAGAAGACGCCACGGATCGAGGTGAACGCCATAACCGAGAAACCACCCTCTTTGGTTTATGAAGAAAAAGAGGAGGTGCAGATCCACCCGACCCGATCGGAGGCCACCACATTTATTCCGGCCGATCTGGAGGCAAGCCAGAAAAAGGAGGTGATCAAATGTCTCCAGAGAAACTGCGATGTCTTCGTTTGGTCGACGCATGAGCTGCCCTGTATTTCATCAAGTATAGCACAGCATGAACTTCACGTCCGACCGGACGCTCGGCCGGTGAAGCAAAGGAAGAGGGACTTCAGCGCCGAACAGAACGCCATCATCCGAGCGGAGGTTGAGAAGCTCCTGGAGGCCGGCCACATACGTGAAGTGCAATTTCTGAGCTGGTTGGCGAACGTGGTGCTAGTCTCCAAGCCGGGCAACAAGTGGAGGGTTTGCATTGATTTCCGGGATCTCAACAAAGCATGCCCAAAAGATTTCTACCCTCTGCCTGGATTGATCAACTGGTGGACAGTGGACTCCACAGCCGGGTGCGAGTTAATATGCATGTTAGATGCTTATCAGGGCTACCATCAGGTGCCGCTCGCCCGAGAGGATCAAGAGAAGGTTAGCTTTGTCACAGCCGACGGCACTTACTGCTACAATGTAATGTCGTTCGGATTGAAGAACGCAGGAGCAATTTACCAGCGCTTGATGAATAAAGTATTCAAGGAGCAGATCGGACGCAACTTAGAAGTATACGTGGATGATATTCTCATCAAGTCCGTCCGAGCGGCCGATCTTTTTACAGACATGGAGGAGACCTTCCGAACACTGAGGAAGTATAAAGTTAAACTCAACCCTTAGAAATGTCTGTTCGGAGCAAAAGGCGGGCATTTTTTGGGCTATATAGTAATCGAGCGAGGCATAGAGGCAAATCCCAGCAAGGTCAAAGCGTTACAAGATATGCCGCCCCCAAGAAATCTGAGGGAAGTACAGCGCCTGACCGATCGGATAACTGCATTGTCAAGATTCATCGCCAAGACGGCCGACCGGAGCCTCCCTTTTTTCAAGATCCTGCGCAACGCTACTAAGTTTCACTGAGACGAAGAATGCGATCGGGCATTTGAAGAACTGAAGACATACCTGAACACTTTGCCCGTGCTACCCAAGCCAGCTGTGGGTGAGCCGCTCTGTATTTATTTATCTTCAACCGAGCAGGCAATAGACTCGGCATTAGTGAGGACGAGCGGAGAAGAACAACCAATGTACTTCTTGAGCCATATTTTAAAAGACGCTGAATCTCGCTACACTGGGCTCGAACTTCGTCCTTATTTCTTGGCACATACAATCATAGTCCGGACAAATAGCCCGTTGGGAAGAGTGTTGCTGAACCCAGAAGCGTCCGGCCGGCTCATCAAATGGACAACGGAGTTGAGCGAATTTGACATTCAGTATCAACCCCGTTCGGCGATAAAGGCGCAGTCCTTAGCAGATTTTGTTACCGAAGTGCAAAATCCCGAGCCCGAAGCTATGTGGAAAATATTCGTGGATGGATCGTCCACTCGACTCGAGAGCGGAATTGGTGTGCTAGTACTCTTTCCCCAAGAAGAAAGGATGCACCTATCCGTCCGGCTGGACTACAAAGCCACCAATAATGAAGCAGAGTATGAGACACTCGTAGCCGGTTTGCAAGCATCCCGGCATGTAGGGGCCGGTCGGGTTACAATCCATTCAGACTCCTAGTTGGCCGCTCAGCAGCTCTCGGGCACTTTTGAGATCAACAACGCTCGGCTCAAGCTCTACGCAGAAGTCTTCGAAAAGCTCAAGGCCAACTTCAAAGAGGTCATTATCCAGAAAATTCCCCGAGCGAAGAACCAGGCTGCAGATGAGTTAGCCAAACTTGCAAGTTCAATATCACCGGTCGTCATACAACAGCCAATTGAACAAGTATCCTTAGTGGCGCACATCGACCGGATGGAAGGCCTCGTATTCCCGAGCGATTGGAGGACAGCCATCATGGAGTTTCTCCGCTCGGGTGCTACACCTTCCGATCGGGAGGAAGCCCAGCTATTGAGAAGGAGAGTCGGTCGGTTCACGCTCGTGGGAGACCAACTCTACAAGAAGGCTTTCTCCCGCCCACTTTTGAAGTG
Organism: Zingiber officinale; assembly: GCF_018446385.1. Taxonomy (NCBI): domain Eukaryota; kingdom Viridiplantae; phylum Streptophyta; class Magnoliopsida; order Zingiberales; family Zingiberaceae; genus Zingiber; species Zingiber officinale. Next base: position 126,908,599 of record NC_055997.1, read on the forward strand.
TGTAAGCTCGGAAGACGCGGAGTACATCCTCCAGGAAGTGCACCCAGGATCGTGCGGAGGACATCCGGGCGGACGATCGCTGGCCAGGAAGATCCTGCTGGCCGGATATTTCTGGCCAACCCTACAAGCAGACGCTGCTCGGACCATCGCGACGTGCCTCTCCTGCCAGAAGTACCACAACGTCTCCCACCGACCGACGGAGGAGATGAAGGCATCTACAGTCTCCTGTCCGTTCGATCAGTGGGGAATGGATATCGTGGGTTCGTTCCCTATGGCGACCGGTCAGCGGAAGTTTCTACTGGTGGCGGTCGATTACATTTCCAAATGGGTGGAGGCCGAGCCGCTGGCGAAGATCACCGAGCAAATGGTCAAAAAGTTTATCTGGCAACATATAATCTGTCGGTTCGGCATTCCTCGCCGGCTCATATCTGATAACGGACGACAGTTCGTCGGGAAGCAGCTTGAAGAATGGTGCAAAAGTTATGGCATTGAGCAACACTTCACTTCCGTGGCGTATCCCCAGAGTAACGGCCAAGCGGAAGTAACCAACAGAGAAATACTCAGGATTCTTCGAGCTCGACTTGACCACATAGGAGGAAGTTGGGTGGACGAGCTGTCAGGCGTCTTATGGGCTATCCGTACGACCCCAAAGGAGGGAACGGGCGTCACGTCCTTCCATTTAGTGTACGGAGGCGAAGCAGTTATCCCGATTGAAGTCGGCGTCGAGTCCGTCCGGATCCAGAACTATGATGATGACAACGCCGAGTGGAGGAACATGGAGTTGGACTTGATCGACGAAGACCGAGACAAGGCTTCCGTCCGGCTCATGGCGTACCGGCAGAGGATGAAGCAAAACTACAACCGGCGCGTGATCCCCAGAGCATTCCAGGTCGGCGACCTAGTGTGGAAGAAAGTAAAGCCGGTCAAGGACGTTGGCAAGCTGGAGGCTCCTTGGGCGGGTCCCTTCAAAGTCATCAAAAAGCTCCGATCGGGTGCCTATTATCTGGAGGATGAAGACGGATGACAACTGGATCAACCATGGAGTGTGAACCACCTCCAGCCTTACCGGGCGGGGTGAAAGGTGCGCCAATGTAATATATGTGGTATATTTTCCGTTCGGTTGTATATTTGAAATGCAGGAGTAAAAGATCCGAAAAATTAGCACAAGTATAGGGCATCATCAGCCGAATCGGAAGACCGTCGAGCTCCGACGTTAAAAATCGAGAGTCGTGCTGGCGACTATAAACCCTCCGGCCGGAAGACTGTCGAGCTCCGACGTTAAAAATCGAGAGTCGCGCCGGCGACTATAAATCCTTCGGCCGGAAGACCGTCGAGATCCGACGTTAAATATCAAGAGTCGCGCCGGCGACTATAAACCCTCCGGCCGGAAGACCGTCGAGCTCCGACGTTAAAAATCAAGAGTCGCCCTGGCGACTATAAACCCTCCGGCCGGAAGACCGTCGAGCTCCGACATTAAAAATCGAGAGTCGCGCCGGCGACTATAAACCCTCCGGCCGGAAGATCAATCTTCGCCAAATCGACCGTGTTGAAATAAGCCTTGAAGACCATCGAGCTCTGACGTTAAAAATCGAGAGTCGAGCCGGTGACTATAAACCCTCCGGCCGGAAGACCGTCGAGCTCCGACATTAAAAATCGAGAGTCGCGCCGACGACTATAAACCCTCAGGCCGGAAGACCGTCGAGCTCCGACGTTAAAAATCAAGAGTCGCGCCGGCGACTATAAACCCCCCGACCGGAAGACCGTCGAGCTCCGACGTTAAAAATCGAGAGTCGCGCCGATGACTATAAACCCTCCGGCCGGAAGACCGTCGAGCTCCTATGTTAAAAATCGAGAGTCACGCCGGCGACTATAAACCCTCCGGCCGGAAGACCGTCGAGCTCCGACATTAAAATTTGAGAGTCGCGCCGGCAACTATAAACCCTCCGGCCGGAAGACCGTCGAGCTCCGACGTTAAAAATCGAGAGTCGCGCCGGCGACTATAAACCCCCCGGCCGGAAGACCGTCGAGCTCCGACGTTAAAAATTGAGAGTCACGCCGGCGACTATAAACCCTACGGCCGGAAGACCGTCGAGCTCCGACGTTAAAAATCGAGAGTTGTGTCGGCGACTATAAATCCCCCGGACGGAAGAAGACAATAAAGAGGTCAGTGACTTTTTTAAGTCATTTGGCCGATCGGTCAAGTAACCAAAAGTACTTCGTGAACGTCCGACGAAAATCCCTTTTGCGAAACAGGATATATTCAGCCGAGCGGACTAACTATGCAAAATACTTCGTAAAAAACCCTTTTCGAATACAAGAAAGGTGGGATGAGAGGCGAATAACGAGGAGAAGTGAAGGAACCTGAATGGTAGTTGGCGAGCCGATCGGACAGCACACGTATTGATTAGCAAAAGAAAAAGCAAGTAAAAGGATAGCATTAAAGAAATCAAGGCCGAGTGGCCAAATTACAAAAAAGGATAGTCTTTGGCCGAGCGACCGAATTATATATATACTTCTATTCTAGATAATCGTAAAGATCATTTGAGATGGTGCTGAGGAGTGCCGCCTGGTCTTGAGCTGGGATGACGGCTGAATCGGAGAGTTGCCCCTTGGACTTCAAATAAGTTGTGGTGGCCGTCATAGCGAGCTCAAAAGCAGTATACATCCGCTCACATACTTTTTCAGAGAATTCGACCGAGCGGATGTAATTCAGCCTCAGGGTGGCGACCTGATCTAGCTCAGCATTTTGGTATTCTTTGAGAACCGCCCGAGAAGCATCGGCGGCTGCCTGATGTTCTTGCAAAGCAGCCTCGAGCTTCTTCACTTCGTTCGATCGGGCCGCCTTCTCGCCGGCCAACTGATCCATCAGCTCCTTAACTTTTTACTCCAGGCCCCGAGCCTCGACATTCTTCTTCTCCAGGTCAGCAATGGTCGTCTTCTTCCGCTCAGTCGCCAGGCTTATTTTTCGGTCAAGTGATTTGACCTGTCGATCGAGCTCGGACAGAGTATGCGCCTGGTCGACCGTTTTCTTTTGCTCCGCCGCCAGCAAAGCTTGGGTCTTTTTGTGCTTGATCCCGTCCGGAGGCTGAGTCGGACGGAGGCCGGTTGAGGTGTCCCGATGGTTGGCGGAAGGTCGTAGAAGGCGATTCGGCTCCCACGGGTGGCTGACGTTGCTGCAGGACCCTGCGCACACTCAGACGATCTCCCCCCTTCACGTTAGAGACCGAAACCCAAGGAAAAAGTCCCCGGATCAGGCCCTCCGACGCTCAAGTCAGGTCCTTTTTCCCCAGAAAGAACAGAGAGAAGCCGAAGGAAAAACAGTTGTGGAAAAAAGTGACGAGAGAGTGTGTGCGCGTACCTGCATACCAGGAATTTCTCGCCTTTTATGCCTCTCCCCTATGGAGCCTACCATCCTCTCAGAAAAAACGTTAGACACTGGGCTTTGTCGCCTTGTTCTGGACACCTGTCGTGCTGCTATTTGTCGCGCAAGCATCTTTCCGTTTAGGAACCTCCGCCTTCGTACATGATTTTGTCTTGTAGTGGGGGACAGCTGGCAGGCTACTACTGGTTATGAGGGCATCTTTTCGTTTTAGGAACCTCTGCTTTCGCCCGCATTGTTGATGTGTAATGACTCTCCTCGACGGACCGTTGAGATTCTCCGCCCCCGTATTACTTAGCTCCTCCGATCCATTGTGTCCCTGCACCAGCCTGCACCTGTGATTCGCATTTCCAAGCCTCCAACTCGCAGACCTGCAGCCCAAGCTGTCTAGACACAGCTACGCTGATCTTCAACCTGCATCCTGCACTTTGTACTTTCTAGCCCTCAACCGCAGGTCTGTAGATCGGGCTGCTTCTGATCAGCTCTGCCGATTCCGACCCACTGGCCTATACTTCCAGTTCTTGGCCTCTGCTTAGCTCTGCCAATCCCGACTTGCATCCTGCGCTTTGTACTTCCTGGCCCTCAACTACAGGTTTGTAGATCGGGCTTCTTCTGATCAGCTCTGCCTATGCCGACCCGTGACCTGTGTGTCGCCTGACGTCTTCCATCGCCTTCCGACTGCCTTGCTCCCTTGATCGACCAGCCGACCCGACCTCTGACTACCACACCTGCTTGCCTTTAACCGCCCCGTCAGCCTGACCATTGACTGCCACATCACCTTGACTATTGACCACCACGTCCTCTTAACTTTTGACCGCCATATGGCCTTGACTTTTCCAACCCTTTCCTCATGGGCCCCTCCATTACAAACCGTATCACAAGCCTCCCTCACAAGTCTAGTCGAAGGAGGACGACAGTCTGACTGACTAGACCTTCGCACCTCTCTACGACGTCAGCATATCTCTGAGCGCTTCTGCCTCCTGCGTCACGCACCAACTTTTGTGTCGCATCGCCTGGGCTTTCACATCAACCTTTGTGTCGTGTCGCCTGGGATACCATGCCTCCTTTATTGCGTCGCCAGCCGCTTGGGGCGCCGCGCCCACGCAGTTGCCTTGACTTAGCTGCTACTCCTCTTTATAAGGAGCCTTAAGGTCGCTTCTCCATGTTATCCCTTCTTCTTTACGCTGTCTTACCCGCGTTCCGCCAACCGCTTCCCCACACGATGCATTCTCCTCCCTCTTCTCAGGAAGTTGACCAACCACCCTCCCGAATCCTGGTAAACGAACTCACCACGCTACTTGTCTCGAGAGAGCGCGAGCTAAATAGCGTGTCTCAGGATCGAGATCGCCAGGTAGCTGCTCTGCATTCCATGGAAGACCAGTATCGCCTTGCAAAGTACTGCGTGGATGTGGAGAAGACGAGGAAGGAGCAGTGCCAGGCTAGCCTGCAGCGTCAACTTGGTCTCCAGGAACAGTTGCGTCGAGAGCATGAAAAGGAGCTATCCCTCCTCCGCGCGGGCCTCGAGGATAAGCAACGCACTATCACTCAGCAGCAAGCGGTCATCAGATCTTTACGCGCGGAGCTGGCTCAAGCTGTGAACGCCCTTGAATCTCCCGACAGGTCTTCACGCGGAAGTGTTCATTCCCCAGGGCCAATTCCTTCCCCGAGTCAAAGCTGGCCTGGGGAATAGTTGTCTCAGTGGCTCCTTTGCCATACGGCGTTCCTGCTTGTGGCCTTGGCTGTATCGCCTTCTTATTGGAGTGTGCTGCAATGCTTGTACATCCGTCCTCTTTTGGCCATGTTTCTCCTGCTCAATTTTCATCTAGCAAGTATTTTCTTAGAAACTGGCCCGTATGTAAGAGCCCAGAATGGTTTCATGATTCCTTTTCATGTATGAATGTTGGATAGTAAAACTGATATAAAGCTTAAAAACTGTAGTAGACGTGGAAAACCTGATTTCGTAGTTAATATCGACGCTGTAGGAGTAGGGCAGATGGCCTCTCACATCCTTTGCCCTGAGCATTTGCTGTATATTTGCAATTTGCGTAAAATATAGCCAAATGTAGCTGACCTGATTATAGAAAATGCTCCGCTCAATGTGAGGCACATCCCTCAGAAAGGTAGTTAGGTATAGGCACCGAGCTCGCTTATGATTTTCGCAGAGGGGTTGATCTTTGATTCCCGCATGGGACCGATCTGAAAGGTCGTTGGGTGTGAGGACAGAGCTCACTTTTGAATCTCGCATGGGAGCCGACCTAAAAGGTCATTGGGCGTGAGAGCATAGCTCACTTATAACTCGCACTGAGGCGAGAGTCTGGGATTACCGACCTAAAAGGTCGTTGGGCGTGAACACAGGGCTCACTTTTAATTCTCGCATGGGAGCCGACCTGAAAGGTCGTTGGGCGTGAGAGCAGAGCTCACTTATAACTCGCACTGGGGCGAGAGTCTGGGACTACCGACCTAAAAAGGTCGTTGGGCGTGAGCACAGGGCTCACTTATAATTCTCGCATGGGAGCCGACCTGAAAGGTCGTTGGGCGTGAGAGCAGAGCTCACTTATAACTCGCACTGAGGCGAGAGTCTGGGATTACCGACCTAAAAGGTCGTTGGGCGTGAGCACAAGGCTCACTTATAACTCGCACTGAGGCGAGAGTCTGGGATTACCGACCTAAAAGGTCGTTGGGCGTGAGCACAAGGCTCACTTATAACTCGCACTGAGGCAAGAGTCTGGGATTACCGACCTAAAAGGTCGTTGGGCGTGAGCACAGGGCTCACTTTTAATTCTCGCATGGGAGCCGACCTGAAAGGTCGTTGGGCATGAGAGCAGAGCTCACTTATAACTCGCACTGAGGCGAGAGTCTGGGATTACCCACCTAAAAGGTCGTTGGGCGTGAGCACAGGGCTCACTTTTAATTCTTGCATGGGAGCCGACCTGAAAGGTCGTTGGGCGTGAGAGCAGAGCTCACTTATAACTCGTACTGAGGCGAGAGTCTGGGATTACCGACCTGAAAGGTCGTTGGGCGTGAGCACAAGGCTCACTTTTAATTCTCGCATGGGAGCCGACCTGAAAGGTCGTTGGGCGTGAGAGCAGAGCTCACTTATAACTCGCACTGAGGCGAGAGTCTGGGACTACTCCGGTCCGAGACCGGTGGCGATGGCGCTGGTCCGAGACCAGTAATAATACTCCGGTCCGAGATCGGTGGCGATGGCGCTGGTCCGAGACCAGTAATAATACTCTGGTCTGAGACCGGTGGCGATGGCGCTGGTCCGAGACCAGTAATAATACTCCGGTCCGAGACCGGTGGCGATGGCGCTGGTCCAAGACCAATAATAATACACCCAAACGGCAAAGGCCTAGGTGTACTGCCTTCATCCGTCCCGCCTGCGCCGCTCCTCTTGCTTTAGTTAATCTGGTAGCTTTTGCTAGCTTTAGCCTTACTCATTTGCGTCGTGTCTCTTCCTGCAACTGCATCACGCATGGTATAGAATTAAGAATAAGAGAGGGAGCGTAAAAACCTTACTCCACCCTTGGGCCACAGCGCCCTTGCATCTTATGATGACCTTGCAGTTCTCGCGACGAGCCTGGGCAGCTGCGTGGATCAGGGCTACCTATGCGGAGTTACTTGCTCGGTCGAGGAACATCCCCGCAGACCTGCTTGCTACTTTTCTGATCTGACAATCGCTTCTGCGGCTCCGTCTTACCTGCGACCCTTTTGAATTGCTTGGCTTCTGCAGCTTCATGAAACTTCCCGCCTAGCCTCGAGCCTTTCACGAAGAATGCTTCTTTTTTGAGGCCACGCCTCTTCATGATTACCTTGCCTTGTCGACCTTTAATGCGTTCCTTCTCGTGATGACACTTGTCTGGCGCCTTTATTGCGCACGCCCCGTGACGCCAGCATCTGACCCCCTTTTGCACCCTTCGGCGCTTATTTCCCATCCGACGTCGTTGAGGCACGTTGCCCCAAAAAGATATGCGGCTCAACTCTCGATGTTTCCTAGGAATGAATGGGGCCCAGGAACTGGTGTCTCAGGGCCAGAGCGATTTGTCCTTGGCCCGCGTCGAAGCTGAGGAGAATCGGAAGAGTTTGGAGGTGTACCGGGCTGGCGAATCAGAGCAGCTAAAGGCGTACAGACTGGCCTACGTTCGCTCTTCCTTCTTTCTCCACAAGCTGGGATGCTGGATGGTCTTGTTGCTCTGCCATGGGGCCGCTGGTGGGGTCAGACAAGCCTTTGAGCAGGGCTTCCTACACTCGGCACCTCCCGCCACGTTCTTGGACACAGCTCGTCTGACTAGAGAATTGCCGCAGGACACCTTCCCTTCTTTTGAAGCGGATGAGGGACTTTTCCTCTTGGAGTCTCCTCCACCTGCGGCCGGTCCATCTCTCAGGGATATCTCTGCCCAGGCCCCTTTCGTTGTTGCCTCTGACACGTCTGCTGATCACGCATCTCCCGACACAACACCAGCCGACCCCGGGCTCCTTCTTTCGGCTTCCGCTGACTCAGTGCCTTCTCCCCCGGATGTAGTATGATGAGTGATGTACTGCCATATTCTCCTTCTATGTGTCGACGCTGACCCTTCTGTGATTGTAATTATTGCTATGGTCGTTCTGAACTCCGGGAAATTATCTCGCTTCCCCCTTTATACATCCTTAGCTTTTTTCTTTCTTTAGTAGGTCGCCTTTGGCCTTGTTAGATCTCCGCTAATTTGTTTGCCCTTGCTCATTTTGCTTGCTTTGTTCGGCCACGTAGCTCTTCCTCCGATAGCTGCCTTTGTACCTAGCCCGGCCCGGGCCAACTCTTGCCTCGCATTGTTGGAGTGTATACTGAAAGCCTAAGCTTTGTAAACATTCATTATGAATAAAGAATCACATTTGGTCAAATTTTCTACATTTAGTTGTAGTTGTTCAATTAATTTATATTGTAGATAATATAGTATGTGGTGTCACATACAGAAGATGATATTATCAGTACCTTATAAATTATAAACAGTAGCTCACGACCAAAATGGAAAGGAACAAACCATTAGAAGGTCGTAGTATAATTAGGTATCAGTTTATCTTGACTGTATAATTACACTAGTACACTCAGAGTGTATTGAGTAGGACCATTTGAGGTCGTTTCTTTTATACTGACTTTATAAAGAAACAAAGACCTCGGTTATTATGGAAGTGTGTGCTCTTAATCCTAATATAATAACAAGCACATATATTTGATATTTATTTCTTTAATTTATCAATGGGTGAGATTTAGTTCGATGAATCAATAAACCCGATAAGTTGGGAAATGGTATCACTTATAGTGTGTGTTGTTGATTATAGAAGGAAACTGTGTCCTAGAGATACTAGGTTGATAATGTCCTCAAGAGGAGCTCATAAAGATTGTCATGTTAAACCCTGCAGGTGGACTTAGTCCGACATGATAAAAAGGTTGAGTGGTACTACTCTTGGACTTAGATATTAATTAAATGAGTTGTCAGTAACTCACTTAATTAGTGGGCATTCGATATCTTAAACACAGGGAGACTAACACACTCATAATAAGAAGGAGCCCAAAAATATAATTTGGGATTGGTGCGGTAGTTCAATGATAGTTCTCTAGTGGAATGAATTATCATTGATAAAATTAAGTTGTGTGTTCGGGGCGAACACGGGATGCTTAATTTTATCGGGAGACCAAAACCAATTTCTCCTCTCGGTCTCTATCGTAGCCTCTTATTTATAGAGATCTATACCCACCTATACCCACCTTCTAAACCCACCCAATAGGGGCCGGCCAAGCTAGCTTGGGAACAAGCTAGGGCCGGCCTAGGTATAATATTGGGTGGCCGGCCCTAGCTTGAACCCAAGCTAGTGGGGGCCGGCCAAATTAGATTTAAAAGGGATTTTAATTTTAATTTTTATTATATGGAAGAAATAATTTAAAGAGAATTAAAATTAAAATATCTCTCTTGTAAAAGATCTACAAAAGATTAAAGAAAGAGATTAGATCTCTTTCCTTATTTGTAGATTGGAGAGATGTTTTATTTTCTCTTTAAAAATTATTCACATGTTGATAAAATTAAAATTATAGAAATTTCCTTTTATAAACCATGAAGAGATTTTAAAGAGAAATTTTATTTTTTTTTTAAATTTCCGGAAACAAATTAGGAAGTTTTAATTGTTGATTAAAACTTGTCCAATTTGTTCTCCAATGATGTGGCCGCCCATTGGTTTTAATTTGGGAAATTTTATTTTATTTTTCTCAATAAAATCATGTCAAGGAAATTGAGGAAATTTTATGGTAATTAAATTTCCTAATTTGCCTAGGCCAAGGAATATAAAAGAAGGGGTAGGGGTGCCTTCATGAGACACAACATCTATTATTTTCTCTCCCTCTTTTATTCCTTGGTGTGGCCGGCCATCCTCTCCCTCTCTTCCTCTTGTGGTGGCCGAACCTCTCTCCCTTCCTTGGAGCTCTTGTGGTGGCCGGATACTACTTGGAGAAGAAGAAGAAGAAGGAGAGAAAGCTAGCATCTCTTGGAGCTTGGTTAGTGTTTTGATTTTCCTCCTTGGTGAAGCTTTTTCTTTTGTGGCCGAACCTAGCTAGGAGGAGAAGAAGGTGGTTGGTGGTTTCTCATCTCGGAAGATCGTTGCCCACACAACGTCCGAGGTTAGAAGAGGAATACGGTAGAAGATCAAGAGGTTTTTCTACAAGGTATAACTAGTAATTTTTCTTTCCGCATCATGCTAGTTATTTATAGAAATAATACCAAATACAAGAGGCTTACGTTCTAGAATTTCGAATATGTTTTTCGATATTGTGTTCTTTTGTTTTTTTTCTTTTCCTTGTGATTTGATTGTTCTCTTTGGTTAACCTAAAGTTATTTTAGGAAATTAAATATTAGCTTTCTATAAAAGGTTTTGTCTAGTCGGTGGTGGTTGCTCCCATATCCAAGAAGGTCATGTGCCTCGCCACGTCAGTACTGGGAACCAATTATGGAAATTAATATTTAATGGAATTAATAACTTAAGGAGACTTGGGTCGAACGTGTTAAGTTCCGCAGGAGATCCAAGTCAAAACCTAAAAGAACAAATAGATTAAGTTTTGGATCAAACGTGTTAAGTTCCGCAGGCGATCCAAAATTTAATTTAAAAGAACACATGGTAGCTAGGAAAAGGTTCAGATCTTTGTACAAAATTTTTGTACAGTGGAACCTATAGGTTTTTCGAGTAGCAACCAACACGCATGTCCCTGAAGTCTGTTGACCTGCACTTCCTGTCTCTCTACTGGCTCTTCCGTACACTTTTGTCTTGGCTGGAGCGACTCCTTTAGGAGACGCTTCGTATTTCGAGCCCTCGCCTTTCCCATAATGCCCTCAGGTTATATTTCCGAGGCTCATCACAGAGCGCTCCCTGCCTGCCTCCGCCCCTGCGGCCACCGTCCGTTGTTGGCTTACGAAAATATCCTTCCTCCACCATACCTATAAGTATCTCCTTGCTTTTTCCCATTCCTTATGGTTCGCCGCCACCACGAAGCACTCAAACGTCGCCGCCGCCGACTGATCATTTCTGGGACTGCGCCGCGCTCCTTTTTTTTTCCAAGTTTCCCCTTTTCGTCTGTTCCTTCTGCCGCCTGAGATAATCTTTCTCGCAATGGCTTCTCCTTCTTGGGCTTCCTTGCTAGCGGAGCATTTCCCAGGCGCTTCAACTTTCGCTAAGTTAGATTGGGATGACCTGCGGTACACTTACGAAATCCCTACTAGCTTTCGCCCCATCATCCCTACCGGTGTGAACTTGTACTTCGATCCCCCGTCGGGTTCTTGTACTTTCTTTACTGAGCAATTCGTATCTGGCCTTCGTCTACCCCCGCATCCTTTTTTGTCTGGAGTGTGCTGCTACTTTAAGATTCCCTTAGGTCAGCTAACCCCCAACTCCATAAAGATTTTATGTGGCTTTGTAATACTCTGCGAAGTTTGTGAGGTTTCCTAGTCAGCTCCCCTTTTTCATTGCTTCTTCGCTCTCGTTCGGCGCGCCGATGGTCTTTTTGATTTCCAAGCCTGCAGCCAGACTACTTTCTTTTCTCCTCCCAGTGCTAACTGGAAGAAAAAGTTCTTTTTTCTCTGGTTTCCGGAGGGAACAGACTGGCCCATGCATTGGCAACCTGAACTGCCTATGACTCCAGCGCTGGACGAATTCCACATGGACCTCTCTTATGCCACGGCTGCTGCTCAAATGGAGGATTGGCGTTTGAATCTGACGAGGTTGCTGTCTGAAGACCTACTTTCTTTTTTCAGGCTGAGCCGCTGTACCTCTGACACACCGCGTTCCTTAGGTAAGTTCATGTTGAATGCCTCCTTTTCGATCACTTTCCCTGTGAGAGTGACTTATCGTGTTGATGCCTTCAGCTGAAGTTTTGCATCGTGCGTCGGAGGTTCTGCCTCTGCCCCTCGATGACCTGGAGATAATGCGGCGCGGTCGGGCGATCTTGGACAGGAGGCTACTCCCTCACCTTGGGTCTGCCTCAGTCGGGGCAGCGGCTCGGCCTGCTCCCAGCCCTGCCTCACACGTCGCCTCTCCTTCCCCTGCCGCCTCGAGCCGAGGTCGGGGTCGGAGTCAAGCTACTCACCCGGCCAGAAGCGCCCTCCGAGGAGCCTCGCGGGCATCCAGACGCGGTCGCGCAACTCTTCATCGCGCAGGTCCGAGCTCATCCGGCCGGGGCGACACAGACAGGGGTGTGGCAGCCTCTTCACTGGGTCAGCCTCGCTCTGATGATTCTGACATTGATAACCAGCCCCTGCTTCATAGGCGGCGCCGAAGACCAGGTCTGATTTCATTAACGCTTGGTTCTGTTTTTTCACAAGACCATACTGCCCCTTGCTACTATCGTGACTAGCTCTGACATTACTTCCCTCTTTACTTCGGTTTCCCTTATCTGGCATCCTCTCCTAACCCCTACAGGGGGCGACCAACTGCGTTCCACTATGCTCCTACTGCTGCAGAGGGAGACAGCCCCGGCGATCATCAAAACCCGGTGCTCACTGAGCCCGTTCCCGAGCCACTTCCGGCCCCTCCTGGTGTCGACACCGGCCCTTCTCAACCTTCCTCCTCCGCCCACCATCGCTACAGGACCACCATCCCCTCTGAAGCTGCTCTAGCTCGGCGGCCTAACGCCCCCACAAGCCTTTTGATGATGAAAGGCTGCCTCGGCAGTTTATGGGCAGAGAGTATGGATCAAATGGGTGACGCACCTCCATTAGCCCCGATGGACAGGTTTTCGAAGTCCTGAGCTAAAGTAAGTACTCTTCATCTTATACTGGGTAGTGGTTGGCCTTAACTGAGGGTTATATCTTTCCTCTAGACTCATGCAGAATCCCTAGTGCTGAACCAATCCTTCCACACCCTCCATCATGAAAGTAAAGAACTGCGGGAGAGGGTCTCCGAGTTAGAGCTGCAGCTGAACGACCCTGCCCAAGCCGGCTATGCTTTGCGAGCCGAAATCCAAACCTTAACTAATCAGACCGACCGGCAGAGACGATCCCTGACGCAGGTCAAAAATGAACTCCGAGCTGTGAGAGAGGAGAGAGCTGCATCTGAGGCGGGGTATCAGCAATAACTAGCCTATCAGGCTCAGGAACTACAGTCCAAGGATACTCTTCTGCAGGAGAGGGGCGAGAGATTGGAGGTTCAGGCGGCCCAACTGGAGACTCAGGCAGCTGAACTGAGGGCTCTGAAGGCAGAACTATCCCAGTCTTGAGCGGCTCTGTCGGGAGTATCCACCGCCTTGACCGTCTATCAAGAAGGAGAGGAGGACAGGTGCCTACGAAGTCGAATGTCCTACCTGACTTCCCCTGAATTTTTGTCCCAGGCTGGGGCACGCTTCTCTGCGACCATACCATACATAGCGGCCGGGATTATTCGTCAATTGCACGCACAGGGCTTCTTGAGCTCCACCCCCACCCCCCCCCCCCCCCCCGCAGACTTTTTGGATCGCCATCAAATCATTAAAGGCTTTCCAGATGATATTTTTGCTCCTTTCAAATGATCTGTATCAACTTCTTAATCCGATGAAATTTTTATATGTACATACGTATCTTCGAGTTTTGGCTGGACTATCATGCTATCTCTAGCCCCCTCGTCTGCCCTGGCTTACAGCAACGGGGTCGGTATCCCTCACACCCGATAGGGCCGTAGGTAGTTAGCACTCCAAGGTCGCTCCAGCTTCCTTCCCTGAGCGTCTTGCAAATAATAGGCCCCTGATGCCAGCTTCTTGATGACTTTGTATGGTCCGTCCCATTGTGGTGCTAGCTTCGTCACTTCCCCCAAGGGCTTCACCTGCTTCCAGACTAGGTCTCCTTCTCCGAAGAAACGAGGGATCACCCTTCTATTATAGTTTTGCCTCATTCTCTATCTTTAGGCCTCCAACCTGGCCGCTGTTTGTTCACGAATTTCGCTGATGAAATCTAGCTCAGCCAGCCGTCGCTCTGCGTTCCCTTCATCATACATCATTCTTCTCGCAGACGGTATCCCGACCTCCAGAGGTACCACTGCTTCATTGTCATACACTAAATGGAAAGGTGTCAGACCTGTACTTTCCCGGGGTGTTGTACGATAGGCCCATAAAATGCTTGGCAGCTCATCCACCCAACTGCCTCCCGTATGATCCAGCTTGACTTTGAGCCCCCGCACTATTTCTCGGTTGACTACCTCTGTCTGACCATTGCTTTGCTGATGCGCTGCCGAAGTGAAGGCCTGAGTTAAGCCGAACCCCTTGCACCAATTTTGTATCTTGCGCCCTTGAAATTGCCTACCATTGTCTGACACCAGTTTGTGAGGCAAGCCGAATCTGCAAAAGATATTCTTCCATAAGAACTGGATCACCGCATCTTCAGTGATCTTAGTCAGAGCTTCCGCTTCCACCCACTTGGAGAAGTAATCCACTGCTACCAGCAAGAAACGCCTTTGCCCCGTAGCCATCGGGAAAGGACCCACTATATCCATTCCCCACTGGTCAAATGTGTTGGTTGCTACTCGAAAAACCTATAGGTTCCACTGTACAAAAATTTTGTACAAAGGTCTGAACCTTTTCCTAGCTACCATGTGTTCTTTTAAATTAAATTTTGGATCGCCTGCGGAACTTAACACGTTTGATCCAAAACTTAATCTATTTGTTCTTTTAGGTTTTGACTTGGATCTCTTGCGGAACTTAACACGTTCGACCCAAGTCTCCTTAAGTTATTAATTCCATTAAATATTAATTTCCATAAAAGGTTCCCAGTACTGACGTGGCGAGGCACATGGCCTTCTTGGATATGGGAGCAACCACCACCGACTAGACAAAACCTTTAATAGAAAACTAATATTTAATTTCCTAAAATAACTTTAGGTTAACCAAAGAGAACAATCAAATCACAATGAAAAGAAAGAAAACAAAAGAACACAACATCGAAAAACATATTCGAAATACTAGAACGTAAGCCTCTTGTATTTGGTATTATTTCCATAAATAACTAGCATGATGCGGAAATAAAAATTACTAGTTATACCTTGTAGAAAAACCTCTTGATCTTCTACCGTATTCCTCTTCTAACCTTGAACGTTGTGTGGGAAACGATCTACCAAGATGAGAAACCACCAACCACCTTCTTTTCCTCCAAGCAAGGTTCGGCCACAAAGGAAGAACTTCACTAAAGAAGAAAACCAAAATACTAACCAAGCTCCAAGAGATGCTAGCTTTCCCTCCTTCTTCTTCTTCTTCTCCGAGTAGTATCCGGCCACCACAAGAGCTCCAATGGAAGAGTAGGGTTTGGCCACCACAAGAGGAAGAGAAGGAGAGGTTGGTCGGCCACACCAAGGAACAAAAGAGGGAGAGAAATAATAGATGTTGTGTCTCATGAAGGCACCCCTACCCCTTCTTTTATATTCCTTGGCCTAGGCAAATTAGGAAATTTAATTACAATAAAATTTTCTCAATTTTCTTGACATGATTTTATTGAGAAAAATAAAATAATATTTCCCCAATTAATCAATGATGGTCGGCCACATCAATGGGAAGCAAATTGGACAAGTTTTAATCAACAATTAAAACTTCCTAATTTGTTTCCGGAAATTTTAAAAAATAAAATTTCTCTTTAAAAATCTCTTCATGGTTAATAAAAGGAAATTTCTATAATTTTAATTTTATTAACATGTGAATAATTTTAAAGAGAAAATAAAACATCTCTCCAATCTACAAATAAGGAAAGAGATCTAATCTCTTTCTTTAATCTTTTGTAGATCTTTTACAAGAGAGATATTTTAATTTTAATTCTCTTTAAATTATATCTTTCACATAATAATAAAAATTAAAATTAAATTTCTTTTTTAATTTAATTTGGCCGGCCCTACTAGCTTGGGTTCAAGCTAGGGCCGGCCACCCAATTTTATACCTAGGCCGGCCCTAGCTTGTTCCCAAGCTAGCTTGGCCGGCCCCTATTGGGTGGGTTTAGAAGGTGGGTATAGGTGGGTATAGAACTCTATAAATAAGAGGCTACGATAGGGACCGAGAGGAGGAATTGGTTTTGGTCTCCCGATAAAATTAAGCATCCCGTGTTCCCGAACACACAACTTAATATTATCAATGATAATTCATTCCACTAGAGAACTATCATTGAACTACCGCACCAATCCCAAATTACATTTTGGGCTCCTTCTTATTATGAGTGTGTTAGTCTCCACGTGTTTAAGATATCGAATGTCCACTAATTAAGTGAGTTACTGACAACTCATTTAATTAATATCTAAGTCCAAGAGTAGTACCACTCAACCTTTTTATCATGTCGGACTAAGTCCACCTGCAGGGTTTAACATGACAATCTTTATGAGCTCCTCTTGGGGACATTATCAACCTAGTATCTCTAGGACACAGTTTCCTTCTATAATCAACAACACACACTATAAGTGATACCATTTCCCAACTTATCGGGTTTATTGATTCATCGAACTAAATCTCACCCATTGATAAATTAAAGAAATAAATATCAAATATATGTGCTTGTTATTATATTAGGATTAAGAGCACACACTTCCATAATAACCGAGGTCTTTGTTTCTTTATAAAGTCAGTATAAAAGAAACGACCTTAAATGATCCTACTCAATACACTCTGAGTGTACTAGTGTAATTATACAGTCAAGATAAACTGATACCTAATTACACTACGACCTTCTAATGGTTTGTTCCTTTCCATTTTGGTCGTGAGCTACTGTTTATAATTTATAAGGTACTGATAATATCATCTTCTGTATGTGACACCACATACTATATTATCTACAATATAAATTAATTGAACAACTACAACTAAATGTAAAAAATTTGACCAAATGTGATTCTTTATTCATAATGAATGTTTACAAATCTTAGGCTTTCAGTATACACTCCAACAAAATGGGCAAGATACTATAGAGGTTCTCAGCAGCTCTGTAGGTCGGTGCGTCAGATTCTGGTACCTTTGGCATGACAGACAGGTATTCACCAACTTCTGTGCGTCCTTTTGCAAGGTAGGCCAGAAATATCCGACCAATAGTACCTTCCGCGCCAGCGTTCTCCCGCCTGCGTGATTACCGCAGCACCCCAAGTGTATCTCTCGTAAGGCCTGATCTGCTTCTTCCGTATTCAGGCATCTGAGCAGAGGTCTGGAGAAGGATCTTTTGTACAGTTGATCTCCAATCATAACATAAGAATGGGCCTATCTCCTGAGCATTCGTGCCTCTTCTGGGTTGGTGGGTATAATTCCCTGCTGGAGGAAACTTATTATGGGCGCCCTCCAATCAATTACTTCTCCCAGATTATTTTGCAGATCGATCTGAGCTATAAGGAAGGTCTGTGCTATAGGTCTGTCCAGCACCCAAGTAGTCAGGGAGCTGGCCATTTTAGCTAGTTCATCTGCCCTTTCATTTTCAGCCCTGGGAATTTTGGTGACTGTGACCTCTTTAAAATCTTTCCTCATCTTCTCATAGGCCTCCTTGTAAACTTGCATCTTTTCATTGTTTGCCTCGAAATGCCCGACCACCTGCTGCGTTACTAGCTGTGAATCTGAGTATATCACAACTTTGCTTGCCCCCACATGCCGAGCTACTTGCAGACCTGCCAATAGGGCTTCATACTCTGCCTCATTGTTAGTAGCTCTGAAATTCAGCCGTACAGCCAGCTGCATAATATCTCCCTGTGGAGATATTAGAAGTGCGCCTACACCACTTCCCCGATGGGTAGCTGATCCGTCTACATAAATCTTCCAGACCTCCTCCGAGTCTGCTTCATAAACTTCTGTCAAGAAATCCGCCAGAGCCTGTGCTTTGATCGCGGTTCGGGGTTGATACTGTATATCATATTCCCCTAGATCGGTCGCCCATTTGATAAGCCGACCCGCTACCTCCACCTTGGTGAGGGCTCGGCCCATAATACTGTTTGTCAGGACGGTGATGGGATGTGCCAGAAAATACGGTCGGAGGCGTCGAGCCATTAGAACAAGTCCGTAAACCAACTTTTCTAGGGCCGTATACCGAGACTCAACCCCCTTCAATAGATGACTAAAAAAATACACTGGCCGTTGTACATTGTCCTGCTCCTTAACCAGCACAGCCCCCACGGCCTCAGGGGTAGCCGACAAGTAGACCCAAAGAGGTTCTCCCACAACAGGCTTAAACAGCGACGGTAAGGATTCTAGGTATTGCTTTAGCTCCTCCAAGGCCCGTGTGCACTCCTCCGTCCATTGAAACTAGGCTGCCTTCCTGAGCACTTTGAAGAAGGGCGCAGCTCGATCTACAGATCTGGAGATAAATCGGGATAGTGCTGTTATCCGGCCGACCAGCTTCTGTGTTTCCTTCAGATTCTGTGGGATCTGCATGTCACGAAGTGCTTGAACCTTCTCAGGATTGGCTTCTATCCCTCGCTCAGTCACCAAGTAGCCTAGAAACTTCCCTCCTCTGGCCCCGAACAAACATTTCAGGGGATTCAGCTTTACCCCATATTGCCTCAGAGTCCCACAGGTTTCTTCTACATCTTTTATCAGACTGGACGCCAGGGGGGACTTGATCAGGATGTCATCAACATAGACTTCTACGTTCCGCCCGATCTGACTCCGAAAAACCTTATCCATCATCCTTTGGTAGGTAGCTCCAGCGTTCCTGAGCCCAAACGGCATGACAGTATAGCAGAAAGTACCATCAGCTGTTATGAAACTAACCTTCTCCTGATCTTCCTTAGCCAGGGGTATCTGATGGTATCCCTGATAAGCGTCCATCATGCATATCCTTTCACAGCCAGCAGTTGAATCCACCACCTGATCGATCCGCGGGAGTGGGTAACAATCTTTGGGGGTGGCTTTGTTGAGGTCGCGAAAGTCTATGCACACCCTCCACTTGTTGTTGGGCTTCTTCACCAATACGACGTTGGAAAGTCAAGACGGGAATTGCACCTCTCGAACATGTCCTGCCTTCCTGAGCTGATCCACTTCAGCCCGGATAATCTTATTTTGGTCGGCGGAGAAGTTTCTCTTCTTCTGCTTGACTGGCTTGGCCTCGGGTATAGTATGCAGCTTGTGCTCAGCTACTTCTGGTTTGACCCCGGGCAGTTCTTCCGGGGACCAAGCAAAGACGTCTCTGTTGCGGATCAGGCATTGTATCAGCTCCGCCTTCAGCTCCGGCGACAGGTCACTAGCAATGCGAGTGATGCTCTCAGCTCTGTCAGGATACAACTGAATATCTTCGCAGGAGACAGGCTCCTCAGCAATAGGCAGAGGCTCCTCCTGGATGGCATGTACACCGCCATCCTGAGTCCGCCGGCTCTTGCGCGCCTCTGCTCGGACCATATCGATGTAGCAACTTCGAGACACCCTCTGCTCTCCCCTTACTTCTCCGACCTACTCGCCTACTGGGAACTTGATCTTCTGGTGAAAGGTGGAGACGGCAGCTCGGAACTCATGCAAAGTTGGCCTTCCCAGAATGACGTTATAGGAGGAAGGTGAGTCCACCACAATGAAGGTGCTCCTCCGGGTACGCACCAATGGCTCAGTGCCCATGGAGATGGCCAGCTTGATCTGACCCATGGGTTTGACTTCATTACCTGTGAACCCGTACAAGGAAGTGGCTACAGGTTGAAGCTCAGCGGCGTCGATCTGCATCTCTTCGAACGCAGCTCTGAATAAAATGTTGACCGAGCTCCCGGTATCCGCAAAGACCCGAGCCACTCGGCTATTAGCAATAACGGCCTTGATTATGAGGGCATCGTCGTGGGGCAGTTCCAGACCCTCCAGGTCTTGAGGCCCAAAGCTAATAACAGGGTCGGAGGCCTGCTCGTTTCTGCATCCCACGGCTCCCACGTACAGCCGCCGAACGTGTGACTTACGGGCTCGGCCTGAGTCTCCGTCAGTGGGTCATCCTGAGATCATACAGATCTCTCGCACGGCAGCGTTGCCCCGGTTCTCCAGTTCTCTGGCATCCCTTCGGTCTTCCCCGAGGCCAGCTTGGTTAGATGGGCCGGCTAGGTCGGGCCGGGTCTACCGAGCACGCCCAGCTGCAGCCCGTTCTTCTCCATTCTATGTATTTGGGGCGCCAACGCTGGGGGAGGCAAGCCCTGCTCTGCAGCTCGCCTGGAGTCACGAGCGAACTGGAAGCAGTTACAGAGATCGTGCGTCCTGGACCGATGATATGTGCAATATGGCGCTCCCCTTGGTCCAGGCCCGGGCGCGTGTACGGCGGCAACTCGCGGTGCTGGTATAATTCCCTGGGCAGGCTGAGGGGCAGGCCTGGGTTGACCTCGCTGGAAGGGCTGAGCTGGCTGCGGTGCTCTCCTTTCAGGTCGGTTACCTGGGGCCATCGTCTTTTCGGCTTTCCTCCTAGCGGCCTGCGCTTCTTCCACCTTGATGTAGCAAGAAGCTTTTTCCACCATGTCATCAAAACTCCGGGCGGGGTTTTTGATGAGGTCTCTGAAGAATTCCCCTTCTCGCAATCCGTGGGAGAAGGCACTCATCAATATTTCGGAGGTGGCGGAGGGGACGTCATTGGCCACCTAACTGAACCGATTGATGTAGCTCCGCAAGGGCTCGGTCGAATCCTGCTTGAGAGCAAACAGACAGTGGTCAATTTTCTGATACTTACGGCTACTGGCGAAACGGCGTAGGAAGGCCGTTTTGAAATCCATGAAGCAATTGATGGACTCTGGGGGCAATCCGTCGAACCACTTCTGCGCCGACCCAGACCGGGTGTGTAGGAATACTCGGCATTTGACAGCATCACTGTATTGGTACAAGATGGCTGCGTTTTTGAACTTCCTCAGGTGCTCTTCCGGGTCCTTGCTCCCATCGTATTCTCCAATGTTCGGGGCTCGATATCCCTTGGGCAGGCTTTCCCTCAGGATCTGAGCCGAGAAGGGTACTTTCTCATCCGGATCTTCAGGCAGATCTCTGGCAGGGATTATCGCTTTTCCCTTTAGTAGACGTCTCCCACTGCAACAGCTGCCACCTTAGTAGCATTGCCCATGTAGACAGTAATCTCTCCTTCAGATAGTCGTCGGGTTTCCTGGAACCCCTGCAAGGAATTGCAGACATGATCAGTGGCTCCCGTATCTACACACCAGGTGCTGGTAGATAACACCGCTAAACATGTTTCAACAACTAGAGTATGAGATATACCTTTGTTTTGGTTCCTACGAGGACAGTCCGCCTTCCAATGTCCTGCCTGCTTACAGATGAAGCACTTGCCCTTCGGCTTCTTCATTCCAGCTTTAAATCCCGTACTCTGAGATTTATTCACTTTCTTTGCTGAACCAGCTTGTTTCTTCTTCTTCTTTCCTTTCGGTTTAGAAGTAGAACCATTTTCAGCATAGTGAATTTGAGCATTGTGACGAAATAATCCTTCTGCTACTTGAAGTTCTGTTAGTAGTTCCGCTAATGAATAAGCCCTCTTATTCATATTATAGTTCAGGCGAAACTGCTCAAAACTTCTAGGTAGCGTTTGGAGGATCATATCGATCTGGGTTTCCCCATCAATTTCTCCTCCAAAGATCTGTATCTCGTTCAGATAAGTCATCATCTTTAGGATATGATCCCTTACAGGAGTACCCTCTTGCATGGTGGCTGTCATTATCTTTCTCATGGATTCTTGCCTAGAAGCCCTATCCTGATGACCAAAGAGTTCCTTGAGATTGTTCATAATATCATAGGCTGTTGGTAAATCTTGATGCTGATGTTGCAATACATTTGACATTGAAGCCAAAATGTAACACCGCGCCATCTCATCTGCTTTTACCCATTTCCTATGATATTCAATCTCCTCTTGGGTAGATTCACCAGTAGGTGCATCAGGGCACTGCTAAGTCAGTACAAATTTATAGCTTTCAGCAGTAAGAACAATGTCCAGGTTTCTTTTCCAATCTATGTAGTTTGGTCCAGTAAGTCTATTCTGTTGAAGTATGATGGACAGTGGGTTGAAAGACATCCTAAGAATCACAAATAATTTTTGGTCAGAACTCTAAATTTAGAATAATATTGATTCCTCAAACAATACTATTTTAAATAAACCAACACCTCAAAACACCGTGAACTTTGTATGCCACGTTAGTGTGGACGTATACAAATTCAACATTTGTAAAAGGAGGGTTTTATCCCATTAATTTTATTATCTTGTCAACCTAACTTTTTGACAAATAAAATTAATAGTTGGTGTCTTTTGGTCACACAAATAATAGCAGTGACTCCGATTGGGAGGATACTATTAGATGTGTCTAAGTGTATACCATTACTTGACACTAAGTTCATTAATAAGATTATGCCCCTTCCGTTGGGGAAGATCACACGCTCTTAATTAACTTCCTATAGTCATCCAAAAATGGAAGTCTGTTCTAGTGATCCACAAACAAGCTCATCCGTTATGGAGGAAGGCACTCAGAGCCAACGCGCAAGCTTGTTTGCATCACTTACAAACCAGTAATGGAGACCATGGGATTTATTTAAAAATCCCTCTCCCACTTAGTTATTTATAAATGAGAAATTTTAACTATGCTAGCCTACTAAAACTTGTAAACTAACATGCACACACAGCATAATATAAAAGCAATAAATAGAAAATTTAATTTTCAACTATTATGGCTTTTATCTCTTATTGTCTTCCGTGTGTTGTCATCCCAAGCTGCTGCCATCTTTGGCCACCGCCACCGGGTCTAGCTGTCGCATCCATCTTGCTCCTAGTTCCGCTGCGCCTCTGGTCCTTAGAAGGTTCCACGCTTTGCAAGATTCGATCCGCGACATAAATAGAATTTTACATTTTTGATCCTATATTCCATAAAAGGAATGTACATGTATCTAGATCAAAATAAAATCCTAATAAAACTAAATACAGCTCCTGCTGTATTTTAATACAATCATGCACACACAGATAAATGCCCTTGACATGTCCAAGGGTCCAATCACACACATAATAACTAAAAGCCATAATAGTTGGATCCTGCATCCACAAAGTTAGCACATCCTACTATTAACCTGCCTAAATTATGTATGACATGTGCATAATTAAACTAAATACCAAATACACAGAGGCAAAACCCTAGCTCTGATACCAATTGTTGGTTGCTACTCGGAAAACCTAGAGGTTCCACTGTACAAAATTTTGTACAAAGGTCTGAACCTTTTCCTAGCTACCATGTGTTCTTTTAAATTAAATTTTGGATCGCCTGCGGAACTTAACACGTTTGATCCAAAACTTAATCTATTTGTTCTTTTAGGTTTTGACTTGGATCTCCTGCGAAACTTAACACGTTCGACCCAAGTCTCCTTAAGTTATTAATTCCATTAAATATTAATTTCCATAATTGGTTCCCAGTACTGACGTGGCGAGGCACATGACCTTCTTGGATATGGGAGCAACCACCACCGACTAGACAAAACCTTTTATAGAAAGCTAATATTTAATTTCCTAAAATAACTTTAGGTTAACCAAAGAGAACAATCAAATCACAAGGAAAAGAAAAAAAACAAAAGAACACAATATCGAAAAACATATTCGAAATTCTAGAACGTAAGCCTCTTGTATTTGGTATTATTTACATAAATAACTAGCATGATGCAGAAATAAAAATTAATAGTTATACCTTGTAGAAAAACCTCTTGATCTTCTACCGTATTCCTCTTCTAACCTCGGACGTTGTGTGGGCAACGATCTTCCGAGATGAGAAACCACCAACCACCTTCTTCTCCTCCTAGCTAGGTTCGGCCAACAAAGAGGAAGCTTCACCAAGGAAGAAAATCAAAACACTAACCAAGTTCCAAGAGATGCTAGCTTTCTCTCCTTCTTCTTCTCCTCCTATGAGTAGTATCCGGCCACCACAAGAGCTCCAATGGAAGAGGGAGATTCGGCCACCACAAGAGGAAGAAAGAGGAGAGGATGGCCGGCCACACCAAGGAACAAAAGAGGGAGAGAAATAATAGATGTTGTGTCTCATGAAGGCACCCTCACCCCTTCTTTTATATTCCTTGACCTAGGCAAATTAGGAAATTTAATTACAATAAAATTTTCTTAATTTTCCTTGACATGAATTAATTGAGAAAAATAAAATAAAATTTCCCAATCAACTTGTGATGGCCGGCCACAATCAAAAGAGCAATTTAGGAGAGTTTCAATCAACAAATTAAAACTTCCTAATTTGTTTCCAGAAATTTTAAAAAATAAAATTTCTCTTTAAAAATCTCTTCATGGTTAATAAAAGGAAATTTCTATAATTTTAATTTTATTAACATGTGAATAATTTTAAAGAGAAAATAAAATATCTCACCAATCTACAAATAAGGAAAGAGATCTAATCTCTTTCTTTAATCTTTTGTAGATCTTTTATAAGAGAGATATTTTAATTTAAATTCTCTTTAATAAATTATTTATTTCACATAATAAAAATTAAAATTAAAATTCCTTTTTAATTTAATTTGGTCGGCCCCCACTAGCTTGGGTTCAAGCTAGGGTCGGCCACCCAAATTCATACCTAGGCCGACCCTAGCTTGTTCCCAAGCTAGCTTGGCCGGCCCCTATTGGGTGGGTATAGAAGGTGGGTATAGGTGGGTATAGATCTCTATAAATAAGAGGCTACGATAGGGACCGAGAGGAGGAATTGGTTTTGGTCTCCCGATAAAATTAAGCATCCCGTGTTCGCCCCGAACACACAACTTAATATTATCAATGATAATTCATTCCACTAGAGAACTATCATTGAACTACCGCACCAATCCCAAATTACATTTTTGGGCTCCTTCTTATTATGAGTGTGTTAGTCTCCCTGTGTTTAAGATATCGAATGTCCACTAATTAAGTGAGTTACTGACAACTCATTTAATTAATATCTAAGTCCAAGAGTAGTACCACTCAACCTTTTTATCATGTCGGACTAAGTCCACCTGCAGGGTTTAACATGACAATCTTTATGAGCTCCTCTTGGGGACATTATCAACCTAGTATCTCTAGGACACAGTTTCCTTCTATAATCAACAACACACACTATAAGTGATACCATTTCCCAACTTATCGGGTTTATTGATTCATCGAACTAAATCTCACCCATTGATAAATTAAAGAAATAAATATCAAATATATATGCTTGTTATTATATTAGGATTAAGAGCACACACTTCCATAATAACCGAGGTCTTTGTTTCTTTATAAAGTCAGTATAAAAACGACCTCAAATGGTCCTACTCAATACACTCTGAGTGTACTAGTGTAATTATATAGTCAAGATAAACTAATACCTAATTACACTACGACCTTCTAATGGTTTGTTCCTTTCCATTTTGGTCGTGAGCTACTGTTTATAATTTATAAGGTACTGATAACATTATCTTCTGCATGTGACACCACATACTATGTTATCTACAATATAAATTAATTGAACAACTACAACTAAATGTAGACAATTTGACCAAATGTGATTCTTTATTCATAATGAATGTTTACAAAGCTTAGGCTTTCAGTATACACTCCAACAATCTCCCACTTATACTAATGACTAAGCTGCCATATCTTCTACCATACATCTGATTCCCATTCCCTCCACATGCCGATCGAAAGCTTTCGCCGGAAGGGCCTTAGTGAAAGGATCTGCCAGGTTATCCGCTGATGCAATCTTGGCGATGACAACTTCTCCTCGCTTCACAATATCTCGTATCAGGTGGTACTTGCGCTCTATATGTTTACTTGCCTTATGAGCTCGTGGTTCCTTCGAGTTTGCAACTGCACCGCTATTATCACAATAAATTGTGATGATTTTGGGCAAACCAGGAATCACATCTAAGTCCATTAGAAAGTTCCTGAGCCATACTGCTTCTTTAGCTGCCTCAGAGGCTGCTACATATTCAGCTTCCATGGTTGAGTCTGAAACGCATTTCTGCTTAACACTCCTCCATGAAATGGCTCCACCTCCTAAAGTAAACACATAGCCT
Organism: Zingiber officinale; assembly: GCF_018446385.1. NCBI lineage: Eukaryota > Viridiplantae > Streptophyta > Magnoliopsida > Zingiberales > Zingiberaceae > Zingiber > Zingiber officinale. The sequence goes on from NC_055997.1 coordinate 126,934,407, forward strand.
GATGTAGACTTACTGTTATCCCTATCTGATTGGAAATCTGAATCCGTGTAACCCACAGGGAGCAGATCGTCTGCTTGGTAAACTAGCATATAATCTCTAGTCCTTCTTAGGTACTTCAATATATGCTTTACCGCAGTCCAATGTCCTTGTCCAGGGTTACTCTGATATCTGCTGACCATGCCCACGGCAAAACAGATATCAGGTCTCGTACATAGCATTGCATACATTAGGCTTCCTACAGCCGAAGCATAAGGAACTGCTTTCATGTCCTCTATCTCTTTCGACGTCTTTGGAGACATCTCTTTAGATAGAGCTACTCCATGTCTAAAAGGTAAGAAACCTTTCTTGGAATCCTGCATGCTAAAACGAGCAAGGATTGTATCTATATATGAAGCTTGGGACAAACACAACATTCTTTTCTTACGATCCCTTATAACTTTGATCCTAAGAATGTGTGCACAATCTCCTAAGTCCTTCATATCAAATTGTTTGGACAACCATACCCTTACGTCTGATAATACCTTGACATTGTTGCCAATTAACAAAATATCATCTACGTATAGTACAAGAAATACCACCACGTTTCCGTTACACTTCTTATATACACACGACTCATCCGGACTATTACTTCATTAAACCGGATGTTCCAAGACCTTGAAGCTTGCTTCAGTCCATAAATGGACCGATTGAGCTTGCACACTAGATGCTCTTTTCCTTTTTCAATGAACCCTTCTGGTTGCTTCATATGGATGTTCTCTTCAAGACTTCCATTAAGGAAAGCTGTCTTGACATCCATTTGCCAAATCTCATAATCCATATGAGCAGCAATGGATAAGAGTATCCGGATAGACTTAAGCATGGCTACCGGTGAAAAGGTTTCCTCATAATCGATTCGCTCTTTCTGAGTGTACCCTTTCGCAACAAGCCTAGCTTTGAAGGTTTCTACCTTCCCGTCTGTCCCTCTTTTCCTTTTGTAGATCTACTTACATCCAACGGCTTTTACACCATCAGGTGGTTCTACAAGCTCCCAGACCTTATTAGAGTACATAGACTCTATTTCAGAATTCATCGTCTTTTGCCAAGATGCTGCATCTATATCTTGGAGTGCTTCGTCATATGTCCGGGGATCAGGTTCATGTTTACCTGGGATCAAATCCGAAGACTCTCCCAAAAACATGAATCTTTCAGGTTGCCTTACAACCCTCCCACTACGACGAGGCACTGTCTGTGGTTGTGTATCATGTGTGACACGTGTTGCAGTCTCTTGTGGTACTTCATCTTGTACTGTTGGTACTGAAGTAGACGTGTCCTCTCTAAGTTCTTCTAAAACAACTTTGCTACTGGGCTTGTGATCCATTATATAGTCTTCTTCTAAAAACTGGGCATTGGTGCTAACAATGACCTTCTGGTCTTTAGGACTATAAAATAAACCACCTTTCGTTCCTTTGGGATATCCTACAAACACGCAAACTTCTGTACGGGATTCTAACTTATCAGCATCTGGTTTCAGCACATGTGCTGGACTACCCCAAATCCGAATATGTCTTAGACTGGGCTTTCGCCCATTCCACAATTCTATGGGAGTAGAATAAACTGATTTAGAAGGTACTAAGTTCAGAACGTATACTGCTGTTTCCAGAGCATATCCCCAAAACGAATTTGGTAATTCTGAATAACTCATCATTGATCTAACCATCTCCATAAGAGTCTTATTCCTTCGTTCTGCTACACCATTCTGTTGGGGTGTTCCAGGTGCAGACAATTGGGATTGAATTCCGGCCTCTGATAAGTAATTCCTAAACTCTCCTAAGAGGTATTTGTTAGGACCAAAAGTAGCTAGAGGGGGGGGTGAATAGCTCGTCGCGCTTCGCTCGTTGCTCGGCGTTGCTTGTTCCTTCAAAGATGTGCAGCGGAAAATACAGAAACAAACACACAACGCTAACACGGTTGGTTTTACTTGGTATCCACCTCACAAGAGGTGACTAATCCAAGGATCCACACCAACACACACACCCTCCACTAAATAAAACTCTCCTTTGTGGTAACTACCAAGGGCGGAGAAGCCCTACAATACTCAATACAAGAAGAGAGGGAAAGAATACAAGAAATACAAGTTTACAAGCTTACAATGAGTACAAAACCCTAACCCTAGCTTCTCTTCTTGGCTTTGATCCGCCTCTTGACTTGGAGAGCTTCCAAGATCCTTCAAGAACTGGCGATCTGAGCTTTGTGAGCGCTGTGGAGGAGTTGGCGAGAGCTCTGGAGTGAATCGGAGAAGTGCTTGCCGCAGCCATCGAACGCCTGCAAACGACGCCAACGGTCGGATCCCGATCGATTCGAATGTTCCCAATCGATCGAGGCTTTGGATCGATCACGGATCGATCCAGGCGCTCTTGCCTGGAAACACGCTGGATCGATCCACGGATCGATCCGGCGCTCGAAGCGGCCGCGTCCCAATCGATCCATCGATCGATTGGGACCTCTGAATCGATCCACGGATCGATCCGAGAGCTCTGGGGGAGTGCGGATCGATCCATCGATCGATCCAGAGATTTTTGTCCAAACCAAGTCCCAAACCTCCCAAACCAACATCCGGTCAACCTTGACTGTTGGTATGTCATGCCTAGCATCTAGTCACTCTCTTGACCTGCTAGGACTCCCTTACAAGTGTCCGGTCAATCCCTTTGACCCACTTGGACTTTCTCTGTGCCAAGTATCCGGTCATCCTTTGACCTACTTGGACTTTTCTTTCATGCCAAGTATCCGTCAATCCTTTGACCTACTTGGACTTCCGACACCGGATGTCCGATCATCCTTGATCCATCCGGATTTTCCCTCCGGCTTCACTCACGGGACTTTCACCTAGCTTCACTCACTAGGGTTTTCCATCCGCCTAGCTTCACTCACTAGGGCTTTCACCGGCTTCACTCAGGGATTTCCATCGCCTAGCTTCACTCACTAGGACTTTCACCGGCTTCACTCACCGGGATTTCCATCGCCTAGCTTCACTCACTAGGACTTCCTTCACTGGCTTCACTCACGGGACTTTTCTTGCCTGGCTTCACTCACGGGACTTTCCAGCTTCACTCACCAGGACTTTCATTTTGCCTAACATCCCAGTTAGGACTTCCCGGTCAAGTATCCGGTCAACCTTGACCTACTTGACTCTTCTTCAATTAACATCTTATTGTCAAACATCTAAACCCAAACCAAGACTCAGCTTGGTCAAACAGGTCAACCTTGACCTGAGGGATATTGCACCAACAATCTCCCCCTTTTTGATGTTTGACAATACCACAATAACACTTACAATCCCATATGTAAGTTAGGCTAATCCCATAGCCTCCTTCTTCATGCCACTAGGTAATGAAAGCATAAATTAAGCTCTTCATTCTCCCCCTAAGAGGGCAAACTCCCTCTAGGTAATGAAAGCCTAACTTACTCCCTTTCATGAGTCCTTTCATTCTCCCCCTATGACCTTCCCATAGGTAATGAAGGACTAAGCTCTTCATTCTCCCCCTAAGAGGGCAAACTCCCTCTAGGTAATGAAAGTCTAACTTACTCCCTTTCATGAGTCCTTTCATTCTCCCCCTATGACCTTCCCATAGGTAATGAAGGACTAAGCTTAACCATACATTCTCCCCCTATTGGCACACATCAACCCATCGTTGGACACACATCAACCTATGCTCCAATTCTGGGCACACTTCAACAAATCTATTTGTTGAAGACTCTCCCCCTAAAGAGTTGCTCATCGTTGTTCACAACATTACTCGTTGTGATCAACACGATAATGAAGGTCCCATACCCTTCATTTATCCTTAACTTCTCCCTCAATGTAGACAACTACCCAACCTTGAGCATTATCTACCACTTGAGTGTCCACTTGAAATAATGAGGATATCCACTCCCCATTTCTCCCCATTTCAAGTTTAAATGCTCAACCTTGAGCAAGTTCACAACAGAAGGTTAACCACCTTCCAAGGTTCATGAAAAAATAATTTTCATGTCTTTAAAGAGTCCCTCCCCCTAAAGACATGGTGGTAACTTCTGTCATTGCACCAACAATGACTTGGAATCCCTAAACCATTAGGAAACCCAAACTTAGAAGTTTTGAGGTTCAAATATTCAAAATTTGAAACAACCTCAACCTAAACTTCTACTTAGTCTTCGTTAACCAATCCATCCTTGTTTTCAACATAAAAACACCCTTTGTATGTATACAAATGTATTTAAGGGATTTGGAATGGTTACCTAGACTCAAAGAGGTTCAAAGATGCTGAAATCAGGCCTTCCCAGCCAAAATCAGCAACTTGGATCGATTGGAGTTGGGTTCCAATCGATTGAACCTTTCTGAATCGATCCACTGATCGATTCAGACTCCCTGGATCGATCGGCTGATCGATCCAGCGAGCTTCTGCTCGCTGGGATTTCCGTTTGAATCGATCCATGGATCGATTCAGGAACTCCAATCGATCCATGGATCGATCGGAGCTCTGATAGTTGCTGAAATTCCATTTCAGTCAACTTCAGAAACCCCTAGAAAATTCTACAAAAATCCAAAAATTATGAAATTTCGTGTAGACATTATTTAGGGCATACTTAATCATGGAAAAATAGCTTTCTATGAAAATACATCATATTTTCAAAGATTGACACAAACTTGAAAACTTGCAAAAACTTTAGTGTTTTTCTTCAAGTTTGTGTCTAACTATTCAATGGTGATTACTATCAAAAGATAGCCTTCACCAAGGTTTTCCAAAAACATTTTTAAAAACATTTTCAAAACCAATATCCCATCATGTTCCTTGGGCATAATGCACATGACTTGTACATTAGCTTTCCCAATGATGGGAAAGCACATAACTATGTGTTTTGATGAATTTAAAACTCAAAGGAATGCACTAAATCAACATCTTGAGCTTTGTTCATCATCCTAACATCTCACTTGTATATAATATGCACAAAACACATACAAGTCACCTTATAGTCTTTGTGAGATGTAGATTTTGGTTTTTGCCCTAATCTAGGGATCATGCATATTTATCTAGGCATTTTAGAAATGTTAGACATCCACCTAGGATGTCACTTGTCAATAAGTGTTGTTAGATGCCATTTGTCCTTAATTACAAGGAATTAAACTTAATGCATGATTATGTTATGGCATACATCAACAGAAAATAATTTTCAAAAGAAAATATCCTATTACTACATGATGTATGAATGTCATGACATGGTATTTTTGGATTTTTCATAATAAAACATGAATGCAAAAATAGACATGATGTCATGGCATATGATGGGCAAACAATCATGGCAAGGTTTAGCATAAATAAAATATACCTAGATTAACTATCTAAGTATCCTTAAAGTCTTAGCTAAACTTACAGCTTAAACCTAGATTGCCCTAAAGTGCTTCAAGAGAGTGCCAAAACCTAAATTGGCATTTCTAATTTCCTTGATTTAATGTATGCCAATTGAAAGTAAACATGTCCTCAAATGTTGGCATATTCCATTTTTCCTCAAGAGTAGCACTTTTAAATTAAGGCTTAGTTTGCCTTTAATTTCCTAAGAACATACCAAAATCCCAACTTGGTAGTTCTTGTGTTTTCTCAAATTTGTGCCATTTAAGATAAAAATAATTTTTCACCATTTGGCACATTTTACTCTTTCAAGGAGTAATCAATAATTCTATTTCATTTTCAAAGGTTAACTAAAACCTTGAAAATGCTCCTTGAGTGTCAATTTCCTCAAAGTTGGGTTAACTACCCTTCTAATCGGAGTTGACACTCTCTAACCCATCTATGGGGTAGAGAAGATGCTCCTAGGAACCCAACACCTATTGGTGCTCCTTGGATGCTCTAGGTACTCACTAGGGATAACTTCCCTAGATACCTTCCTAGTGACCTTGTTGGGCTTCTTAGAAGCCTTGGTCACATTTTCTAGGTCAACTCTAGGGATAACCTCCCTTGTAACCTTGTTCGTGACTTTCTTAGACTTCTTAGAAGTCTTAGTCACTTTGGTTGCAAAGATACTTCTAGGGATATCTTCCCTTGTATCCTTGACTTGACCTCTAGACTTAGGGTTCGTTCCATAACTATATGGAACCCTATGATAACTAGGCACATCCTTCTTGGCTTTTGGTTTGTATCCCAAACCTTTATGGCCATTGGATGGCTTTTGTACCCCTAAACCTAGGTTATGCTCATTTTGCCCTAATAGGATATTTTCTATCCTTTTTAGGGTCTTTTCCATTTTATCAAGCCTTGATCTCAAGACTTGATTTTCTATCACTAAGTCCTTAGTTTTTGGTTTTTCATTTGATCCATGAGCATTTTTATTTCTAGGCTTGTATCTTACATCCTTAGAGTTATCGCCTAGGTTTTTACCTACATTCCTAGCCTTATGGATAGTAGTTTTGGCATGTAGGGCCACATGCTTTTCCTTAAAGCCCTCATGCTTCCTATTCTTATGGTAAATCGCATTAAGATGATAAAAATTTGACCTAGCATGCTTTTTACCATTTTGCAAGGAAATAGGCTCAATGAAAGTTACCTTCCTTTTTACCTTGGAGGCTCCCCCTTGACTAGTGCCTCCTTGAGCCTTGACCATCTTCTTCCCCTTGGGGCATTGACTTCGGTAATGCCCTTTTTGTTGACACAAGAAGCACACAATGTGCTCCTTGCTCTTCTTTGTCCCGGGGGTGGTCTCCTTGGGCTTCTCCTTGCCCTTTTGTGCCACTTGGCCCTTCTTCTTGGCCAAGTTGGGACACTTGCTCTTATAGTGCCCATGTTCCCTACACTCAAAACATATTATATGATTTTTATTATTAATTGAAATATTTATACCTTTGCTTGTAGGGGTGGCATCTTTTTCTTTGGATCCGGAGGTAGAAGCTTCCTCTTGATCGGACCTTGATTCTCCTCCATTTGATTTTTCTTGACTTGTGGAGGTAGAATCTACTTCCTCCTCTTCGTCTCTTGACCCGGATGTAGAAGCTTCTCCTTCTTCTTGATCCGGCGTCACCAAGGATTGCTCCCCCTCAATCCTAGAGGTGGAGGCTTCATCATTTTGAATATGAAACAAGGAGTATGCTCCCTCCTTGTTCCCTTCGGTGCATTCCCTTGAGGATGAAGCTTCTTGGATTTCCTCTTCTTTGGAGGTTGAGCATCTCTCAACCTCGGAGTCCTCCTCTTGGTCTTGATCCAATGAGTCGCCCTCTTTGGATTCTCCTTGATTTGATACAGTGGAGGGGATCTCATGAATTCTTGCCAATTTGCTCCAAAGCTCCTTGGCATCTTCAAACTCTCCAATTTGTTCCAAGATGTTGCTTGGCAATAAATTGACCAAAAGCTTGGTCACTTTGTCATTGGCCTCGCATCTTTGGATTTGGCCTTTGCTCCACTTGCTCCTTTTGAGTACTTTGCCCTTGGAATTTGTGGGAGCTTCAAAACCTTCCATGAGAGCAAACCATTGCTCTATCTCCATCATGAGAAAATTTTTGATTCTTGATTTCCAAGAATCGAAGCTTGTAGATGAATATGGTGGAGTCACCCTTGTGTCAAATCCAAGTCCATCTTGGAATTGCATCTTGAAGTTGAGCTTGATAAAGTCTTGAACTTGAAGAATTTGCTTCAACTTCTTCACCCTCTAGCTTTTCTTGTTATGCTTGACCCTTCCGGCGATGATTCCGGTGAAGAGCGGCCTCGCTCTAATACCACTTGTTAGGACCAAAAGTAGCTAGAGGGGGGGTGAATAGCTCGTCGCGCTTCGCTCGTTGCTCGGCGTTGCTTGTTCCTTCAAAGATGTGCAGCGGAAAATACAGAAACAAACACACAACGCTAACACGGTTGGTTTTACTTGGTATCCACCTCACAAGAGGTGACTAATCCAAGGATCCACACCAACACACACACCCTCCACTAAATAAAACTCTCCTTTGTGGTAACTACCAAGGGCGGAGAAGCCCTACAATACTCAATACAAGAAGAGAGGGAAAGGATACAAGAAATACAAGCTTACAAGCTTACAATGAGTACAAAACCCTAACCCTAGCTTCTCTTCTTGGCTTTGATCCGCCTCTTGACTTGGAGAGCTTCCAAGATCCTTCAAGAACTGGCGATCTGAGCTTTGTGAGCGCTGTGGAGGAGTTGGCGAGAGCTCTGGAGTGAATCGGAGAAGTGCTTGCCGCAGCCATCGAACGCCTGCAGCTATAAACGACGCCAACGGTCGGATCCCGATCGATTCGAATGTTCCCAATCGATCGGGGAGGCTTTGGATCGATCCACGGATCGATCCGAGCTTCTGATGCTCTGAAGCGCGCTGGATCGATCCACGGATCGATCCAGCGCTTGCGCGGCGGCCGCGTCCCAATCGATCCAGCGATCGATTGGGACCTCTGAATCGATCCACGGATCGATCCGGAGGCTCTCTGTTCGCTAGAATGGATCGATCGATCGATCCAGAAGCTGGATCGATCCATCGATCGATCCAGACTTGATTTTTGTCCAAACCAAGTCCCAAACCTCCCAAACCAACATCCGGTCAACCTTGACCTGTTGGTATGTCATGCCTAGCATCTAGTCACTCTCTTGAACTGCTAGGACTCCCTTACCAAGTGTCCGGTCAATCCCTTTGACCCACTTGGACTTTTCTGTGCCAAGTATCCGGTCAATCCCTTTGACCTACTTGGACTTTTCTTTCATGCCAAGTATCCGGTCAATCCTTTGACCTACTTGGACTTCCCACCGGATGTCCGATCATCCTTGATCCATCTGGATTTTACCTGGCTTCACTCACGGGACTTTCACCTAGCTTCACTCACTAGGGTTTTCCATCGCCTAGCTTCACTCACTAGGGCTTTCACTGGCTCACCAGGATTTCCATCCTAGCTTCACTCACTAGGACTTTCACCGCTTCACTTCAGGATTTCCATCGCCTAGCTTCACTCACTAGGACTTCCTTCACCTGGCTTCACTCACGGGACTTTTACCTGGCTTCACTCACCGGGACTTTTCTTCCTGGCTTCACTCACGGGACTTTCCTTCCGACTTCACTCACCAGGACTTTCATTTTGCCTAACATCCCAGTTAGGACTTCCCAGTCAAGTATCCAGTCAACCTTGACCTACTTGACTCTTCTTCAATCAATATCTTATTGTCAAACATCTAAACCCAAACCAAGACTCAGCTTGGTTACCCAGGTCAACCTTGACCTGAGGGATATTGCACCAACAGTATTCGCCACCACGATCTGACCGTAGTGTCTTGATACTTTTACCTAGTCGTTTCTCCACATCAGCCTTGTATTCTTTGAACTTATCAAAGCACTCGGACTTGCGGCGCATTAGGTAAATGTATCCATATCTTGAATAATCGTCTATGAAAGAGACAAAATATTCAAAACCTCCTCTTGCCTGGACAGACATAGGACCACACAAATCAGAGTGAACCAATTCTAACACTTCTTTGGCTCTATACCCCTTGGCCTTGAATGGCCTCTTGGTCATTTTACCTTCCAAGCAAGATTCACAAGTTGGAAAATTTTCCAACTCAAATGAACTCAAAAGTCCATCGGCTATAAGCCTCTGAATCCTACTTAAGTTAATATGACCAAGTCTTAGATGCCAAAGATATGCTTGGTTCATCTCCGAAGATTCTTTTCTCTTATTAGAGTTAGAAGATGAGTTATAAATTTCCATGTTTTGCTTTGTGGAAGAAATTGGATTTAAAGTATACAAATTGCCAACTAATGCACCAGAACAGATAATCACTTTATTTCTTTTAATAACTACATCGTTACTGAAAGAAACTGAATATCCATCTAAAAACAGTTTAGAAACTGAAATTAAATTCTTTCTAAAACTGGGTACATAAAGACAATTTCTTAAAATCAAATTTCTATTTACTAAAAGATAAGTAGACGTCTCCCACTGCAACAGCTGCCACCTTAGTAGCATTGCTCATGTAGACAGTAATCTCTCCTTCAGATAGTCGTCGGGTTTCCTGGAACCCCTGCAAGGAATTGCAGACATGATCAGTGGCTCCCGTATCTACACACCAGGTGCTGGTAGATAACACCGCTAAACATGTTTCAACAACTAGAGTATGAGATATACCTTTGTTTTGGTTCCTACGAGGACAGTCCGCCTTCCAATGTCCTGCCTGCTTACAGATGAAGCACTTGCCCTTCGGCTTCTTCATTCCAGCTTTAAATCCCGTACTCTGAGATTTATTCACTTTCTTAGCTGAACCAGCTTGTTTCTGCTTCTTCTTTCCTTTCGGTTTAGAAGTAGAATCATTTTCAGCATAGTGAATTTGAGCATTGTGACGAAATAATCCTTCTGCTACTTGAAGTTCTGCCAGTAGTTCCGCTAATGAATAAGCCCTCTTATTCATATTATAGTTCAGGCGAAACTGCTCAAAACTTCTAGGTAACGTTTGGAGGATCATATCGATCTGGGTTTCCCCATCAATTTCTCCTCCAAGAATCTGTATCTCATTCAGATAAGTCATCATCTTTAGGATAAACCTTATTAAACTCCCTTAATTTAATTTTATCTTTACAACCGGCCGCTGTAATAGGATTCAAGATACAGGGCGACCTCATTTGGCCGTAATCCTAACCGCTGCCTCAGGTTTCTTAAAACGTTACGATTTAATATGGACTTCGTAACCATCACTTTCTCTTTTGATTTGTCTTCAGAATCTGATTTCTTCTCTTCGGGAACTGACATATATATCTCTTTACCAGTCGGGCAGATTCTCACATCGTCCTCGTCTTCTACTAACAACCATTTCCTGCAGCAAAGAATTGCACTGTTATATTCCTCCTTGCTTTGCCAAAACTTATCGCAGAAGCTATCATCCTCCTGACACTTTTGCTCCTCGAAATCAAGCATCTCAATCCACGTGTCAGCAGCCACGTTGTAGGCGAGCGCCGATTGCAGCTTTTTGCCTTCGGCGTCCCTCCCGCCGATCACCAACACCTTCTGTCTGTTCAATACGAACCAGCAGAAAAGCCGCTCTGGGGCCGGGTTTGGCGTGCCTGGGCGCCAGGCCCCGGTGTGTAGGTCATAGATATGGACCTCGCCACTACGGCGGTTTTCCAACACGTCCCATCCGCCGAACACCACCAGCTCTCGCCCAACGACCGCGGCATCCCTACCCATCGCCAACCCTCGTCCCGCGAGCGCAGCATGGCTGTTGGGACGGTTGGGGGCCAGCTGCCGCATCGTACAGACGCCCGTGTCCCGATGGTGTGCGGGAGCTTGCCCTGGAGGAGCAACGAGACGATGCGGTGGGCGAGGCCGGCGGTCCTGCGGATGCGGTAGAAGGACGGCGAGTCGAGCTCGTGCTTCCACCGCTTGCAGACGGCTCGAGCGTCGAGGATGGCATGGAAGGGAAGGCGGAGGAGGCACTCGAGAGCGAGGCAGTCCGGCAGCCCTGGAATTAACTCGGCCTTCATGGTCATGGTTCGTCGGGCACGGGAACGCTTCATGACCTGAATGGTTGACGAATCGGATCGAAATACTGATTGCTGTAGGGCGCTCCCCGGCGTGGCTTTGATCGAGATGCTCACGGGCGCGAGCACGAACAGAGGGGATAAGACGCAGCGGGCGGCGGGCGGCTGGCGGGACGCGGCAGGCGGCGGTTTAAGGTTGAATGGTTTAAACAAAACTTAGGTTTTGATAAAGAAAAGTAGATTTAAATAGATAGTTAGACACGCCTTCTCAAAACCAGATTGACTTATTATATTAAAATATAATATAAATTTATTATTTTTTAAATCTAATAAATTTTATATAATCATATAAATTTATTTTTTTATTAATTAGATTATTAGTATTTTCTTAAATAAATTTAATTTAATTAATAAGGAACGGAATTTGTAACTTTTTTAAAATAGTTTTTGTAAACAGTTTGTTCAAGAAAAAGAAATCATAGAAATATTATTAAATAAATATTTTGTTGTAGCTGACTATTTCATTTCTTTTTATTTAATCTTTATCAATTATCATTTTCAATTAAATATTACTAAGAAAAAAATTAATTCTTACCAATTAAAAGGATAACATTAATTTTTAAAAATAATTATAAAAATAAATGACTTAACATAATTTTTAATAAATTAAATTCATAAATCTTAGTAAAATTTATATATAATTTTTCAAAGTAGTTTTTGAAAATTAATAAAATTTAATTAATATTTTTTCATATCATAAATATATTGATGCAAAATTTTATATATATATATATATATATATATATATATGTGTGTGTGTGTGTGTGTGTGTGATAATTGGTCTTAAAATCTATTAATTAGTTTTTATTTTGTATTTTTTATCTTTAATTGGTCTTAAATGATAAGTGTTATTTATTTATTATTTATAAAATTTTAATTTTTTAGAAGTTTTTATTTTTTTTATAATAAGGGATCGCCTCTATAAATTCAATCACTTTAACTAATGAAAATCTATCCAACCTATCTTTATTTCAAGAATAATTTTGACTTGGTAAAACGTGGGTTTGAATCTCATAGGAATGGACTAATCGAACCTAGCTCCTTCGATGATGGCATAACGTGTTGGAGAACGTCCCACCTCAACAAAACAACACATCTTTTGCCTTCCACACTCCCCTGATATAAAATTTCTGATTCAATTCCTGCTTGTCTGAAAATTGTATATTGTGTTGCCATGACGCTAGCCATGACGCTAGTGCTATCCAGCTTGATAGATTCTAATTGTTAAAGGGAATCTGCATGTACTTTTCAATTAAAATTTAAACTTTGTATATAGTATCTATTGTTTTATATATACTTCCTAATTAAACATAATATATACTAATTTATCATATTATTTCTGTATTTTTTTAGACATAAAAGTCTAAAAACTAAGTATAATTTCTTTTAAATTTATCATATTAAACTAAGATCAAGGATTTAAAAAAAAACAAGCAGGAATTATTCACTTCTAATGTAAAGTGGTCTGACTCTCTTTAAGTCCAAAGTCTGCCTCGAGCTCAAGTCCGTGGTTTTCGAGCGATGGCAGCGTCGGCCAGCTTCGATTGTGGATTCCTGTAGCAGTCGGCTAATGTGGAGCAAAGGGCGAAGGAGGCGACGCCTGACTACTTGTAGTGCGTAGGAATAAAAGGCAATGGCAATAGTCTTTCATGGCACGGGTGGAGAGGAACAACCGACGATCAACGAGGGAAGGAGTGCAGTGCCGGCATTGGCTTGCTCGGGTTGACGGAGGAGCAACGCCGGTGGTTGGTTGGCACTGGTCCTAAATGCAACGGAAACGTCGCATGCCCGTGGGTGATGAAGAGACGTGATGTCGAAATCAGTCGCTCGCATCGACGGCGTCGGTGGTGGCTGCTGCACAGTGATGCAGCGCCGATTACTCATGAACGACGACGACAAGTCAGACCCTATGACAACGCCACGTGTAAAGATGTCGAACAGTGGGAGAGATAAAAACTTAGGATTAGAAATCAAAACTTATGTTAATATATTCACTGACTCCCAACTTAAATAGGGTACTCCAACTCTTTTTTATTACCCCTTTTATTCCCATAAAATCTAAAAATGTTGATTAAAATACAGAAAAATTCTTAAAATTTTTAGAAAATCTCATAAATTTATTTCCTTATTAATTATCAATTATTGTTCAATTATTTTCCTATATAAATTTAATTAGTTCCAATTTTTAATGGTTTTAAATCCTTTTCCTCCCTGAATATTAAATATACATATATATTGAAATTATATATATATTTGATATTTTACAACATCACCCTAAAAGAAAAAAATTGATGTACCAGACTCGACTCTGAAGCTTCTCTCCACAAAAATGAAGAACCTTTCTAGTAAGAAAGTTTTCAAAAATTTTAAAATATAACAATTTTGACAAGAGATAAGCAACAAAATTTTTTCAGAGAAAAAGAGAAAAAGAAAGGTTCTATACTACAACTACCAAGAAGAAGAGCATGTCAAAGGTAATTATCCGAAGTTAAAAAGTAAAAAAAAGCACAAAGGGCCAAGCAGATCTAAGCAAAAAACTTAAAAGCAACGTGAGACGAATCCTCATTTGAGTCCGAGCAAGAAGAATACGCTGGGTTAGCACTGATAGCGGATCACTAAGAAGACAGCGAAAACTCGTCCGAAATTAATATCGATAAAGGAAAAGATTGGTCAAAAGAAAGCAGCAATAAAAGGAAAGCGCAAGCCTATGAGAATAATATGATAAGTGAGGTGCGTTCCTCTCAAAAAATTGTACGAGTTCATAAAAATGCTTTTTAAAAGTTCACCTCTCGAAAAATTGTACGAGTTCATAAAAATGCTTTTTAAAAGTTCATACAAATTTAAAACAAAGATTGCACTATTAAAAAAAGAGAAAATATCGAATTAAAGGTTACGTTAGCAAAAACATATTTATTAAAAGATTATGATAGACTGAAAATTAAAAATGATAAATTAAACGATCATATAAAAACCTTAGAAAAGAATATACATATTCAGAATTTTAGAAATTTTTAAGGGCTTAATTGGTATTTTAAATTTTATAAGGGTTATATTAGAAAAATAATATAAAAAAATATTTTAAAAAATTATCTTGTTAATGTAGTAGGTAGAAACTTATTTTGAGTTCCAAAATCCCTCTTGAAATGTTGGATTTTTTTAAAAAATTTGTTATAAATTTGAATAATGTTGCTTTATTAACATTTTTAGCAAAATTAATCGTTTAGTAGATTGTCTTTTTTATTTTTATCTATTTTTTGTGAAAAATAAAAATATTATGTACTTATAATTTTTTTTACCATTATATTATATAGTTGATTTTTTTTTAAGGAAATCAGATTTTAAAAATTAAAATTATTTAAAAAATTGATTCTTGAAAAAATTACATTTTTATGATAAAACGTTTTATTGTCAGTTGACAGAAATTATTTTAATTTTTTTATCGTAAATTAATTTTTATGAATGTTTAACCTAAAATAGTTTTTATAATTAAATATTTTCAAAATTTTTTTTTTAAAATTTTGTTTTTTTTTTGACAAACATTATATTTCAAATGCTCTTAAAAATTGGCATAATTTTTTGAAGTCTAAAATATTTTTAATATTAAAACTTTTAAAAAATATATTTCCGTCTTAAAATATTTATTTTGATAATAGAAGAAAATAGTTCGCTAATGAAAATTTCTTTATTGATCCGAAAAATTATCTTTGACTTTGATAAATTTTTTTAATGTTTTTCATAAAACTTTAAATTATTTTAAAATTATTTTTAAAAAAATATAAGACTTAATTCTTAAAGATTAATTTCTTTACGAACTAATTTTGGTAAAAATCCATAGCTTTGGAATGTTTATGTACAACCCCTATATATAGTTTTTTTTAATTCTGCTTATTTTTTCCTTTTTTTTTTTCTGTAATGAAGGGAGAAGATATTAAGTTTAGAGAGAGGTTTTATTTTTTATTGTTATATTTATTTTCTTATGTAATTTAATTTAATCAGTTTAAATATCATATTTAAATCTTAATTGCATTTGATTAGTTTGGTTAACTCTAATTTTAATTTGGGGTGATGTATATCAAAAAAAAAAAAGGGAAAGATAGCAAGTGTAAATACCACAAGTAAGTTTTAATATGATTAACCGGATTAAGTTAATTAGGTCATATTGTGTTTTGATTTTTTTTGTCTAAATGCGTAGGAACTTAGGAACACAATAAATCAAGCAAAAGATGTAGTGGATGAGAAGAATGGCACGAGAAGCGTGTTGACGGACTCAGTGCATCTGAGAGACGAGAAGCTATAGAAGAGTACATTGACGAACGAGAAGGATGCACGATGTTAGAGGGACGAGAAACCAGAGTGGAAGTCTACACGAGGAGAAAGCCGGAGTTGGGTTCAGGTGAGCTCAACTCTGGATGGCCAGTAAATCACCCAAGCGATTGGAGCTGAAGTCGGACAACATCAACTCTGAGTTGATCTTGTCTAGGAGCCTAGATCTAGGCACCTAGACCAAGTCTAGGCGAACAAACTCTAGGTGCCTGGAGAGGGTTCGTGCGCTTGGACTCTGGGTGCCTGGAGAGGGTCCGGACGCTCGAACCTCCTTGATTCGCAACAAGTGCCTTAATTCTACGAATGACGTTTGGGACCACGACAACATCACTCTAGGCACTCGGGCGAGGATAAAGTCTTATCCTCAAATCATTGCGTACCCGTTGCGAGCAGATGAGATGCGACGCTCGGGGCACCCCGGACCGAGTCCAGGCTCCCGGAATCACACGTCAATAAATGATTATTTTTGACCAATGGGCTATAAATATAGCCCCGATCTTTTTCATTATGAACAACACTTGTATTCGAATCTCTGCTTTCTGTTATCATCTTCAGAGCTGTCAATCATTGTATGAGGCTTCTTCGCCTCTGAGAATTTCCTCAAAGAATGAGTTTTGAGAGTGCACTATATTCATCTTGAATTATCAACCTCCTCGATTGCAGACCAAGTAAATCCGGTAGCGTCATTTAATTTTATGCAATTCATTTCTATTTTTCTAACCAATGTTTTTTAGTAAAAGCCGAAAGTTGCAAGAAATGTATATTTATAATTTCAGGCAATTCATCCTCCTCTTGCCGGTCGTACGAGACCAATAATTGATACAAAGCTCAACCGCCTCAGAAGGACTAACCGTCGACTGAAGCAACCCAGAGATGGTTGGAGCGAGTATTCACCTACCAAAGTTCGAGAGAGATTTCGTCACGTGGAAGAAAATGATGAAAGTATTTTTAAGACTAATTTTAAAAATTTGTTAACTATCAAATATGGATTTGCTGCACCTAAAGATCAGTACGACGATGAAAAAGTACACCTTCGGAGCTAGAAGGAGTAAGCCGACTTAGTGGCAAATGACAAAGTAGAATTCAATCTGCTGAGCATTTCTAATTAATTTAGCAAGTAAGAATCTATATTAGGTTCTTAAATAATGTTTAGCTTAAATCTTTATGCATATTTTAATTTTAATTTGTTTCATTGCATCTTTAAAACTATCTAATATTTCAAATAAATTATTTCATATCTTATCGATTCAAAATTACTTAGATTTTAATTTTTCGTTGAGAATTTTTTAACCAATAAATATTTTTTCATAAATCTTTTAAAAAAATTATAATTTAATATTTAAAAAAGGTTCGCGAGTTATTTTTATAAATATTTATTTTTAAGATTAAATATTATATTTTTGGTTAAAATGTTTTTTTTTTCAAAATTTTTTACCTTTATCTGATTTATTCTAAATTATTTACCGAAACCAATATTTCTATAATTAAAAGTTATTAAAACATTATTTTCAAAATTTTAAATTTTTAGATAAACATTAAATTTTATATATTCAAAAAAAAATTATCACGATATATATATCAGATTACATTTTTTAAAATTTAACTTTGAAAATTATTATTTCTAACTAGAAAATATAAGTTTAACTTTAAAAATCATTATTTCTAATTAGAAAATTTATACGGCTCAAAATAAATATGTTTTTTTCGTCAAATTATTTTTTTGATCTTTATTTTTTTTTTACCACCAAATTTTTTTAGTATTTTTAAAAATTTAAAATATTTTTTAAATTATTTTTTTAACATCTTTAATTCTTATAAATTCAGATATAGAAATTTTCTCATATTTGGGCATTTTTCAAATCACCATCAGTAAATTTTTGCAAATTTCTTTTGAAAATTAACCCTTATTTTTTATTATGGTCAAAGGAGAGAAATTGGAAGTTTAAATTTAAGACTTATTTACAATAGGTTAGTTGTACTTAATTGCATTATTCTCGTCAATTTATTTTTCAAATAAATTTTATTTTATTCTAACTTTAACTTGGTTGATGTATATATAAAAAAAGAAAATTATAAATACCTTGGATAAGTTTTAAAGTGATTAACCAAGTTAAGTTAGGTTGTGTGGTATTTGATTATTGTATCTAAGTGTACAGAAACTTATGAATACAAAAAATTGAGCAGAAGATGCAACGGAAGAGAATGATGACATGAGAAGTGAGTCAACGGACTCGGTGCATTTGAGGGACGCGAAGCTATAAAAGAGTACATCGACAGATGAGAAGGACGCGCGATATTCTAAGGGATGAGGAGCCGAAGCGGAAGTCTACTCGAGAAGGTCGGAGTTGAGTTCGGGTGAGATTAACTCTGAATGACCGGTGAATCACCAAAGCGATCAAAGCCATAGTGGGAAAAAGTCAACTCTGAGTTGACCTTGTACAGGCGCCAGGACTCCGAGCACCCAAACCACCTTAATTTGCAACAGACGCCTCATTGTTGTGGATGACGTTTGGGACCACGTCAACAACACTCTAAGCGCCCAGACAAGGATAAAGTCTTATCTGTAGACCGTTGTGTAGCCGTTGTGAGCAGATGAGGCAATGCTAGGGGCGGCCAGACCAGGTCCAGGCGCCTAAAGTTGCCACGTCATCAAACAGCTATTTTCGACTAGTGGGCTATAAATAGAGCCCCAACCTTCTTAATTGTGAACTACACTTGTATTTGAATATCTACTTTCTGTTTTCATTTTCTGAGTTGTCAATCATTGTACTGTTGGTTGCAACTCGGAAAACCTATAGGTTCCACTGTACAAAAATTTTGTACAAAGGTCTGAACCTTTTCCTAGCTACCATGTGTTCTTTTAAATTAAATTTTGGATCGCCTGCGGAACTTAACACGTTTGATCCAAAACTTAATCTATTTGTTCTTTTAGGTTTTGACTTGGATCTCCTGCGGAATTTTACACGTTCGACCCAAGTCTCCTTAAGTTATTAATTCCATTAAATATTAATTTCCATAATTGGTTCCCAGTACTGACGTGGCGAGGCACATGGCCTTCTTGGATATGGGAGCAACCACCACCGACTAGACAAAACCTTTTATAGAAAGCTAATATTTAATTTCCTAAAATAACTTTAGGTTAACCAAAGAGAACAATCAAATCACAAGGAAAAGAAAAAAAAACAAAAGAACACAATATCGAAAAACATATTCGAAATTCTAGAACGTAAGCCTCTTGTATTTGGTATTATTTCCATAAATAACTAGCATGATGCGGAAAGAAAAATTACTAGTTATACCTTGTAGAAAAACCTCTTGATCTTCTACCGTATTCCTCTTCTAACCTCGGACGTTGTGTGGGCAACGATCTTCCGAGATGAGAAACCACCAACCACCTTCTTCTCCTCCTAGCTAGGTTCGGCCACAAAAGAAAAAGCTTCACCAAGGAGGAAAATCAAAACACTAACCAAGCTCCAAGAGATGCTAGCTTTCTCTCCTTCTTCTTCTTCTTCTCCAAGTAGTATCCGGCCACCACAAGAGCTCCAAGGAAGGGAGAGAGGTTCGGCCACCACAAGAGGAAGAGAGGGAGAGGATGGCCGGCCACACCAAGTAATAAAAGAGGGAGAGAAAATAATAGAGGTTGTGTCTCATGAAGGCACCCCTACGCCTTCTTTTATATTCCTTGGCCTAGGCAAATTAGGAAATTTAATTACAATAAAATTTCCTTAATTTTCCTTGACATGAATTAATTGAGAAAAATAAAATAAAATTTCCCAATCAACTTGTGATGGCCGGCCACAATCAAAAGAGCAATTTAGGAGAGTTTTAATCAACAAATTAAAACTTCCTAATTTGTTTCCGGAAATTTTAAAAAATAAAATTTCTCTTTAAAAATCTCTTCATGTTTAATAAAAGGAAATTTCTATAATTTTAATTTTATTAACATGTGAATAATTTTAAAGAGAAAATAAAACATCTCTCCAATCTACAAATAAGGAAAGAGATCTAATCTCTTTCTTTAATCTTTTATAGATCTTTTACAAGAGAGATATTTTAATTTTAATTCTCTTTAAATTATATCTTTCACATAATAATAAAAATTAAAATTAAATTTCTTTTTTAATTTAATTTGGCCGGCCCTACTAGCTTGGGTTCAAGCTAGGGTCGGCCACCCAATTTTATACCTAGGTCGGCCCTAGCTTGTTCCCAAGCTAGCTTGGCCGGCCCCTATTGGGTGGGTATAGAAGGTTGGTATAGGTGGGTATAGAACTCTATAAATAAGAGGCTACGATAGGGACCAAGAGGAGGAATTGATTTTGGTCTCCCGATAAAATTAAGCATCCCGTGTTCGCCCCGAACACACAACTTAATTTTATCAATGATAATTCATTCCACTAGAGAACTATCATTGAACTACCGCACCAATCCCAAATTACATTTTTGGGCTCCTTATTATGAGTGTGTTAGTCTCCCTGTGTTTAAGATATCGAATGTCCACTAATTAAGTGAGTTACTGACAACTCATTTAATTAATATCTAAGTCCAAGAGTAGTACCACTCAACCTTATTATCATGTCGGACTAAGTCCACCTGCAGGGTTTAACATGACAATCTTTATAAGCTCCTCTTGAGGACATTATCAACCTAGTATCTCTAGGACACAGTTTCCTTCTATAATCAACAACACAACTATAAGTGATACCATTTCCCAACTTATCGGGTTTATTGATTCATCGAACTAAATCTCACCCATTGATAAATTAAAGAAATAAATATCAAATATATGTGCTTGTTATTATATTAGGATTAAGAGCACACACTTCCATAATAACCGAGGTCTTTGTTTCTTCATAAAGTCAGTATAAAAGAAACGACCTCAAATGGTCCTACTCAATACACTCTGAGTGTACTAGTGTAATTATACAGTCAAGATAAACTGATACTTAATTACACTACGACCTTCTAATGGTTTGCTCCTTTCCATTTTGGTCGTGAGCTACTGTTTATAATTTATAAGGTACTGATAATATCATCTTCTGTATGTGACACCACATACTATATTATCTACAATATAAATTAATTGAACAACTACAACTAAATGTAGAAAATTTGACCAAATATGATTCTTTATTTATAATGAATGTTTACAAAGCTTAGGCTTTCAGTATACACTCCAACATGTACGAGGCTTCTCCGCCTCTGAGAAATTGCTCGAATAAGGAGTTTTGATAGTGCACTACATTCGTCTTGGATTAGCAATCTTCCCGATTACGGACCACGTATATTTGGTAGCATCGCTTAATTTTATGCAATTCATTACTATTTTTCTAACAAGTGTTTCTTAGTCAAAGTCAAAAGTTGCGAGAAAGATATATTTGTAATTTCAGGCAATTCACCCTCCTTTTCCGGCTGCACGAGACTAACAGTAAGTACCCCATGTTAATTTTGATATGATCAACCGAGTTAAGTTAGGTCATGTGTTGTTTTGATACCTTGTGTCTAAGTGTGCAGAGACTTAGGAACACAAGAAGTCAAGTGGAAGGCACGACGAGTGAGAAAGATGGCATGGGAAATGAGTTGACAGGTTCGGTGCATTCAAGATTTGAAAAGATGTGAAAGAGTATATCGGTGGACGAGAAGGACGCACAAAGCATTCAAGGGACGAGAAACCGGGGAGGGGGCCTGATCGCGGAGAAGGTCAGAGTTGAATTTAGGTGAGCTCAGCTTCAGATGACTGGAGAATCACCCAAATATGCGTGAGGAAGAGTTACCCGATTGGAGGTTAACTGGATACCCTAAAAAAGCTTGGAAGCGCCCTAAAGAAGCTTGGAGGCACCCTCACGCCTCTTAATAGAGGTGCCTTCATGGGGCTTGGAGGCTCCCTCGCGCCTCTTGGAGGTACCTTAGAGCTTCCATAGAGGCGCCTCTAATGAAAAGTAGTCGACTACCATTGAGAAGAGGATAATCTTTTATCCACTTAGAGGTGCCTTCAAAAAACTGTAACTTTTTCCAAAAGGCTATAAAAAGTCTCATGAAACTAGAAATTAATTAACAATTATTGTATTCAATTTCTTAGCTATTTTCAAAGACGGTAAGAGGTCACTCTGCCTTCACGAAGACGATCTTTAGTAAGCTTTTAACTATTTTAGATTAACAACTACCTAAGTTATAACAAACTAAATTCCTTAACTTACTTTCAGTTATTACTTTTATATTAATTATTTATGCTAAATTAATATAATATCCTTGCTAAGTTAGAAAGTAAGAGATTTTTCTAATTTATTTTTAGAACTATTCACCCTCTCATTGGTTGCCTCATCGGACCTTGGGATATTTTTTTTGTGTTTTTTTGTTTTGTTTCAAGAAATTGGTGATGATGTGATGATAAGGAGGGACCCACCTTGCGGGGGGTCGTCGCCACGGTGGAGGTCAAAGTCAAGGCGGTCAACGTTCTTATGCTAGCGGCCGGTCGGGCCAGTGGGCCACCCTACTGAGATAAAGAAGACCCGACCCAGTGTCACTCATGGCTCGGCCATACACCGAGCACCCGACGCTCAATAAAGGAATAAACACCAAGTATATGCAGAAGCATGTCGAGCGGCTAACCCTCTTGGCCTTATATCTATTTACAAGAACAGCGGAGCGGATCTATGACCGAGCATACCGCTCGGAAACAGAAGGGCAGCCGAGCGGTTAGTCTGCTCAGCCAGACAATGAACTCATCAGCCAGGACAGTGGGAGTAACAGCCGAACGACCTTCCCGCCCGGCCAGATAGTACACTCTGTTGGGGATCGGACGGCCAGCTTGAAGGGGGTTGGATAGACGGCGCCCCCAAATACTCGCTTCTTTCTACAACGTTGTTAGTATGCGCAGCGGAATTCTAATACAAACTACAAATATGAATACAAAGAAAGCTTAAGACAAGAATAAGAAATGCAAACCAAGCTACACAATCGTTTAACGTGGTTCGGAGATTAGGGCTCCTACTCCACGGTTGTCCGTAAGGTGGACGATCCCGATCCTTCGGTGGATTACTCCCCGGCAAACTCCGGCTAGCTCACGTAGCTCCTTGTGGGTGGAGAAACCTCACCACAACCCTCACAAGAACTCTTTTGACGCTAGGGCACAAGTAGACTACTAATAGAGATTAACCACCTCTATTTTGTCAACTCAAACCAAGCTCCCAAGCTTTGGTTTTATAGGCCACGGGTTGGAAAACCCCGCCTACCAGTCGACTGCTAAAACATGCAGTCGACTGCCCTCTATGAAAATTCGACCGTTACATCCCAACGGCTCGATTTCACACATTCTGCTCCCTGCCAGTCGACTGTCCCAGTCGACTGCACCAGTCGACTGCTAAAACATGCAGTCGACTGCTACAGTACTGCTACAGTAGCGCTACAGTACTGCTACAGTAAAACCCTAAAAACTAAGATTTTACTTCGAGTACAATCTCTCGTGCACTCGTACCCTCACCCTTATGACTCACTTGATGCTTCCTTTGCAGCTTTGACCTTTTACCTTCAAGCCTACTTCCTTTGGCTCTCGTCCCTCGGATGCATTCAAGCCCGCGGCTCGTCCCCAATGCCATCCTTCGCGTATGCCTCGAAGTCGCTACCCTCGGCCCTTGTCCTCGCTGCCTTGTCCATGGTCCCTCAGATGCTCCATCCTTCACCAGACCCGAAGCCATCAACCTGAGTCACATGTGTATCCTGCAAACCTGCACAACTCAAATACACATATCAAATACAAGGGTGAACCTAACTTAAACCCTTTGCCCAAACACCAAAACACATGGTCGCACGGACCATTGGGATTGCTCCAACAATCTCCCCCTTTTTGGTGTTTGGCAATACGTTTAAGTTAGGGAAAACAAATAGCAAATAAACATGCTAATACATACAATGGACTTACGATGCCAAGGCTACACACTTGGACTTACTCCGCCGAATGGTCTTACGATGCCAAGGCTACACACTTGGACTTACAACGCCGAATGGTCTTACGATGCCAAGGCTACACACTTGGACTTACAACGCCGAATGGACTTACGTTGCCAAGGTTACACACTTGGCAACCGCCGTAACAATGCATCATGCATTTGAACCTATCCCAAGGCTCTCCCTACACCTACGCTCCCCATGAGCTAGGATTTTTACAACGGGCTTTTTAAGAACCTATCCCAAGGCTCCCCCTACGCAAAGGCACTTTCAGGTTTTCCCAACGGCTAAACCTTACTTCTCCCCCTTTGCCTAACATCCAAAAAGTCCTCCAACAATATCCCAATTGTTGAAAACTTGTCATTCCAATTGACCCTAAACTTGTGTATTTATCCCCCATGGATTTCATACACTTGTATGAGTTGACTTGGTCAAAATCCAGTGCTGAAAACAATTTCAGACTGGTATCAGTCGACTGCAAGAAGTGCCAGTCGACTGGTCGCTACTGGTTGAGCGAACAGAATGCTTCTGTTTCCAGCCAGTCGACTGCAACTTTTAGCAGTCGACTGGTGCAGTCGACTGCTAAAACTAGCAGTCGACTGGCACAGTTTTTCAGCATTTTTCAGCATTTCTGACCCAATTCCAGAAATGCACCAATAATTCCACAGACCTCCAAAAATCCCCAAATTTTGTGGAGAGGTATGTTTTACCCATGTCTACTTGGGAAAAATACATTCAAAAATGTATCTATCACCAATCCCAAGATTGACACAAAACTCAAAACTAGCTAAAAAGTTCAATTGAACCTTGACCTAAAGTCCTAGTTTTGGCTTCCTCTTGATGTATTTGTCCATATTAACCCACAATGCATCCCTAGCATTGGTTTATATGGCATTTATACATCCAAAACCAATTTTCATGCTATATGACCCCAATTGTCATATTTCTTGCATGAAACATAAACTAATTGTGCCAAAACCCTAGGTTTGAGACTCAAGTCCGTCTCCAAACCACTTGGCACATTCCATGGCTTGTCTAGACTCCCAAGTAAAACCCCCTTGAGATCCATTGGCCATGGGTCCCAAATTGTCTCTTAGAGCTCCCCCTAGAGCTCTTAGCCTTAGCCACCTCCCTAGGTGACTCATCCACAATGGCTAGGCCACATCGGTCCACCCCCGGTGACACTTGGCCTACAAACGTAACTTTCTTAACCTTGGACACCTTATCCTTGGTTAATTTCTTCTTACCATTAAATGACTTTCCCTTGCCATTAATTGACTTCTCCTTGCTATAGTCATATGCAACCCTAGCATAAGACTTTCCCTTAGCCTTGGAGACCTCTCCCTTGCCATGATCATTTGCCACCCTAGCATATGAACTCTCATTGGCCTTGGAGGGACTAGATCGGTATCCCAAGCCCGATCTATCATTGTTGGGTCTTTGGCTACCCAACATCATCCTTAATTCCTTAGATCCAACATTGAATCTCTTAAGGAATTGTTCCAACTTATCAAGCTTTCCCCTTAAAGCTTGATTCTCCTTCTCTAGGTTTCTAACCCTAGAGTTAATTTGTCCAAATTGGACATTCCTAGACCTACCCTTCCTAGGCATGTGTCTCCCCTTCTTGGGATTAATGCCTTGGGTCTCCCTAGGTCTATTGTTTCTAGATTTTTCATGCATAGATTTCCTAGGGTTTTGATCTACATTAACCCTATTCCTATCATGATATTTAAATCCAAAATTTTGCATGGGCATACAATGATAATCACAATCATTTCTCCTAGCATGCATGGGAACATGAAAATTTGAATTGCATTTCAAATTAGGGTATACCTCCCTTACCCTTGAAGCTCCCCCTTGACTTGAGCTCCTCTTCTTCTTCTCCCACTTCTTTAGATGCTCCAACTTCTTAAACTCTCCCTTCCTTGAGCATCTTGTGTGGTAGTGTCCAAGTTCTCCACACGTGAAGCATCTAATGTGCTTCTTCTCCTTCTTCTTCCTACAACTCAAATTAGATTCTAAAGGAATTGAATTGAGTTTAGGAGATACCTTCTTCTTACTCATTGGACACCTACTCTTGTAGTGTCCCTTCTCATTACATCCGAAGCAAATTATGTTGTTCTTTGACTTCACTTCGATGGAGGTGCTTGCTATGTTTACTTCCAAGACTTCATCTTCTTCACTTGTCTTGGAATCTTCTTCAATTCTTGAGGATGTAGATGATACCTCATCTTCCTTCTCCTCCTCGGATATTGAGCGTGACTCAACTTCCGTTTGCTCCACCTCCTCTTCTTGAGCTACTAAACCCAACTCCTTGGGCTCCACATCCGATTGGTCCTTCTTCTCCTCTTGGACCACTTCATCACTTTCTTCGGATTTTTCTTCTTCTTCTTGTGTAGGCAAAAATTCCTCCCATGGAAATTTCTTCACTTTACTCCACAATTCATGGGCGTTCTCATATTTACCTACACCACTTATCACATTAGGAGGCAATAAATCAATTAAAATTGCTATTACCTTTGAGTTTGCCTTCGATCGTGAGGTTTGCTCCTCCGTCCAATGTCGTGTTCGGAGCTTCTTCCCTTTCTTGTCTTTAGGGAATTCAAATGGCTCTTCCACCACCATCATTGTGTCCCAATCTGTCTCGAAGAAGTTCTTCATCTTCACCATCCAAAAGGTGATATCCCATAAGCTTCCTCCTTCGAACTTTGGCGGATCTATCAAGCCGGTCATCTTTGCTTCCTCGGCGGTTAGTCCGACGGAGAACGGCCTTGCTCTGATACCACTTGTTGGGGATCGGACGGCCGGCTTGAAGGGGGTTGGATAGACGGCGCCCCCAAATACTCGCTTCTTTCTACAACGTTGTTAGTATGCGCAGCGGAATTCTAATACTAACTACAAATATGAATACAAAGAAAGCTTAAGACAAGAATAAGAAATGCAAACCAAGCTACACAATCGTTTAACGTGGTTCGGAGATTAGGGCTCCTACTCCACGGCTGTCCGTAAGGTGGACGATCCCGATCCTTCGGTGGATTACTCCCCAGCAAACTCCGGCTAGCTCACGTAGCTCCTTGTGGGTGGAGAAACCTCACCACAACCCTCACAAGAACTCTTTTGACGCTAGGGCACAAGTAGACTACTAATAGAGATTAACCACCTCTATTTTGTCAACTCAAACCAAGCTCCCAAGCTTTGGTTTTATAGGCCACGGGTTGGAAAACCCCGCCTACCAGTCGACTGCTAAAACATGCAGTCGACTGCCCTCTGTGGAAATTCGACCGTTATATCCCAACGGCTCGATTTCACATATTCTGCTCCCTGCCAGTCGACTGTCCCAGTCGACTGCACCAGTCGACTGTCCCAGTCGACTGCACCAGTCGACTGCTAAAACATGCAGTCGACTGCTACAGTACTGCTACAGTAGCGCTACAGTACTGCTACAGTAAAACCCTAAAAACTACTCGTACCCTCACCCTTATGACTCACTTGATGCTTCCTTTGCAGCTTTGACCTTTTACCTTCAAGCCTACTTCCTTTGGCTCTCGTCCCTCGGATGCATTCAAGCCCGCGGCTCGTCCCCAATGCCATCCTTCGCGTATGCCTCGAAGTCGCTACCCTCGGCCCTTGTCCTCGCTGCCTTGTCCATGGTCCCTCAGATGCTCCATCCTTCACCAGACCCGAAGCCATCAACCTGAGTCACATGTGTATCCTGCAAACCTGCACAACTCAAATACACATATCAAATACAAGGGTGAACCTAACTTAAACCCTTTGCCCAAACACCAAAACACATGGTCGCACGGACCATTGGGATTGCTCCAACACACTCATCCAAGCAAATAGTGAAAACTCGATCCAAGCGGCTATCTCGCCCGGCCCAGTAAAAGACACAATGCTAGCTAGAGAATTTTGGGAGCAAGTGCCGCTGACAGGCGGCATGGTCGACAGCTAGGTCAGATAGAAGATCGTACGGCGAAAGCTTCTACTGTCACTTCAGAGATATGTTCGGCTCGTTAAGGTATTGTGTCAGGAACACTTTACTGATACGTCTTTTCAAAAAATACATTAGGAAGCGTGCATGCCTTGAGAAGTGTGCATGCCTTGGGAATCATGCACGCATGATACAGGGACTCTATATAAAGGGGGTCCAAGCTTCGTCGGAGGTATGCGCATATTACTGTTGCTGTTACTATCCACTTGCTTTCCTTCTTGCTCTACTGCTTCAACATTGTCGGTGACTGACTTGAGCGTCGGAGGGTCAACGCCGAAGGCCTCTTCCTTGGCTCGGCACTGATGTAGTTGTGGTTGCAGGTTAAAGAGGATTCCACGCGCAGTCAGCAGGACCGCCACATCCCTAATATCTATCGCCTCGACTCTCGAATAGGATCAGATGACTATGAGAACTAGACGAAGATCATGGATTTCGACAGTAAAACCATAAATGTAGCTATTCAAAATATCCACCATGACGTGGATATGGTTTAGGGAAAGTGAGGAAATAGGAGGAAAGGGAGGGGCAGTTTGGGAAAATGAGGAGATAGGGTTTTAAGAGGGTACTGTAGCATGCGAGGAGTGAGAGGGTTTTTTGGTTCATGTTTTCGCCACCTCCAACTCCTGCTCCTTCCCTCTCTTGCTCCTCGCCAGCGCCGACGCCGACCG
This sequence comes from Zingiber officinale, assembly GCF_018446385.1. Taxonomy (NCBI): domain Eukaryota; kingdom Viridiplantae; phylum Streptophyta; class Magnoliopsida; order Zingiberales; family Zingiberaceae; genus Zingiber; species Zingiber officinale. Next base: position 126,962,856 of record NC_055997.1, read on the forward strand.
CCGGCCTCCACCACTCCTCCCTCTCCTTCTCTTTCTCTCCACCTCCTGTGTAGCGGCCGCCGCACGGGAGAGTGCCGATGGCGTGAAGGACTAACACCAGCAGCCACAGTTGCGCTCCGACAACGCTCCTACTTGCCTCCTCGTCGCAGCGGCCGACCATCACCGCCGGCGAGGCATGCCCCTGACTCTCCTTCCCGCCAAGCATTGGACGCCTCATTTTCTTCAAGCCGCCGCACCTCTTCTTCCTCCTCGCGATCCCGCCGTCGGCCACTGCTCCCTCGCTTTCTCTCTCACTCTCAAGTCTCTCCCCCTCCCCCTCGCGCCTCAACCCACGGGATTGACTCGCCGGAGCAGGAGCAGCAGCGGAGCCGCCCCTCTCTCTCCTTCCTCTCGTCGGCAGCATTCCTGCCTCCTCCTCTCCTCTCGCCGGAGCTGCAGCCGAGCTACCACCTTTCCCGTGCTCATGCACACCGCTACCGAGGCCAAGACAGAACCATCTCCTCTTTCCCGGTCCATACGCAGCAGCTTCTCCCGCCGGCAGTCATCGGGCACTGCGGTCCTGCTCGCCGACGCCGCTTTCGACTCTTCACGCCTTTGTGTGCTATGCCTTCCCTAACCAGCAGCCCCCCACGCGCCCAACAGTCCACGTGTCGGCCGTCCTTACGTCGATTTCGTCTCGGCTTCGATTTCATTTCGCTATGTGTCGGCCTTCATGCCGTTATCTCGTTCTAGTTTCATGTGTTGTGGTGGTGTAGCCTTTGTGCCTTGGTTATTGTTGAGTGTCACTGATTTGACCGTATTCTGCTCATGTCGTCAGTTCCCGGCCTGCGTGTCGATATTAGTTCCCGGCCTGCGCACCGATATTAGTTCCCGGTCTGCGTACCGGTGTCTTATCCCGGTCTGCGTACCGATCTCGTGTCCAGGTCTACGTACCGGTATTATATCCCGATCTGCAGCTCATCTTCCGGGTCAGTGCATCGTTCAGCGTCTCGTCGTCAGATCTAGCTCTCTATCCTGATCGGAGTCATCCACTCTTCCGGGTCGTGACAACTCGAGCCGCGTCCCATCGGAGGGCGCCCCCCTGGGCCAGGGTACATTTTCCGTTCATATTCCATACGCATTTCATTATTTTATAGCTTAGTCTTGTACTCATGTATTCGTTGGATCTTCCTCAAGCATCGGGGTACCGGGGGCCGGGTCAACCCGATCGCTGGCTGCAGGTAGCGTTGACCAGTGTACTTCCGAAGACTTGGTCAACACGGGAGCCATCTCAGCACACCCCCCTCCGGGATGTCACGATTCTGTCAACATTCTTGCCACCTCACCCCGACGGTCCGTCTTACTCAGCTTCCGGAGGGGATCAATTTGGCACCGTCTGTGGGAACACAACAACCTGTTCTGGAACGTGAAGATGGACGACGTCGGGAGGTTCTTTGCTATTATCACAATCCCGGAGGATTTCGACGCATATATTATCTTCTATCCTCACGCCATCGGTATTCGGGAGTCGAGGGATCGAGTGGAGCTATAGCTGGCTGACAGGTTAGTTTTTCCATTATGTTTTTTCCCTGACTCCACGGGTATTCGGGAGTTAAGGGACCGGGACAAACCCTTAGCCGGTTGGCACGACTTCCCAATCAGGTATGCTACAAGCTATGCTCCCTTTTTACGATTATAAGAACCGATATAACTCCCTGATAGGAGAGTAAGATCCTAGCTCCTTGATCAAAGACTAGGGCCTTCGATTCTTGATCGTACACTAGGGGCCCAGCTCCCCACACATACATTTGGGACACAGCTCCCCGCTCATATACTAGGGACACAACTCCCCGATCATTGACTCGCGGTACCACTTCACGATCAGGATCTAGGGGTCTCACTCTTTGATTACAAGCTAGGGGCCTTACTCTCCAATCAGGGACCAAAAGCCCAGCTCCCCGGTCAGGTGTGCTACAGGCTTTGCACCCTTCACCATGACGCTCTGCATCCTCTTATTGCTACAGGCTCTGCATCCTTCACCATGAGGCTCTGCATCCTCTTATTGCTACAGGCTCTACACCCTTCACCATGAGGCTCTGCATCCTCTTATTGCTACAGGCTCTGCACCCTTCACCATGAGGCTCTGCACCCTTTACCATGAGGCTCAACATTCTCTTATTGCTATATGCACTTCACTCTATTATTATTATATGCTCTGCATCCTTCACTTGTTGTGCAATCTCTTACATCTACAGGTGTCGCTCTCTTCACCCACGGTGCTCTGCTTCCTTCTATGGCTATGGGTTCTGCTCCCTTATATTGGCTTCGCATGTAACGACCCAATTTTCCCTATTTCAAGTTCTAAAAGTCCATAAAAATATTTGGAAATACTTTTAAAATATTTTAGAGATTTTTAGGAATTTTTAGAGTATTTTTACGTAATTTTTGGAGGTCGTTTAGTAGGGTTACAAAAAGAAAGAAGTTTTTAAAAAAAAAATGTTGAAGGTGAGATTCGAACCCACGATCTCGGGTCGGACTGACCCAAGCAAAACCGGCCCAACCAGCTGAGCTACACAGTTTTTATTAATTATATACGGAGCGAAATATATATATGTAGTAGTTGGAACGTTTAAGATAAATTGGAATTAAAAGTGCGCGGCTGAGGGATTAAAGCCGAGACTCGTTGATTCGGTAAAAGGTCGGCCAACCAACTGTGTTAGCGGGCATTTGTTATTAAAGAAGGAGAAAAATTCCACTTAAGCTATAGTTGGAAACGAAAATAACCTTGAGTATAAGTTTTAAATCCTTTTCCTAAAACCTAAAAAATTTCTCTCATAATTCCTCCTCTCCCTCACGAACGGCGTCGGGGCCGATTCTGCCCGAGTGAAGGAAAACGAAGACGACTTAGGGCACGTCTCCGGCGGCCGACGAGCATCGTTTTCCGGCCGGTCTTCACCCGTACGTGACCACCTTGACGAGAGGAGCTCGGAAACGCAAAGAAGCCGCTGGGATTCTCATCTATCCGAAACCCTAGATCTCCCTTTTCCGGCTATGAGTTCAAGAACACGATGTGAGTTGCTTCTCACCTGCAGTAGGAGTTGTTCCGCGAGTTTTGATTTGCGAATGAGCTCTGATTTGGTGTTTCTGCGCCTTCCTGTTGTTCGGCTAGTTTTCTTTTGGTTCCTGCGATTTTGGGTGTTGCTGCCGTGGGTTTCAAAGAAGTATCAAGAGATGGTTTAATTTAATTGAGTATCTAGATTGAATTGAATAACAAGAAATAGTTACATATATGTGCAGTTGTATATAGTTCGGTATCTTAAAAGATTTTGGAGCATGTTTCATGAAGCTTGTATTATTCTTTGTTTGCTGCCGTGAAACCAAAAGGAAGAAGAGAAGAATTGGTTTAGGTTAGGCATGATGAACAGTTACAAAATTTAGGTTTCTGGTAGCAATTTATCCTATTAGCAGCACATTGGTATCCTTTTTGGCTGTCTACTGTGGTTTTTATGAAGTAATTAAACCTTGAATTGTTCCTTACCAATCTGATTAGGTATAATTGGAAATTTTAGGTCGCTTTACAATAAGGGTTAAGCTAAGAAGGTGTTATTAAAGGTTGTTTTAATTTTACAGCAAAAAGAAGTTGATGCTTCATCTTTGGTTGTCAATGCTTTTCAAATTGTGCTAGAATAAATTAGATAATTGTGGCATAATCTACAACCTAAATGTAGCATTCCAGTTTTAGTTACCCTTGGCCACCTTAGGCACTTGAGCAGTTTTATTTGTGTTATTTAGAGGGCACGAACAACCTTTAGTTTGAGTACATAGTATTAGTTCTATTTGCTAATAATTAAGCATGATTAGTTTAACATGAGCAGTTTTATTTTAGAATAGGTTTTATTTGCTAATTTAGCATGATTAGTTTTCTTGATTCATATGTGTTGTAGCATGCTTAGAGAGCACAGTTTGTTTCCAGGTTTTAATCATAACCATGTGCTTAGTTGAAAATTTGTATTCCAGGAAATACCCTAGATTATTCAGATGATATGCTCATAGTATGCAAATTTTAGTGCTTTATTATTAGATATACATGAGCAGATTTTCTAGATTCCATTGCATGCCTGGTAGATGAATTTGTTTTACTTTCACAGCATGCTTAAGTCCTCATTACTACTTGCTTAGTTGGGATATTTCACAGTTTGATCTTCTATAGCATTTCTAAGCATTTCTTAAATTGCATGCTTAGCTTTACTTTCACAGCAGGTTTAAGATGATTTATTTCCCTTTGCCATTAGATGTGCACGGTGATACTTTTTAGTCTCTTTTGCTATTAGAATATCTTGAGCATGTAATTATTAGTTCTTTGTTATTACATGATCATGAGCTTCTGTCTTTAAGAACTATAAGCAAGAAAGACTAAGGTCTAGACTTGATTTCAATTCCAGAATATTGAATATCAAAAGCGCACACAAGGTGTTTGCTTAAATGCCAAGTAAGGGCAAGTATAAAGAAGTTATAAAGAAAGTATTTTACTTTTTAAAGGGCATGTACCGGACACAAGGTCCAAGGGATGGGCTCCAAGTTGCCCCTAGGCACAAGGCCTAGAAGTATCTTAGTAGTTTCGGGATTAGCTACCTCGATTCTTATTAAGAATGCGCGCAAAGTGGTACAATGCCGGGCCCAAAAGAAGTTTATTATTATTTTGAAGTATTAAAGTATAAGTTTTGAAACAAATGAAACAAGCTTCAAATATGTTTAGAATTAGAAAGTTTAGTTTCTTGTTATTTGAAGCATGCAGTAGTAGTTTTATTTGTTTCTTGCTATTAGATTATTCAGCGTGTTTAGTTTTATTTGCTTTCAGCATGCTGTTATAGCTTTATTCTTATGAGTCTGTTTAGCTTTACATGTTTAGTAGTTTTACATGTTTAGTATGCTTCTTTTATTGGTTTATGAGCATAATTAGCTATACAATGATTAGCATTTCAGTTAGCATGATTTCCTTTGCTATTTATGAGCATGAGTAATTTTATATGTTAGCATTCAGTTTTAGCATGTTTTTATTTATATACATGCATATCGAGTTTTTGTGAGTAGATAGCGCTCACTAAGCTTTATGCTTATAGACTGTACTTCCTCCTACTGCAGATAAAGGAAAGGAAAAGATTTAGCAAGGAAGGCGACAAGGTGGTGGTGATGAAGGTGTGTGATGGCTAGACTATGGGGAGATCAAGAGTTTGCTAAGGAATTATTAAGACATTTCTGTTTAGAGTTCTTTAGTTTTCTTTTAATGCTATTATGAGTCAATATTGTATTTAAGTTTATTCCGCGTTTGTAGTTGAGTTCTATTGACGGAGTGATATTGATGTTTGCTATTGATAGGGTAGTTTCTTTCTTTTATTTGTGATATTATACTGCGTGGTTGTGAAGATATATGTTCCAGCCGGCTGTGGCTGAGTATATTATGCTTGTATTATGGGAAATGGTCACCGGTACAGGGGAGATTTTGTCGAAATTTTTCAGTAGGGTTTTCCTAGAGATTTTTAATAAACCGGTTAAGTAGAGTAGTAGATAAGTAACGGTCACTCTTAGAGAGTAGTAGTAGTAGTAAGAAGGGTGGTCGTTACATCGCGCTCTTTATCTTCTCCACTCACTCCACGGGTATTTGGGAGTTGAGGAACCGAGATAGATCCTCAGTCGGCTGACACCACTCCACGATCAGGTATGATACGCGATCAGGTATGACAAAGGCTTTATTCCCTCATGTTGCTACAGGCTTTGCTTCTAGGGGCTTCTGGGCTTATACTCCCCCGTTCGGGGTCGAGATATCACCACTGGTCTTGGACCAGAGTATTACCACCAGTCTTGGATCGGAGTCTTGCTAATGATCTCTCGATCGGGCGGTCAGACCAATTCCCGGTCGGGCCTCCAGATCAATTCCCGGTCGGGCCTCCAGATCAATTCCCGGTCGGGCCTTCAGATCAATTCTTGGTCGGACCTCCAGATCAATTCCTGGTCGGGCCTCCAGATCAATTCTAGGTCAGGCCTTCATATTGCTTTTTTGTCAGGCCTTAAGATTGTTTCCCGATCAGGTCTCTAGATCGAGTCCTAGTCAGATCTTTAGATCAAGTCCTGGTCAGATCTTCAGATCAATTCCTGGTCAGACCTCCAGATCAATTCCTGGTCAGACCTCCAAATTAATGCCTGATCAATTCCTGGTCAGATTTCCAGATCAATTCTTGATCAGATTTCCAGATCAATTCTTGGCCAGGTCTCCAGATTAAGTACTGGTCAGACCTCCGGATCACCACCCGGTCGGGATTCCAGACTCTCGCCCCAGTGCGAGTTATAAGTGAGCATTGCTCTCACGCGCAACCCCCCAACGACCGAAGCTGCTCGGTCGGCTGTCCCAGACTCTCGCTCCAGTGCGAGTTATAAGTGAGCATGCTCTCACGCCCAACTACCGAGCTGCTCGGTCGGCTGTCCCAGACTCTCGTCCCAGTGCGAGTTATAAGTGAGCATGCTCTCACACCCAACGACCGAGCTGCTCGGTCGGTGATAACCATGATTTTACTACATTATTTTAATTCATAATGCATGTTTTTATTGGACTATTCACAGCATAATCTCACATTTAAATTACATTTCATAATTTGCATGTGATCTTGGACTTAATTGTAAATTAGCATATTTTCATGGTATTTTGGTGCTAATATTTGTTTATTATTTTGTAGACATCAAAAGGGTCATGGACCCGATCAGATTGGACCACACTTGAGCTCAAATCTAGGGCAAAATGAGGCGATCAAGACCTAGATCGATTTGGACCGTCCGTTGAAGATTGGAGAGATCTGGGCCATCCGTCAAGCATCTAGTCCATCCGACCTAATGAGGAGTAGATCTGGACCGTAGATGAAGATCAGTACTGTTGGATCGGATTTTAGGTTATTTTCCACCGTTGATCGAGCTCCGAAGTATCTCAGCCGTTGGATCGAATCTGAGGAGATTTAAAAGGCCGCGTGAGAAGCTACAGTGCTCGGGCTCAGGCGTTCGCGATTTTGGTTACAGTGTTTCTTCTTCCTCACAGCGTCGGACGCAACTCCCATTCCCGATTCCAGATCCAGATCTTCCTCTTCTTCAACGACGACGATCTTGAGCTTCCGGCGTCCATCTTTCGGCGATCAGAGAGTGTTGAGGGAGGTTTCTCGGTGCGTCTCGGCTCTGTTCCACCGCCGCGATCTTGTTTGAGGGAGGTTTCTCGGACAACGATTTTCGCATCTAACTGAGCTCAAAGGGAGGTTTCTTTGAGTCTTAGATCCGTTTCCGTTCTCCATTCCGCAGCAAAACTTCGATGAATTGGCCATTTGATCCGGTTTGCACATTCACAGAGTCAAGCTCTGTTTCTTCAGTTGTTGGGATTATCAGGCGATTAGGAGTTTGAGGGGAGGTTTCCAAGGACGATGAGCATCTACTGGTAATAGTTGGAAGTTTGGTGATAGTTGTTGGGTGTTGAGGGGAGGTTTCCGATGCACCTTTGTTTTCACAGCAGAGTGAAGAATTTTGAGTTCTGGATTTGAATGTGGAATGCTTTAGGGTTTAGATTTCTTTATTTTTTAGTCTTTGAATTGTGCTCGACCTTCTCAGATCTTCAGATCTGAATCCTTACATTGCAATTTCATTCTTGTTTGAGTTTTTGTAATTCCAATTTCAATTTCTGTTTGCAACCCCGACCTTGATGAACTTTTGCAATTGATTTCTTTTCGATTTAGACTTTGTAAAATTGTTTACTGTTAGTATGTAGGTTTTAGGTTATTTAGTTAGCAATTTAGTAATTAAGACAATCAATCTTTGAGGCTATGATCTTGTTTAGTGTTGGTTGCTTATTCTGATGTTTGGATTGTTTACCTCTATTCTTTGTTATTGAGAACGAATTTCTTGAGATTAATTGTTGATTGTGATTGAGTATAGAAGATTTGGTGATAGAGTTGAGTTTTAACTTTGAATATGATGGTGATGGAATGTTAGGTTTGGTTCTTGAAATTGCAATAAGATTTTGAATGTAATGTGGTTAGATGAAAATGAACTTTCTTTGATGCTATTCTTGGCTTAGTTGAAATTATATTTTGATGAGAATCAATTCTAGAACACTCTCACATATTTTGCTAGTAACCCTTGGAAAAAAAATACGACTTGTGACTAGTTGCTACAACGCTTGTATTAATTTTAATGAGTTTCAATTTTAATTAATTTGATGTGCCACGTGACATGAAAATGACTAACACCAAATTTTCATGCCCAACTACCGAGCTGCTCGGTCGGCTGTCCCAGACTTTCGTCCCAGTGCGAGTTATAAGTGAGCATGCTCTCACGCCTAATGACCGAGCTGCTCGATCGGCTGTCCCAGACTCTCACCCCAGTGCGAGTTATAAGTGAGCATGCTCTCACGCCCAACGACCGGCAGGTCGGGTCCAAGACTCCCATCCCAGTGCGAGTTATAAGTGAGCATGCTCTCACGCCCAACGACCTCTCGGTCGGCGCTCATCACTCACTCGCAGTTCTGCATGACACTCATCACACTCGCTTTACTCGCCGCTCTGCCCGGCACTCAGCTCCCACGTTCTGCTCATTGCTGTTGCTCGGTTGGCATTCATCGCTTCACTCGCCGCTCTGCTCAGCACTCATCGTGCACGTTTCGCCGCTCTGCTCGGCACTCATCCTTAGCGCTTCGCTTACCGCTATGGCTGGGTCGACACTCATCGCTTACTTGTCGCTCTGCTCGACATACTCGCCCCGCTCGTCGCTCTGCCCGACGCTCGCCATTCGTATTTTTCTCGTCGCTGTTGCTTGGCCGTTTGCTCGATCACTCGATGATACCACTCGGCTACTCGTTTTACGCCGGTCGGCCTATCACTTAATGTTTTTTCTCGGTTACGCACTTGACATCGCTCGCTCGGTCTTATTCCTCCATATAGGCATTCTCTCGGTTTCTCGGTTGACACTTTTCGGTCACCCGGTCGTGATTTATTGTCATCCGAGCACGTGCTCGACCTCGCTCGTCCATCATCTTTCGACTCGCTTGACCTTTTTGGTCACTCGATCGTCATTTTTCAGGTCGCACTCATGGCCTTGCTCGTCGGTCCGTCTCTCTCTATAGCCCGGCCGTGACTTATTATCGCTAGGTCGGCACATGCTCGATCACGATCATGATTTTGTGCATCTGTCATTTCTCTTTATTGTCAGGTCGCGATTCGTTGTCACTCGATCGGCACTCGCTCAATCACACTCTTTATCGCCAGGTCGCGATTCACTATCGCTCGACATTCGCCATATCGCTCTTTCGACACTCGCTCGATATGTCTTTTGTCGCTCGGTCAACGCTTATTCTTTTCGTCGCTCTGCCAGGTACCCGTCGTCCACAGCTACTCGTTCGACGTTATGTGACAACCTCGCGATATGATTTTGCATTCAGTAGCGATTCCGTGTTTCATTTGGCTGGGTCTAGTCAGTCGGACTGGCGCCTCCTTCGACTAGACTTAAGGGGAGGCTTGTGACGTGGATATGGTTTAGGGCAGGTGAGGAAATAGGACGAAAGGGAGGGGCAGTTTGGGAAAATGAGGAGATAGGGTTTTAAGAGGGTACTGTAGCATGCGAGGAGAGAGAGGGTTTTTTAGTTACGTTCGTGTTTTCGCCGCCACCAACTCCTGCTGCTTCCCTCTCTTGCTCCTCGCCGGCGCCGACGCCGACCGCCGGCCTCCACCACTCCTCCCTCTCCTTCTCTTTCTCTCCACCTCCTGTGTAGCGGCCGCCGCACGGGAGCGTGTCGATGGCGCGAAGGACTGACACCAGCAGCCACAGTTGCGCTCCGACCACGCTCCTACTTGCCTCCTCGTCGCAGCGGCCGACCATCACCGCCGGCGAGGCATGCCCCTGACTCTCCTTCCCGCCAAGCATTGGACGCCTCATTTTCATCAAGCCGCCGCACCTCTTCTTCCTCCTCGCGATGTCGCCGCCGGCCACTGCTCCCTCGCTTTCTCTCTCGCTCTCAAGTCTCTCCCCCTCCCCCTCGCGCCTCAACCCACGGGATTGACTCGCCGGAGCAGGAGCAGCAACGGAGCCGCCCCTCTCTCTCTCTCCTTCCTCTCGTCGGCAGCATTCCTGCCTCCTCCTCTCCTCTGGCCGGAGCTGCAGCCGAGCTACCACCTTTCCCGTGCTCATGCATGCCGCTGCCGAGGCCGAGACAGAACCATCTCCTCTTTCCCGATCCATACGCAGCAGCTTCTCCCGCCGGCAGTCATCGGGCACTGCGGTCCTGCTCGCCGACGCTGCTTTCGACTCTTCACGCCTTCGTGTGCTATGCCTTCCCTAACCAGCAGCCCCCACGCGCCCAACAGTCCACGTGCCGGCCGTCCTTACGTCGATTTCGTCTCGGCTCCGATTTCATTTCGCTATGTGCTGGCCTTCATGCCATTATCTCGTTCCAGTTTCATGTGTTGTGGTGGTGTAGCCTTTGTGCCTTGGTTATTGTTGAGTGTCACTGATTTGACCATATTCCGCTCCTGTCGTCAGTTCCCGGCCTGCGTGTCGATATTAGTTCTCGGCCTGCGCGCCGATATTAGTTCTCGGTTTGCGTACCGATGTCTTATCCCGGTCTGTGTACCGATCTCGTGTCCCGGTCTACGTACCGATATTATATCCCGATCTGTAGCTCGTCTTCCGGGTCAGTGCATCGTTCAGCGTCTGGTCGTCAGATCCAGCTCTCCATCCTGATCGGAGTCATCCACTCTTTCGGGTCGCGACAACTCGAACCACGTCCCATCGGAGGGCACCCCCCTGGGCCAGGGTACGTTTTCCGCTCATATTTCATACGCATTTTATTATTTTATAGCTTAGTCTTGTACTCATGTATTCGTTGGATCTTCCTCGAGCATCGGGGTACCGGGGGCCGGGTCAACCCGGTCGCTGGCTGCAGGTAGCGTTGACCAGTGGACTTCCGAAGACTTGGTCAACACGGGAGCCATCTCAGCACACCCCCCTCCGGGATGTCGCGATTCAGTCAACATTCTTGCCACCTCACCCGACGGTCCGTCTTACTCAGCTTCTGGACAGGATCACACCAGATATGAACCAAGTGCTCCCAACAACCGCCCCAAAGGTTAGGGACCATATCAACAACAGCATGGTTCCAAAACTCTACTGATGTACATTTTCTTACACAAGATCTTTCCATTCTAAGCTGTAAACAATTTGTGTTATCTGCACTGTTATTATTGCAACTGTCAATCCTATGTTTGACTGAAAAGGTCTATAATTGTGTTATACCTAGCTAACGGCTATCAGAGAAACAAACATGGGTCTGAACTCCTTTAACAGTATGCTTCGAGAAACAAACATGCATCAGACGTGAATGTTTCCCATTTGGAGCTGCATGTAGAGCAATTACAAATTGCAATTACATCCATCCAGATCTTGCCTATAAGTTTTCCTAATTCAGAAAAAGCTGAATCATTTTATTAGGGAAGATGCTCATGGTTTACAGGAGTATCATTGTAACATTAGCTTTGTCAAACTTACATCCGCTAGCTGTATGGGAGTTGAAAATATTGGCATGTCAAAAAAAAGAGATGGGTACAGTAACTATACAAAGTGTCAAGGTTAAACTGGTATGCTGATTTTGTTAATCTTATTCAAGATATTTTTCTTTTACGAACTCTACAGGGAGTTCAAAAGCATCGACTTCCATGAAGTAGGCCTTCTGGTTCTCAAGAAATTCAGCACCAGGTTCCTCATCATATCGCTGCTTCTGTTAAAGGATGAGGTAATGCATGATATTCAAAACCGGAAGATGGATTGCAACCTAAATTAATAATTGACATCAAGTTATCTATGAAAAATAATTACCCGTCATGAAAACAGGAAAAAAGATACTTCTTTTTTTTGGATAAACAAAAAGATCAATTGGAGATGAATAAAAATGTATGCTGCTAAGATTTGCTTTGAGCAGGAGAATTTTGGAGGGAGGGAGGCACAGTGAGAAGGGAAAAAGAAGCTAAATTTTCTAAAACTAGTTTAATTTAAACATTGTGTTGTATAAATTGTTGGAAACATTTCATAAAACAAAGGATGACATACAAAATACAAATAAAAAAAAAAAAGATAATGAACACCTCTTTATCTTCTTTCTGTAAGATAGTCTATAGTATTTCAAAAAAAAAAAAAAATATAGAGCCAAAGTTCTGAACTAAAAAAACAAATTATGATACTAATACATTTGGATTTTGATCCAACACGAAAACAATGCAGCAATAATTGCATGGTACAAACATATAAGTATGCCTCACATTTAGTCAAACTTGTTTAAAATATTCTTAGGGAGTCCTCTTAGCAATTGTTGTCGAATTATAAATCCCTTGGGAGGTTCCACTAAAAGGTAGTCACCCTCTTCAACGTTGAACGACCCCTTCAGCTCCGAGACCAGTCCTCAAAAATCTCACCAAATTCTTGGGATTCAATTTAGCCTTTTTGCCTAACCTCGAAGCACTCGCCCTTCTCAGCCTTGTAGAACGTCAGCTCTGACTTAGCAGTGTTTAGTTCAGTTTGTAATGATTCTAACCATGTCTCTTGAAACCATTACAATATTTCTAGTAATTACAATTTTATAATTATTACAACACCGATTTATTTTATTCATACAACTGACATACCATCCAAGAAAATCAAATAAAAACATAAATTAAATGTAATAAAAAAATCAATTAAAACCTAGATAAGAAAGGAGCTGGGTTTGGCGTGCTTTGGCGTCAGGCCCTGAAGAGGAGGTCGTTTATGTGGGCCTCGCTAGTGCGGTGATTTTCGAACGCGCCCGTCCACCGATCACCATCGACTCTCGCTCGATGACCGCAGTATTGTTGCTGCCCAGCACCAACTCTCCCTCCACAACCACGCTCCCTTATTTAAATTTAATTTTCACAAAAAAAAAAAATTAAAATAAAAAATTTAGAAAATTATTTTAAAAATATTAAAAATTAAGAGAAATAATCTGAATTGACCACCGGCTGATGAAAACATTTTTATTGTTCAAACATAATCCTAGGACTTAATCTGGTTAATTGTTCATATACTTTATTGTCAAAGTTACAGTAAGTACTATAGTAACAATTTTCTCCATTCATGAATTACTGTAACACACGAAAGGACATCAATTCTTATGAAGTAAATGTGACACATATTTATCAAAGATGAACTCCGTAACAAATATTTACCGAAAGATGAATTATTGTTTATCATCCACAAACAGAAAGAATTACGTATTATTTATGAGACCGTAAGGACGTCTCTAATTGTTAAAGCTCTAAATAAATTTTTTAAAAAAAATTTAATATGTCACGTCAATATTATTAAAATTCTTTAAAACATTTCTCATGATTTTATCTCTAAATAAATTTTTTTATAATTCTCTCTACATGTAGTTACATAACTCCATGCATATTACATCAATTTCGATACAAATCTACTATTCTCTCTACAATAAAACGAAATCTTCATACAATTTTTTCATTTGATATTTTAATTAATTATAAATTTTAATTTAATTTGCTTATAATTAAAAATTAATAAATTAATTAATTTATGAATTTTAATTTAATATAATTTATCATTTTTATTTAATATTTAATTAAGTTATAAATTTAATTTAATTATAGTCATTTGTATATTTTTTTAATGTATCTCAAATATATTTATTTTTAAAAGAAAAAAATCATTTTAATTATTACTAATTATTTATAAAATGAAACATTATAATTAATTGTTTCATCAAATAATTTATTTTTTAATTGTTTGAAAATGACCAATCATGCACATTAATTACTGACTCAATCTTCAAAAGCAAAAAATATGTTTAAAAACTTAAACCTGCTCTCAAATTAAAAATCTCAAACCTTACCTATACAATTATAAAAGTTTTTTTTGGTGAGATTTTTTAATCTTATAAATCTTTAACAAAGCTTGTATTGAAAAAGTCCTAATGATTCAAAAGTGTTCATTGAGTGAAAGTGTTAACTAAACTGTTTAATGAAACCAAAGAAGAATTATTGAGGAAACTCTGTTTTCTTGTTTCTCGAAATGGCCCCATTGATTTAAGGCAGTTGGAGTACTTAATTTTTTGAATTGACCAAAATGTATATCACATTTGATAATTATCGAATGCACTAATATTTAATCTGACAATTATGTTTGCGTGTAATCTCTCTCCCTCTCTTTTCATTTCATTTGTAGAAAATAATAATAATAATAATAATAATAATAATTGCCCCCACGGGCGGGATCAGCCGGTTATGACATGGTATTCTTGCATCATGAGTCGGGAGGTCGAAGGTCTGCGACAGCAATTGCGATAACATCAATATCTGTCCGTGCTAAACACCTAAGACCGCCATGTCATAGCTGGGCCCGTATTCACCGTGATTTACTCCCTCTCATACTTGTGGGGCCGGGATGAGGGGGCCACTGGGTTGGCGGTTCCAACCTTTGCATCATTTGTAGAAAATAATTAAATTCACCGGAAATAGCTGTAATTTGAGATTTCTAGATCTCAAAATTCACTAATCATATTATGTCCTATAAATTTTTAAATGCAAAGAGCCAAAAATCAACCTCCGTTACTATTTTTTAACTCTTAAAATATTTTTTAAAGAATTCTAAAAATAATTTTTAAAAAATTTTTAAAGACTTAAAAATAATTTTTAAAGAATTTTTTAAAATAATTTTTAAAAATAAATTTAAAAAAAATTAAGAATTTTTAAAATGATTTTAAAAAAGATTTTTAAAGTTTTTAAAGATTTATTTTAAATGAATTTTTAAAAAGGTTTTTAAAGTTTTTAAAAGAGTTTTTTAGAGAATTTTTTTAAATGATTTTTTAAAAGAATTTTTAAATGATTTTTAAAAAGATTTTTAAAATTTTTAAAAGAGTTTAAAAAAAATTAAATGATTTTAAAAAGATTTTTAAAATTTTTAAAAGAGTTTTTAAAAGATTTTTTTTAAATATTGTTTTTAAATATTTTTTAAAAGAATCTTTTAAAATGATTTTTAAAAAGATTTTTAAAGTTTTTAAAAGATTTTTTTTAAAAATATTTTTTTAATTTTTTTTTAAAAAAGAGTTTTTTAAAGTTAATTTTTAAGTTAAAAAATTTTAAAATAAATTTTTAAGTTAAAAAATTTTAGAATAAATTTTTAAGTAAAAAAAACATTACTTAATTTAATTTTAAATTTAATAGAATAAATTTTTAAGTAAAAAAAACATTACTTAATTTAATTTTAAATTTAATTTAATTTAACTTAATTTAATTTAATTTAATTTAATTTTAATTTAAATTTAATTTTAATTTTAATTTTAAATTTTTTAAATTTATTTTACTTAACTTTACTTTAACTTTAACTTAATTTTAATTTAATTTAATTTAATTTTTTTTATTCCTTAGTTATCTCACCCGATTTAAATTTTTAATTAGGGAATCTTATAATTTTGTGAGATTAGTTAGATTCAATTTTTAGAGTTTGATTTAACTTTGTGTTAGATTTAAATTTAACTTTGGACTCAACAAACAGACATTCTTTGGATAAACTTCTGGGCTATAGTGAGTCACCTGGACATCATTAGAGTAACCATGTCATCGAGATTTTTCAAATAGTCCTATCCACCAAACTTAATACAAAACCTTGGTCTAACTAGTTAGGATCCGTAAATGGTAACTTCAGTTAGTTCCACTTAGTCAAATGCACCAGGTCGAAGCCATATCTTCCTAGACATGCATAGACTATACTTCTCTAACGTACTATTATCCAAAACTTCACCAGTACCGTATGCCAAGTAAACTTTGTCACTTTATTTTAATCCTAATTACTCTACCGGGTATGTTAGTTTCGATTATCC
Source organism: Zingiber officinale (assembly GCF_018446385.1). Classification (NCBI taxonomy): domain Eukaryota; kingdom Viridiplantae; phylum Streptophyta; class Magnoliopsida; order Zingiberales; family Zingiberaceae; genus Zingiber; species Zingiber officinale. Next base: position 126,978,757 of record NC_055997.1, read on the forward strand.
TGTCGGGTAGATTATTTTTGGAAGTACTAATTAGTTTGGAGTCTCCCCTAAATTATTGATTTTCTTTTTAAGATTTTTATATATTTTTATTTAATTTGTAAGTTTTTAATTTTAAATTAATTAGATGAGTCATTTAATTTTAATTTTATTAAGTTAATTGAATTATCTTTCTCTAATAACTTATTTTTAATGTTTAAGTTTTTATTATTTTTTAAATTTGAATTAATTAAATTGTTTGAATTATATTTTTTTAAAAATTTATCTTTTACCCTTTTATTAATTGTTAATTTTAAATTTTCTAAATTATCTTTATTTAATATGTTATTTTTAACATTTAATTTTAAATTTGTTAAATTTAATTTTGATTTTATCAAAGTGTTTTATTTTATCCTTATATTTTCTTTTCCATTTAAGTTGATATGATTAGTGAAATTTATTAGATTAACTTTATCATTAAAATTTAATTTTTTATTAATTAAATTATCTTGAATTTAGATAGGATTTTTTTTGATAGATATTGTCTAGATTAAATAATTTATTAAGAAATTTATTAATTTTATCTACATACCTTGTTATCTTTATCATTTGAATTTTTAGATTTGTTTAGTTTTAAATTTGAATTTTTATGTTTATAAATTATTTCCATATTTTCTGTATTTTCTAAATTAATTAGATTTGTTTTATCAGAAAATATCCTAAGGGTATTTTTACAATTATTGTCAACTATACTATTTTCACATAAATTTTCAGAAATATCCAAATTAATATGCATATTATTTAAACTACTATTAGCAGAGGTATTTTGATAAATATTACTAACCTTGAGCGCAACTTCTAATTCAGTAGGTTTTTCCGTTGGATCTAACTCGAGTCCAGATTCAATTTTGACTTGATTGTCTAACTCCAACGGCTCCTCGTGAAGCTTGGTCAAACATGTCCAAAACTCATGGGCATCCTTGACTTTTCCTATCCTGCAATTAATTTTGTTAGGTAATAAATCTGAAACTAACTTAATTACTTTTTTGTTTGCTTTTGAGTTTTATGTTGATCTTCTCAGTGCCAAGCCACTATCAAAGTCGTTCATGAAGATGAAGCTTTCCATCTGCATCATCCACAAATTGAATTCATGTCTCTCGTACATCTTATATGGAGGTGGTTCGTGAATACTCCGTCCTTCTTGAAGAGACATTGATCTATCACACAAGGAAACAAACAAAAAAATTCCAAGACTTAGTCTTGGATTAGTAGTGCTGGAGAAAAATATAATATTTCACTAAATAAAAAAATAAAATATTAATAAAAAATATTATTTCAAATTTTGATAAATGTTATATTTTACTAATACTAACCAACGGTGAAAAAATGAAAATGAATTTTTCAAAAATATTTTTGGAGGAAAAAACGAAAGGCGTAAGAATATATTTTAAGCAAAAATGATACCTAATTTTTCTTTTAAAAAGACCCCCCTTTATCTGATTGGTGGTTGCACCAAATCAGAGCGATACCTGCTCTGATACTACTTGTTGGATCGATGAGTTTCGCTAGAGGGGGTGAATAGCGATTTAAAATTTTCGTGGAGTACGCAGCGAAAAATAAACAAGCCAAAGCAAACACAGATTTACTTGGTTCGTAACCTTTGGCGACTCCTACTCTAAGGTCCGTACGCAAGGGTGTTTTCGATAGGCAATCACTAATAATTCGAAAGATTTTTACAAACTAAGCACGGGAATTAATTAGCGAAGAAAAACCGACAATAAGAAAAGAAAGATAAAACAAACTAGCACTTGTCGGAGAGCTTTCGCAACGTCACAGGAGCACAGGAGAGCAGATTGTAAGTTGTTGAGTTACTCCAACCTTCACCCTCCTTATATAGGAGGTTCGGGGCACCCGGATCCCTTCGAGGCGCCCTGAATGTGACGTAGCCGAACCAATCAACGAACTCCACGTGGCGAGGCGATGTTGGGGATAAAATTTACCTCCTAGCGCCCGAACCCTGGTTTTCCAACAACATTCTTCCTGCAAGAAAACGTTAGTCCGGAGGTAAACATACAATATATATCCTGCAAAACAGAGTGTTAGTACAATTTATAGATAAGCGGAATATTAATTAGATTCCGTCTCTCCGAGATTGAAATCTAGTTAAGATCTCGACTTAGAGTTCCGAAATGGTCCTAAGTCGGATCGGCGCCTAAGTTTTCTTCCTGGGAACGCGTCCTTACAGTCACTCCCCTCCAGTGACTTACCTTTACCTACCTGCCAGACGTCCGATCAGCCGGTCAACCCGTCTAGACTTCGTGCCAACTATCCAGTCAACCCGTCGACCTGTTTGGACTTCGTGCCAGCTATCCGGTCGGCCCGTCGACCTAGCTGGGCTTCGTGCTAGACATCCGGTCAGCCCGTCGACCTGTCTGGGCTTCGCCTGCACACTCGATCACAGTGTTAGATAACAATGAAACTAACTTAACATATTTTATCATTCATCAAAACTTGAGTTAGACCGTTAGTGCTAACCGCACCAATAGTAAATGCTCTAAGCCGTCGCTCTTCCCTGCTTACTACCATGAGCATTAAGGTTGTCGACTTTGGATCTTTCACAAATATGTATGTTGTTGATCCCTCCTTTAACAAGATATTTCAGGAGGTAACTAATGAGCTTCGCAACGACTTTATTTTACACAATGGTTTCTATTTCATGGACTAGAATTTTGTATTCCAGACTGTTTCTTAAGGCAGCAAATTATCAGTGAATTGCGTAACGAAGGACATTTAGGCCGAGAAAAGACATTAGCTCTCATCTCTTTCGGCTTTTACTGGCCCTAGCTAACCAATGACTTTCATTTCGTGGACCGTAGCTTTGTCTGCCAGCAATGTAAGGGAACCCTCACCAATGTTAGTTGGTATACTCCCTTACTAATTCCTGAAGCCCCTTAGTACGAAGTTAACATGGATTTCGTATTGGGTTTACTCTGCACCCAACGGATAGCAGATTCTATTCTAGTTGTGGTGGACCGATTCTCCAAGATGGCTCACTTTGTGGCATGCAGAAAAATCATGGATGTTATTCAGATTGTCACCCTCTTCTTCAAAGAGATTGTGCGTTTACACGGTATTCCTGAAACTATTACTTCAGATCGTGATACTAAATTTATCAGTCAATTTTGGAAGATTTTATGGACAAAGCTAGGGACAAAACTAAACTTCAGTAGCACCTATCACCCTCAGACGGATGGTCAGACCGAGGTAATGAATCGGAGCTTAAGAAATCTTCTGAGATGTCTCAAAGGAACCAAACTGAAGCAATGGGACATGGTTTTACTTCAAGCAGAATTCACATATAACAAATTAAAGGAACATAACAACTAGTTTGAGTCCTATTGAAGTTGTTTATGGACGAAACCCGTCTGGAGTACTGGATTTAGTCCATATTTCGCGTCCTGGACAAGCTAACCCCAAGACTGAGGAGATGATTGAGCATTTTTCAGGTTATTCATGAGTAGGTTAAGTAAGATATTCAAGAAAGCAACACCGAATACAAGATAAAAGCAGATCGACATCGACGTTAAGTTCTTTTTGACATTGGTTATATAGTTTGGGATGTATTAACTTGTGACCGTTTCCCTGTTGGTGAATACAACAAGCTCAAAGATCAAAAGATTGAACCGTACAAGATACTAGGAAAGATTAATGACAATACCTATAGATTTTCTAGTCATTTAAAAACTTCTGATATTTTTAACATAAAACACCTAAGTCATTATGCTCTGGAGCCATATATACCCACCCTAAACACGAGGACGAGTTTTCTTTAACTCCAGGCGATTGATGCATGAGGAAATCCAAATTAGATTTTTTTTTAAAGTAGTTATCCGTTAATTAAGTTTAATTTTTTTAAAATTTTTCTTAATTATATTTAATTTTGTCCTAAATCTTAGGAATCAAGTTTTAATAGTTAATTTATCCTAAATATTAGGAAATAAGTCTAGTTGGATATCTTTTTTTCCTAAATCTTAGGGAATTTAGTTATTTTTCTATTTAGTTTTTTTTAGGATTTTGAGAGTTATATAAACATATACTTAAATGATGTTTAAGACAAGTTATTTTGATATTGAATCAATTGATTTCACTTAAACCACGTTAAGGCTATATCTCTTTTTCTTTGCGTTCTTTATTTCATAATAGGTTTAAACCTAATTTCGACTATTCTTTTATAGATATATATATTACTTCTCTCTTATTTTCTTCTTAATCTCTCTATAACTTCACACCCCAGAATAATATACATATTCTGCTCAGCTTCAAACTTCCTTGCACAAGAATGCCGAAACAAAATCAAAGGAAATTGTGACGATACATTAAAAAAATTATGTAGCATGCCTACTACAAGTTTGAAGTAGATGAATAGATTATGGGCTAGTTACACTTTCCGATGCTCGTTGTTGTGCTTAGTGTTGCGCAAAATAACCTGTCACCGGAGATTTTTCGGAACTTAGCTAAATTTAAATACAACAAATTTAAATTCACTTATCTGTCGAGATGACCTGAGCTGATAATCTCAGACTGTCAACGGGACTGGTTTTGCCAAGCTTCTGGTGGTCCGAGTCGCGGAGTCGACGCGGTGCGTAGCAGAATCAGGAATCGATCATCGAGTCAGAAAGAGAATTCACCAAGTAAGATGTCGAGGCCTACGCTCAACGCAATTTTCTTAAAACAGATTCGCCACACCTCCAGCTGTGCTTCGAGGTTCTCTCGGGTCGTCTGTTTCCCAGGATATAACAACAAAACCATGAACACAACCAAGCACTAGTTGTTCATGGTGAACTGAAAATGCACCTGAGTGCTATCACGAGTAGTTCAGTCGAGCGGATGCATGACTGAGAGAGTTTTGTGAGAGAACATGGGTGGACAGACGTTCACTTTCTGCTCATCCTCTCACTTTCTCTTTCGCTTATCTTCCGCTTTACTTTTTGTTCAAGATCCAACCACCTTATATAGGAGCTCTCACCTTGCCTGTAATAAATGATCAAATTATGGTCATTTAATATTATGTTTAATGTCGTCATTAATGGATTTAATGTCGAGACGTTGCAAAATCATTATTAATGGGTTTAATGTCGCTATTAATACTGAGACGTTACGAATTTACCATTAATGAGTTTAATATCCTCATTAATGTCGAGACGTTATGGGGTCACCATCAATTTCACATTAATGCTTCTGTTACATGTGAGATCAGACACGAAACAACAACCCCTTATACTTAGCAAAATAGAGTTGTTTTGCGAAAAAATCAAACTCGAAAGGAGATGATAAATACTCTTCTATAGAGCTCTGGGATGCCAGAGTTCATGTAGGGGGAAGTTGTGTTAACAGCTAATTACCTTTTAAAAAAATATGCCCTGAAAGAAAATAAATAAGAGTCCTTATGAGTTGTGAAATGGAAGACAACCATCCTATAAATATTTACGAATGTTATACTAGATAAGAGCTCTTATCTAGTATAGTGCAGTCCATATTCATGAGTATACCTCAAATACCTCAGTAGTCTTATTATCTCCTTCAGTGCTCAACACTGAGATTACTTGTGTATCACTCGTGAGTACTCTATCTGAGAGATACTTTCACCTCGATTTTTCGATAAATGTTGACTCGTATCTATCAGCATTCGTACCAACACAGCATCACCCTTAGTGAATCTCTCAAGAATTTTGTCCAAGTAACGGGATTGATTAAGAACAAGTCTTTCTGTTTTTCTAAAAATTTTGATTACTAGAATCATATCAGCTAGGCCAATGTTTTTCATGTCAAATCTTGAGTTCCACTTATCTCTAGTGGATTAGATTATCTTATCATTACTCTCAATAATAAATATGTTGTTTACATAGAGGCATAAGATGACATAGTCATTTAGCTTTCATGTAGACAGATTTATCGCATTCATTATTTTTGAATCCACAAACCTTCATGGCATTATCAAATTTCTCATGTCACTATTTTAGTGCTTGTTTCAAGCCATATAATGAGTTCACCAATCTACAAACCTTATTTTCCTGTCCAAGCACAGAAACCCCTCAGGTTGATCCATATAGATTTCCTCTTCTAAATCCCCATTTAAAAAGGCTCTTTTTGCATTTATTTGATATATTTCGAGATTCCATAGAGTGACGATAGTCAACAATACTCTAATGGAAGTTATTCTCGACACCGGAGAATACATATCAAAATAATCGAGGTATTCTCGTTATCAGTATCCTTTGATTACTAATCTGAGTTTATACTTGTCAATTGTGTATCGACTTTATTTTCTTCTTGAAGATTCACTTGCAACCTAGTGATTTACTTCTCGAAGGAAAATCCACAAGTTTCCAAGTGTGATTTTGTAAGATAGATTTTATCTTAAATGCAATTGTCTCTCTCCAGTGTGATCCATCAGACGAGCTTACTGTTTCTGAGTAACTCCGGAGCTCACTTTCCAACATAAAATCTGATAAAATCTGAGCTTACTGTTTCTTGAGTATCTAAAGTATATGTGACTCATACACACAAAATCGATACACACTGTTGTTATGTACATATCCAATAAATATGCAATCATAGTCTTTGGTCCTATCTTAATCCTTTTCGGATCAGGTATCAAAACTTTGGCAAGACACCTCCAAATTCGTAATATTTATAGGACGGTTGTCTTCCATTCCACAACTCATAAGAGCTCTTATCTATTTTCTTTCGGAACACCTTATTTAAAAGGTAATTAGCTGTTAACACAACTTCTCCCTACATGAACTCTGACAGTCCAGAGCTCGATAGAAGAACATTCATCATCTTCTTTAGAGTCCGCTTTTTCTACTCATCAACTCCATTTTGCTAAGGAGTATACAGAGCTGTTATTTCATGTCTGATCCCATGTTCAGCACACAACTCAGTGAACATTGATATATATATTCACCATCTTGATCACTTCGAACCACCTTAATTTGGTTTTCAACTTCATTTTTATAGAAAACAAATTTATCAATAGCTTCATTGTTACTTTTGAGAAAATACACATAACAATATTTTATGTTATCATCTACAAAAGTGATGAAGTATTTATTCCCACCACGTGTTGGTATACCTTTAAGGTCACACACGTCGATATGGATTAGTCCGAGTGGTTCATTGCTTCTCTCAACATGTTAAAAAGATGACCTTGTCATTTTCACTTCAACATAAATCTCACACTTATGTTTTAGGTCAAGGTGAAATGTAAGTATACTTTGCATGTTTATTAATCTACGCAATACATCGTAGTTAACATATCCTAGTCTACCATGTCACAAACACGAAGACTGAAGCATATAAGTGGAAGAACTTTCATTTTAATTTATCTTAGGTCTAATCGTCATTACATTGAGCTTAAACAGCAAATTAGATAATAACCTCTCTCTATAAACATTCCATTCTTAGACAGTATAACTCTGTCTGACTTAAAAATAATGCGAAAGTCATTCTTGCTTAACATTGATCCGAACACTAGATTCTTTCACATCTCCGGAACATATAACACGTTCAGAATTAGGTTCTTGCCTGAAGTCATCTTCAGCACCACATTTTCTTGGCCCATGATGTCCGAGGTTGTTGATTTCCCCATAAAAAAACTAGTCTCTACTGACTTCTTCAAAGTTATGGAGCAGTTCCTTATTGCAGCAGATGTGTTTGGTGGCTCCAGTATCAATCCACCATTGCCGCAGGTTTGAACCCACTAGGTTCAACTCAAAGACCACAGCGCAGAGGTCGTCCATTTCTGGTCTCTCGTTTAGGTTGACGTCATGCTTCTTCTTCGACTTTCTGTACTCCGAAGATTTGTGACCCACTCGGTCATAGTTGAAGCATTTTCCAGAGAATTTCTTCTTACTGATGCCTCCTCTGGGTCCCATCTTGGAAGACTTGGGATTCTTTGGTTTCGAGCTTTGACCATGCTCGACCACGTTGACTTTCATAGTAGCCTGAGAGAACAACTTTCTCTCAGAACTCTTGTTGTCTTTTTCGAAACGAAGTCTAACGATGAGTTCCTCCACATTCATCTCCTTCCGCTTGTGCTTCAGATAGTTCTTGAAATCCTTCCAGCCGAGAAACAACTTCTCATTGATAGCAGACACCTGAAAGGTTTTACTTAGAATCATCCCTTCTGAATGAATCTCGTGCAAGATCACCTGAAACTCCTGGACTTGACTGACCACTATCTTGGAGTCAACAATCTTGTAGTTCAAGAATCGACCTACGATGAACTTCTTGATCTCTGCATCCTCCGTCTTATACTTCTTGTCCAAGGACTCTCATAGCTTCTTAGCCGTTCTCTTCGTGCTATACACAACGTACAGCGAGTCGGCAAAACAATTGAGGATGTAGTTTCGACAAAAGAACTCAAAATGAGTTCATGCTTCCAATGCATTGATGGTCTGTACATCAGCATCCTCTGCACGCTTGGAAGGATCCTCGGTCAAGAACCAAGTCAGATTGAGCGTGGTTAGGTAGAAGAGCAACTATTGTTACCACCTCTTGAAGTTCAATCCACTAAATTTCTCTAGTTTTTTCCCCATGATAAATTGACACAGTTCCAATTGGGAAGCTCATGTGTTCAGTTTGTTGCACCTCAACATTTTGTTCTATGGTCATCTCAACAGAATTGAGTTTGTTTCAAGATTAATAGACAAAACAATATGTTGCTAGAAATTTTTGGGTGTTTAGCCAAATTTAATTGTACAAATTTAAATTCAACTTATCTTTCGAGACGACCTGAGCTGATAATCTCAGACTACCAGCAGGGGTTAGTATCTCAAAGTGTCGAACGAAGGTTGCACAGGGCTAGCTCCCGAGCGAGATTGAGGCTGGCCGAGCGTAGTGGCCGAGCGAGTGTGCAGCCGGACAAGCATGCAGCGGAGAGGCCGAGTAGACTTACTGCCGGTTGGGTGAGCAAAAAAACCGAGCGATCAAGCGAGAGGATGGGCGGCCAAGCGAATGGAAGGTTGGCATGGCAGATAGGCCGAGCAAGCTGGACGTCAGTCGGACTAGAGGCCGAGCAAGCAGAAGGTTGACCGAGTAGATAGTCCGAGCAAGTTGGACGTCGGTCGAACTAGAGGTCGAGCAAGCAGAAGGTCGGCCAGGAAGATAAGTCGAGGGAGCTTGTGGCAATCGGACGAGAGGTCGAGCGGGTTGAAGGTCGAACGGACGAAGAGATTGAGTGAGCTTGAGGCCGACCGGGCAGAGGCTGAGCGAGCTTCTACAAAGTGAGCCAAAGGCTTTTACCAATCGAGTTGCTGCCAAGCGAGTCGAAGGCTTCTACCGAACGAGTTGCTACCGAGCGTCGAAGAATTCTACCGAGCGACCGGGTGGGCGAACAACTAAGTGAAGCGATCAGCCGAGCGAAGCATAGAAAGCGACTGGACAAGTGAGCTGAATGAACTGAGGCCTGCAATGAACACAATTTCCTTGAAACAGATTCACCCCACCTCCAGTTGTACTTCGAGGCTTCCTTGGATCGTCTGTTTCCTTGGATACAACGATTAACCATGGTGTGCACCAAGCACTGGCGGTCACGACGAACTAAGTGGTACCGGACTGCTATCACGAGCACTCCACCGAGTAAAAGATGCACGATAGAGTTGGAGGGAAATGTAAGTGGAGAGCTTCAACTTTTCATGTGTGTAATCTTTTACCATATGATCGCAACCTCCTTATATAGGAGTTCAGATCAACAACAACGTTAATAATCGATTAATGATCATTATTTGTCGAGATATGAAACGCCAATGTTTCATTCTGCATTAATCTTTAATTTAATGCATCCGTTACACACGCAACAAAAGATTTATGTGACAAAATATTAGTTGTTCCACTAGGACAAATTTTGTCCCGACCTGTCCGGCATTTGACGCGCGTAGGTCGTGTTCGCACACTAATCAACTTGATTCAGTGCAATCCGAGTCTTGTATTTGCACCCTCTGTGCACCCACGTGTGAGAGAGAATCTCTCCCGCTGCATTTGTTCGCAACACCAATGCATATGAAACAATATAAACTAACCAATATGCCTTGAAACTCCCAATATGGGACTAAAATCTTATTCACAATGAAACTTCTTTCCTCTTCTACCTTTTTCTTTGCTAATGTTTTGATCCTCTGAAACAATGTTCTAAAAATCGACTTAAGCAGTCACCTAGGCGCTAGACGTCAGCCAACTGCATCGAAAATATGCTAGTCGACCAATCTAGGTGGCCTTGGCGCCTAGACAGGATTAGGTGGCCTTAGGTGCCGACTAATCAATTGAATCATCTAGGCACTGCGGAAATAGTATAGGGTTTTTATTTTTTTTTTAGATTAGCCATTTAAATTTAAAGCCCAATTAAAAAAAAATAAAATATAACCTTTCTGATCCAACAAGAAAAGAAACAGATTGGATGTCAACAGGTGAACAATCTAGTATTTATTTATTTTAATATTAGATTGTTGAAAAAAAAAAAAATGTTGATGTCCTTCTTGTAAAAGATGTTTCAAATACAAAAGGGTGGATTGTGGAGGATTGCGAAGATGATGAGGTTGAACTAGGTTTCAGGACACTTGATAAATGGTTATGAAGCAACTGGAGTAGATGAAATTCTACAACTCTAAAAAAGCTATGGAGTGACAACTTCACGAGAATTATTTTACATTCAAAGAAGAAGAGAAGGATCACAATGATATATTGAGTTTGTATTCGATAAAGAAAAAGTTGTTAAAAATTATAAAAAAGAAGTAAAATAAATTTATAATATTTTATCAATTGTATAATTTTAAACTCATTTTAATTAGATATTATTGTGTTGAAGTTATAAAATATAATTTATTATATAATTTATGTTGATATCGTAAAATCCATCTAAAAGTACCTAGTCCCTGTCTTGGTGGTCTAAGTGCTAGGCATTGGTCCAACGCCCAACTAACATCTAGCGAATCGAATTTTAGAACCTTGCACTGAATTAGTAAAATACATGAACAAGAAATCAAACTGACACAACATCCATGAAATATTGAACTACCTGCTAATGACTAATTTTCAGTAAAAGCAAACAAACTGTAAGCACATATTAGATAAACACAAGAAAAGTATGATATAAATTGAGTTGTGCATGATTCTAGTTCCTTTGCATGCATTCTTTATCTCCAGGTTTAACAGTGTAAGTATGCACTTTGTTTATCTGTATCTGTATCCTAGGAGAATAGCCACAAAGATATTCAAGCATAATTCATAATTTTAGAGATAAACTAAGGATTAAAAAACAAAGGTGACATAGAGGCATTGTTTTGAAAATATTCCAATCGCACAAGAATCATTCAGGCTAGAACAATCTAGATGGATAGATTCTAAGTCATGGTTCATTGACATGAATCATTGAGTTATGTTTTTTTTTTTTTTGTGTATTATCTATATCGCTTAGATTCTTTTACAACATATTTACATGATGTTGAGAATTATTTATGGCGGTTTAAATTTTTGTTTATAAGTTGACGAAGTTGACTAATTGGATGCAGTATATAGTACATGTGAACTTATTTTTTCATGCCATGATATTATTAGCAATATAATTATTTTTTAAAATAATAATAATGGATCACCTGTTATGTTATGACTCAACGGCATATTGCTCGCATAAGCTTTAAAATCCATGCAGAGAATTTTGTGTAATACCTTACAGATTAGTTAGTTTGAAAACCTTGCAGATTTAAGTCGCAAGAAAATCTTTCATTCACAACTAACAAATGGTGCCCTCAATTTTCTTGGCCTAAGGGGGAATAGAACAAAGGTTGCAACAAAAGAAAACATTTGTAGATTCATCGCTACATAGTTCCCATTATGTGAACAATTTGTTTTAACAAATTTCTAATAAAAGAAAATAACCAGAATTTACAACCATTTAGGGTTTATCAATTTCAAGGAATGATTATCAGCATCACCACTACCATTTTATTTGAAAATCAACTTGAAATATTTAGTTCCACAAAGTTGCGTTCTTAGATTAGAATCAGTACATAAGCTACATATGCAGCATGTTCGAGAATCGAGATGCAATTATATGTTCACTGAGGCTTAATTGTCAATTTTACTTGACAAAGATCATATATTGCAAACAGTCAAGATTATCATGCGTCATGTAAAATCACTAGATAAACAAGATCTTTCTAAATAGTCAAGTTACAACATATTGGATTATGGTAAATGCCATAATGCACTAATCAATGAATAGCAGAATCATTGGGAAGGTTTAGCTGTCGCATAATGTATAGCTAAAGCCTTAATGTATGCCAAGAGATTAACATGCAACAAAATCACTTACTGATCTTAGGTCATTCAAGAACTACCCACCACCTGCATCAACTATCGCACGTTTTTGAAGAAGACATTTCTGAAAAACATAAAATATCTCGTTTTTCAAGAAGACATTTCTGAAGAACATAAAATATCAGTGTAACGATAGGCAAAATCACGTAAAAAGAAACTTAAATGACAGCTTTTTATATGAATGTTAACATGATGACTCCAAGATTTATTTCAATCAAGGTTCAAAATCTCGAGAATCATACTAGAGTTTTAGACTTTGACTAGAATGATAGTGATTCGGCCGTATTTATGTTTAGACGTAGGTGGAGAATTGGGAGGAAGAAGATGAAAAAGAAAAATAAGAAAATAACACATCTATATTCCTAACTCTATAAAATTGTACGATTTTAACATTTTATTGCATGAACAAATGCTAAAAAAACATACGAACATCACTTCAACTTGATGTAGTTTGTCACATGTCAAGAGGTGTTGAATGTTAGTATAACATTAAACAAGTCAATATAATTGATACAACAACACAAGATAAATTACCTGTGCCAAGTAGTTTTGCGTAGTTTTAGAAATTTATCAAAACAATAAGTTTTGACTATCGCCCTGTACAAATTTCAAACCATGCATCAAAAAGAGATTGGCAAAAGCTTGTCAAGTTTACCATATTACAATTACAACACTTGCTTCATATATTTTCATCACAAATAAAACAAAAACATCTATGGATATGTAATATTTGAACAAATGACACTCAAGTTATATTAGTAAGAAACATACAAATTAACATATTCGAAGTGTGCAAAACTACCTACATCTGTTTGAAGTTTGAGGTTCTTGTTTTCATATCTGTTTAATATTTGTACATATCGTGCCATTAACCTTGCAAGCAAAGTGGAATTTATTTAACAGAACCTAAACACCAAAAATCACAAAAGAACAACCTTATGTTGGCTCCAAGTCCTATCAATAGTGTGAGAAATACATTGATGACCAATCAAACAAAGATTCCAGTAATGGTCATGATAACAAATTCAGAGTCACATATATGTCAAATTACAGGGCACGGATCCTCTAGTCCAGAATCCCTGGACCAATCCTAGTCCCCTGTCCATTCATTGGTTGGGTGGGCATGATCCCACCTGCTTATCAGGTTAGGTCCAGCCCACCCAACTAATAAATGAACAGGGCCTCTTCTGGTCCAGAAAATTCTGGACCAGAGGATTTGGCCTCCAAGTTATATGGTATTCAGTGATGAAAAAACTACAATGCAATGTGACAAGATTTTAGCCACAAGTTCCAAAGGGGACAGACTGCCTGAGAAAGAAAGCAGTTCCTACCAATAATTAAGTGAAAAGGAATTACAAGAAAAATAAAACTAAAGTAATCTTGGAAACGATATTAAACTGAACCTGAGGTAACATATTTGCTACAGAAGAGATGACCATTGAGATAGAACTTTCCAAACAGGATGAAGATAGCATCAAATTATAAATTAATCAAAGAAAAAGAATTATATAAAATATAAACTACTAAGTTTCAACTGAAATGAGTAATCCTCTATCCAAACTGACTAAAGAGAACCATCTCAGATAGAAAGGACAAATTGTAATGTTCCTTGGAACATGAAGATGTTTCCTTTTGGTATCGCAAAAATAAATAAATAAATAAATAAATAAATATTCTAGTAACAATACTAAAAATAAAAGAGACTGATCATTCTAAAGGAAAATTTGGTAGAAACCTACAAAACTGTTGGCAAAGAACTATAAGAGAAGGATAATGGAGTATGGGGTGATGTGCCTTGGAAAGCAATCACGCGATCGAAAGAGAGAAGAGAAAATGAGAAAATAAGAGGATTTTTTATTGTTATGAAAACTATAGTTTTTTCCCATTAATTAGTTAGGCCTAAAAGTTAGATAGTCATTGGTTGTAGTCTTATTTGATGAATAAAAATTAACCTACCTCTTAACATAAATGAATTAAAATAGAAAAGTTGATACATCAAACAAGAACTCCTAACAAATTATAATGTCACCCTAATTAAGAATAACATAGCAAGTGAATAGTATGATGATTTGAAAGCTACTAGGCGTGGCTGAAATAGGCTATGGTACGGGCGCTGCTTCTAAGGCACACAATTACATATAAAATTCTTCAGGTTCCTCAATCAGAGTTAAGGTTTAAGGAGTAGAGGAAAACCACGGACTAAGACTATAGTTAAGGAACTAAAAAATCAAATAACAGATCTCAAAGTTACTAGTGATATAATGTATTCAATGGAGATAAGATCCATGTAGCTAAAACCCAAACAGTTGAAACTAACATGGCTCGATGATAAAAATGAGTGAATAGAACAGAAGCTTGTGATGAAACACCCCACTCTTAGCTCTTTGATTACCTGTTTTGCCTTGTTTGATATGACTGAAAGAATGATATTTAAGCTAAAATTTTATAAATGGCTCTTCTCAAGATGTTCTTATCAAGTCCTTTTAATAGAAATACATCAACGGCAATACCTACCAAGGTTATTTACAAACCAAACGCTCCTGTTGGCGCATACAGCTAAGAACCAAGATAGAAATTTTATCTAGGAACAAATATTAAAAACATTGTAAAAGTAAACACCAAGATAACAAAGCAGTAGTATCAATATTCATTATTTCTTACTCTTCTTACAAGCGTGGAGATCATATCAAGTGAAAATAATACTTTGCATCCTTGAGTAAGTTGAGACCTTGTAAACGAAAACACAGGAAGAATTGGAATCATAGAATGTTCAACGTAAGTAAAACTATTAACATAATAATTAGTAGATGAGCAGAGGTATGAATCTGAAGGTCTTCCATGTGATGTCGATGGAATTAGCAAATTTCATCACAAAGTTAATTGGAACAACAGGGACTATGTAACAACCTAAATATTATTATACTACTAATCAAGTTAAAAAAGACCTCAGCTGAAAGTTCCAAGTTATCAACCCATGATGAAGTTAACCTTAAGACCAACAGAATCCTATGGAAGAGGAACTAAGACTTCACGAGAATGATGTCATAACTATGATTTCACAATGCATTCCTTTCAATGATTGTGGTACAGATCCTCATAAACCATTAGCACAGCAACGTGATTGAAAAAAATGCAGAGATATAAAAAATAAGAGCTTGCCAAATCAGCCAAAGGAACTTGCTAGTGAAGTGAAGATACCTCCTTCCCCAGACTACATTGCAAAAAAATGCTATCAGCTCAACTAAAAATGACAAGATCATAAATATAGCATGTACTATACAAATCATATAATTAAGTCTAAAGAATATAAAGGAGTCCGAGAACAAAAAACCTTTTGAAAGTACAAGAAACTTTTGCATGAAAAATGTCTTTTGCAGCTGCCGAAAAGCTACATTTTCTTGCTGAGGAAATCCTTTCAACATAATCAACAACATGTATGTCACCATGTTAGTCACTCAGGTTGCTCAATTGAAAAGTTGAGTGCCTAAACTGAAGATAACTGCAAATCACCAGGAAAAAGTGCCTTAAAGGAAAGTCAGAAATGGACTAACATCACAATCAGGCAATGTTGTTCTCAGTAATGCCATAATAGCTTTTGTTACCTGATGTACAATGTCTTCATTAACTAAATTTCGGAGTAGCACAAAAATTATAATAATAAACATAAAAGGCAAAATAATTAAGTTCATCCCATTCAAGAGAGCCTAGGATTCTGAAGTTTACCTACTAATTCACTTGCAATGGCAATATTACACACGCCATGGCCCAAGAAGAAAGCTTCCAATAATGAGATAAGAGATCAACTTACTCTAAGATGCAGTCAGGATGCATATATTTGCAGTATGAAGAGAAAACTCAAAGATATTTCGAAACTAGTAATAAATTTTTATGGTCAACTTGATTCATGTGTTGTTTCTTTTAGCAGGGAATGTAATGGAAAAGTGAATACTATTCTTATTCTAGCATTACAACTGACACAACTTGTCAATCTTAGCTAATTTCTGCAAAATAAGATGATGTTACTAGCTGATGAGCCTACTTATAGTTAATAACTGCTTGAAGAAGCTTCATCATGTGTTGCAATAACCAACAAGCATTCGATAAGAAGTAAAAGCCTATCACTAAAATGAAGATGTAACAGCATGAAGATGTAACAGCACAAACTAGATTGTCCTCATGAAATAACAAAACTCAATAGTAGAGCAAGTTAAAGAGACCAGCACTCACAGCTCCCGTGACCTAACAAGCAATTACAAGATGCAAATATAATTAAGGCGCAAGCTAAAATTCTGCACGAAAACAGAAAGCCAACCTTTTTCCGATAAAAGGCAACCCCATGAGTATTAAAAGGTATTCTCCTGTCTTGCAAACATGCTTGGGATGCTTTTCCAGAGACCTGCATTATTTGATGTCACATGAGTAAGCAGAATAAACAAATCGGTTATACCATCATATGCAATAACTTGTCTCCGGTAAAGAATCGCAACATTGCCAAAGGAGACGTCAGCATTGAGTCATGTGATGTCATCTCTAAAATTTTGTCAATGACAAATGCACATTGTGCATCTTCGTTGTGCCATTCCTTAATAGAAACCTGAATACTGTTAAGCAGCATACTTCAAACACTGACATCAACACTTAAAATGTATATCAGATATCATCATAATCATTTCCTCTTTGGGAGTACATTGCATGAATCTTATCACTCCATTGAAATCCATGCAAGGCAATATTCTAATTAATTAAATTATTTTTCTACATTAACTAATATTGTTGTTGGTCTCCCACCACCACTTACATCTTTCACTCTAATAATTTCACTCTTCCAACAACACAATTCATCGATCATCTTTGAACATGTATATATCATCTCTTTATTTATTCTTTTTAAGAACTCCTCACATCCATTTCAACCTTCTCGTCTCTGCTATAATAGCTTGTTGAATATGTTGTTTTTCCACATCCCAAGTTCCCAACACTCCTCAACAGAGTATGGCAAGTCAAATCACAATCTTATAAAACTTTAATTTCAGTGTTTGAGGACATGATTATCACAAACGACTCCAAATGCTTCACTCCATTTTGATCACTCATTCTACAGCTTATTAAGTATATCTTCATCAATATGCTTATTACATAATAAGTATACCTTGCTTCCACAGGAATTATCAGTCTCAATTTGTTTAATACAGCAACGTTTATTATTGTTCAGTATGAGAGCAGAAACTACCTCACCAATGCACTTGGTAGAGCGGTAATTCTTCTTCAATCTAACCTGTAATCAGTTACAGTACAAATAAGAAATTAGGACCTTCACACGGAAGTCAAATGCTAGCATTCATGAAGAGTCAAATATTTTTAAGACTAGAAATAGCAAAATCAAAGGCACAGAACCTCTTTGACAGTAGGAAAGTTTCTTCGACAGCACCATTAAAATTGAATATCGACTGGATGCAGTTAAAAACAGTAATAGTAAGAAACATGAAGAAATACAATATCTGGCTTTGAAAGAGAATAACAGCTTTGATCATATCAGAAACATGTATCTCAAAAATAAGAGTAGAAGTAAAGAAAACCAGAAGAAAATAAGCAAACCTGATCTTCATCACCAATAATTGTTACACGATTATGAGAAGCTAAAATACTTAAGAGGCCATACTGCAATGAACTTGTATCCTGAAATTCATCTATAACAATTGCCTTCCAAGTGCTCAAACACTCATTGTACACTGAATATTCACAAATATTAAGTTAATTTCATATAACATTAACCAGAGTATGCTTGAATACTATTAGCATTAAGTGCGCATAATGACCTTCAGGGAAATCAGTAAGTAACTTCACAGATGAGCTAATGAAATCATGAAAATCCAAAGCGTTGCAAGAGCTAAGAATCTTGTCATAGTTTTCAAGGATCAAAGCCTGATTTTAAACAAAAGAGGTTAGGTCATGTCATTCTTAACAGAGATGGAGGGATGGATTTATAATGAGAAAAATCACATACACCAGTTTCATCACCATTTATACCAGTCTTCAGCTGTTCTGCCAGAGGCCTTAGCCTGCCAATGTATTGTAAATGTCATTACGCATTTGCAAATATAACTGAGCAGACCAGCAAAATCTTGTGTGTGCAATGATTATGCTTAAACAAGAAAATATATAACAACCAAATCAAAATGCTTAACAATAACAAAGATTAAAAGACATGTAAGTACTGGTGTATGTCAAATTTGCAGATTCTGGAGTACAAGTAGCAACTTTTCAGTAGATCATGGCCTACAACAAACTAAGCGTTAGAAAACACATTAGCTGTCCATGTTGAAAGAGACAACAAAAAGTTAAACAACTTCAGAACAGAGTTTTAAATGCCAGTCAAATATGATGACTAAAGTTCATTGCACAGTCTGAGATGTGCTTTTCTCTGTCTGTACACTGGACACACAACTGGCATGAATCACCTATCCTAACTAGTCACTAAAACAGAAAGCAGCAATAACTTGCAAGGAATTTTTGAAATTTGAATCCACAGTCACTACAAGTAATTCATAGAATATGTACTGGGATATCATCCATTATACCAATCTGTATGAACCTGTGGTAAAAATATATAGGTACCAGTTCGCGCAAAACCTTTTCTAGTACCAGCACTCCATCAGACTAATTTGTATATACCAGACCAATTAAAATTTAATCTTCGCTTATATGAACATTCAAAATAGGTCACTTATGATATGCTGATCATGTACTTTTTTTCTCAATGTTAGGTTTCATCCATCGAGATATTAATGTTTTCTAAAGAAAAAGAATAAATATAGGGGGAATGATAATCCCAGCTAAAGAATTAGTCATATAATTGAATCATCTGAATACTTGCCTTTAGATTCAGATAAACAAATAGAAAATCTAGAAAAACATGTGAATATATATAAACAAAAGCTATGACCTAACACAAAGAATTTTCGGTAAATTAAAACTAACTCTATCCTATAATTTTAAACAAGAAATTTAAGAACAAAGTTCCAAAAACAAGACAATTAACCACATTTGATTCTCAAGAATGTTAAATTAATTTACATAGGATAAGGCATGTATATGGTGCTTGTCTGTACAACAAACTTTAGCCACTTCTTCAGTTTTTCCTTCAAAGAGTTAGCAACATTAGTACCATGAACTTCTTCAAGCTTCTGGATTCTGTTTCGGATGCATTTTTTTGGCAGTCATTATCAAATGCAATGGCTCAATGATAGCCCGTCTTTGTTGCCCAGGTCCATATATTAGGAAATCAGGTGTACGTCCCAATCTAAGACACAACAGCAGATCTATCGGGATTAAGTTTTATAATTGATTAACATTGGAAGCATCAAGAGGTCATCCAAAACAATAATGGGAGTAAACTTTAGTACAGTTTAAAGATTCTTAATACATGACATGACTGAAATGAATATACAATTACAATCATCATGCATTGAGCAGTAAAATCTCATCATCGACTATATTGGGAAAATTTAATTTGGCCCTAGACGATAAGGTTAGACAATAACAATTAGAATCAGTAAGGTAAATTTGTTGCAAGCATCCATGTCCAAGAAATTCAATCCAAAATATTACTAAAAGAGGTGAATATGTACTTAGATAACAGATGATAGAAATTCAAACCAAAAGTTTAATAGAATAAGTAAATATGTATTAGCAATAAATGATAGTAAACACTATGTTGAACAAAAAGGCGCCACAGACATAACTCTACATGCCTCAATTTCCAAATTAATTATAGCTTCATTCATAAGATATTGCTCAGGATGAAATCACAATAAGAGTAGCTTTTTTACATTGAAGTGGGTTGGCTGTTGGCTTAGAATGTTGCAGGCTTATTGTACCTGGTCTTGCAGGTGTTGTAAAGTCTACTTGATGGTGTTGTGTCGCTAAGTTCAGAGAAGTTGTCGACACCATCCTGAACTGCTTCAGGTGATTAAAGTGTTGCTCACACTATTAATGACTGTGGGAAGCATCCACCCTCAGTCCATTATTTGTACACATGGGATTAGATTAATCCCATTGAAACTCTTTACATATATCCTACAAACTTAGCTTCATGTCACCATACATGCTCATGCATTTTTTAATTTTTAGTGGCATGTTTTTGTTCTACTTGTACTCTTTTTACTCAAGGACAGATCAAGTTTATTTCACTATGATGAACCCCAACAAGTACGAGTTAGGGTTGAGTCAAAGGTGGGACAAGAGAATTGGAAATTATAATAAGCTATAAATCTTTATTATATTATATCTTCAAGATGTGGAAAATTAAAATAAAACCTGTGTTTGCAAAAATTGCACTTCATGCATTGTTTGAACAAAGAAACCAGTTTGAAGGCAGATTAGATGAAAAGAAGAAAAAACATTGAAAGGTCAGGGGATATTCATCAATCGCTTGTAAACAAGTTATTTGGGAGGTCGGAAAGCAGTAGTTAAGCTTTGAACAAAGGAATTGTAGTTGTACTAGGTGATGCATCAATAAAATCTCAACTGATTTACATGTTGATGAAGAACGTAAACAAAACAAAAATAAGATGGGGAACGAAGAATTGGCTTTATCTTCATTTGCACATAAGTTCTTGCGCCACAATGGTGCACAGCAAGGATTTGATTCCCTACAAAATATGTAATAATGTCCTAAGGAACATAAGGTAATGCCAACTTCATGGAGGTTGCATATAGATCTTTGGTAGACAAAACATCAGGAAAAAACACATTAAGATAATCTAATTTGAAATCCAATCAAGAATGTGTCAATATGAACTACAAAAACATTAAGAAAAACAATGAAATGATCAAAGGGACATGTCTTGCACAAGCATAGTCTAAAAACTGGATCAATTCCAATCCGGATTGTTGGAGTTGAATTGGAATTTGGAATCAATCAAGCCTCGTCTAGTTTTGACTAATTCAGAGGACATTTGACCAAAAAACTTATGATAGAATGTAAATCAGAGAAAACTACATGACTCCGTCTCTTCAATCAAGCCTCTTTTGGACATGTCTTCTAAGATAAACTATGGATTCCCTCTCTTTAACATATTTTTTATAAGCCAAACTATGAAAATTATGTTGTTAATTATCTATTGTTATTGTGGTTTTGCTTTTCTACTTATTTTTGGGTGGATTGCAGAAGATAGTAACAATAGATATATAGGCATTAATTTGCAAACAATAAAGGTACGCAGGCTTACACACTTTTCTGCATGTTTCCTGCAAAGCTGTAAACAAAATGAGTGAAATGTGCTGATTTCAATTTCTTTTGCAACTGCTTTTCCAGCTACTATTCCAATTTGATCCCTCATCTCTGATGCAGCAGCAATTGTGAAAGTCATTGCTAGGATGTTGGATGGATCAATTCCCTGAGAGAATAAAATTCAAATAAGGAGCTAAGCAAATGAATACCCTTACAAATAATATCAATCATTTAATATTAGTATGATTAGGATCCACATACCTATTTGAGCAATGTCAGCACGCGCCAAACCATTGTGGATGTCTGAACCATTGCATCCATCAAAACCAGGAGAATAATAAGTATAGTTCAGTGAAAACGGAGCTAAGAGATATACCTTTCCACTTCCTGAACCAGCAATAATCATCAATGGGACTGAAGTGTCACTGCAAGCAGCCGTTTGTGATGTCAGAAAGCGGAACCCTTTGGCGGCATCTGTCGAATACGCAGTGAAAAAATGCTAGCTCAGCAGGCAAACCAATCCAATAAAAGGAGTAGAATCGAACAGAAGGAGTTGATTACTTGGAGGAGGAAGAGGGAGGCGAACGGAAGAGTCCGTCGCCGGATCTCTTGCTAACGACGAGGAAGGGTTTGTTCGCGTCGAAGGCGCGGTACCGCCTTGCCCAGCAAATCTGCAGTCGACGGCGACCGGGCGATTGTTTTCGCCGGAGCCCTCAATCTCCCGGAACCGATTAGCACATAGTGCGGAGTCCGACTCAAGTTTTATACCATGAAATTGGGCCTTAGGCCTTGGGCCTTGAGCCACGTTTAATAAATGAATGGGATAATCCCTAATGTAGTCCCTCAGTATTTTACATGGTCCTAATTTCATTCCTCATCAAATTTAGCCCTTCAATTTTTAAACATGTTCTTAAATCAATACTTCCATCAAAATCTTTCTTAAAATAGACATGAACACTTGTTTAACTAGTAAAAATGACTGGTTGCTTTTATTCTTGCACTATTTCTCTAATTCTGGAGATGACCTAGAAATCGCAAGACTCACACCTTGTTCATTGATGTAAGGAGAGGTAGCATATTCTTAGTGTCGTTGTCATTCTTTCTCCTCTCTACTTTCATTTCACCCTCCAATATGTCTCCCCTCCCCTCCTCTTCCACCATTTTCTCTTTGTTATTTTGATTGTAGCTTATCATTCATCTATCACATATACAACTACGCAAGTACAGCTAAATAAAAAACCCCTCCTTTAGTACATACCTATTGGAGATTTTGGAGCAACTCTGGCAAGTTAGGTCAACTTTTATTGTGTGTTTGCTCTTCATAGCAGGTGATCCGGTGGTAAGAACGGGGGACCCTCGCTGGCGGAAGGTCAACGACACGTGGAGGGCAAAGGTTAAGAGATTCAACCCTGAGACCCGACCAACCTGATTGAGAGGGCCGACCAGACTGAGAGGGCCGACCGACTACCCAATCGACCGGATTGAGATGGCCGACTGGCCGGGAATCCCCCGAGCCGAATAAAAGACAACCCGACTAGAGGTCGGGTTTCCGATGCTCAAGGTAAAAAGGTTTCAGGGCTGAGCGGGTTGTCCGTTCGGCCGGGGCACAATGCAACAAAGACAGACAGGAGCAATCTCATCCGAGCATACGACCGAGGCAGAAGTGATATGCCTGCCGAGCGGCCTAACCGCTCGGCCCTGAAACAGACAGGACGCGCAAGAGGACAAAAGAGACAGGGGATAACATCATCCTCGAGACGTCTGCCACCGACAGGCAGCAGGGTTGGCGGCTGAGCCGTACACAGGATCATACGGTGGAAGCTTCCACCGTCACATCCGGGATATGCTCAGACGATTGTGGAATAGCGCCAAAGGTACTTTTCTGACAGGGGCTCGTTAACGTATGTTTGGGGAAGCGTGCACGCATAGAGAAGCGTACTCGCGCCTCCCCCGAGTCCTATATAAGGATCCCCAGACGTCAACGAAGGTATGCGCAATCCTCACTGTAGCCACAGTTACGCTGCCTCTCTTATTTCTCGTTGCTTGACTTGAGCGTCGGCGGCCGTCGCCGGGAAACTCCTCCCGACTCGGCTTCTTCGTAGGTTCACCGGAGATCTACACCACTAGTCGGAGACAGAGGAGCGTGCCACGTCCCCAGCGTCCGTCGACTCAGCACTCGGACAGGATCAAATTGGCATCATCTGTGGGAACGCACATGAATCCGAACCTAGAAGATGGAAGAAGCTGGACGTCAACTTCTGGTAGCACTCTCTCCTGAGGAGCTCAAAGCACTCATCCAAGCGCGAGCAGCAAAAATCGTGGAGCAGCAGCAGAAAGCTCAGGCCGAGCGGGCAGCTGATTATAGCCCAATTTTGTCATGAATTGGGCATCAAATGATGAAGTACCAAACCCCTCCTATACTAATGTAGCATAGGAATGACTCGGGTCGTCCGCCAACGAAAGTAACGATAGGATGGTAAACTTAGGATCGTATATTATTTCTATTTTTTGGGATTTTTAATATAGAATTGGGGTTTGGGTTTTTGATTCTAAATTTAAGAAATGAAAAGCAGAACAAGAAAGAAACTAATCTAATGCTGGAATGAAATTTAACTAGGTGTCAATAATTAATTCACAACGCATTGTCACTCTACGCTATGAGTTAACTATCAACGCAATTAAACTAAGGATCGAAATAGCGAAGCATCAAATGAAATCTAATCTAAATAATGAAAGACAATGCAAGTAATGAAAACTATATTTACCCTAACTAACCATTGAAGATTTTCCTACATCGCATTGTCACACTACGATATAAGATTATCTATCAATGGGCATAACATGAAGTAAAACATTAGCGAAACTAAGAATGTAATGAAACCTAAAGCATGTAACAAAAACTAAAACATTAAAGAAATCTAATCTAACCTAATCTAATTGTATTTAATCAAAACTAGCACTTAACGAAATGAACGAACAAAACAAAGCAAGAATTAACTAAACTAAAATGTATTAAAATAACCCTAACTCTTGGTTGAAGCAATTCATCGAACACGTTGTAGGCGTGAAACTAATTAAACGTAATTAATGCAATTTAAACATGAAAGATCAAATTAGCTACAAGCATTCAACAATAAGCATCAACACAAGCAAATTGACAATAAACATAAGAGAAACTAAGCTAATCCAACCACAATCCACACTTCAATTCTCAAATACCAACGACTATCTCCGCCGTCACACGAAGACCCGACTCCGAACCCCGAAAGCCGGTGGACATAGCTCACTGCCGGAATCTGCACACTTCGACAACGAACAGGATGATGAACGAATCCTCCAGCGAGAACCCCTCTGCTGGAAGTGACTGGAAATGGTGGTGTACTGCCAGACCTCCTCTGCCGCTGCCGCTTGAACCCCAACCGGAAGAGACTGTCGGAAGGTTGCTGGAAGGTGGAGATCTCTCCGGAGAAACCCTCTCCGGCGAGGTGAAGATAGTCGCTGCCAAAACCTGCTGCTCCCGCCACTGTGCTGCTGCCGCTTGCCGCTGAAAATCAAGAAGATGAGGTGATGGGCTGTGGATGGCCGGCCGGCGGCGAGAAAGAGAGGAAGAGAGGCCGCCGGCCGGAGAAAGAAAAGAGAAGTGGCCGGCGGTGGGAAAAGCCGATGCCCTAGCCTTTGCGCGAGGAAGAGACGCGAAACGGGATGCAGAGGAATCTGTGCCGTGCGTGAGGTAAGGGAAGTTTCTTAGTGGATCGGGTTTTGGAAGGAATGAGATTTTTGGGTTTGGATTAATGAGAAGATCCGGATCCAATAAGATAAGTGGAATTGGGCTTTTAAAAGTGAGCTTTAAGATTGGGTTTGAATTGAAGCTTTTGGATTGGGTTTGATTGGATTTGGCTCTTCTTGATTCAATTTGGAATAACATGAGCCCTTGGATTATTTGATCCCGATCAACGTCCCAAATTACTCCCCTATAAAACAAGATGTATCTTTTAGATAAAATACCAGAAAATATAGAAAAAATTAGATCAATGCTCCAAATAAATCTCAACTCATAAAACATGATATAAATGCGGAATTAAGTATACGAGAGAGTAAAAACGCTAAGTATAAGAGCCAAAATAATACATCAAAATACTAGTTATCAGCAGCGCAATAGGCGACATCAGCATCGGGGGGCCGAGCGCCACCCGAAGAGCGGCCGAAGCAGCTCTCCATATGGGGGCAAAATAAGGGACCAACCGGCACTCAGATGGGGGCGCCGCCCGCCCCGATACCTTTTCATCGGGCTCTGTTCCAGACGCCCTCGGAGGTAGCGCAAGCTAATCAAGACAAAGTATCTTCATCGGACGAAGCACCCGTCAGGACGTCAGAAAAGGAAAAACACCCCGAACGGACGCGTCACCCGAGCGGATCAACCGGTAGTTCTCAGATGTCATCCTGCGGGATCCACTGCCGAAACATTATGTGCTCCTGTGATCAGGGAATACAACGGGACAACCGACCCAGACGAACATCTGGGTAAGTTCGACAGTACTGCCACTCTGCATCAATACACGGATGGTGTGAAGTGCCGAGTATTCCTCACCACCCTCTAGGGATCGACGCATCGGTGGTTCCGGAGGCTGCCGGACGGGTCTATCATAAGTTTCAAGGAATTCCGAACGGCGTTCCTCCATCATTTTGCGAGCAGCAGGCGCCACCAAAAAACCAGCGTCAATCTATTCGCCATCAAGCATGGCACGAGGGAGTCGCTCTGAGCGTACATCCAGCGCTTCAACCAGGTGGCCATGGACATTCTGACGGTCACCTCGGAAACAATGATGAACGCGTTCACGCAAGGGCTCGTGGACGGTGATTTCTTCCGCTTGCTGATCCGGAAGCCGCCTCGGGATTACGACCACATGCTGCATAAGGCCAACGAGTACATCAATGTGGAGGAAGCCCAGGCGGTGAGAAGAAAGGAAGCCCTGAGTGACCAACCAGCTTCCGCCGAGCGGAAGCAACCCGTCAGCCACTAGCCCCCCAGAGGACCGCGAGACGAAGCCGCCCGTCCTCATCAGCACACTCGGTCGCACGCCGTCCAGCAAGTTGCGGCTGATCGGCCCAAGCACAAGGGGAAGGTATGGACCCCGATGTTTTGTTCACTCCATCAGTCAGCTACTCACAACACCCGCGACTGTCGGAGCCTCCCCCCCATCACTCATCCTGTGCCAAGGGGCTACCGCCGCCGATCACCTTTACCAGACCGGCGACATCGACAACGGAGCCCCGTTCAAAGAATAGAAAGGAGATCCCCCGAGCGGTAGCATCGTCAGCAGCTCGGAGCCCACCATCGGGC
This sequence comes from Zingiber officinale, assembly GCF_018446385.1. Classification (NCBI taxonomy): domain Eukaryota; kingdom Viridiplantae; phylum Streptophyta; class Magnoliopsida; order Zingiberales; family Zingiberaceae; genus Zingiber; species Zingiber officinale. The sequence goes on from NC_055997.1 coordinate 127,005,681, forward strand.
GTCGCATGAACGCCCTCGACCATCCGCTCGAGAGGAGGAGAATAGGGGCAACGCGTCTCGAGGCGAGATCAACATCATCGCCGGAGGCCTGACCGGAGTAGACTCCAATAGAGCCAGAAAGGCACACGCAAGGCAGCTGAGGATACACGCGATCGGCTGCAGCCAGGAGAGGGCGAGCGGACTCGAGATCAGCTTCGGGCCCAGGGACCTCGAGGGAGTCGAAGTCCCGCACGATGACGCCCTGATCATTCGAGCGGTAATAGCTAACTATACTATTCATCGCATTTTCATTGACACAGATAGCTCGGTCAACATAATATTCAAGAAGGCCTTCGACCAACTGCAAATCGACCGAGCTGAAATACTATCAATGACAACCCCCCTCTACGGGTTCACTGGGAACGAAGTCTTGCAGGTCGGTCAGGTCTGGCTGGCCATCTCGTTGGGAGAGGAGCCGCTCAGAAGGACAAGAACCACCAGCTGTTGGATCGTGAAACGTCGATAGAGGGGGGGTAAATATCGATTCGAAAAAATCGTGTTAATAAGAGTTAAGCGCAGCGGAATAATAAAAAACTTAGGCAAACTAAACAAGGTGTTTTTTACTTCGTTCGGAGCCTGTGACGACTCCTACTCGAAGGTCCGTACTCCTTGAGTACTTTTGTTGGGCAATTCACTAACAATTCGAAATACTATTACAAATTAAGGTACAGAAATGTAATGGAAATAAAGTGATACCGACAAGAAAATTAACCAAAGAAGAAGGAGCACTTTGTCGGAGCTTTGTTAGCGTCGCAGGAGCGTAAAGCAGCAGAGCAAGCAGTCGAAGAGTTCTCAGTTGTTTTTGAAGCTCCACCCCTGGGGCTTCTTTTATATGCTGCTCCGGGCGCCTGGATCCCTTCCGGGTGCCCTGGTGCGACGTGGCAGGTCTAATCAGCGAACTCCACTTGGCGACGACTCGGCCTGGATAAAATTCACCTCCGGGCGCCCGGACCTCCTATTTCCAGAAACTTCCTTTCCTGCAAAACAGAGTTAGTCCGAGGCAAATATATATTCTGCAAAACAGATTGTTAGCACAACTAAAGTAATATGATTTAACAAGAAAAGAGTATGACTTAGATTCCGTCTTTCCGAGACCGGAATCTAGTCACGATCTCGACTTAGATATCCGAAATGGATCTAAGCCGGATCGACGCCTAATGTTCCCTTCCTGGGAACGCGTCCTCGCAGTCACTCCCCTCCAGTGACTTACCTCACTTACCTGCCAGACGTCCGGTCAGCCCGTCGACCCGTCTGGACTTCGTGCCAGCTATCCGGTCAGCCCGTCGACCTAGCTGGGCTTCGTGCCTAAGCGTCCGGTCAGCCCGTCGACCCGCTTGGACTTCGTGCCAGCTATCCGGTCAGCCCGTCGACCTGTCTGGACTTATCCTGCACACTCGATCAGAGTGTTAGATCAACAATAAACCTAACTTAACCTATTTGTCATTCATCAAAACCTGGGTTAAATCGTTAGTGCTAACCGCACCAACAATCTCCCCCTTTTTGATGGAATGACAACCTGGTTAAGTTAGTGAAGACATTTGCAAGAAAAAACAGATAACATCATTATGTGGAGGTTTTTAAGTTAGTTTGTATTTTCAATTGGTTTGGCTAACTTAACCCACCTAACCCTCCCCCTTTGGCATTCATCAAAAATAAGCATGTTTAAAGTAATTAAAAATACAGACTTCAGACAAAGTAAGGAATCATGTCAAGTTAATCTGGGGGAGTTAAACTTAGTAATTTATCTTTTGTAAAAGAGCTAAGTTTTGAGACAAGTTTAAAAGATCTATTTTTCAAAACTAGGTAAAATTGATTTTCTAAAACTGAGTTGGTAAAGGATTCAACTTTCAAGACTTAAGTACATAAAAGACTTGATTTTTTTTTTTAAAGCTAGTTTTCAAAAGTAGGTGTATAAAAACAGGTTTCAACTCTTTTCAAACATAAGTAAAATTTCAAAACTAAGTTTTAAAATATATTTCAAGATTGATTGAAGTTTAATTTTCAACACTAAGTTTGTAAAAGATTAAAAATTTTAAAAAGACTTAGTTTATAAACTTACGCTTAGTTTACAAAAATTAATTTTTGTAGAATTAAATAGAATTAAGTAAAGTCAAATTCTCATAACTAGATTTTTAAATTCAATTTTCAAAACTACGTTAAATCTAATTGTGAGATTCAATAACTTAGTTTTTAAAAATAGGTTTAAGAAATTTTTAATAAAAATGTTTTGAAAAACCGAAAAATTTTAATTGATTCCTCCCCCTAGACCTGACATCAAATCAAATGTCTAACCAGTTAGTTACTGACTGACTTATCAAAAGATAGCAACTTTCACTTGGGTAGTCAAGTTAAGGTCAATCTTAACTTGATTAATATATATTTTATTTTTAACGCCCAGACTTATGTCGATGCACTGAAATAAGCATCTTAAGTCTTAGGCAAGTGGCCTATGCATCTCACCCCTTTCTATTGTTCGGCAAACACAAACAAGGTAAGCCTAGGGTTTTGGTGAGATGCTCAAAACTAGTCCTATGGGTGCATGTTCTCTAAGGATTTTGAACTAGTCTAAGGCTAAAAGTTTATTTAAAAATCTAAAAATAGGAAGGTTTTAAAAACTGACACATGTTTGAACCTATAAGTTGAAAGCAATAATTTTGAAAGTATTTTGAAATTCGAAATTCCTAGTCTATTAGGCACATTCCTAGTTTTCTACGTAAATGGCTAAATTCATTTTCAGGGAGTGGTTTAGTGAATATGTCAGCTAAGTTTGACTTGGACTCAACGTATTTGAGCTCAATGTCACCCTTAGTAACATGATCCCTGATAAAGTGGTGCCTGATTTCAATGCGTTTGGTTCTTGAATGATGCACTGGACTTTTTGTTAAATTTATTGAGCTAATATTGTCAATTAAGACTTTTACATTTGTGATTTTTAAGTTAAAATCTTTTAAGGTGTGCATCATCCATAATAATTGGGCTACACATTCTCCTATGGCTATGTATTCTGACTCAGTTGTAGATAGTGCAACGCAATGTTGCTTTCTACTAAACCAGCTAATAAGTGATGGGCCTAGTAGTTGACATCCACCACTTATGCTTTTGCGGTCTAATTTACACCCAGCATAATCTGAGTCAGAATATCCTATTAATTCAAACTCACTGGTCCTAGGATACCAGATTCCTACATTTGTTGTTCCCTTAAGATATCTAAAAATCCTTTTGACTTGAGTCAAATGGGATTCTTTAGCACAAATTTGGTATCTTGCACACATACTAACTGCAAATAAGATATTAGGTCGGCTTGCAGTTAGGTAGAGTAGACTGCCTATTGCACTTCTATAGTACTTTAGATCTACTGGTTTTCCATTTGGGTCATTGTCTAAGATTGTGTTTACTGCCATGGGTGTTTTTATTTCTTTTGTATTTTCCATTCTGAATTTTTTAAGTAATTCTTTAGTGTATTTGTATTGATAAATGTAATTTCCTTCATTTGTTTGTTTGATTTGTAATCCTAGGAAATAGGTCAATTTTCCTACTAAGCTCATTTCAAATTCTTGTTCCATTAGATTAATAAATTCTTCTAAAAAGTCTGAGTTAGTTGAACCAAATATTATATCATCTACATATATTTGTGCTGTAAATATGTCGTTATTTAGTAATTTAACAAACAAGGTTGGATCAATTTGACCTTGGTTGAATCCTTTGGATGTTAAGTAAGATGTTAGCCTTTCATACCATGCCCTGGGTGCTTGTTTAAGTCCATATAATGCTTTCTTCAACTTAAAGACATAATCAGGGTGTTCTATATTTTCAAACCCAGGAGGTTGACTTACATACACTCCTTCTTTTATTAGTCCATTGAGAAAGACTGACTTAACATCCATTTGATATAGTCTGAATCCCTTATAGGCTACAAAACTTAGTAACATTCTAATGGATTCTAGTCTGGCTACTGGGGCATAGGTCTCATCGTAGTCAAGTCCTTCAACTTGACTGAACCCTTTGGCAACTAGCCTGTTAGGACCAAAAGTAGCTAGAGGGGGGGGTCAATAGCTCGTCGCGTTCGCTCGGTGCTCGGCGTTGCTTGTTCCTTCAAAGATGTGCAGCGGAAAATACAGAAACAAATACAACAACGCTAACACGGTTGGTTTACTTAGTATCCACCTCACAAGAGGTGACTAATCCAAGGATCCACACCAACACACACACCCTCCACTAAATAAAACTCTCCTTTATGGTAACTACCAAGGGCAGAGAAACCCTACAAGACTCTCGGTACAAGAAGAAGGAAAGGGAAACAAAATACAAGCGCAAAGCTTACAATGAATGCAGAAAACCCTAACCCTAGCTTCTCTTCTTGCCTTTGATCCGCCTCTTGACTTGGAAAGCTTCCAAGATCCTTCAAGAACTAGCGATCTGATCTTTGAGAGTGCTGTGGAGGAGCTGGCGAGTAATCTGGAGTGAATCGGAGAAAACGATTGCCGCAGCCAACGCACGCCTGCAGCTCAAATACGACGCAACGGTCGGATCCCGATCGATTCGAATATTCCCAATCGATCGGGGAGGCTTTGGATCGATCCACGGATCGATCCAGAGCGCCTCTGTGCTCTGGAAAAGCGCCTGGATCGCGCGAAGTAGCCGCGTCCCAATCGATCCACTGATCGATTGGGACCTCTGGATCGATCCACGGATCGATCCAGAGGCTCTCTGTTCGCTGGGACAGGTCTGGATGGATCCACTGATCGATCCAGCACTTGATTTTTGTCCAAAACCAAGTCCCAAACCTCCCAAACCAACATCCGGTCAACCTTGACCTGTTGGTATGTCATGCCTAGCATCTAGTCACTCCCTTGACCTGCTAGGACTCCCTTACCAAGTGTCCGATCAATCCCTTTGACCTACTTGGACTTTTCTCTGTGCCAAGTATCCGATCAATCCCTTTGACCTACTTGGACTTTTCTTTCATGCCAAGTATCCGGTCAATCCTTTGACCTACTTGGACTTCCCAGCACCAGATGTCCGATCATCCTTGATCCATCTGGATTTTCCCTTGCCTGGCTTCACTCACCAGGACTTTCACCTAGCTTCACTCACTAGGGTTTTCCATCTGCCTAGCTTCACTCACTAGGACTTTCACCTGGCTTCACTCACTAGGATTTCCATCTGCCTAGCTTCACTCACTAGGACTTCCTTCTGCCTGGCTTCACTCACCAGGACTTTTCTTCTGCCTGGCTTCACTCACCAGGACTTTCATACTGCCTAGCTTCACTCACTAGGTCTTTCATCTGCCTAACATCCCAGTTAGGACTTCCCAGTCAAGTATCCGGTCAACCTTGACCTACTTGACTCTTCTTCAATCAATATCTTATTGTCAAACATCTAAACCCAAACCAAGACTCAGCTTGGTTACCCAGGTCAACCTTGACCTGAGGGATATTGCACCAACAATCTCCCCCTTTTTGATGTTTGACAATACCACAATAACACTTACAATCCCATATGTAAGTTAGGCTAGTCCCATAGCCTCCTTCTTCATGCCACTAGGTAATGAAAGCATAAATTAAGCTCTTCATTCTCCCCCTAAGAGGGCAAACTCCCTCTAGGTAATGAAAGCCTAACTTACTCCCTTTCATGAGTCCTTTCATTCTCCCCCTATGACCTTCCGATAGGTAATGAAGGCCTACGCTTAACCATACATTCTCCCCCTATTGGCACACATCAACCCATCGTTGGACACACATCAACCTATGCTCCAATTCTGGGCACACTTCAACAAATCCATTTGTTGAAGACTCTCCCCCTGAAGAGTTGCTCATCGTTGTTCACAACATCACTCGTTGTGATCAACACGATAATGAAGGTCCCATACCCTTTATTTATCCTTAACTTCTCCCTCAATGTAGACAACTACCCAACCTTGAGCATTATCTACCACTTGAGTGTCCACTTGAAATAATGAGGATATCCACTCCCCATTTCTCCCCATTTCAAGTTTAAATGCTCAACCTTGAGCAAGTTCACAACAGAAGGTTAACCACCTTCCAAGGTTCATGAAAAATAATTTTCATGTCTTTAAAGAGTCCCTCCCCCTAAAGACATGGTGGTAACTTCTGTCATTGCACCAACAATGACTTGGAATCCTTAAAACATTAGGAAACCCAAATTTAGAAGTTTTGAGGTTCAAATATTCAAAATTTGAAACAACCTCAACCTAAACTTCTACTTAGTCTTCGTTAACCAATCCATCCTTGTTTTCAACATGAAAACACCCTTTGTATGTATACAAATGTATTTAAGGGGTTTGGAATAGTTACCTAGACTAAAATAGGTTCAAAGATGCTGAAATCAGGCCTTCCCAGCCAAAACCAGCAACTTGGATCGATTGAAGTTGGGTTCCAATCGATTGAACCTTGCTGAATCGATCCACTGATCGATTCAGACTCCCTGGATCGATCGGCTGATCGATCCAGCGAGCTTCTGCTCGCGGGAATTGCCGTTTGAATCGATTCAGGAACTCCAATCGATCCATGGATCGATCGGAGCTCTGATAGTTGCTGAAATTCCATTTCAGTCAACTTCAGAAACCCCTAGAAAATTCTACAAAAATCCAAAAATCATGAAATTTCGTGTAGACATTATTTAGGGCATATACTATCAAAGAAAAATAGTTTTCTATGAAAATACTTCATATTTTCAAAGATTGACACAAACTTGAAAACTTGCAAAAACTTTAGTGTTTTTCTTCAAGTTTGTGTCTAACTATTCAATGGTGATTACTATCAAAAGATAGCCTTCACCAAGGTTTTCCAAAAATATTTTAAAAACATTTTCAAAACCAATATCCCATCATGTTCCTTGGGCATAATGCACATGACTTGTACATTAGCTTTCCCAATGATGGGAAAACACATAACTATGTGTTTTGATGAACCTAAAACTCAAAAGAATGCACTAAATCAACATCTTGAGTTTTGTTCATCTTCCTAACATCTCACTTGTATCTATTGTGGACAAAACACATACAAGTCATCTTAGAGGTCTTTGTGAGATGTAAAATTTGGTTTTGCCCTATTCAAGGGATCATGCATATCTATCTAGGCATTTTAGAGATATTAGACATCCACCCAGGATGTCACTTGTTAATAAGTGTCGTTAAATGCCATTCGTCCTTAATTTCAAGGAATTTAAACTTAATGCATGATTATGTTATGGCATACATCAAAAGAAAATAATTTTCAAAAGAAAATATCCTATTACAACATGATGTATGAATGTCATGACATGGTATTTTTGGATTTTTCATAATAAAACATGAATGCAAAACTAGACATGATGTCATGGCATATGATGGGCAAACAATCATGGCAAGATTTAGCATAAATAAAATATACCTAGATTAACTATCTAAGTATCTTTAAAGTCTTAGCTAAACTTACACCTTAAACCTAGATTGCCCTAAAGTGCTACAAGAGAATGCCAAAACCTAAATTGGCATTTCTAATTTCCTTGATTTAATGTATGCCAATTGAAAATAAACATTTCCTCAAATGTTGGCATATTCCATTTTTCCTCAAGAGTAGCACTTTTAAATTTAAGGCCCGGATTGTCTTAAATTGCCTAAGAACATACCAAAATCCCAACTTGATAGTTCTTATGAATTTCCCAATATGTGTCATTTAAGATTAAAATCAATTCTTCCACCATTAGGCACATTTTACTCTTTCAAGGAGTAAATAATAATTCCATTTCATTTTCAAGGGTTAACTAAAACCTTGAAAATGCTCCTTGAGTGTCAATTTCCTCAAAGTTGGGTTAACTACCCTTCTAATCGGAGTTGACACTCTCTAACCCATCTATGGGGTAGAGAAGATACTCCTAGGAACCCAACACCTATTGGTGCTCCTTGGATGCTCTAGGTACTCACTAGGGATAACTTCCCTAGATACCTTCCTAGTGACCTTGTTGGGCTTCTTAGAAGCCTTGGTCACATTTTCTAGGTCAACTCTAGGGATAACCTCCCTTGTGACCTTGTTTGTGACTTTCTTAGACTTCTTAGAAGTCTTAGTCACATTTATTGCAAAAATACTCTTAGGGATGACTTCCCTAGTATTCTTGGCTTGACCACTAGACCTAGGGTTTGTTCCATAACTATATGGAACTCTATGGTAAGAGGGCACATCCTTCTTAGCCTTTGGTTTGTATCCCAAACCTCTATGGCCATTGGATGACTTTTGTACCCCTAAACCTAGGTTATGCTCATTTTGCCCTAATAGGATATTTTCCATCCTTTTTAGGGTCCTTTCCATTTCATCAAGCCTTGACCTCAAGACTTGATTTTCTATCACTAAGTCCTTAGTTTTAGATTTTTCATTTAATTCATGAGCATATTTGTTCTTGGGCTTGTATCTAAAATCTTTAGAGTTATTGCCCAAGTGTCTATCTACCTTCCTAACCTTAGGTTGGGTAGTTTTGGCATGTAGGGCCACATGTTTTTCCTTAAAGCCCTCATGCTTTCTATTCTTATGGTAAATTGCATTAAAATGATAAAAGTTAGAACTATCATGCTTTTTACCATAATGTAAAGGGGTAGGCTCAATAAATGTTACCTTCTTCTTTACCTTGGAGGCTCCCCCTTGCCTAGTGCCTCCTTGAGCCTTGACCACCTTCTTCCCCTTGGGGCATTGACTTCGGTAATGCCCCTTTTGATTGTAAGAGAAACATATAATATGCTCCTTGCTCTTCTTTGTGTTGGGGATGATCTCCTTGGGCTTCGCCTTGCCCTTTTGTGCCACTTGGCCCTTCTTCTTGGCCAATTTAGGGCACTTGCTCTTGTAGTGCCCATGTTCCCTACACTCAAAGCATATAATATGATTTTTATTTTTAATTGAAATATTTATACCTTTGCTTGTAGGGGTGGCATCTTTCCCTTTGGATCCGGAGGTAGAAGCTTTCTCTTGATCCGATCTTGATTCTCCTCCATTTGATTTTTCTTGACTTGTGGAGGTGGAAGCTTCTTCATCCTCTTTATCTCTTGACCCGGATGTAGAAGGTTCTCCTTCTTCTTGATCCGGTGTCACCAAGGATTGCTCCCCCTCAATCCTAGAGGTGGAGGCTTCATCATCTTGAATATGAAACAAGGAGTATGCTCCCTCCTTGTTCCCTTCGTTGCATTCCCTTGAGGATGAAGCTTCTTGGATTTCCTCTTCTTCGGAGGTTGAGCATCTCTCAACCTCGGAGTCCTCCTCTTGGTCTTAATCCAATGAGTCGCCCTCTTTGGATTCTCCTTGATTTGATACAGTGGAGGGGATCTCATGAATTCTTGCCAATTTGCTCCAAAGCTCCTTGGCATCTTCAAACTCTCCAATTTGTTCCAAGATGTTGCTTGGCAATAAATTGACCAAAAGCTTGGTCACTTTGTCATTGGCCTCACATCTTTGGATTTGGTTTTTGCTCCACTTACTCCTTTTGAGTACTTTGCCCTTGGAATTTGTGGGAGCTTCAAAACCTTCCATGAGAGCAAACCATTGCTCTATCTCCATCATAAGAAAATTTTCGATTCTTGATTTCCAAGAATCGAAGCTTGTAGATGAATATGGTGGAGCCACCCTTGTGTCAAATCCAAGTCCATCTTGGAATTGCATCTTGAAGTTGAGCTTGATAGAATCTTGAACTTGAAGAATTTGCTCCAACTTCTTCACCCTCTAGCTTTTCTTGATATGTTTGCCCCTTCCGGCGGTGATTCCAGTGAAGAGCAACCTTGCTCTGATACCACTTGTTAGGACCAAAAGTAGCTAGAGGGGGGGGGGTGAATAGCTCGTCGCGTTCGCTCGGTGCTCGGCGTTGCTTGTTCCTTCAAAGATGTGCAGCGGAAAATACAGAAACAAATACAACAACGCTAACACGGTTGGTTTACTTGGTATCCACCTCACAAGAGGTGACTAATCCAAGGATCCACACCAACACACACACCCTCCACTAAATAAAACTCTCCTTTATGGTAACTACCAAGGGCGGAGAAGCCCTACAAGACTCTCGGTACAAGAAGAAGGAAAGGGAAACAAAATACAAGCGCAAAGCTTACAATGAATGCAGAAAACCCTAACCCTAGCTTCTCTTCTTGCCTTTGATCCGCCTCTTGACTTGGAAAGCTTCCAAGATCCTTCAAGAACTGGCGATCTGATCTTTGAGAGCGCTGTGGAGGAGCTGGCGAGTAATCTAGAGTGAATCGGAGAAAACGATTGCCGCAGCCAACGCACGCCTGCAGCTCAAATACGACGCAACGGTCGGATCCCGATCGATTCGAATATTCCCAATCGATCGGGGAGACTTTGGATCGATCCACGGATCGATCCAGAGCGCCTCTGTGCTTTGGAAAATCGATCCAGCCGATCGATTGGAGGCTCCCAATCGATCCACCGATCGATTGGGACTCTGTCGATCCGATCTCCGGATCGATGGAGAGGCTCTGTTGCAGGGAGTGCGGATCGATCCACCGATCGATTGAGCTGCCAATCGATCCACCGATCGATCCAGCGCCTTGATTTTGTCCAAAACCAAGTCCCAAACCTCCCAAACCAACATCCGGTCAACCTTGACCTGTTGGTATGTCATGCCTAGCATCTAGTCACTCCCTTGACCTGCTAGGACTCCCTTACCAAGTGTCCGGTCAATCCCTTTGACCCACTTGGACTTTTCTCTGTGCCAAGTATCCGGTCAATCCCTTTGACCTACTTGGACTTTTCTCTGTGCCAAGTATCCAATCAATCCCTTTGACCTACTTGGACTTTTCTTTCATGCCAAGTATCCAGTCAATCCTTTGACCTACTTGGACTTCCCAGCACCAGATGTTCTATCATCCTTGATCCATCTGGATTTTCCCTTGCCTGGCTTCACTCACCAGGACTTTCACCTAGCTTCACTCACTAGGGTTTTCCATCTGCCTAGCTTCACTCACTAGGACTTTCACCTGGCTTCACTCACCAGGATTTCCATCTGCCTAGCTTCACTCACTAGGACTTCCTTCTGCCTGACTTCACTCACCAGGACTTTTCTTCTGCCTGGCTTTACTCACCAGGACTTTCATACTGCCTAGCTTCACTCACTAGGTCTTTCATACTGCCTAGCTTCACTCACTAGGTCTTTCATCTGCCTAACATCCCAGTTAGGACTTCCCAGTCAAGTATCCGGTCAACCTTGACCTACTTGACTCTTCTTCAATCAATATCTTATTGTCAAACATCTAAACTCAAACCAAGACTCAGCTTGGTTACCCAGGTCAACCTTGACCTGAGGGATATTGCACCAACATAGCCTAGCCTTATTCCTAGTAATTTCCCCAGTTTCACTTAATTTGTTTCTAAATACCCATTTTGTTTCTATTACTTTCTTATCTTTAGGTGGTGGCACTAGATCCCAAACTTCATTACGCTCAAATTGAGCTAGTTCTTCTTGCATAGCGATGATCCAATCTGGATCAAGTAGGGATTCAGCTACAGTTTTGGGTTCAATTTTTAAAATCAGGGAGATTTGACTCAGGTTCCTAAAAGATGATCTGGTTTGAACCCTTAGGTCTGGGTCACCAATTATTTGATCAATTGGATGGTTAGGATTTACTCTTATAGTTCTGGGGGGTTCATTTTCTTGAGTGTGTTCATCTTCTTCATAGTCTAGGGATTGATTGGTTTCTTCAGAATTGTTAATTTCAGTAGGTTGAAGTTGAGTTTGTCCTTGGGTTTCTTCAAATTTTACATTTGTGGTTTCCTCGATTTTTAGCGTAATTTTATTATATATTCTGTAACCCCTACTGTCTAGAGAATATCCTACAAAAATTCCATTTTTTACTTTAGAGGTGAATTTTCCTAAATGTTCTCTAGTATTTAGGATGAAGGCTGGACACCCAAATACTTTAAAATATTTTATGTTAGGTTATTTGTTATAAAATATTTCAAAGAAGGTTTTATTATGTCTTTTATTTAATGTTGTTCTATTTTGCACATAGCAGACTGTGCTAACAGCTTCTGCCCAGAAATATTTAGGTAGGTTATATTCATTTAACATAGTTCTAGAGGCTTCTAGTAAGGTTCTATTTTTTCTTTCTACAATTCCATTTTGTTGGGGGGTTTTAGGACATGAAAATTCGTGATGGTAGCCATTTTCAAGACAGAATTTGTTAAAATTATGATTTTTAAATTCTCCCCCATTGTCACTCCTAATTCTTTTAATTTTAAGATCTTTTTCATTTTCAATTTGTTTGCAAAAGTTTGTAAAGATTTCAAAAGTTTCGTCTTTATGTTTTAAGAATTTTACCCAAGTAAACCTAGAATAATCATCTATTATGACTAAACAGTATAAGTTTTCATTTATGGATTTGACTCCATGGGAGTCAAAAAGATCTAAGTGTAGAAGTTCTAATATTGAGTTGGTTTGTGGCTGATTTATTGGTTTGTGAGTGGATTTAGTTTGTTTACCTTGTTGACAAGCATTACATATGGTTGAATCTATGTTAGGTAATTTTGGTAAACCTCTCACTAGTCCATTTAATTTGCTTATATTTCTAAAGTTGGTGTGAGACATTCTTCTATGTCATAACCATGTTTCTTCTTTTTGTGTTAAATAACACTTAATGGAAGAAGTGGTTAAGTTGATGGCATAGATGTTGTCTTTTCTAAAACCTTTTAGGCCTATGGTAGGATTAACTAGATGTTTGATTAAACACTCTGTGGATAGAAATTTAACCTTATACCTAGTATCACATAATTGACTTATACTCAGAAGATTATATTTAAAATTTTCAATAAGTAAAACATTTGTAATTATAAAGTCTATTTTTAATTCAATATTACCTATACCAATTACCTTGAGTTTGCCGTTGTTTCCAAAGGCAAATGCAACTGTTCATAAGCTTTTGTAAGTGAGTTGAGTGAACTTGGTGTGATCTCCAGTCATATGTTTGGAGCAACCACTGTCCAAAATCCACTTGGTTTCCTACCGTAAGTAGGATTTAAAGTTAGTTTTTTTATTTTTGGGCAGACATTATTTAAGTTAATTTTAAGTTTAAAATTAATTTTTAAGTTTGAAATTGAAATTTTGAAATTAATTTTTAAGTTTAAAATTAAAATTTTGAAATTAATGTTTAAGTTTGAAATTGAAAATTTGAAATTAATTTTTAAGTTTAAAATTAAAATTTTGAGATTAATTTTTAAATTTAAAATTAAAATTTTGAGATTAATTTTTAAGTTTAAAATTAAAATTTTGAAATTAATTTTTAAGTTTAAAATTAAAATTTTGAAATTAATTTTTAAGTTTAAAATTAAAATTTTGAAATTAATTTTTAAGTTTGAAATTAAAATTTTGAAATTAATTTTTAAGTTTGAAATTAAAATTTTGAAATTAATATTTAAGTTTAAAGTTAAGTTTAAAATTAAAATTTTGAAATTAATTTTTAAGTTTAAAATTAAAAATTTGAAATTAATTTTTAAGTTTAAAGTTAAAATTTTGAAATTAATTTTTAAATTTAAAGTTAAAATTTTGAAATTAATTTTTAAGTTTAAAATTGAAATTTTGAAATTAATTTTTAAGTTTGAAATTAAAATTTTGAAATTAATTTTAATTAAACAAATTTAAGTCTTATTCATCTCACCCGATCTATATTATCAATCAGGGAATCCTATGATTTTGTGAGATGAAATTAGATTTTTAATTATGGAGTTTTGGTTTAACTTGTGTTAGATTCAGATTTAGCTTTGGTCTCCACAAATAGGCAATCTTCGAATAAACTTCTAAGCTTGGTGAGTCACATGGACGTCATTAGTAGTAACCAACCTTTCGAGGTTTTCCGAATAGTCCTATCCACGGAGCTTAGTACTAAATCTTGGTCTAACTGGTTAGGATTCATTTAAGGGTAGCTTCGGTCAGTTCCACTTGGCCAAATGCATCAGATCGAAACCATATCTTTCTAGACATGCGATGTCCAAGCTTCCCTAACGTACTATCATCCAAAAACTTCACCAGTACCATGATTCAAGTTAAACTTGGTCTCTTTTTAACTAATCCTAATTACCCTGCCGGGTTAGTTAATTTTGGAGGTGTCAGCTATTCTGGAGCCCCCCCTGAATTATTGACCTTTAATTTAAATTTTCGTTTTAGGTTTGTGTCTGTTTCTTTTATAGTTATAATTAACTTAGTGATAGTTTATATTTTGTTGAGTTTTAAATTTTGAATTTTTTGATTTAGGTTTGTATTTTGGTTTTTTATTTGGTAATCGAGTTTATATAATATACTTTTTCTTTAGGTATATAATATTGATTAAGTCCTACTTGCGTGGTCAGACACGCTTTTGGAACCCAAGCTTGATTAGTTGATTTGTATTGAGTTATTAATGACTTAAAAGTTTTATTTGAGTTCGACTTGTATCCGAGTCCGGTTTTATTATAACATGCTTTTTGATTGTTCAGGATTAAGTCAAGATTTTTTGATCTTGTTGTAAATTTTTCTAGCATTTCTTTTAAATTGTTAATATCATTTTTTAATGATAAATTCTCCTCCTCAAGTGTTAGATCTTGAGTTGGATTTGAATTTTTGATTTGTTCCTTGAGGTATTGATTTTCCTCAAGAAGTGATTTGTTTTCATTTTCTATTTTAATTAATTTACTATTTAAACATGAAATAATTCTGAAAAACTTTTTGTTTAAATTAAAATATACCTCATTTGGGCCTTCGGAAACGAGTACGGACTCGTGGCTTGTTTCGGGTTCAGACCCATCTTCATCTTCCGACTCGTCTTCTGTTTCAGCTTCGCAGGCCATCAATGCGAGGTGGCTCTGATGTTTCTGCTCTTCTTCCTCCGATTCGTCCGAGGAGTCGTCCCACGTTGCTTTGAGGGCCTTCTTTTTGGTTGGCTTCGGTTTGTCGAACTTCAGTTTTGGGCATTCGTTCTTGTAGTGTCCCTTTTTATTGCAGCCGAAGCAAGTCACGTTCTTTTGTTCTGAGGGAGAACTGATCTTTTGAAGGTCCTTTTTGCTGAAGCTCCTTTTTCTCCTGGTGAACATTTTTCTTACCAAGTTCACCAGGTGTTCTTCGTCTTCGGAGTCTTGGTCGGAATCTTCTTCATATTCAGACTTGCTCTTCTTTTCTTTGGAGGAACCTGCAAATAAAGCTATACCTTTCTCGGCTCCAGCATTAGTTTGTTCATGTAATTCTAATTCACAGAAAAGCTCGTCTAATTTTAACTTAGAAAGATTTTTAGAAATTTTGTAGGCATCTACGATTGATGCCCACAAACTATTACGTGGAAAAGCATTTAATGCGTACCTTATTAAGTCTCTATTTTCCATCCGTGGCCTATCGCATGAAGCCCGCTGAGGATGTCCTTAATCCTCGCGTGGAGCTGATTCGCTGCACCTTCCTGCATTTTTATATTAAAATTTTATTTACAAGCGGTCTCGCTTTGTTACCTTGGCGTCGCTCCCTCGTGCAACTCGATCAATTTGTCCCACGGCTCTTTAGTGTTTTTGTGGACCGACTGCTCAGTTCTTCTCTTGTTAATCCGCATCAGAGTGTTGATCGCTTTATTTTCTGTTGACGCCTTTTTCTTCAAATCTGTTGTCCAGTCTTCAGGATCCAGTATATTCCCGGAGCTGTCCGCTGGAATTTTATAGGGTCTCGTAACGCTCATCCACTGGTCGAATTATGTTTTGAGGTAAACCTCCATGCGCTTCTTCCAGTACGGAAAATCGTCCCCGTTGAAGAGTGGAGGTCGTACTGTGTTGAATCCTTCTGTCTGAGACATTTTAGTCTTGCGCACAGAAGAAAGAAAAGAAAAACAAAAATCCCAAGACTTGGTCTTGGATTAGTAGTGCGGAAGAAGAAAAATAATAGAAGTATCTAAATTGGTGTTGCACCAATTTAGATTTAATTGCAACGAGAAAAAAAATTCAAAACAGGTAATAATACCAGTTTGAAATTAAACGTAAAACTGAAAACCGAAAAAAAAAGATTAATTTTTCACCCCCTGTCTGATTGGTGGTTGCACCAAATCAGAGCGGTACCTACTCTGATACTACTTGTTGGATCGTGAAACGTCGATAAAGGGGGGGTGAATATCGATTCGAAAAAATCGCGTTAATAAGAGTTAAGCGCAGCGGAATAATAAAAAACTTAGGCAAACTGAACAAGGTGTTTTTTACTTCGTTCGGAGCCTGTGACGACTCCTACTCGAAGGCCCGTACTCCTTGAGTACTTTCGTTGGGCAATTCACTAGTAATTCGAAATACTATTACAAATTAAGGTACAAAAATGCTAATGGAAATAAAGTGATACCGACAAGAAAATTAACCAAAGAAGAAGGAGCACTTTGTCGGAGCTTTGTTAGCGTCGCAGGAGCGTAGAGCAGCAGAGCAAGCAGTCGAAGAGTTCTCAGTTGTTTTTGAAGCTCCACCCCTGGGGCTTCTTTTATATGCTGCTCCGGGCGCCTGGATCCCTTCCAGGCGCCCTGGTGCGACGTGGCAGGTCTAATCAGCGAACTCCATGTGGCGACGACTCGGATTACCTTTCGGGCGCCCGGACCTCCTATTTCCAGAAACTTCCTTTCCTGCAAAACAGAGTTAGTCCGAGGCAAATATATATTCTGGAAAACAGATTGTTAGCACAACTAAAGTAATATGATTTAACAAGAAAAGAGTATGACTTAGATTCCGTCTTTCCGAGACCGGAATCTAGTCACGATCTCGACTTAGATATCTGAAATGGATCTAAGCCGGATCGACACCTAATGTTCCCTTCCTGAGAACGCGTCCTCGCAGTCACTCCCCTCCAGTGACTTACCTCACTTACCTGCTAGACATCCGGTCAGCCCGTCGACCCGTCTGGACTTCGTGCCAGCTATCCGGTCAGCCCGTCGACCTAGCTGGGCTTCGTGCCTAAGCGTCCGGTCAGCCCGTCGACCCGCTTGGACTTCGTGCCAGCTATTCGGTCAGCCCGTCGACCTAGCTGGGCTTCGTGCCAGACATCCGGTCAGCCCGTCGACCTGTCTGTGTTGGTTGCTACTCGGAAAACCTATAGGTTCCACTGTACAAAAATTTTGTACAAAGGTCTGAACCTTTTCCTAGCTACCATGTGTTCTTTTAAATTAAATTTTGGATCGCCTGCGGAACTTAACACGTTTGATCCAAAACATAATCTATTTGTTCTTTTAGGTTTTGACTTGGATCTCCTGCGGAACTTAACACGTTCGACCCAAGTCTCCTTAAGTTATTAATTCCATTAAATATTAATTTCCATAATTGGTTCCCAGTACTAACGTGGCGAGGCACATGACCTTCTTGGATATGGGAGCAACCACCACCGACTAGACAAAACCTTTTATAGAAATCTAATATTTAATTTCCTAAAATAACTTTAGGTTAACCAAAGAGAACAATCAAATCACAAGGAAAAGAAAAAACAAAAGAACACAACTTCGAAAAACATATTCGAAATTCTAGAACGTAAGCCTCTTGTATTTGGTATTATTTCCATAAATAACTAGCATGATGCGGAAAGAAAAATTACTATTTATACCTTGTAGAAAACCTCTTGATCTTCTACCGTATTCCTCTTCTAACCTCGGACATTGTGTGGGCAACGATCTTCCAAGATGAGAAACCACCAAGCACCTTCTTCTCCTCCTAGCTAGGTTCGGCCAAAACAAGTAAGCTTCACCAAGGAAGAAGAAAACCACCAACCAAGCTCTAAGAGATGCAAGCTTCCTCTCCTTCTTCTTCTTCTTCTCCAAGTAGTATCCGGCCTCCACAAGAGCTCCAAGCAATAGAGAGTTTTGGCCACCACAAAGAGGAAGTAGAGAAGAGATGATGGCCGGCCACAATACCAAGGAAAAGAGGGAGAGAAAATAATAGAGGTTGTGTCTCATGAAGGCACCCCTACCCCTTCTTTTATATTCCTTGGCCTAGGAAAATTAGGAAATTTAATTACAATAAAATTTCCTTAATTTTCCTTGACATGAATTAATTGAGAAAAATAAAATAAAATTTCCCAATCAACCTTGTGATGGCCGGCCACAATCAAAAGAGCAAATTAGGAGAGTTTCAATCAACAAATTAAAACTTCCTAATTTGTTTCCGGAAATTTTAAAAAATAAAATTTCTATTTAAAAATCTTTTCATGGTTGATAAAAGGAAATTTCTATAATTTTAATTTCATCAACATGTGGATAATTTTAAAGAGAAAATAAAATATCTCACCAATCTACAAATTAGGAAAGAGATCTAATCTCTTTCTTTAATCTTTTGTAGATCTTTTACAAGAGAGATATTTTAATTTTAATTCTCTTTAATAAATTATTTCTTCCACATAATAAAAATTAAAATTAAAATCCCTTTTTAATTTAATTTGGCCGGCCCCCACTAGCTTGGGTTCAAGCTAGGGCCGGCCAACCTAGGCCGGCCCTATCTTGGTTCCCAAGCTAGCTTGGCCGGCCCCCTATTGGTGGGTATAGAAGGTGGGTATAGGTGGGTATAGTACTCTATAAATAAGAGGCTACGATAGGGACCGAGAGGAGGAATTGGTTTTGGTCTCCCGATAAAATTAAGCATCCCGTGTTCGCCCCGAACACACAACTTAATTTTATCAATAATAATTCATTCCACTAGAGAACTATTATTGAACTACCGCACCAATCCCAAATTACATTTTTGGGCTCCTTCTTATTATGAGTGTGTTAGTCTCCCTGTGTTTAAGATATCGAATGTCCATTAATTAAGTGAGTTACTGACAACTCATTTTAATTAATATCTAAATCCAAGAGTAGTACCACTCAACCTTATCGTCATGTCGGACTAAGTCCACCTGCAGGGTTTAACATGACAATCCTTATGAGCTCCTCTTGGGGACATTATCAACCTAGTATCTCTAGGACACAGTTTCCTTCTATAATCAACAACACACACTATAAGTGATACAATTTCCCAACTTATCGGGTTTATTGATTCATCGAACTAAATCTCACCCATTGATAAATTAAAGAAATAAATATCAAACATATGTGCTTGTTATTATATTAGGATTAAGAGCACACACTTCTATAATAACTGAGGTCTTTGTTCCTTTATAAAGTCAGTATAAAAGAAACGACCTCTAATGGTCCTACTCAATACACTCTGAGTGTACTAGTGTAATTATATAGTCAAGATAAACTAATACCTAATTACACTACGACCTTCTAATGGTTTGTTCCTTTCCATTTTAGTCGTGAGCTACTGTTTATAATTTATAAGGTACTGATAACATCATCTTCTGTATGTGACACCACATACTATGTTATCTATAATATAAATTAAATGAACAACTACAAACAAATGTAGACAATTTGACCAAATGTGATTCTTTATTCATAATGAATGTTTACAAAGCTTAGGCTTTTAGTATACACTCCAACAGTCTGGACTTATCCTGCACACTCGATCAGAGTGTTAGATCAACAATAAACCTAATTTAACCTATTTGTCATTCATCAAAACCTGTGTTAAATCGTTAGTGCTAACCGCACCAACACCAGCTTCATCGTGGTTGACGCTCCTTTTGCATACAACTGGTAGATTCCACGGTCGGGTGCAAGCTGATATGCATGCTGGATGCATACCAAGGCTACCATCAAGTGCCGCTAGTCCAAGAAGACCAGGAGAAGGTCAGCTTCGTCACGGCGGACGACACCTACTGCTACAATGTAATGCCGTTCGGGTAATCGGGTTGAAGAATGTAGGAGCTACCTACCAGCGTCTGATGAATAAAGTATTCAGGGAGCAGATCGGACGTAACTTGGAAGTGTATGTGGATGACATACTTATCAAGTCCTTCCGGGCAGCAGATCTCTACGCGGATATGAAGGAGACCTTCCAAACATTAAGAAGATACGAAGTCAAGCTTAACCCTCAGAAGTGCCTGTTCGAAGCAAAAGGCGGGTGCTTCCTAGGTTACATCGTGATCGAGCGGGGCATAGAGGCGAACCCTAGCAAGATAAAGGCATTGCAAGACATGCCGCCTCCCAGAAATCTTCGAGAGGTACAGTGTCTCACCGATCGGATAACGACGCTGTCAAGGTTTATCTCTAAGACCGCCGACCGGAGCCTGCCGTTCTTCAAGATTCTGCGTAAAGCTACTAAGTTTCAATGGGACGAGGAGTGCGATCGGGCATTCGAGGAACTAAAGACTTACCTGAATTCCTTACCCGTGTTGGCAAAACCGGTTGTAGGCGAGCCACTCCGTATTTATTTATCTTCAACCGAGCATGTTGTGGGTTCGGCATTAGTAAGGCCGAACGGCGAAGAACAGTCTGTGTACTTCTGAAGCCATATCTTAAAGGATGCTGAGTCTCGCTACACCGGTCTCGAGAAGTTGGCCTTTGCCTTGGTCCTTGCCGCTCGGAGGTTGCGCCCTTATTTTTTGGCACACACCATTATTGTAATGACGAACAGCCCATTGGGAAGGGTACTCCTAAACCCTGAAGCATCCGGACGACTCATCAAATGGACGACGGAGTTAAGCGAATTCGACATCCAATACCAACCCCGCTTGGCGATTAAGGCACAGTCCTTGGCAGATTTCGTGACTGAGGTACAAAAGCCCGAGCCTGAAACTACATGGAAAGTATATGTGGACGGATCGTCCACTTGGCTCGGGAGCGGAATTGGGATCCTGCTACTTTCGCCTCAGGAATATCGGATGCATTTGTCCGTCCGGCTGGACTATCGGGCAACAAATAATGAGGCAAAGTACGAAGCCCTCATAGCCGGACTGCAGGCCGCGCGTCATGTTAGAGCCAAGCGGGTGGTGATCCACTCGGATTCCCAGCTAGCCGCTCAACAACTCATGGGCGCCTTCGAGATCAACAATGCAAGACTCAGGCTGTACGCGGAAGCCTTTGAAAAACTCAAGACCGGCTTCACCGAGGTGGTGGTCCAAAAGATACCCCGAACGGAGAACCAGGCAGCAGATGAATTAGCCAAGCTCGTAAGCTCGATATCGCCGGTCGTCATCTAGCAACCAATCGAGCAAGTATCCTTGGTAGCGCACGTGGATCGGATGGAAGGCCTCGCATTCCCGAGCGATTAGAGAACAAACATCATGGAGTTTTTGTGCTCAGGTGGCACGCCGTCTGATCGAGATGAAGCCCAGCTACTGAGGAGGAGAGTCGGTCGGTTCATGCTCATCGGAGATCAGCTTTACAAAAAGGCATTCTCCCGACCGCTGCTAAAGTGCGTCAGCTCGGAAGACGTAGAGTACATTCTCCAAGAGGTACACCAAGGATCTTGCGGTGGTCATCCGGGCGGCTGGTCTTTGGCTAGGAAGATCCTGCTGGCCGGATACTTCTGGCCAACTCTACACGAGGACGCCGCTCGGACCGTCGCAACATGCCTTTCTTGTCAGAAGTACCATAGTTTCTCTCATAAGCCGACGGAGGAAATGAAAGCGTCCACAGTGTCCTGCCCGTTCGACCAGTGGGGCATGGACATCGTGGGACCGTTCCCTATGGCGACCGGACAACGGAGATTCCTGTTGGTGGCAGTCGATTACTTCTCCAAGTAAGTGGAGGTTGAGCCATTGGCCAAGATAACTGAGCAGATGGTCAAGAAATTCATCTGGCAACACATCATCTGTCGATTCGGCATCCCACGTAGGCTCGTGTTGGACAACAGGCGACAGTTCGTCGAGAAGCAGCTTGAGGAATGGTGCGAGGGATATGGTATTGAGCAGCACTTCACGTCTGTGGCGTATCCCCAAAGTAACGGTCAAGCCGAAGTAGCCAACCGGGAGATCCTCTGAATTCTTCGAGCTCGACTCAACTACATGGGAGGAAGCTGGGTGGATGAGCTACCGGGAGTCCTATGGGCCATCCGCACGACCCCTAAGGAGGGAACTGGAGTAACACCGTTCCACCTGTTGTATGGAGGCGAGGCGGTCGTCCCAGTCGAAGTCGGCGTAGAGTCCGTCCGGATCCAGAACTACGACGAGGGTAATTCCGAGCAGAGGCAACTAGAATTGGACTTGATCGACGAGGAGCGGGCCAAAGTGTCCGTCCGGCTGATGGCATACAGGCAGAGAATGAAGCAGAACTACAACCGCCGCGTGATCCCCCGAGCATTCCAGGTGGGTGACTTGGTCTGGAAGAAAGTGAAGCCGGTTGGGGACATAGGCAAGCTGGAGGCTCCCTGGGTAGGCCCCTTCAAAGTCGTCGTAAAGCTCCGATCGGGAGCCTACTACTTGGAGGATGAGGATGGACGGCGGCTTGATAGGCCATGGAGTGCAAACCACCTCCAGCCCTATCGGGCTGGATGAAAGGTGCACTGATGTAATATATTTCATGAATATTCCGTTCGGCTGTATATTTTGGCTGCAGGAATGAAAGTTATAAGAACAAAGTAAAGACATGAGCATTGTGCGCCCAGCTTGTGCGCCCAGCGGGTAGCTGTATGAAGGCATGGCGAAGACCCCATGTCGTTCGACCGGGCGTATATTATCCGAGCCACAAGCTCGATAGCGAAGACCCCATGTCGTTCGGCAGGGCGTATATTATCCGAGTCACAGGCTCAATGGCGAAGATCCCGTGCCGTTCGGCCAGGCATATATTAGCCGAGCCACAGGCTTGATGGCGAAGATCCCATGCCGTTCGGCCGGGCATATATTATCCGAGCTGTAAGCTCACTGTTGAAGACCGTCGAGCAGCGACGTTAAATCTTAGAGTCGAACTGGCGACTATAAACCCTCCGACCTGAAGACCGTTGAGCAGCGACGTTAAATCTTAGAGTCGAACCGGCGACTATAAACCCTCCGGCCTGAAGACCGTCGAGCAGCGACGTTAAATCTTAGAGTCGAACCGGCGACTATAAACCCTCCGGCCTGAAGACCGTCGAGCAGCGACGTTAAATCTTAGAGTCGAACCGGCGACTATAAACCCTCTGGCCTGAAGACCGTCGAGCAGCGACGTTAAATCTTAGAGTCGAACCGACGACTATAAACCCGCCGGGCCGGAAGACGTCTTGCTTAGACGGGACAAGTCATGCAGGCTTCGCCTCGGTGATAAACACCAGCAATCGACAAGCCTTGTTCTTAGGGGCAAGAAGAAAATAATAACGTACTTCCGTCCGGGTCGATCGGCAAGAAGATACTAAAAAGGTCAGCGTATGAGCCGAGCGGCCGATTGGCCAAGTTACAAAAGGTCAAGATTACAAAAGGAACTTCGCGAACATTTAACGGGAACTCCATTTAAAGAGGGTGGGTGTGTTCAGACGAGCAGCCCAGTTATCAAAAATACTTCGTGAAAAATTCCTTTGGAGAGCGAGGAAGGCAGGACGAGAGACGATTAACGAGAAGGAAAGGTGGGGGACGCGAACGAACGGCGGTAGTTCACGATCCGATCGGAAGACACAGGTATTGGCGATTTAACAAAAAAAAAAAGGAGAGTAAGCTAACAAAAGGACGACATATCTTCATTAAAATTCAGGTCATTAGAGTCGGTCGGAATGATTACAAAAAACATTATTCAAGAAAATCATAAACGGTCTTCGGGATGGAAGAAAGGAGCGCCGCGTAGTCCTCAGTCGGGATGGTAGCGGAGTCAGGAAGCTGACCCTTGGACTTCAGATAGTCCGTCGTGGCGGCAATGGCCAACTCAAAGGCAGTATACATCCGCTCGCAGACCTTCTATGAAAATTCGTTCGAGCGGATGTGTTGCAGCCTCAGGGCTGCGACCCGGCCTGGCTCGGCCTCTTGATACTCCTTGAAGGTAGCTTGGGAAGCATCAAGAGCCTCCTACAAGGTTTTCAGTTCGTCCTTGTGTTTGGTCACCTCCTCCGAGCGACCCTTCTTCTCGTCGTCCAGCTGCTCCATCAACTCCTTAACTCGTTGCTCCAGGCCCCGCGCCTCGACATTTTTCTTATCCAGATCGACGACAGCCTACTTCTTCCGATCGGTGGCAAGGATTATTTTCCGGTCAAGACTTTTGACCTGTTTTTCGAGTTCGGCCAGAGTATAGGTCTGGTCGGCCGTCTTCTTTCGCTCAGCCTTAAACAAATCTTTGGTCTTCTTGAGTTCTTTCTGCAGCTCGGCATATGAGGGGCCCTGGGAGGATGGGCCGCCCGAACTCTTCAGCCTCTTCAGCTCTTCATCCACCATGGCCAGTCGATTGGCGACAACGATCTCCTCCACCCATCTCTGACATAAACAAGAGTATTAATAGCCGATCGGAAAGATGGCGTAAAGGACTTCGGAAGAAAACACACTTACCCCAGTGGCCTGTTGCATTTGGTTGTTGGCTAGGTTGCCGAGCGGAATCATCGCAACACGGGCTCGAGCATCGGCCCACATCTCGGCGAGGGGCCCCTTCATGGTGATCATATGCTCGGGCGTGGTCGGCCAATCAGACTCGGGCAAAAGCTCCTCGGTGGGAAGGTGCAGGGTGGCCCTGATGGTGCGGCTCCGGCCGAGAGTCGTGTGAGCAGATGCAGAGGGAGCAGAGGTCGGGGCGGAGAACTTGGATAAAATAGCCGAGCACTGGACCCGGAGGGAGGCAGGTGGAAGAGTGCTGACCGGCACAGCCTCAATAGGGTTGGCAGGCGAGTTTAGTTGAGAAGGAGTCCGATCGGAGGATAATGCCTCCACCATTGGAGTTTTCCCACGAGAATTGGATCCCGCCCACTCGGATACACGAACAACAGAAGTAGCCGATCGCAACGGTGTCTCCGTCCGACGCCTTTTTTGTCTGAGCGGGCGCTCGCCTTCCCGATCAGAGCCTTCCTCTTAGACGGTCGGTTCCCTGTTTGACGTAGCGCCTCCCGTCACCTCCATGGGGGAGGCCTGAGCGGCCGACTCCTCCGCGTTTGTCTCGCTCTCACCCTCGTGAGAGCCGACCGGGGTGATGCCTAGTTGCTCCATCTCCTTGGCAGCTGCCGCCTCAAGCGCCTCAGCTTTCCTCTTCAAAATCCCGAGCATCACGGACTCCATGACGATATTCGCTGCAAAGGAAAAAGAAGAAAATCAGTTAGCACTCAAAGTACATGCACAAGTGAAATTATTACCGAAGCTGCTCGGGCGTGGAGTACGGCTCGGACTCAGGCCGAATATATACAGCACGCCTTCAGGCAAAAGCTTGTTGATATCAAGCTTCAGACCGACAAGCATGTTCGCGGCCTGGAGATAGTCCGATCGGGTCTTAAATCTTTTTAGCTCGGGAGAAGTAGGCGGTCCGACCTGCCATTTGGTTCGGAAGGGAGCCCGCTTGGGGAGACGAAGATAAAAGTAATACTCATTCCAATGTTTATTGGAGGAGGGAAGTTTATCAAAGAAGACTAGATCGGGCCGAGCCTGGAAGAGATAGGTACCCAGCTCGGACTGCTTGGGATAATAAAAATAATAAAAAATTTCCAGGCAGAGAGGAATGCGGTGTATCTTGAACAGTACCACCACTCCACACAAAAGGCGAAAAGTGTTGAGAACTAATTGGGCGAGCGGAATACCAAAGAAATTGCAAACATCGGCGAAGAAGAGATGGAGAGGAAACCGCAGATCGGCTGTGAACTGGTCATGGAAAAAATAGATAGCTCCGCTCGGCGGTTTGTGAGGCCGAGCGGATGGTGAGGGTAGAACGAGTTCAAAGTCGGACGGAATATCATAACCATCAAGCAAGGCCTCGGCGTCGCGCTGATCGAAGCGAGACTCCATGGTGGTATACCAGGGGCCTAAAGTGACGTCTGCGGGTCGGGAAGAACTGGCCATTGTCCGAACGAGAAAGAAAGCAAAAGGCAAGAAAAAGACATACGGCTGAAGGAAGAAGATGATGAAGGGGATAGCGACCAGAAGACAAGAACTTGACAAAAAAACACGAGGGAAATAGAGAGGAAAGGTGGAGGAACCTTACAAAGAAGCTGGGGATCGAAGGAATGTGACGGGGAATCGTCGGAAAACGAAGAATCAGAGTCACCGGAACGTTGAAGCACCGAAGAAGGCTGCAGGACACGCGAAGGCAAAGGTGCGGCGGAGGAAGAAGGTGACGACTTTATAAGGTCGGGCCCGATCGGCCTCGACCGTCGGATACAGGTCACAGGAACCAAGGCCCACATCGGGCCGTTCATTTCAAACCGCCGATGTCCCATCGGACACATCGCCGAGCCGTACGATGACGCCAGCGGAGGCGCCACGTGGCACCATGCCATAAGGGTACATTTAATGAGCGCCATTACGGCGCACAGCGTGTGTGCTCAGTCTTAATGGAGATGATTTGTACGAATCCCGAGGAGATCTGAAGGGCGTCAGCGTTGACCGTCTACACGGTAGCAAAGCCAACGGCAGTAAGAGGCCAAGCAACCGTGAGGAGGAACATTTCAGAAAGTGGCAGAGCGGTGTCACTCCGCCCGACCGGCAGTCCAGTCAGTCGGACTTAGCTTCTCCTTCGACTAGACTTGAGGGGGAGGCATGTGATCCGGTGGTAAGGACGGGGGACCCTCACTGGCGGAAGGTCAATGACACGTGGAGGGCAAAGGTTAAGAGATTCAACCCTGAGACCCGACCAACCGGACTGAGAGGGTCGACTGGCTACCCAACCAACCGGACTGAGATGGCCGACCGGCCGGGAATCCCCCGAGCTGAATAAAAGACAACCCGACTAGGGGTCGGGTTTCTGATGCTCAAGGTAAAAAGGTTTCAGGGCCGAGCGGGCTATCCGTTCGGCCGAGGCACAAGGTGTAGGACCGTTAGATTCGATAGAGGGGGGTGAATATCGATTCGAAAAACAAGAGTATAAATACGCAGCGGAAAAGTGAATATCGATTCGATAGACGAGTTGTTCACAAAACAGCTCATCTAATTTTAAGTTGGAAAGATTCTTAGAAATTTTGTAGGCATCCACTATTGATGCCCACAAACTATTACGTGGAAAGGCGTTAACTAACTTAACCTATTTGTCATTCATCAAAACCTGGGTTAGACCGTTAGTGCTACCCGCACCAACACAAGGCAACAAAGACAAGCAGGAGCAATCTCATCCAAGCATACGACCGAGGCAGAAGTGATATGTCTACCGAGCGGCCTAACCACTCGGCCCTGGAACAGACAGGAAGCGCAAGAGAACAAAGGAGACAGGGGATAACATCATCCTCGAGACATCTGCCGCCGACAGGCAGCAGGGTTGGCGGCTGAGCCGTACACAAGATCATACGGTGGAAGCTTCCACCGTCACATCCAGGATATGCTCGGACGATTACGGAATGGCGCCAGAAGTACTTTTCTGACAGGGGCTCGTTAAGGTATATTTGGGGAAGCATGCACACATAGAGAAGCGTGTCCGCGCCTCCCCGGGGTACTATATAAGGACCCCCAGACGTCGACGAAGGTATGCGCAATCCTCACTGTAGCCACAGTTACGATGCCTCTCTTATTTCTCGTTGCTTGACTTGAGCGTTGGAGGGCCGTCACCGGGAAACCCCTCCCAGCTCGGCTTCTTCGCAGGTTCGCCAGAGATCTACACCACCAGTCGGAGACAGCGCAGCGTGCCACATCCTCAGTGTCCGTCGACTCAGCGCTCGGACAGGATCAGCAGGTATGCTCCTCCTTAAATCCTGTAACATAGAAAACATAAGATTTCCAACAATAATATTTCTGAACTTCGTTTGTTGGGATTATGAAAAATCTAAACTTCATTCACTCAATTCGTATAAAGTTATTTGACATAAAAATGGATTGTCATTTTATATTTCAATGAAATTGAATTTGCAAATAATTTTAGTCATGCTCATTGATATGAAGGGTAATGTAATTCCATTATTTTCTTTTCCAAGCAAAGTGATAAAGATCTAGTGAAGAACTCAAGCTTCTGTACATGGTAGAGTATTTTATTCTTCGTGAAGTAAATTTGTTAATATCACGTTGGCTCTCCCCTTTATTTAATGACTCAACGTAGTAAATCTTGCTTGAATTACACTCCAAATTATGGTAAGATATACACAAATAAAGTATTTAATGTTTTGCTAATTTACTATATTATAATTTTCATTAATGCATTGAGTTATTAATTATAAATTGTGCATATTTTTCTAAGACTTTATGGTCAACCAGATTTCCTTACAATTAAGCTACATTATAATGGGGAGATGAAATTTGGTTTTCATGATAAAAAATATATCGGTAAACAATTCAATTATTTTGACTATATTGATAGAAATATTTTAGAGATGATTGAATTGAAAGATATTGATAAAGCAATGTGGAAGATATAGGCTATAAAGACAAGCAGTCTATCAAATTTTGACATAAATTTGAAGAAACATTAAAAGACGGAAGATATTTTGAAAATGACACAGATGTTATGATATTATCCATCCTATTCCTAGTAATTATAAGGTTGAGATATACATTGAATAGAATGATGGTTAGATGGGGTTGGGGAGCATACTGATTAGGATGGAGACAGGTGTCATGGAATCTGAGATACATAATACTGATGAAAATGTTGATGAATTTAAAGTAAGTGATTATGATTTTGATGAAAATGATAGGTTGTTTGAAACTTTTGTGGATTATGATGCAGGAATCAGTAAAGAGAAAGACATGACTGATGATAAACACATATCTGACGAGTTGCTTCATATGATTGTGGCAAAAGGCGATTCGCTCGCCCTCAGCGCCTCCACCAACCTGTCACTAGGCCAACACGGAGGAGGTAAATCACGGGGGCTACTAGCTAGGACAATGACTAGTGCATAGGAGAGGGTAGGAACCCGGCTACTAGCCGGAATTTGACCCCCAGACCTTATTGTAGCAACACCCTATGCATTAGCCACTAGATACAACAACATGAAGGGGATGTTGATTGTGGGGATGATGATGATTTTGGGGATCCATTAACTTTTGATGATGATGATGAAATATGAGACTTTCCTATTTATGATAAGAAGACTGATTCCGAAAACCCACAATTGAAACTTGGGCTGATTTTTAATTCAAAGAAAGAAGAAAAATTTATAATTGAGAGTCATTGCAGCAAAAAAGGAATGCCAGTTATGTTCGTAAAGAATGATGGCAAGAGGCTTAGAGCAAAATGCAGAAACAATGATTATGGATGGTTAATTTATGTTTCAATGATGACCAATGACAAGTGTTGGCAAGTTAAAACTCTTGAAAAGAAACACAACAATTGCATTTGGAGGGTTGGAAAATAAATACATTATCTCAAGTTGATTAAGGAAAACATTTTTCAAAAAAATTTATGACAAATCCCAAGTTAGGAAGCCTTGAGTTCAAGAATGAGATCCGCGAATCGATGAATGCAGAGATTTCTAGGAAAGTGGCTTACTTAGCGAAGAGAAAGGCATTGAGTTTAGTCGAGGGAAGTGTTGAGGAGCAATTTGGTAAAATTAGAAATTATTGTACTCAGTTGAAAGTTGAAACGGACTGATAGAGATGCCACCATTATTTTGAAGTTGACTGAGGATGAAGTTAGACCGAGGTTTCAAAGAATGTATATTTGCTTTTCTGCATGCAAGTTAGGATTCCAAGATCCATGCAGACGCATCATTACTGTTGATGGTTGTTTTCTTAAATCAAAAACGGGTGGGCAGTTATTGTCAGCTGTTGGATTGGATCAAATAATAACATATTTCCAATATGTTTCGCCTTATTTGAGGGAGAAACAAAAGATACTTGGATGTGATTTGTGCAGTTGTTAGCTATTGACATAAACTTAGGAAATGATTATGCATGGATATTTATGTCAGACAAATAGAAAGGATTGATTCCTGCTTTGGATAGTTTGTTTCCGAATGCTAAGCACATATTTTGTGTGCAACACATGCATAGCAACATGAAAAATGATGGATATAAAAGTGTGGCCATTAAAAATGCTTTGTGGGATGTTGCGAAGGTGATGACTGTCCATGAATTTCATAAAAGGATGCAGGAGTCGAAGGAGATTGACTGTAATGCATACGAGTGGTTAGCAAAAAAGCATGAGAATCATTGGAGTAAGACATTTTTCAACACTATTGCCAAATGTGACATATAGTTAAATAATATATGTGAGTGTTTCAATAGTTTAATTTTGGATACAAGAGAGAAGTCAATAAATTGAAATGTTTGAAGCAATCAGAAATTTGTTGATGTGACGATTTTAGTTAAATCGTGAGAATGCTGAAAAATAGAATACAAGAAACTGTCCATAGATAAGAGTTATCTTAGCTAAAATATTTAGAGGTTGCCAAACTAATTCTATGAAATCAGATGATATGCACTTCCAAATTAAGGCAAAAAGCAGTTAGGAGCAGCACACGGTGGAACTTTCTACAAATTCTTGCAGTTATAGACAATGTGATTTAACAAGTGTTCCATGCAAGCATGCATTATGTGCACTTTGGTGTAAACACGAAGACTCTAAGGCTTTTGTTAGTCACTACTACAAGACTGAAGCTTACAAGACATGTTATTCAAGATAAATAATGCCAATTAATGGGCCTGATTTGTGGCATGATTGTTTATTTCCACCTCCACTTCCTCTAATTTATGACAAGAATAAAGCTGGAAGACTGGCCAAATTGAGAAGAAGAGAACTTGATGAACCTCCAGCAAAAAGTCATACTAAATTGAAAGCTCCACATAGACAAAACAAATGCAAGAGATGTGGTCATTTAGGACATAATCAAAGGACTTGTACATATGGCAGAAACACAAAACAAGAGGCAAATTCACAACAAAGCAATGTCCAAACAACAAACATCGATTTGATACTCAACGCAAGGGAGAAATTACAAGTTAGTTAAAACATTCTCTGAAAATAGTTTCTTAAAATTTTGTTAGCATTCATAAAATTGAATACAAGTGAAGAGACCAAGAATAATTGGGATACAAATTGGAGGGAGCTCAAACACCTTATCTAATGTGAATGTAAATTTACTTAATTACATTTTATGCTTTTGCTTCCAAATATTAAACTATTAAATATATTGTTGAAATGAATTTAGGTGGATCAATCTACCATTATTCAAACACCAGTGTTTGTCAAAGGTGGTAGAAATTACACCAGAAATCTCTAACCTTCGATCGATATCAAGTGATTCAAGCAAACAAGTTCAATCAATGTCTCAAGCAGTGTCAAAGCCTAGGCTAGAGTCTAGCCCAAATATCTCGAAGAAGAAGAGAATAAGTTCATCACAGTCTTATGTCAGCAAGAAATGATCATTGCTTGTTTTGTGAATTTTGAATTTTTACTTTTGGTACTGGTGGTTATATATTGGTACTAGTGGTTGTTTTGATGATGATGGGTCTTATGTTTTACTTTTGGTACTGGTGGTTGTGTATTGGTACAAGTGGTTGTTTTTGTGTTAATGGTTCTTATGTTTTAGTTAGGTTCGATGTTTTTGTGTTGGAGTTTATGGTTTGGAATGATAGATATATGTTTTGGTGAGTACTTTGCACTGGCTTTTGCATGGGGAACTTGCTCATTATTAACTTTCTTCCAACCTTATTTTGTATAAAGGTAAAATGGATATTCTAATACACGTAGACTATGCTCCTTGATTCAAGCAATAAAATGCTAACATATCAACTTTATACAAATCCATTTTATTTAAATGCACCAAGAAGCATAATCTCACTTTGTAGGTGCTATGACATAGGCTTCTAGTTCATTTGTTTAAAATATAAAAAAAATCATTTCTATGGTAATTAAAAGTTTTTAAAAAAATCATATCACTTGCTTATTTCTTAAGATAAAATGGACATTAAATATTAAAATCATAACTAATAGATCATCAGTTTGGTAATGAGTGATATAATACAAATATTAATATCTGAGAATAAAATTAACCAACCACACAATTGAGTAGTAACAATAACAAATTCCATCATCATCACAAGTGCAAGGATTCATATATTGTATCCATCTTTTCATATATCTTCGCAACTCTTGCTGTGTGATCATGATTCTCATGTTCTAACTCCGGTTGAGCATCTTATAGCTTAACAATTTTTTTCAGATTCGTTAGGTGTTGTACTTGAACTGAAATTTGAAGTTGAAGTCAAAGAATTGTTGTCACTGAAAGCAAATAAAGCAGCTACGGACTATTTCGACTGTCTTTAAAAATGTGTCATAATTTTTCTCCGCTTCTTCTATGCTCCAATATGATTTGTGTAAAGTACCACTAAATTTATTCACTCATTATGTGTTTCTGTCAAACTATCATAAATATCAGGTTTATGTCCAACAAATACAACATATGGTTTGCCCTACATTAAAAATAAATTTAAAAGAACATTATTTCCAATGAGAAAAAGTATAAATTGCATTAAAAGATTAAAATTTTCAAAAGGCTCACCATTTTAACACAAGTCACCTTAACAAGGCCAACTATGTCGGCATAATATAGTCAATATTCCATGATTACAATTTTTAAATGTACACACAAAAGCTATAATACTACAATAAAATAATAGCCAAAATTACTTGACAGTGCTTAATGAGGGAGTATATGGCCTCGTGATCAAACTTCCAACTTTACAAACTTTTAAAGCTTCCCTTTTGCACTTCGAAAACAAAATAACATAAAAAAATAGCATATTTTTTTCTTTTGCAAAGTAGGACACAAGTATTGAATCGATGTAACCTCGTGGGAACATTGGAAAGAGTAAATCTTTTCTAGAAAAGGAAAGAATGTGAAACAAGGTGAGATTAAATTCTACCAAATGTCTATAGCAATCAATCGTTGACGAAACTCGATGACAGATGAATGATAAGCTAAAATCAAAATAATAAAGAGAAAATGATGAGAGGGGAGGGGATACCTGTTGCTGGGTGAAATGGAAATAACGAGGAGAAAGAATGGTAACAGCGACAAGAATATGCTACCTCTCCTTACATTGCTAAACAAGGCGTGACTCTTGCAATTTCTATGTCATCTCAAGAATTAAGGAAATAACGCAACAATAAAAGCAACACATAGGTCACTTCCACCGATTAAACAAGTCTTACTGTGTATTTTAATAGAGATTTAGACAGAAAGATCGATTTGAGAAAACGTTCAAAAATTGAAGGACTAAATTTGGTCAATTGTCAAATAATGAGGGACTAAATTGGGAATTAATCCTTGAGAAAATTATATTTTTAATCCTGTAATTTATTTTTTTTTCAATTTTAATCCTGTTATGAGTCAATTTATATTTTTAGTCCTGTAACTTGTAATATTTTTCAATTTCAGTCATTTTTCCTCTAAAATTGAAATTTTTCAATGGAAAATGATGAGTTGTAAATTAAATTTGGGAATTTTGATTTTTTATGACCCATGTGTTTTTTATATTCCAACCATAAACTAGACATTTTTCGTTGAAAAATTTCAATTTTGGAGGAAAATTGACTGAAATTGAAAAATATTATAAGTTACAGGACTAAGAATATAAATTAACTCATAACAGGACTAAAATTGAAAAAGATGCAAGTTATAGGACTGAAAATGTAATTTTTTCTTAATCCTTTAATAAATAAATATATATATATATTTTAAATAAATAAATAAATAACTATATATATATATATATATATATATATATATATATATATATATATATATATATATTAAAAAAACATAAATGATTTTTTTCTTAATATTAATTTTTTTTCTTTTTCTTGAATATTAAATATGATTCTTTTAATATCGCTGAAACAAAAAAAAAACTCGCTTTTAAAATCAAGAAAGAAAGCTAAACCCTATATAACGCCCCACCCACATCGTTCCCTCAACCGACCCTCCTCCCCTCAACCGACCTTCCTCCTATGGCTCCCCCCTCCGCCGCCCGACGCCGCCGGCGAGATAAATCACTCGCCGCCCACCGAAGGATGCTGACAATCGCCGCTGAGGCTGCCGTCGTGGCAGCTTCAGTTGCTGCTGCGGCGGCAGCAGCCTCGGATGCCGCGGCAAAAATTATCTGTGAAGCGGTGTCCACCGTGTCCTCCGCCGGCGGATCCTCCACCGCCAGACCCTCCTCCGATCCCACCGACGACCGTCCGGTGGGTTCTCGGCTACCTGAATCCACTGGTACGCACACCAGGTTTTCTGAGAATGAGGATTGAAAGAAAGTTGACTGTAAAGACTGTGAAGAAGACGGAATCTTTTTCTTTTCTTTCGTAAAGACGTGTATGATTTTGGATTTTTTGAATCAAAACTTTTATTGATTTTTGATTTTTGCCCGAGTTGCTTGATCACTTCTCTTTTTCTAGTCTCGTCTTCATCTCGATTCCGTAGACAGATCGCTATCTCGATCTCGATTCCTCCTTCATCCATCTCCTCCTCTTCTCCTTCATCCATCACCGCCTCCATCTCCAGTTCCACGTTCGCCTTGGCTGCATTAGGATTGCCACCACGGAGGGGATTCTTGCTTAGTGTTTGCAGGTTTTTGACGGACATGGAGGATCTGATGCAGGTACATAATTGACGACAAGGATCTGTGAGTAGATCGTGTTGTTGTGCCGAAAGGTATCTTGTATTTGGATTCTTATGAACTATCATATGATTTGGTTTGTTGGTAGTTAGCTTATTTGTGGCTATTTTAATTGAGATAAGAAACTCTGAGAAGGTCGACACAGCTTTGCTCTTGAAATCTTCGACTAATTAGGCTATTTGTGACTAATTCATTTCTGATTATTTTTCATTGGGCGTTGTATTTGTTTGGCTAGTTCCTGTTTGCTACTTTGTAGACGAATCTCAATTCTTAATCAGGATCAGACAGGATGTGCTGCATGATGTATTCAAAAGGATACTTCTTTCATAATATAGTGATATTCATCGCCTATTCTCATAGAAATTGTTTTGAAAGGATTTGTGACAGAGCAGGAATCCATGTCCATTGATGTAATAAGGAAGGCATACCAAGCAACAGAAGAGGGGTTTATTTCCTTGGTGACCAAACAATGGTCTGTGAAGCCTCAGATTGCAGCTGTTGGCTCATGCTGTCTAGTTGGGGTAATCTGCGGTGGTACACTCTATATAGCTAATCTTGGTGACTCTCGTGTTGTTCTAGGAAGAGGTGTGAAAGCAACTGGAGAAGTTTTGGCCGTGCAATTATTAGCAGAACACAATGTAGCAATTGAATCTGTGAGGCGGGAGCTGCAGTCAATGCATCCTGATGATAAACATATTGTTGTTTTGAAGCATAATGTGTGGCGTGTCAAGGGCCTAATCCAGGTAGATTGATGTTTGTTTTCTTAGGTACATTATTATGCTTAAAAAAAATACATGCTTGATTTGATGGTCAACGGCTTCTATTGGTTGGAAGAGTGGCCCATGTGTCTGATGGGTTTCTGTCATATCTGCTACATACTGTGATCATATGCACTCTATCAGATTAAGTTTTATTTCATTAATCATTCAACACAAATTTTATTTATGAAGAAGTGAGTTAGACCTTTCCCCTTATTAGCCTGCCAATTATTGCTAAGAACTTTATTTGGAGTCTTGGCTCAGACCTTTGTCATTTCAAGAAAGCAAGGTCCAGATCACTTGAACCAATTTAGGTCATAGGAGAGATGTAAGTTCCAGATTGGAATCCTGATAAAATTGGAGTAGGTCTAATTAGGATGTGACCTAAGCTGGTACAAATCTAACAGTGACATACTTGACAATACTCTTTCCCATTCCTGATACCACTAATGTATGCTTTTTTATTATTAGTGAATAATATATTTGGAGCTTGATTTCCCTTAAAGAAATTTACTTTATTTTGTTCCAGGTTTCCAGGTCAATTGGTGATGTGTACCTAAAAAAGTCTGAATTCAATCGGGAACCATTGCATACAAAATTCAGACTCCGGGAGCCATTTAAGAAACCTATATTGAGTGCAGAACCAACAATTACTGTGGAACCACTGCAACCTCAAGATCAGTTCCTTATATTTGCATCTGATGGGCTTTGGGAGCATTTCAGCAATCAAGAGGCTGTTGACATTGTTCAAAGCAACACTCGCAGTGTGAGTTTAATTTATTTCCCTCTTAACTGATGTCGTAGATTACAGTAGTATCACTATTTCCCCACACTTTATATAGTTCATCTTGGAACCCCTCTTGCTTTTGACTTGGGATAGAATACTCTAAATACCAAGGCTAAGTGCATGAGGAAGCATTTACCAACGTTGATGCATTTGCAATTTGCATATGGTAGGTTGTGTTTCTTTTTTTAGCTACTATTGTGAAGGAATTAGGTAAGTTGGATTATTGTCTGATTCAAAAGGTTGAGCATCAGCTAGGCTAACAATAACATGAACCGTGAAGCATCAATATAATATGCATCTGAGTGCCACTAAATACCCTACTGGTTATTACTTTTTTTGTTGAACCACCTGAACTGGTGGGATACAATAGGTTTGTGCTTGCACAAATATAAAATTTCTTTTGTTTTGGTGCATTTGATTCTCTCTCTCTCTCTCTCTCTCTTTTTTTTTTTTTTTCATAAAACACATTCTTGAGTCAATTTATTAGAGGCAGACACAGGTTGGGTTAGCAGTGGTGAACCATGAAACATCAACATATTATGCATCTAAATGTCACTACATACCTTGCTGCTCCCCCTTTTTTTAAAGCAAATACTTGTCTGTGGCACTTTTGTGGTAAACGAATGCATGGAACAAGTTGACAAGGTACTTACTTGTGATGTTTAAATAATGCATAGTTCCCAGTGATTCTGTTTTGGTTTGAGTAACTTCACAAATAACTCGAACAATAAAGGAATAAACAAGTCATAATTCATAAGTGAGCATTGAACATATAACAACAATAAAGAACTGAAGTTTCTATTCTTTCTGAAAGAGTTCGACAAATGTTAGAAGCTATAGTCAATATCTTCCCCCCATGTTGATTACGATGTTATATGCAAATTATTTCTATTACTAAACTATCAAGAAAAAAAGATTAAGTATCTTTCCAGTCATGGTGGGCTGGATTTACATGGGTGTCTGAGTAAAAACATTTTCATAATCCTGCAGGGAAGTGCACGAAGACTTGTCAAAGCTGCACTACAAGAAGCAGCAAAAAAAACGTGAGATTAGGTACTCTGATCTCAAGAAGATCGACCGTGGAGTTCGTCGGCATTTTCATGACGACATTACTGTAATAGTTGTGTACCTCGACTCGAATCTTGTTAGCAGAGCTGACTCACTCAGGGGCCCCTCCCTGTCTGTAAGAGGGGGTGGCATTCAATGTCCGAGCAAATTCTCTCTCGCCTATGTACAATACAAACTGAGCTCTCTGCCACATAAGTACTAAATCAAGCAGGCCAGCCTCTACACTGCCCACAATTTACACGAGAGAAGATGAGCTCCTGCTGCGAGGCTGCCTATCCGATGCAGATCGTCCTTCTGGTTTGAAGTCGCCCGCACAGATACTCCGTTGTGAATGATGATATTATGGACCAAATTTACATGCCTGATTCCATATATATTTTACCAGTAGTCCTTGAGCAAAAAGAGTACAAAACCTTTGTACTACCGAATTGAGCTGGAAAAGATAGTTTTTCTCTAATTGTGGAAATTCTCATTTTTCTTGGCTTAATCTCTTTCACTGTTCTCAGTATGTTTAGTTTCATCAGTTAATTGAGTAAGCTTTAACAAAAAGCATATGTGATCTGGTTGTCTTTTTTTAAGCCACAAGGAAACGGGAGCATCGATCTATTCCATGAAGAAGGCTTGGAACTATCAGGATGAAGCAGAACTAGGCTACATTTTATGGCTGTAGTGATGCCTCTAGGAACTCTTAGTGTGTTGATGTTCTGATCCATGACTTGATGATAGAACACAATTTGTTATTGTTGTCTTGGGGAAAAATTGTTCTCATCCTCTAGCCATTTGGCGGTCGATTATAAGTCGATTCCGTAATTTATCTTCTTTTATATAATTTGGAAATTAATTGTGAGGGATGTCTGGGTGAATGTAATTATCTTTTTCCTTATCCTGATTTGTTATTGTTGTCATTGCAAGGCTAGTCGAAGTCATCAAAATCCTGCTACTTTATTAAACTGAAATACAGTCTAATCTTAATGCTAAGTCATAGATAATCACATTAACATCATCTGTGGAAAGTATGATAACCAGTGTTAAGGATGACAAAGAACAATACTTCTCGGAAATCCATATCGTCTCGAATTGCAAACATTTACGTTTACACGGCTTGGGAGGCAAAAGTACGACAGGGCAAGGAATGAACTCTGCCAATAGATTTGTATCAAGACGTTTTGAATGAATTGCCTCCTTGCTTAAAACTACGAGATCCAATTTCAAGTGATCTGTAACTTCGACCATTATGGCAGTTGGTTTCTTCCCTTTTGATGCGGTCTGAATCCACCTTCTCCTATTGCAGGTCTTCCTGGCTCGACCGCACCACTTAGTTAGGGTTTGCACCGGTAGAACTTCCCATCTTCTCTAGCCAAGCAATCCTCTAGGGGACTCCGAGTCCGTGGCCTTGGGTTCACTTCCATAAAGCATTTAGTCTTCTACGCCTTGCTGTCTCCCTACAACTCCGCCTGTGATCTGCTGCGCTTCCAAACTACTGACCTCTGATCTGCGAACTTGGATTCATCTCTATAGAGTCTTCGACCTTCTGTAATATGTCATCTCCATGAAACTCCACCTTATGATATATATTTTTTAATTTTTTATAATTTATCACTTCGATCTTAATATTTTATTATTAATTTATTAACATTTTGCTATATATGTACATAAAATATCTTAATTTTTAAAATAAATTATGATTTTATCTAAAAGAATTTTAAATCCTAAATTTAGGTATTCAATCTCAATCCAATCTAGACCTAAATTAATCTAAAAAACCTACCATCCTAACTCAATTCGAACACAAAAATCCCTAATTCTAATCCCATATGTTTTGTGGATTAATTCAAAATGGGTTGGTAGGCGGATCCATTTTACACCCCTATTCAGTAGTATTTCTTAGATCACATTGGAATCAATTATTTTAACTTCACTTTGTAGCATATCTAAGGACATTCTCAACGTCGATGATAGGTGTCTTACTTTTGAGAGTCGGTGTGCCTTTCGCTAAGGGAAGGGCTTTTGAGAGCTGGCATGCCTTTTGCTAGGGAAGGGCTTTTGAGAGCCGGTGTGATTTCTATTAGGGGAAGAGCTTTTGAGAACCAGAGTAGTTTCCGCTGGAGGAAGGGCTTTAGCAGGTTATAGAACAGAGTGCCTTCAGCTGGAGGAAGGACTTTAGCAGACTATGGAGTAGAGTGCCTTCAATTAGAGGAAGAACTTTTGAGAGCTGGAGTGGTTTCTGATGGGGGAAGGGCTTTAGCAGGCTATGGAGCAGAGTGCCTTCAGTTGGAGGAAGGGCTTTAGCAGGCTATGGAGTAGAATGCTTTCAACTAGAGGAAAGACTTTTGAGAGTCGAAGTGCCTTGAGCGGGAGGAAGGGCTTTGGTAGGTTGTAGAGTAGAGTGTCTTCAGCTAAAGGAAGTGCTTTAGCAAGTTGTGGAGCAGAATGCCTTCAGCTTGAAGAAGAACTTTTGAGAGCCAAAGTGCCTTCAGTTGGAGAAGAGCTTTAGCAAGCTATGGAACATAGTGTCTTCAGCTGGAGAAAGAGCTTTAGCATGCTATGGAGCAGAATCTCTTTTGCCGAAGGAATGACTTGAACTGAGGTAGTAGAAGAAATGGAAGAAGAAGAACAATGTTTGACCTGGTCAAATCACTATCTCTATTCATAGCGAGTTGTTTGGCAAAGTGGCTAAGAGAGGAGAAGGGAGGAACCCCTCTTCAATAAACTTCATCGACCTTTTATAGAAATGAAGCTTGGTTTTGCATACACAACTACCGTGTCAACCGCCATTCTGCAACACGTACAAGGGATAACTTTAGAGAAAGCAGATGATTGTCACTT
The DNA here is from genome assembly GCF_018446385.1 of Zingiber officinale. Lineage (NCBI taxonomy): Eukaryota > Viridiplantae > Streptophyta > Magnoliopsida > Zingiberales > Zingiberaceae > Zingiber > Zingiber officinale. The sequence continues at coordinate 127,045,620 of NC_055997.1, forward strand.
CATGTCAGGGATTCACAATGATGCTCTTGTTTGTTGGTCCTAGGAAGATCGTATCAGTTCCACTGTATAAAATTTTGTACAAATGTCAAACCTTTCATAAACAACCTATTGTGTTCTTTAAAAATTAAATTAGGAATCACAAACGGAACTTAACAATATTGATTCCAAATTTAACTTATCTGTTTTTAATGGTTTAGATTTGGATCGCAAGCGGAACTTAACACTATTGATCCAAATCCACCTATATTATAAAGTTGATTAAATATTTATTTCTAAAATCGGCTCCCAGGTCAAACATGACGAGGCACTAGGCCTTCTTGGGTATGAGATCATCCACCACTATCTCGACAAAGCTTTTAATAGAAATTCAATATTTAATTTCCTAAAATAACATTAGGTTTAACTGAAAAGAACAATCGAATCATAAATTCGAAAAACAAAACAAAAGAAACACAACTTCGAAACAAATCCGAAACTCTAGAATCATATGCCTCTTGTGTTTGGAATTCATACAAAGAAGAACTAGCATGATGCGGAAAATAATTACTAGTTATACATTTCTTTGTATACAACGACCTCTTGATCTTCTACCGTATTCCTCTTCTTATTTCAGACGTTGTGTGGGCAACGATCTACCGAGATGAGAACCACCCAAGCCCTTCTTCTTCCTCACCAAGTTTTGGCCACCAAGACTCCTCCAAGGATGTAGAGGTTCGGCCACCACCAACAAACTCCAAGGGATGCAAGAAACAAAGCCTCCTTTTTCTCCTTCTTCTCCTAGCTAGAACCGGCCACCAACAAGAGCTCCAAGAGAGGGATGAAACTGGACACTAAAGAAGAAGAGAAGAGGAGAAGAAGAAGCTCTAGGGCCGGCCACCACCAAGGAAGAGAGGGAGGAAAATAGAATAGAGTTGTCACCCATGAAGGCACCTCTACCTCCTCTTTTATAATCCTTGGTCTTGGCAAATAAGGAAATTTAAATAAAAACTTCCTTAATTCCTTTGCCATTAAAAGGAAATTTTAATTAATTAAAACCAAATTCCTTTTCTTAAATCCTATGGTCGGCCACCTTAAGAGCTTACAAAATAGGCAAGTTTAAAACAAAAATTAAAACTTCCTTATTTGTTTCCGAAAATTTTAAAAATAAAATTTTTCTAATAATTTATCCCTTCATGGTTGGTTATAAAAGGAAATATATAAATTAAAATTTCTCTATTAAAATATGTAGATGATTTCCAAAAAGGAAAGCTATCTTTAAAATTAAAATCTCCTTACAATCTACAAATAAGGAAAGATATCAAATCTTTTCTTAATCTTTTGTAGAAACTTATAAAAGGAAATATTTAATTTTAAAACTCTCTTTTTAAATCATGAACATGGTTACAAAAAAAGGAAAGTTTTATCAAAATTAAAATCTTCCTTTTAATCTACAAATAAGGAAAGATATCAAATCTTTTCTTAATCTTTTGTAGAAAACTATAAAAGGAAATATTTAAATTTTAAACTCTCTTTTAAAACCATGGAATCCACATAAGAAAAATTTAAAAAAATAAAATCTTTTTAATTTTATTGTGGCCGACCACCTAAGCTTGGACTCAAGCTAGGGCCGACCACCACTTGATTCATCCAAGGATTAACTTGGCCGACCCCTTGCTTGGGCTCCAAGCAAGGCTTAGCTGACCACCTTAGGATGGGTATAAAGGTGGGTATAGGTGGGTATAATACTTTATAAATAAGAGGCTATGATAGGGACCGAGAGGAGAAATTGGTTTTGGTCTTTCGATGAAATTAAGCTTCCCGTGTTTGCCCCAAACACCCAACTTAATTTCATTAATAATAATTCATACCACTAAAAAATTATTATTGAACTACCGCACCAATCCCAAATTACGTTTTGGGCTCCTTCTTATTATGAGTGTGTTAATCTCCCTGTGTTTAAGATGTCGAATGTCCACTAATTAAATGAGTTACTGACAACTCACTTTAATTAATTTCTTAGTCCAAGAGTAGTACCACTCAACCTTATTGTCGTGTCGGATTAAGTCCACCTACAGGGTTTAACATGACAATCCTTATGAGCTTCTCTTGGGGACATTATCAACCTAGATTATTAGGACACAATTTCCTTCTATAATCAACAACACACACTATAAGTAATATCATTTCCCAACTTATCGGGCCAATTGATTTATCGAGCTAAATCTCACCCTTTGATAAGTCAAAGAAATAAATACTAAATATATGTACTTGTTATTATATTAGGATTAAGAGCGCACACTTCCATAATAACTAAGGTCTTGTTCTTTTATTAAGTCAGTATAAAAATAACTTACCTTAAATGGTCCTGCTCAATATACTCAGAGTGTACTAGTGTAATTTATCAGTCAAGATAAACTAATACCTAATTACACTACGACTATTCCAATGATTTATTCCTTTTCATCTTGTCGTGAGCAACTATTTATAATTTATAAAGAACTGATAACATGATCTTCTGTGTGTAACACCACACACCATGTTATCTATAATATAAATTAATTGAACAACTACATTTAGCGTATAAACATAGATATTGACTAATATGATTCTTATTTCTAAGTAAATGTTTATACAAAAATCTAGGCTTTTAGTATACATTCCAACAATCTCCCACTTATACTAAAAGACTATGCTGCCATATATCTCGCTATACATCTGATTCCCATCCTTTTAACATGCCCATCTAAAGCTATTGCCTTAAGGGCCTTAGCGAAAGGATCTCTCAGGTTATCACCTGATGCAATCTAGGCGGCAACAACTTCTCTTCGTTATACGATGTCTCGTATTGGGTGGTACTTGCGCTCTATTGTGTTTACTTGCCTTATAGACTTATGGTTTCTTCGAGTTTGTTACTGTACCACTATTATTACAATAAATTGTAATAATTTTTTGGGCAAACTAGAAATTATGTCTAAGTCCATTATGAAGTTTCTGAGCCATATACCTTCTATGGCCGCCTCAGAGGCTGTCACATACTCAACTTCTATAGTGGAGTCCGGAAAAACACCTATGCTTAATACTCCTCCATTGTTATGACTTCATTTCCTAAAGTAAACACAAAAACCCTGAGGTCAATTTACTATTATCCCTATCTGATTGGAAGTCAAAATCCGTATAACCCACAGGGATCAAATTATTTACCTTGTAAACTAGCATATAATCTCTAGTCCCTCTAAGGTACTTTAATATATGCTTTACGGCAGTCTAGTGCCCCAGTCCTGGGTTACTTTGATATCTGCTAACTATGCCCTGGGCAAAACAGATATCCAATCTCGTACACAACATTACATACATTAGGCTTCCGATAACCAAAGCATAAGGAACTGCCTTCATGTCCTCTATCTATTTTGATGTCATCAGAGATATCTCTTTAGATAAAGATTCTCCATGCACAAAAGGTAGAAAAATCTTTCATGGAGTCTTGCATGCTTAAACGAGCTAGGATAGTATGAAGCTCGGGATAAACACAACACTCTTTTCTTGTGATCCTTTTGATCTCGAGAATATGTGCGCACTCTCCCAAGTCCTTCATATTGATTTGTTTGGACAACTATACCCTTACTTCCGACAATACTTTGATATTATTTCCAACTACCAAAGATGTCATCTACGTATAGTACAAGAAATACCATTACGTTTCCATCACACTTCTTGTATACACAAAACTCATCCAGACACTGAATAAATCCATAGGTCTGGATTACTTTATTAAACCGGATGTTCCAAGAGCTTGAAGCTTTGTTTTAGTCCATAAATAGACCGATTGAGCTTACATACTAGATGCTCTTTGCCCTTTGCAATGAACCCCTCTGATTGCTTTATATGGGTGCTTTCTTCAAGACTTCCATTAAAGAAAGCTGTCTTGACATCCACTTGCCAAATCTCATAATCAATATGAGCAACAATAGATACAAGTATCCGGATAGACTTAAGCATGACTACTGGTAAAAGATTTTCCTTTTTCAATAAGCTTCGCTTTGAAAGTTTCCACCTTCCTGTCTGCCCCTCTTCTTCTATTGTAGACTTATTTTCACCCAATAACTTTTACACCATTTGGTGGTTCTATAAGCTCAGTATTCATTGCTCTTTGCCAAGATGCTGCATCTTTATCTTGGAGTGCTTCATCATATGTCCGGGAATCAGATTCATGTTCACCAGGGATCAAGTCCAAAAACTCTCCCAAAACATGAATCTTTTAGGTTGCCTAACAACCCTCCCACTACGATGAGACACTTTGTTCAATTGTGTATCATTTGTGATACGTGTTGCAGTTTCTTGTGATATCTCATCTTGTACAGTTGGTACTAGATTAGACGTGTCCTTTATTATTTCCTTAAGAATAAATTTACTTATGGACATGTGGTTCATTACATAGTCCTTTTCTAAAATTCGGGCATTGGTGCTAACAATGACCTTCTGATTTTTAGGACTATAAACCTCCTTTCGTTTCTCTAGGATAACCCATAAACAAGTGAACTCTTGTTCTTAATTCCTACTTATCAGTGTCTCCCTTCAGCACATGTGCTGGACTACCCCAAATCTAAATATGCTTTAGACTAGGCTTACGTCCATTCTACAATTCTATGAGAGTAGAGGGTTCTGATTTAAAAGGTACTATGTTCACTTCCGTTTCCAAAGTATATCCTTAAAATGAATTTGGTAATAACTCATCATCGATCTAATTATTTCTATAAGAGTCTTATACCTTCTTTCTGCCACACCATTCTGTTGGGGTGTACCAGGTGCAGTCAGTTGAGATTTAATCCCGACTTCTGATAAGTGTCTCCTAAATTCTCCTAAGAGGTATTTGCCACTACAATCTCACCGCAGTGTCTTGATACTTTTACCTTGACGTTTCTCCGCATCGGCCCTGTACTCTTTGAACTTATCAAAGTATTTAGACTTACGGAACATCAAGTAAATATACCCGTATCTCGAATAGTCGTCTATAAAAGAGATGAAATATTCGAAACCACCTCTTGCCTGAATAGTCATAGGTCCTCACTAATCAGAATGAACCAATTCCAACACGTCTTTGGCTCTATACCCCTTAGACTTAAAAAGATTCTTGGTTATTTTTCCTTCCAAGTAAGACTCGTAGGTTGGAAAGGTTTCCACTACCAATGAACCCAAAAGTTCATCGACTATTATCTTTTGAATCCTACTCAAGTTAATATAACTTAACCTTAGATGCCAAATATATGATTGATTCATTTCTGAAGGTTGCTTTCTATTATTAGAATTAGAAGATATGTTATTAATTTCCATTTGTTGCATCGTGGGAGTTATTAAATTGTCAATCAACGTACCAGAATAGATAGCTTCCCTCTTTTCCTTGATAACAATTTTGTTATCAAAAGAGACAAAATATCAAGTTCTTTGAATAGTTTAGAAACTGAATTCAAGTTCTTTCTAAACTTGGTATGTAAAGACAATTTCTCAAAATCCATGTTTTATTCCTATCAGAGGATAAATATCTCCCACTACAACAGCTGCTACTTTTGCAGCAATGCCCATGTAGACAGTATTTTCCTTTTCACTTAGTAGTCAGGTTTCCTGGAACCCCTGCAATGAATTACAGACATGATCAGTGGCTCCCATATCTACATACCAGGTACCAGTAGATAACACCACTAAACATGTTTCAACAACTAATGAATTAAATACACTTTTATTGTTCTCATTTCTGAGAGGACAGTCCACCTTAGAGTCTAAGTTTTGTTTCCAATCATAATTGGGACTACTAAGTCTATTCTATAGTATAACAGCTAGGGGATTGACAAACATTTGAAATTCTAAGAATCACACAAATATTTGATCAAGACCAACACCTTAAAATCCCCATGAATTTTGTATGCTACGTTAGAGTGGACGTATATAAATTCAAACTTTAATAGGAGATTTTATCCATTAATTTTATTGTCTTGTCAACCTATCTTTATGACAAATAAAATTAATAGTTGGTCTTACTTTGATCAAATATTTGGTCAAGACTTTGAATTTAAAATAACATTGATTCCTCAAACAATATTATTTAAATTCACCAACACCTCAAACACCGGGAATTATGCATGCTACGTTAGTGTGGACGTATACAAATTCAAACATTCGTAAGAGGAGGGTCTTACCCATTAATTATCTTGTCAACTTTAAATTACCTCAAACACCGTGAATTTTGTATGCCACATTAGTGTGGACGTATACAAATTCAAACATTTGTAAGAGGGGGGGGTTTAACCTAGCTTTATGACAAATTAATAATTGGTATTCCTTTGGTCACGTAAAACAATAGCAGTGACTCCGTTGGAGAGGATACTATTGAATGCGTCTAAATGTATACTATTACTTGATACTTAGTCCATTAAATAGGATTGTGCCCCTTCAGTTGGAGAAGATCACACACTCCTAAATAATTTCCTATAACCATCCATAAAGGAAGTTTGATCTAGTGATCCACAACAAACCCATCCATTGTGGAGGGAGGCACTCAGAGCCAACACGCAAGCTTGTTGCATCACTTTCAAGCTAGTAATAGAGACCGTGAGATTTATTTATAAATCCCTCTCCCACTTAGTTATTTAAGGTGAGGAATTTTAACTATGCTAGCATTCATCACATGCACACACACACATCACAGTAAATAAAAGCAATAAATATGGAAATTAATTTTCCAACTATTATAACTTCTTCTATCACTGTCCTTCGCGTGCTGCCAGCCCTAGGGATCATGCCGTCGGGTCCATCGAGCTTCCTTTTCCGCTGCGCCTCTGGTTCTCCAATAGCACCACGCCTCGCAAGGATACGATCCGCGACAAAAATAGAATTTTACATATATCGATCCTATATTCCACAAAGGAATGTACATGTAATCTAGATCGAAACAAAAATGAAAAACACTAATAACTAATACAGCTCCTGTTGTATTTAATATTACAATCATGCACACACAATAAAATGCCCTTGACATGTCCAAGGGTCCAATCACACACAATATCTATAAGTCATAATAGTTGGAGCCTGCAACCACAGAGTTAGCACATCCTACTGCTGGTTGCTACTCGGAAAACCTATAGGTTCCACTGTACAAAATTTTGTACAAAGGTCTGAACCTTTTCCTAGCTACCATGTGTTCTTTTAAATTAAATTTTGGATCGCCTGTGGAACTTAACACGTTTGATCCAAAACTCAATCTATTTGTTCTTTTAGGTTTTGACTTGGATCTCCTGCGGAACTTAACACGTTCGACCCAAGTCTCCTTAAGTTATTAATTCCATTAAATATTAATTTCCATAATTGGTTCTCAGTACTGACGTGGCGAGGCACATGACCTTCTTGGATATGGGAGCAACCACCACCGACTAGACAAAACCTTTTATAGAAAGCTAATATTTAATTTCCTAAAATAACTTTAGGTTAACCAAAAAGAACAATCAAATCACAAGGAAAAGAAAAAACAAAAGAACACAACTTCGAAAAACATATTCGAAATTCTAGAACGTAAGCCTCTTGTATTTGGTATTATTTCCATAAATAACTAGCATGATGCGGAAAGAAAAATTACTAGTTATACCTTGTAGAAAAACCTCTTGATCTTCTACCGTATTCCTCTTCTAACCTCGGACGTTGTGTGGGCAACGATCTTCCGAGATGAGAAACCACCAATCACCTTCTTCTCCTCCTAGCTAGGTTCGGCCAACAAAGAGGAAGCTTCACCAAGGAAGAAAATCAAAACACTAACCAAGCTCCAAGAGATGCTAGCTTTCTCTCCTTCTTCTTCTTCTTCTCCGAGTAGTATCCGGCCACCACAAGAGCTCCAATGGAAGAGAAGGGTTCGGCCACCACAAGAGGAAGAAAGGGAGAGGATGGCCGGCCACACCAAGGAACAAAAGAGGGAGAGAAAATAATAGAGGTTGTGTCTTGTGAAGGCACCCTCACCCCTTCTTTTATATTCCTTGGCCTAGGCAAATTAGGAAATTTAATTACAATAAAATTTCCTTAATTCCCTTGACATGATTTAATTGAGAAAAATAAAATAATATTTCCCCAATTAATCAATGATGGCCGGCCACATCAATGGAAGCAAATTGGACAAGTTTCAATCAACAATTAAAACTTTCCTTATTTGTTTCCGGAAATTTTAAAAATAAAATTTCTCTTCAAAAAATCTCTTCATGATTAATAAAAAGAAATTTCCATAATTTTAATTTTACAACATGTGAATAATTTTTAAAGAGAAAATAAAATATCTCACCAATCTACAAATAAGGAAAGAGATCTAATCTCTTTCTTTAATCTTTTGTAAATTTTATAAGAGAGATAATTTTATTTAAATCCTCTTTAATAAATTATTTCTTCCACATAATAAAAATTAAAATTGAAATTCTTTTTAATTTATTTTGGCCGGCCCTACTAGCTTGGGTTCAAGCTAGGGCCGGCCACCCAATATTATACCTAGGCCGGCCCTAGCTTGTTCCCAAGCTAGCTTGGCCGGCCCCTATTGGGTGGGTATAGAAGGTGGGTATAAGTGGGTACAGAACTCTATAAATAAGAGGCTACAATAGGGACCGAGAGGAGGAATTGGTTTTGGTCTCCCGATAAAATTAAGCATCCCGTGTTCGCCCCGAACACACAACTTAATTTTATCAATGATAATTCATTCCACTAGAGAGCTATCATTGAACTACCGCACCAATCCCAAATTACATTTTTGGGCTTATTCTTATTATGAGCATGTTAGTCTCCCTGTGTTTAAGATATCGAATGTCCACTAATTAAGTGAGTTACTGACAACTCATTTAATTAATATCTAAGTCCAAGAGTAGTACCACTCAACCTTATCGTCATGTCGGACTAAGTCCACCTGCAGGGTTTAACATGACAATCCTTATGAGCTACTCTTGGGGACATTATCAACCTAGTATCTCTAGGACAAGATTTCCTTCTATAATCAACAACACACACTATAAGTGATACCATTTCCCAACTTATCGGGTTTATTGATTCATCGAACTAAATCTCACCCATTGATAAATTAAAGAAATAAATATCAAACATATGTGCTTGTTATTATATTAGGATTAAGAGCACATACTTCCATAATAACTGAGGTCTTTGTTCCTTTATAAAGTCAGTATAAAAGAAACGACCTCTAATGGTCCTACTCAATACACCCTGAGTGTACTAGTGTAATTATATAGTCAAGATAAACTAATACCTAATTACACTACGACTTTCTAATGGTTTGTTCCTTTCCATTTTAGTCGTGAGCTACTGTTTATAATTTATAAGGTACTGATAACATCATCTTCTGTATGTGACACCACATACTATGTTATCTACAATGTAAATTAAATGAACAACTACAAACAAATGTAGACAATTTGACCAAATGTGATTCTTTATTCATAATGAATGTTTACAAAGCTTAGGCTTTCAGTATACACTCCAACACATCTCTAATGATCTTTACCCCTAACATTACATCTTCCCATTCCCTCCACATGCCGATCGAAAGCTTTCGCCGGAAGGGCCTTAGTGAAAGGATCTGCCAGGTTATCCGCTGATGCAATCTTGGCGATGACAACTTCTCCTCGCTTCACAATATCTCTTATCAGGTGGTACTTGCGCTCTATATGTTTACTTGCCTTATGGGCTCGTGGTTCCTTCGAGTTTGCAACTGCACCGCTATTATCACAATAAATTGTGATGATTTTGGGCAAACCAGGAATCACATCTAAGTCCATTAGAAAGTTCCTGAGCCATACTGCTTCTTTAGCTGCCTCAGAGGCTGCTACATACTCAGCTTCCATGGTTGAGTCCGAAACGCATTTCTGCTTAACACTCCTCCATGAAATGGCTCCACCTCCTAAAGTAAACACATAGCCTGATGTAGACTTACTGTTATCCCTATCTGATTTCCGTGTAACCCACAGGGAGCAAATCGTCTGCTTGATAAACTAGCATATAATCTCTAGTCCTTCTCAGGTACTTTAATATATGCTTTACCGCAGTCCAATGTCCTTGTCCAGGGTTACTTTGATATCTGCTGACCATGCCCACGGCAAAACAGATATCAGGTCTCGTCCATAGCATTGCATACATTAGGCTTCCTTCAGCCGAAGCATAAGGAACTGCTTTCATGTCCTCTGTCTCTTTTGATGTCTTTGGAGACATCTCTTTAGATAGAGCTACTCCATGTCTAAAAGGTAAGAAATCTTTCTTGGAATCCTGCATGCTAAAACGAGCAAGGATTGTATCTATATATGAAGCTTGGGACAGACACAACATTCTTTTCTTACGATCCCTTTTAACTTTGATCCCAAGAATGTGTGCACAATCTCCTAAGTCCTTCATATCAAATTGTTTGGACAACCATACCCTTACGTCTGATAATACCTTGACATTGTTGCCAATTAACAAAATATCATCTACGTATAGTACAAGAAATACCACCACGTTTCCGTTACACTTCTTATATACACAAGATTCATCCGGACTTTGAATAAATCCATATGACTGGATTACTTCATTAAACCGGATGTTCCAAGATCTTGAAGCTTGCTTTAGTCCATAAATGGACCGATTGAGCTTGCACACTAGATGCTCTTTGCCTTTTTCAATGAACCCTTCTGGTTGCTTCATATGGATGTTTTCTTCAAGACTTCCATTAAGGAAAACTGTCTTGACATCCATTTGCCAAATCTCATAATCCATATGAGCAGCAATGGATAAGAGTATCCGGATAGACTTAAGCATGGCTACCCGTGAAAAGGTTTCCTCATAATCGATTCCCTCTTTCTGAGTGTACCCTTTCGCAACAAGCCTAGCTTTGAAGGTTTCTACCTTCCTGTCTGTCCCTCTTTTCCTTTTGTAGATCCACTTGCATCCAACGGCTTTTATACCATCAGGTGGTTCTACAAGCTCCCAGACCTTATTAGAGTACATAGACTCTATTTCAGAATTCATTGCCTTTTGCCAAGATGCTGCATCTATATCTTGGAGTGCTTCGTCATATGTTCGTGGATCAGGTTCATGTTTACCCGGGATCAAGTCCGAAGACTCTCCCAAAAACATGAATCTATCATGTTGCCTCACAACCCTCCCACTACGACGAGGCACTGTCTGTGGTTGTGTATTATGTGTGACACGTGTTGCAGTCTCTTGTGGTACTTCATTTTGTACTGTTGGTACTGAAGTAGACATGTCCTCTCTAAGTTCTTCTAAAACAACTTTACTACTGGGCTTGTGATCCATTATATAGTCTTCTTCTAAAAACTGGGCATTGGTGCTAACAATGACCTTCTGGTCTTTAGGACTATAAAATAAACCTCCTTTCGTTCCTTTGGGATATCCTACAAACACATGAACTTACATGCGAGATTCTAACTTATCGATCTGGTTTTGCACATGTCTTGGACTACCAAATCCGAATATGTCTTAGGCGGGTTTTCGCTCATTCCACAATTCTATGGGAGTAGAAGAAGCTGATTTAGAAGGTACTAAGTTCGGAACATACACTGCTGTTTCCAGAGCATATCCCCAAAACGAATTTGGTAATTCTGAATAACTCATCATCGATCTAACCATCTCCATAAGAGTCCTATTCCTTCGTTCTACTACACCATTCTGTTGGGGTGTTCCAGGTGCAAACAATTGGGATTGAATCCCTGCCTCTGATAAGTAATTCCTAAACTCTCCCAAGAGGTATTCGCCACCACGATCAGATCGTAGTGTCTTGATACTTTTACCTAATCGTTTCTCCACATCAGCCTTGTATTCTTTGAACTTATCAAAGCACTTGGACTTGCGGCGCATTAGGTAAATGTATCCGTATCTTGAATAATCGTCTATAAAAGAGACAAAGTATTCAAAACCTCCTCTTGCCTGGACAGACATAGGACCACACAAATCAGAGTGAACCAATTCTAACACTTCTTTGGCTCTATACCCCTTGGTCTTGAACGGCCTTTTGGTCATTTTACCTTCTAAGCAGGATTCACAAGTTGAAAAATTTTTCAACTCTAATGAACTCAAAAGTCCATCGGCTATAAGCCTCTGAATCCTACTTAAGTTAATATGACCAAGCCTTAGATGCCAAAGATATGCTTGGTTTATTTGCGAAGGTTCTTTTCTCTTATTAGAATTAGAAGATGAGTTATAAATTTCCATGTTTTGCTTTGTGGAAGAAATTGGATTTAAAGTATACAAATTGCCAACTAATGCACCAGAACAGATAATCACTTTATTTCTTTTAATAACTACATCGTTACTGAAAGAAACTAAATATCCATCTAAAAACAGTTTAGAAACTGAAATTAAATTCTTTCTAAAACTGGGTACATAAAGACAATTTCTTAAAACCAAATTTTTATTTCTACTAAAAGATAAGTAGACGTCTCCCACTGCAACAGCTGCCACCTTAGTAGCATTGCCCATGTAGACGGTAATCTCCCCTTCAGATAGTCGTTGGGTTTCCTGGAACCCCTGCAAAGAATTGCAGACATGATCAGTGGCTCCTGTATCTACACACCAGGTGCTGGTAGATAACACCGCTAAACATGTTTCAACAACTAGAGCATGAGATATACCTTTGTTTTGGTTCTTACGAGGACAGTCCGCCTTCCAATGTCCTGCCTGCTTGCAGATGAAGCACTTGCCCTTCGGCTTCTTCACTCCAGCTTTAAATCCCGTACTCTGAGATTTATTCACTTTCTTTGCTGAGCCAGCTTGTTTCTTCTTCTTCTTTCCTCTCGGTTTAGAAGTAGAATCATTTTCAACAAAGTGAATTTGAGAATTGTGACGAAATAATCCTTCTGCTGCTTGAAGTTCTGTCAGTAGTTCCCCTAATGAATAAATCCTTTTATTCATATTATAGTTCAGGCGGAACTGCTCAAAACTTCTAGGTAGCGTTTGGAGGATCATATCGATCTGGGTTTCCCCATCAATTTCTCCTCCAAGGATCTGTATCTCGTTCAGATAAGCCATCATCTTTAGGATATGATCCCTTACAGGAGTACCCTCTTGCATGGTGGCTGTCATTATCTTTCTCATAGCTTCTTGTCTAGAAGCCCTATCCTGATGACCAAAGAGTTCCTTGAGATTGTTCATTATATCATAAGCTGTTGGTAAATCTTGATGCTGATGTTGCAATACATTTGACATTGAAGCCAAAATGTAACACCGCGCCATCTCATCTGCCTTTACCCATCTCTTTGTTGGGTTCGTCGGGCCGCGAAAACCGCTTTTTCGCGTCGCGAAAACCCCGAGTCACCCAAAGCCAAGGATCTCGTGCAAGGAAAAACCGAAGAGAATACGAGTACGAATTTTGAAAAACCTTTTAGATCTACTCCTAGATCTACATGTTAAGAATTTTACCCTTGTTGCGTAGCCCTTCGCTTTCCCGTTCGTCCAAGGTGTTGCCGGATCTCTAGACCGTCAAGCGTCGGTCCTCTAGATGTATCCACACGGACACGTAGGTGGAGAAAATCTCACACAAAGGTGTGCTAGCACCTTGGTGAGATTCGGCCAAGGCAAGGAAGAGAGGGAGAGGGAGAGCTTGAGAGGAAGAAGGAGGAAGAAAAACCACACTTGAATGAAAATGAATTCACCCCATGAATGAAAGTGGCCGGCCACTTCTCAAAAACTCACCAAATTAATTGCATTAATTGCAATTAATATGAAACCATTAAGAGAGTGACTTTGTAACTTCCATGAGGTGGCACCCATGATGATGTGGAACATCATTATTGGTCCACCTAATGCCAACTCACCAATGAGGTGGCAAAAGGTCAAGTCAAAATTGACCTTTGGTCTTCCTTCTCTAGTCAAGTCAAACTTGACTCAATCTCTACCATAGTTGATCTAATCCAACCATTTGATTCAAGCCAATTTAATATAATGAATCTAATTCATTAAATTAAATTGATTTAATAAGTCATAATCTAAATTAGACTCATTAAATACATGAATCAACTTGAGTCGAACTCAAGTTAGCCCAATTAGGATTACTCTTAATCCAATTTGATTTATCAAATAAATCTAATCCTCTTGGTTCATCATATGAACCTAATCTCCATCTATTTGTCCTAAGTGTGTGACCCTATAGGTTCTTGTAACGTTGGCAATGCCCTAAACCCATTTAGGAGCATAAGTAATGAGCGGTATCTAGCAACACATCATTACTACCCAAGTTACAAGAATGTCGAGATCCGACATCACCTTGTGACTACCAATTGTGACTACTCACAAAATAATGACAAGTGTCCTTCTATCCTAGACATCTAGATTGATCAATGTGAGGCATAGACCGTGTCATCCTCTAATCAATCTAAATCTTGAACTCCAAGTAGACTCACTCGATCAAATGAGCTCAACATCTAATGTTGACTCATTTGGGCATGGCCATGCACTTAGTGGTCTCACTCTATCAAGAATACCGATGTCGCTCCCGTCATATGGGAGGGATAGATCCCATCTACATCACTCACATCCCTCTACATAATTCGTTATATACCCAGTAATCTCCTTTATAGTCCACCCAGTTACGGGTGACGTTTGACGAAACTAAAGTACATAACTCCGTATGTAGGGATCCATGGTGACTTCAGGTTTAAGGACTAATAGTCATACTAATAGCCACATGAGAAAGTATATGACACTCATATAACGATCCATGATACTTTCTCATGGCGGTTCATTCAGTATACATTCTCTAATGCATACCCATGTGTCAGCTTGATATCTCTATATCCATGACTTGTGAGATCAAGTCATCGAGCTGACCTACATGCTAGTCTTATTGTATTAACATTGTCCCTGAATGCTAATACTCGACTAGGAATGATTTAGAGTAGTGTTCCCTATATTATCTCACTATCGATTCAACTAATCGATTGATATAGGTATGAACCTTCTACTCAAGGACGCTATTATACTTAGTCTATTTGGCACTAATATAAATAAGTATAATAACCAAACAAATGCCTTTATTAATATACAAGAATATGATATACATGAGTCCATACAATCATCAAATGATTGGCTCTAGGGCTCTAACTAACACTCTTATGATATTCAATCTCCTCTTGGGTAGATTCACCAGTAGGTGCTTCAGGGCACTGCTCAGTCAGTACAAATTTATAGCTTTCAGCAGTAAGGACAATGTCCAGGTTCCTTTTCCAATCTATGTAATTAGGTCCAGTAAGTCTATTCTGTTGAAGTATGATGGACAGTGGGTTGAAAGTCATCCTAAGAATCACAAATAACTTTTGGTCAGTACTCTAAATTTAGAATAATATTGATTCCTCAAACAATACTATTTTAAATTAACCAACACCTCATAACACCGTGAATTTTGTATGCCACGTTAGTGTGGACGTATACAAATTCAACATTTGTAAAAGGAGGGTTTTAACCCATTAATTTTATTATCTTGTCAACCTAACTTTTGACAAATAAAATTAATAGTTGGTATTATTTGGTCTCACAAATAATAGCAGTGACTCCGTTGGGGAGGATACTATTAGATGTGTCTAAGTGTATACCATTACTTGACACTGAGTCCATTAATAAGATTATGCCCCTTCCGTTGGGGAAGATCACACGCTCTTAATTAACTTCCTATAGTCATCCAAAAATGGAAGTCTGTTCTAGTGATCCGTAAACAAGCTCATCCGTTATGGAGGAAGGCACTCAGAGCCAACGCGCAAGCTTGTTTGCATCACTTACAAACCAGTAATGGAGACCATGGGATTTACTTAAAAATCCCTCTCCCACTTAGTTATTTATAAATGAGGAATTTTAACTATACTAGCCTACTTAACTTGTAAACTAACATTCACACATAGCACAATATAAAAGCAATAAATAGAAAATCTAACTTTCAACTATTATGGCTTTTATCTCTATTTGTCCTCCGTGTGTCATCATCCCAAGCTCTGCCATATTTGGCCACCGCCATCGGGTCTAGTCGTCGCATCCATCTTGCTCCTAGTTGCGCCTCTGGTCCTTAGAAGGTTCCACGCTTTGCAAGATTTGATCCGCGACATAAATAGAATTTTACATTTTTGATCCTATATTCCATAAAAGGAATGTACATTTATCTAGATCAAAAATAAAATCCTAATAAAACTAAATACAGCTCCTGCTATATTTTAATACAATCATGCACACACATATAAATGCCCTTGACATGTCCAAGGGTTCAATCACACACATAATAACTAAAAGCCATAATAGTTGGATCCTGCATCCACAAAGTTAGCACATCCTACTATTAATCTGCCTAAATTATGTATGACATGTGCATAATTAAACTAAATACCAAATACACAGAGGCAAAACCCTAGCTCTGATACCAATTGCTGGTTGCTACTCGGAAAACCTATAGGTTCCACTGTACAAAATTTTGTACAAAGGTCTGAACCTTTTCCTAGCTACCATGTGTTCTTTTAAATTAAATTTTGGATCGCCTGCGGAACTTAATACGTTTGATCCAAAACTCAATCTATTTGTTCTTTTAGGTTTTGACTTGGATCTCCTGCGGAACTTAACACGTTCGACCCAAGTCTCCTTAAGTTATTAATTCCATTAAATATTAATTTCCATAATTGGTTCCCAGTACTGACGTGGCGAGGCACATGGCCTTCTTGGATATGGGAGCAACCACCACCGACTAGACAAAACCTTTTATAGAAAGCTAATATTTAATTTCCTAAAATAACTTTAGGTTAACCAAAAAGAACAATCAAATCACAAGGAAAAGAAAAAACAAAAGAACACAACTTCGAAAAACATATTCGAAATTCTAGAACGTAAGCCTCTTGTATTTGGTATTATTTCCATAAATAACTAGCATGATGCGGAAAGAAAAATTACTAGTTATACCTTGTAGAAAAACCTCTTGATCTTCTACCGTATTCCTCTTCTAACCTCGGACGTTGTGTGGGCAACGATCTTCCGAGATGAGAAACCACCAATCACCTTCTTCTCCTCCTAGCTAGGTTCGGCCAACAAAGAGGAAGCTTCACCAAGGAAGAAAATCAAAACACTAACCAAGCTCCAAGAGATGCTAGCTTTCTCTCCTTCTTCTTCTTCTTCTCCGAGTAGTATCCGGCCACCACAAGAGCTCCAATGGAAGAGAAGGGTTCGGCCACCACAAGAGGAAGAAAGGGAGAGGATGGCCGGCCACACCAAGGAACAAAAGAGGGAGAGAAATAATAGATGTTGTCTTGTGAAGGCACCCTCACCCCTTCTTTTATATTCCTTGGCCTAGGCAAATTAGGAAATTTAATTACAATAAAATTTCCTTAATTCCCTTGACATGATTTAATTGAGAAAAATAAAATAATATTTCCCCAATTAATCAATGATGGCCGGCCACATCAATGGAAGCAAATTGGACAAGTTTCAATCAACAATTAAAACTTTCCTTATTTGTTTCCGGAAATTTTAAAAATAAAATTTCTCTTCAAAAAATCTCTTCATGATTAATAAAAAGAAATTTCCATAATTTTAATTTTACAACATGTGAATAATTTTTAAAGAGAAAATAAAATATCTCACCAATCTACAAATAAGGAAAGAGATCTAATCTCTTTCTTTAATCTTTTGTAAATTTTATAAGAGAGATAATTTTATTTAAATCCTCTTTAATAAATTATTTCTTCCACATAATAAAAATTAAAATTGAAATTCTTTTTAATTTATTTTGGCCGGCCCTACTAGCTTGGGTTCAAGCTAGGGCCATCTTATACCTAGGTCGGCCCTAGCTTGTTCCCAAGCTAGCTTGGCCGACCCCTATTGGGTGGGTATAGAAGGTGGGTATAGGTGGGTATAGAACTCTATAAATAAGAGGCTACGATAGGGACCGAGAGGAGGAATTGGTTTTGGTCTCCCGATAAAATTAAGCATCCCGTGTTCGCCCCGAATACACAACTTAATTTTATCAATGATAATTCATTCCACTAGAGAGTTTTCATTGAACTACCACACCAATCCCAAATTACATTTTTGGGCTCCTTCTTATTATGAGCATGTTAGTTTCCCTGTGTTTAAGATATCGAATGTCCACTAATTAAGTGAGTTACTGAAAACTCATTTAATTAATATCTAAGTCCAAGAGTAGTACCACTCAACCTTATCGTCATGTCGGACTAAGTCCACCTGCAGGGTTTAACATGACAATCCTTATGAGCTCCTCTTGGGGACATTATCAACCTAGTATCTCTAGGACACAGTTTCCTTCTATAATCAACAACACACACTATAAGTGATACCATTTCCCAACTTATCGGGTTTATTGATTCATCGAACTAAATCTCACCCATTGATAAATTAAAGAAATAAATATCAAACATATGTGCTTGTTATTATATTAGGATTAAGAGCACACAGTTCCATAATAACTGAGGTCTTTGTTCCTTTATAAAGTCAGTATAAAAGAAACGACCTCTAATGGTCCTACTCAATACACTCTGAGTGTACTAGTGTAATTATATAGTCAAGATAAACTAATACCTAATTACACTACGACCTTCTAATGGTTTGTTCCTTTCCATTTTAGTCGTGAGCTACTGTTTATAATTTATAAGGTACTGATAACATCATCTTCTGTATGTGACACCACATACTATGTTATCTACAATATAAATTAAATGAACAACTACAAACAAATGTAGACAATTTGACCAAATGTGATTCTTTATTCATAATGAATGTTTACAAAGCTTAGGCTTTCAGTATACACTCCAACACCTACTACTATCCTGCCTAAATTATGTATGACATGTGCATAACTAAACTGAAAACCAAACACACAGAGGCAAACCCTAGCTCTGATACCAATTGTTGATTGGTCCTAGGAAGATCGTACCAGTTCCACTGTACAAAATTTTGTACAAGTGTCAAACCTTTCCTAAACAACCTATTGTGTTCTTTAGAAATTAAATTAGGAATCGCAAGCGGAACTTAACAATATTAATTCCAAAATTAACTTATCTATTCTTAATGGTTTAGATTTGGATCGCAAGCGGAACTTAACACTATTGATCCAAATCCACCTATATTATAAAGTTGTTTAAATATTTATTTCTAAAATCGACTCCCAGGTGAAACATGGCGAGACACTAGGCCTTCTTGGGTATGAGATCATCCACCACTACCTCGACAAAGCTATTAATAGAAATTCAATATTTAATTTCCTAAAATAACATTAGGTTTAACCGAAAAGAACAATCGAATCACAAATCCGAAAAACAAAACAAAAGAAACACAACTTCGAAACAAATCTGAAACTCTAGAATCATGTACCTCTTGTGTTTGGAATTCATACAAAGAAGAACTAGCATGATGCGAAAAATAATTATTAGTTATACCTTTCTTTGTATACAATGACCTCTTGATCTTCTACTGTATTCCTTTTCTTATCTCGGACGTTGTGTGGGCAACGATCTACCGAGATGAGAACCACCCAAGTCCTTCTTCTCCCTCACCAAGTTTCGACCACCAAGACTCCTCCAAGGATGTAGAGGTTCGGCCACCACCACTAAGCTCCAAGGGATGCAAGAAATAAGCCTCTTTTCTCTCCTTCTTCTCCTAGCTAGAACCGGGCACCAACAAGAGCTCCAAGAGAGAGATGAAACCGGACACTAAAGAAGAAGAGAAGAGGAGAAGAAGAAGCGCTAGGGCCGGCCACCACCAAGGAAGAGAGGGAGGAAAATAGAATAGAGTTGTCACCCATGAAGGCACCTCTACCCCCTTTTTTATAATCCTTGGTCTTGGAAAATAAGGAAATTTAAATAAAAACTTCCTTAATTCCTTTACCATGAAAAGGAAAATTTAATTAATTAAAACCAAATTCCTTTTCTTAAATCATATGTCCGGCCACCTTAAGAGCTTACAAAATAGGCAAGTTTAAAACAAAAATTAAAACTTCCTTATTTGTTTCCGGAAATTTTAAAAATAAAATTTCTCTAATAATTTATCCCTTCATGGTTGGTTATAAAAGGAAATATATAAATTAAAATTTCTCTATTAAAACATGTGGATGATTTCCAAAAAGGAAAGTTATCTTTAAAATTAAAATCTCCTTACAATCTACAAATAAGGAAAGATATCAAATCTTTTATTAATCTTTTGTAGAAACTTATAAAAGGAAATATTTAATTTTAAAACTTTCTTTTTAAATCATGAATATGGTTACAAAAAAGGAAAGTTTTATCAAAATTAAAATCTTCCTTTTAATCTACAAATAAGGAAAGATATCAAATCTTTTATTAATCTTTTGTAGAAAACTATAAAAGGAAAGATTTAAATTTTAAACTCTCTTTTAAAATCATGGAATCCACATAAGAAAAATTTAAAAAAATAAAATCCTTTTAATTTTATTGTGGCCGACCACCTAAGCTTGGACTCAAGCTAGGGCCGACCACCACTTGGTTCATCCAAGGATTAACTTGGCCGACCCCTTGCTTGGGCTCCAAGCAAGGCTTAGCCGACCACCTTAGGATAGGTATAAATGTGGGTATAGGTGGGTATAATAGTTTATAAATAAGAAGCTACGATAGGGACCAAGAGGAGAAATTAGTTTTGGTCTCCCGATGAAATTAAGCTTCCTGCGCGTGTTCGCCCCGAATACCCAACTATATTTCATTAATAATAATTCATACTACTAAAGAATTATTATTGAACTACCGTACCAATCCCAAATTATGTTTTGAGCTCCTTCTTATTATGAGTGTGTTAATCTTCCCGTGTTTAAGATGTCGAATGTCCACTAATTAAATGAGTTACTGACAACTCACTTTAATTAATTTCTTAGTCCAAGAGTAGTACTACTCAACCTTATTGTCGTGTCGGACTAAGTCCACCTGCAGGGTTTAACATGACAAACCTTATGAGCTTCTCTTGGGGATATTATCAACCTAGATTACTAGGACACAATTTCCTTCTATAATCAACAACACACACTATAAGTAATATCATTTCCCAACTTATCGGGCCTATTGATTTATCGAGCTAAATCTTATCCTTTGATAAGTCAAAGAAATAAATACTAAATATATATACTTGTTATTATATTAGGATTAAGAGCACACACTTCCATAATAACTAAGGTCTTATTCTTTTATTAAGTTAGTATAAAATGAATTTACCTTAAATAGTTCTGCTCAAGTACATAATTGACGACAAGGATTTCCTTGTCAATGTGGATAAGGCATTAAAGAGTGCATTTCTGAAAGCTAATCTTGCTTTGGCCAAATCCCCTTCACTTGATCTGCCATTTGGAACTACAACACTTGCTGCCCTAATTTTCGGAAGGTATTTCTGATCCACATTCTAATGATGTTTCACTATGAATTGTGTATAATTTGTCTTCCTCAACAGGTTGTTGATATGATATTACCCTCATATTTATGCCCATTGCAAGTCACTGCTAATTGCTAATGCAGGTGATTGTCGAGCTATTGAGCTTTCGAGAGACCATACACCTAACTGCTAAACTGAACAACTTAGAATTGAAAAGCTAGGAGGCAGTGTTTTTGACGGCTATCTCAATGGCCAACTATCTGTAGCAAGGGCTCTTGGTGACTGGCACATGAAGGGCCCTAAAGGTTCTTCCAATCCGCTTATAGCTGAACCAGAGTTGCAGGAGACAATCTTAACAAAAGAAGACGAGTTTTTGATAATGGGTTGCGATGGCCTTTGGGATGTTATGAGCAGCCAATGCGCGTTGACCATAACCCGGAAGGAACTTATGCAACACAATGATCCAGAGATATGTTCTCGAGAGCTGGTGCGAGAAGCATTGAAGCGCAACACCTGAGACAACTTGACTGTTGTGGCTGTTTGCTTTTCTTCAGATCCTCCCCCTAGCATCGAAATCTCAAGGACCCGAGTTCGTAGGAGTATGTCTTTAGAAGGGCTACATGTACTCAAAGGAGCTCTGGACACTATCCTTTGATGTTGATCTTCTAGTGTGGTAGACCGCTATAGAGTTGAGGCTCTCAACTTTTTTGGCATCCTCGATGAATTAAATTGTGTTGGCTGCTGTATGAATTAAACGTTAGTTGAATCTTTTAATTTTTTTCTACAAATTATTTCTGCTTCATGAACATCAAGATAGCCGACGGCAAGATTACTCTACCAATAGATCAGGTGCCACTTATTAGAATACAAGCTCGAGACCAAAAATACTGAAGTGCGAAGTTCCTGCAATTCATAAAATATTCTATCAAAATATTCTTTATTAAACTAATTTTGATTAAATTTAAATAATTTTAATTAAGTCGGAAAAAATATTTTAATATAATAGTACTTTATATACTAATTTTCTCTAATATATTTTAAAATTTTAATTCAAAGGATAAAAATTAAGGGAACTCCTCTTATTATCCTTTTTATCAAAAGGATAAATATTTTTTAAAAAATACTAAAAATATTTTTATTTTAATATTATTATAGCAATTATGACCTATAACATATAACAACTATAGAATGTATTAAAATAAGGGAACTCAACTTAATCAAAAATTATTATTATTTAAATATAGTAGTATTTATATATAATACTTTTGATTAAGTTAGAATAATTTTAGGTGAAGTTGTTATAATAGCATTATTTTTAAAATGGAAAATATATATAATATTTTTTAAATAAAATATTCTTTAACTTTTGTAAAGTAAAAATTAGGTCAGCTTGTACAAGTAAATGGTGATTACATGTGATGGGGCCATAAAGAGGGGTCCATCTGACATGGGTCAACGGTCATGGAGATGGTCAAAGTCAAAACGAGTAATGTCAATGGCCAAGCGAGAGGGGGCTACATTGGCCGATCGAAGGAATCGCTGTCCGGTCGACCGTCTGAATGAAACAACATTTGGTCAGCCCGATCGGCAAGAGAACGAGTCGAGCGAGCCACTCATCTGGCTCAGGGTATGCCATTGACAGTGTAATGGACTGATGTAATAAAAAAGGAAAAGACGGATACTTAATAAGGAGAAGGAAAAACAAAAGAGAACACTTCATCTATCATTTAATGCGGAGAGATTAAGATAAAAATATTTCTGTCTGCAATTAATATCATTAAATAGAGATATATGAAGGATCACTAAAATAGGTATAAAAGAGTACGATAGGTATAAAAAAAAATATAAGTTTTGATCTATGCCCCTATTATTTTCAATTCATCTCCTTCTGTTTCTAACTTGAGCGTGAAGGATCAACACCAGATATCACTTCCCTGATTTAATTTATTTTACAGATAAAAATGAAATCTTTATCCCGTCAACAGAACTGTCACCTCCCATTTTTCAACTTCCTCCCGAACAGGATGAACATGCATGCAGATTGCCTTCGGCATTAGTATGACACAGGATGTATTTCTTGAATAATTGTGATTAAATCACGGGTGAAATTGGGGCAATTATCGTGCTTTCTAAATTTATTTATCTCCAGAATTGAGATCTATTTCCAAATTAATCGGATGTAATTCTCTCTCTATATATTCATATATTCATGATTTTTTTGAATT
The DNA here is from genome assembly GCF_018446385.1 of Zingiber officinale. Classification (NCBI taxonomy): domain Eukaryota; kingdom Viridiplantae; phylum Streptophyta; class Magnoliopsida; order Zingiberales; family Zingiberaceae; genus Zingiber; species Zingiber officinale. The sequence continues at coordinate 127,069,190 of NC_055997.1, forward strand.
TTATGAATCGATTAATACAATTGAAACAGTGAAAATGTTATTAGAAGACATTAATAATGTTTCAAGGGCACTGACATTGAGCATTATTTCATAGGATTAATTAAAATTAAATAATGATTAAATTATAGAAATGGAATGAAGCTTTAGTTTTGTAAGGATGAGTTATATATGATCATGTAATCACGTACAGTAGACTTCACATCAATTAAAATAATCGATTAAATCATACTAATCAATTATTGTAAGATATCAATTGATTAATAAATTTAATTTGAAATTATTAAAGCTGATTAAGTAATTATCTATTTAGTTAAAGTTCTTAGTATTTTCTTGGATCTACCTACATAATGCACTATTAAATTGAATTATTGTGTAGGTCCAAAAGAAGACACCTTAGATAGGTTTAGTGCACTTTATATTGGTAGACGTATATTTATGCTAAGAGTAATCGACCAAAAGGAATATTACTTTTATACTAGATATATACTCACCAAAGGAGAGTTTTTCTGCTCCCTCATTCGGAAGCTACTGAAGGACTTTGACCACCTGCAGAGGCGAGCCACAGAATACATAAACGTGGAAGAAGCCCAAGCGGCCAAAAGAAAGGAAGTCCATGCCGAGCCTACCCGGCACCCGAGCGACGACCACCAAATAATCATCAACCACCAAAGGGACCTCGATCGGGACGGGAGGAGCGCAACCGCAGTAGGAGCCCCGAACACATGCAGTGCAGCATGATGAGGCCGGTCGCCCAAGAGCCGCAAAAGGCAAAAAAGTGGACGCCACTGTTTTGCTTGTTCCATCAGTCAGCTACGCACAATACGCGGGACTACTGTGATCTAATGTCGATAGTAGATCGAGCGGCACCTAGAGGATATCGCCGTCGATCGCCATCACCTGATCGGCATCGAGCACGCTGATTAACAAGAAGACGAGTGGGCAACAGGGAGATGTCTGAACGCGGGGAGCGGCACCAACATCAAATAAGGTATGCAAGTACCGCCTGGACGTCTACTGAACGGGGTAGACCCTCAGCTCGAGAAGAGGAGAATCAAAGAAACGTCGCTTGGGGAGAGATTGACATAATCGTCGGGGGACGGACCAACGATGATTCTAATCGGACAAGGAAATCGCACACCGGTGACTAGAGATACATGCTGTTGGATGCAGCAAGGAGAAGGCCAAAGGACCCGAAATAAGTTTCGGCCCCCAAGATCTGGAGGGAGTTGAGATCCCACATGATGACGCCTTGATCATTCAGGCAGTGATAATTAACTATACTATTCATCAAACTTTTGTTGGCACAGGTAGTTCGGTGAATATTATATTCAAGAAGGTGTTCGACCAGCTACAAATGGATCGGAGCGAGCTGCAGTCAATGACGACCCCGCTCTATGGGTTCACAGGAGATGAAGTGTTATCGATCGGCCAGGCTCGGCTATCCATATCGCTCGAAGAGGAGTTGCTCAAAAGGACAAGAACCACAAATTTCATTGTTGTTGATGCGCCATCCGCCTATAATGTCATATTGGGCCTACCAGCTCTAAATGAGTTCCGAGCGGTGGTGTCCACTTTTTACCAAAAGATAAAGTTTCTGGTGGACACAAAGTTGGCGAAGTTAGAGATGACCAGCTGGTTGCTTGACGATGCTACGCCGAGATGGTCAAGTTTGAAGCAAGGGCCGCACGGAAGGTCCCACGCATGGAAGTGAACGCCATCATGGAAGAACCTCCCGCGCTAGTTTATGAAGAAAAGGAGGAGGTTCATACCCATCCCACCCAGTCGAAAGCCACTACATTCGTCGTCGCCGACCTAGCCAAGGAGCAGAAGACAGAGTTGGTCGTCTGCCTTAGGCGAAACCATGATGTGTTCGCTTAGTCAACAAATGAGCTCCCAGGCATCTCACTGAGCATGGCTCAACATGAGTTTCATGTCCGACCGGATACTCGACGAGTGAAGCAATGCAAGAGGGACTTCAGCGCTGAGTAGAATGTGATCATTCGAGCGGAGATAGAGAAGCTACTGGAGGCGGACCACATCCGCGAGGTACAGTTCCCCAGTTGGTTGGCCAACGTCGTGTTGGTCTCCAAGTCAGGTAACAAGTGGCAAGTCTGCATCGACTTTCACAATTTGAGCAAGGTTTGTCCGAAGGACTTCTACCCTTTACCGCGGATAGACCAGATGGTGGATTCCATGGTTGGCTACGAGCTGATTTGCATGCTCGACGCTTATCAAGGTTACCACCAAGTGTCACTCACACCCGAAGATCAAGAGAATGTCAGCATCATCATGACCGATGGGACGTATTGCTATAATGTTATATCATTTGGATTGAAGAACGTCGGCGCCACCTATCAACGGTTGATGATCAAAGTATTCCGATAGCAGATTGGCCCAACATGGAGGTATATGTTGATGATATCTTAATAAATCGCTCCGAGCTGCCGGCCTCTATGCAGATATTGAAGAAACTTGCCGAAACGGGCATACGGAATAAAGCTGAACCTAAGTAAATGCCTGTTCGGAGCCAAGAGTAGCCACTTCCTGGGCTATATTATCACTGAGCGGGGAATTGAGACGAATCCTAGCAAGGTGAAGACACTATAGAATATGCCCCCGCCCCGTAACCTGAAGGAGGCTCAACGACTGACTGGATGCATCACCGTATTATCGAGGTTCATCTCCAAGTCGTCCGACCAGAGTCAGCCATGCTTCAAGGTGCTACGCCGAGCGACGAAGTTCCAATGAGATGCCGGGTGAGATAAGGTACTGGAAGAACTCAAGGAGTATCTTACCTCTTTACTTGTACCGGCGAAACCCAATGTTGGTGAATCACTCTAGATTTACTTGTCATCAATAGAGTACGCGGTTGGTTCGACATTGGTAAAACAAAACGCTCTAACCAACAACTTGTATATTTTTTGAGTCATATATTAAAAGATGTAGAATCCCACTACACTAGCCTCGAAAAATTAACTTATGCACTAGTACTCGCCGCGCGGAGGCTCTGACAATACTTCCTGTCACATTCGATCTGGGAATGACCAACAGTGCATTGGAGAGAGTCCTCCTTAACCCTGAAGCTTTCAGACGGTTGATCAAATGAATTACCGAGTTGAGTGATTTCGACATACAGTATCAACCACAGACGACGATCAAGGCCCAAGCCTTAGCTGATTTCGTCATTGAATTCCAGAGCACCGAGCCAGATGCAACTTGGAAAATATATGTAGTTGACTCATCTGTTCAGTAAGAAAGCAGGATTGATATTCTCTTAATTTCGCCACGAGAAGACTGTATGCATTTGTCCATGCGGCTAGATTACTGGGCTACTAATAATGAAGCGGAGTACAAGACATTGATAACCGGGCTACAGGCAACTCAATATGTTGGAGCCATGAGAGTACTCATCCACTCAGATTTGCAATTGGCAGCTCAGTAGTTGTTGGGAACGTTCAAGATAAGCAATACACGACTAAAGCTGTAATCAGAGGCTTTCGAGAAGCTGAAGGCAAACTTCCATGAGGTGGTTATGTTGGAATTGCAAGGTTGCAAACATAGTCCCATATTGGAAACACATGGGAAAGATCATGAGTTTATAAGAGAAAAGATATCACCATTGGCATGAGACCTTTTGGGGAGAGCCCAAGAGCAAAACCATGAGGGTCTAGGCTCAAAGTGGACAATATCATGCCATTGTGGAGATATCTAAAATTCTTTTTGATCCTACAATTGGTATCAGAGCCCGGACTGCCAGAAGGTTTAATCGGCGTCTGTGCACAAGAGCTATAGTCTGATTGAGCCATGTGGGTACAATATTGACCTCGAACAAAGAAAGTGGGAGATCCTATGTTCAGATCAAGAGGACCAGACACCAGACAGGAAGTCCTAGTTGCGACTAGGCAAGGAAGTCCTACTAGGTCGGGTGGACCGAGAGGCAGGAATACCTGGTGGGTCGAGGATCATGTTAGGATCGATGGTCGCGGCTAGAGAGGGGGGTGTGAATAGCCGACCCCAAATCTTACGTTTCTTTCTACAAATCAAGGTTAGCGCAGCGGAAATAAACAATAGAAACGACAACGGAGAATAGCAAACCTCAAACTCATCGATGTAACGAGGTTCGGAGATGAAACTCCTACTCCTCGGCGTGTCCGTAAGGTGGACGAAGCCTATCAATCCGTCGGTGGATGAGTCCCCGGAAAACCGGCTAATAAGAACACTCCTTCTGGGTGGAGAAATCTCGCCACAGAAACTTCTTGCAACAGCAAGAAAGGTGTACAAAAATACAGCACAAAACAGAAGACAATATGAATGTACAAAACAAAGCTTGCCTACTGTTCTTGTCGACTGGAATCCGAAGCAGCAACTTCAGGAAACTCACAGCAGCAGCTGATCAGTCGAGGAAAGCTCACCCGAAGCTTCAAGAAGGAGCTCACACGAAGCTCAGTAAGCTAAGAGCTCAGCAAAGCTCGATCATAGTCAGGAGTAGGAAGAAGAAGAGAAGAAAGCCACTGTAGAAGCCCTCAGCCTCTTTTATACCTGCATCCACCTGCGAAGAAGAAGCCAGAAGACAGCAGAGGACAGAAGACCGTTGTGAGCCAACGGATAGTTCTGGACCGATCAGGCTGAAGCCTGCACCTGACGATCGGGGACCGTCATGAGCCAACCGATCGGTCCCGGACCAATCCCACCTCTCTGTAAGAGGTCTCTTATCGATCGATCGTGGAGACCGATCAGACTCACTGATCGGTCCCCGTGATCAGTTCACTCCTGAAAGTTGGCTCAACTCCTCCGATCGGTCTCCGGCCGATCGGATGACTTTCTGAACCCTTCATTTGTTATCGATCGGTCACGGACCGATCGAGATACTCAGAGTATCTGGATCGGTCACCGAGACGATCCGGTTTAAACTCGACCCTAACCCTAAATGATCCTGAGAACGAGCTACCGAGCCCTCTCTTGACCTAGTCCGGAGAATGAGCTACCGAGACCTCTCTGACTTCGTCCGGTCCAGAGAACGAGCTACAGAGCCCTCTCTGACCACAGTCCGGAGAACGAGCTACCGAGCCCTCTCCGACTTTCCGTGCCAAGTCTCCAACTTGGTCTTCTCCGTGCCAAGTCTCCATACTTGGTCTTCTCCGTGCCAAGTCTCCATACTTGGACTTTTCCCGTGCCAAGCTCCCTGCTTGGACTTTTCACCAGATGTCTGGTCAACCTTGACCCATCTGGATTTCCCTTGCCTGGCTTCACTCACCAAGACTTCCAAACTGCCTAGCTTCACTCACTAGGTCTTTCCCCTGCCTGGCTTCACTCACCAGGTCTTTCCCAACTGCCTAGCTTCACTCACCAGGACTTTCTCCAACTGCCTGGCTTCACTCACCAGGACTTTCACTTTCACCTAGCTTCACTCACTAGGATTTTCACCTGGCTTCACTCACCAGGATTTCCCGACTGCCTGGCTTCACTCACCAGGACTTTCCGACTGCCTGGCTTTACTCACCAGGACTTTCCGAACTGCCTGGCTTCACTCACCAGGACTTTCCGAACTTCCTAACATCCCAGTTAGGACTTCCCAGTCAAGTATCCGGTCAACCTTGACCTACTTGACTCTTCTTCATCCAACCTGATCAGACCCTGATCAGTATCTCTCCGCATGGACAACTGCACCTGCATTGTCCATGTCTACATGTCTTTCTGTATTGTCAAACATCGAAACCATGACCAAGGTTTACGCTTGGTCAAGGTCAACCTTGACCTACTGGAAATTGCACCAACAATCTCCCCCTTTTTGATGTTTGACAATACCTTTAAGTTAGGCTAATCCAATAGCCTCAACTTTCCTCATGCCACTAGGTAATGAAACATAAGTTACAATCTTACATTTTCCTTCTAAGAAGGCAACCTCCTTCTTAGATAATGAAGGCCTAACTTAAACCCTTCATTCTCCCCCTATTGGCACACATCAACAAACTCTCCCCCTGAAGAGTAAGTTATCGTTGTTCACAACTTCACTCGTCGTGATCAACAAACTCTCCCACTAACTCCAATGTTCTTCCTTGAACATTCTCTAGACATTCTTCCCCTTTTTGACACACATCAAAAGGAGTGAATCAAGGTCAAGAGTTTCTTCCTAATGAAAGTCCCATACCTTTCATTGAAACTCTTAATTTCCCCCTTGATACTAAATTCAACAATCAACTTAGTGATAATCCCATATTACTCATCCTAAAAAATTTCGACGAGTAAAAACTCCCCCTAAAAGTCAACTCCTCCTTGGCTAATAGGTAAAACTCCCCCTAAAGGTCAACTCCCCCTTGACCATTGCACCAACAATGTCTTGGAGAGTTTCAAACCTTTAGAACTCTAAAACACCACTTCCATAGCTGCAATTTCAGACAAACAGTCGAAATTCAGCAGGTTGGCACGCCCTGATCGGTCACCAGACCGATCAGGCTCCCTCTGGATCGGTCACAGTGACCGATCCAGGCTCCCCTGGACCGATCAGAAACCCTTCTGATCGGTCCACAAACCTGATAAGGCCTGATAAGTTCTGATTTCTCTCCACGAAATTCAGAAACCTCTAGAAAATTATAGAAAATTCCAAAAATTATGAAATTTTGAGGATACATTCCTCATAACATATACTATCATGGAAAAATAGTTTTCTATGAAAATAACTTCCATTTTTCAATCTTGATACAAAGTTCAAAAGTCTTTGAAATAGCTCAAAGTTAACTTATCTTTGTATCAACTTGTTCAATGATGAATGCTATCACTAGAAAAGCTTCATCAAGGGTTTTCAAATCAATTTTGAAATGATTTTAAACCCTTCAATTTAGGACCACAATCTTAGGGCTAAATGTACATGACTTGTACACAAGCTTTCCCTATGATCCTCAATTTCGAATTAGGCTCATCTAGGTACAAGAACTATGCACCTTGATCCTAACTCATCATCCTAATATCTCACACACATCTAAGGTGTATCAAAAACACATCCAAGTCAATTTTGATGTGAGATATGGATTTAGGTTAGCTTATTCTAAGTTCTCATGCATTTTTCTAAACAACAATTTGATCTCCATATCAAATTGTGTTTCTTATCCTTAAATCAAGTTAATTGATCATTAATGCACAAGATGATGACATGACATATAATTGTATCATAAATGGAAACATGTGCCAATGTCATGATGTCATGGCATAAAGTATGAAACTTAAATAAAGCATGACATTTAACTAACCTAAGCATTATCATGACATTTTAAATTATCATAAAATAAATATGATGTCATGACATGGCATATGGCAAACAATATATGGCAAATATCACATAAATGTATAGAAAATACCTAATTCTAGCCTTAGTTGCCATTTTTGATAATTTTGATCATTTTGCCATAAATTCTATATTCCTAAGTGTAATAGACCTAAAATCAAATACAAAAGATTTTAGATCACTATGTGCTAATTAGATTGACTCTAGAAAACTCCTCAAATGTGGTTGGCACATCCTAATTATCTTAGGAATAATTTTCACTTTCATTTTCAAGGCTTGATTAGACCTTGAAAATTCCTAAGGTGCCACCTTTTGCCATGATTAGGTTAACTACCTATTCAAGTAAGGTTGGCACACCCTAAACCATCTAGTGTGATGGAATCACGCTCCTAGGAACCCAATACCTATTGGAGCTCATTAGGTTCACTAAGTATTCACTAGGGATGACTTCCTTAGCAACCCTTCTAATGACCCTCCTAGGCTTTGAAGCCTTGGTCATTTGGGACTCATCAAGATCAACTCTAGGGGTGACTCCCCTTGTGACCTTGGTGATGGTCTTCCTAGTCCTAGGTTTTGTTCCATAATCGAATGGAACATCATGGTAAGTGGGCTTGACCACTTGGGACTTAGGTTTGTGACCCAAACCTTTCTTGTCCTTGGACTTGGGTTTTTGACCCCTAGACCCTAGAGTCAAATCCTCAAGATCCTTTTCTAGAGAGTCAAGTCTTGACCTCAAGACTTGATTTTCTTTCTCTAATACCTCAAGCTTTAATTTATCATTTTTCTTTCAGGTATTCCTAGGCATGTGTCTAGTTGATTTGAGATTTCTACCTAGGTTCTCCCTAACCTTAGATGAGTTAATCCTAGGATTGACATTTCTAGTGTTGTCCTTACCTAGGCTAACATGTTTAGCACCTAAGCACATATATTGATTCCTAAAGTTAACATGCTTATCATTATTAACAATTGCAACAAAACTACTAGCATGTGTCTTATTGCAAGAGTGAGACTTAAATGTTACCTTAGGGTTTGCCTTCGCTCCCCCTATTGACGTGCTCGGTCTCTTGTCCTTGTGAGGTTGCCTCCCCCTCGGACATTGACTCCTATAGTATCCCTTTCGCTTGCATTGGAAGCACACCACGTGCTCCTTGCCCTTGCGTGTTGGGACTCCGGCTTCCTTGACCTTTGGCGCCGGTGGAGTCTTTCTAACCCTCTTTGGACATTTACTCTTGTAATTGTTGGTTGCTACTCGGAAAACCTAGAGGTTCCACTGTACAAAAATTTTGTACAAAGGTCTGAACCTTTTCCTAGCTACCATGTGTTCTTTTAAATTAAATTTTGGATCGCCTGCGGAACTTAACACGTTTGATCCAAAACTTAATCTATTCGTTCTTTTAGGTTTTGACTTGGGTCTCCTGCGGAACTTAACACGTTCGACCCAAATCACCTTAAGTTATTAATTCCATTAAATATTAATTTCCATAATTGGTTCCCAGTACTGACGTGGCGAGGCACATGGCCTTCTTGGATATAGGAGCAACCACCACCGACTAAACAAAACCTTTTATAGAAAGGTAATATTTAATTTCCTAAAATAACTTTAGGTTAACCGAAAAGAACAATCAAATCACAAGGAAAAGAAAAAACAAAAGAACACAACATCGAAAACATATTGAAATTCTAGAATCGTAAGCCTCTTGTATTTGGTATTATTTCCATAAATAACTAGCATGATGCGGAAAGGAAAAATTACTAGTTATACCTTCTAAAAGACCTCTTGATCTTCTACCGTATTCCTCTTCTAACCTCGGACGTTGTGTGGGCAATGATCTTCCGAGATGAGAACCACCAAGCACCTTCTTCTTCCTTATAAGTTTCGGCCACCACAATTCTCCAAGAGAAGTAGAGGTCCGGCCACCACCACCAAGCTCCAAGGGATGCAAGAAACAAAACCACCTTTCTCTCCTTCTTCTCCTAGCTAGAACCGGCCACCATCAAGAGCTCCAAGAGAGGTTGCCGCCGGCCATAAGAAGAAGAGAAGAGGAAGAAGCTAGGGCCGGCCACCAAGGAGGAAAAGAGAGGAGAAGAATAATAGAGTTGATCACCCATGAAGGCACCTCTACCCTCTCTTTTATAATCCTTGGCCTTAGCAAATAAGGAAATTTAAATAAAAATTTCCTTAATTCTTTTTCCATTGATAAGGAAAATTTATTTAATTAAAAACAATTTTCCTATTCTCAATTTACATGGCTGGCCACCATCAAGTTATAAACAAGGAGAGTTTTAATTAATTAAAACTTCCTAATTTGTCTCCAGAAATTTATAAATTTCTCCAATAATTTTCATTTGTTAATAAAAGGAAATTTTATAAATTAAAATTCTTCTTTTAAACATGTGGATAATTTCCAAAAGGAAAGTTATCTCTTAAAAATTAAAATCTCTTTTCAATCTACAAATAAGGAAAGATATCAAATCTTTTCTTAATCTTTTGTAGAGACTTATAAAAGAGAATATATAATTTTTAAACTCTCTTTTAAATCATAAATATGGTTAAAAAAGGAAAATTTTCTCAAAATTAAAAACTACCTTTCAATCTATAAATAAGGAAAGATTTCAAATCTTTTCTTAATCTTTTGTAGAAAACTATAAAAGGAAAGATTTAAATTTCAAACTCTCTTTTAAAACCATGATATCCACATAAGAAATAATTTTAATAAAAATCTCTTTTTAATATGATGTGGCTGGCCACCTAAGCTTGGGCTCCAAGCTATTGGCCGACCACCTTAAGGCTCAACCTTTAGGCTTGGCCGGCCCTAAGCTTGAGCTTCAAGCTTAGCTTGGTCGGCCCCTATTGGTTGGGTAAGAAGGTGGGTATGTGGTGGGTATAAACCTCTATATACAAGAGACTACGATAGGGACCGAGAGGAGGAATTGGTTTTGGTCTCCCGATAAAATTAAGCATTCGCCCCGAACACACAACTTAATTCCATCAATAATAATTCATTCCACTAAAGAACTATTATTGAACTACCGAACCAATCCCAAATTACATTTTTGGGCTCCTTCTTATTATGAGTGTGTTAGTCTCCCTGTGTTTAAGATGTCGAATGTCCACTAATTAAGTGAGTTACTGACAACTCATTTAATTAATATCTTAGTCCAAGAGTAGTACCACTCAACCTTATCATCATGTCGGACTAGGTCCACCTGCAGGGTTTAACATGACAATCCTTATGAGCTCCTCTTGAGGACATTATCAACCTAGTATCTCTAGGACACAGTTTCCTTCTATAATCAACAACACACACTATAAGTGATACCATTTCCCAACTTATCGGGCTTATTGATTCATCGAACTAAATCTCACCCATTGATAAATTAAAGAAATAAATATCAAATATATGTGCTTGTTATTATATTAGGATTAAGAGCACATACTTCCATAATAACCGAGGTCTTTGTTTCTTTATAAAATCAGTACAAAAGAAACGACCTCAAATGGTCCTACTCAATAACTCTAAGTGTACTAGTGTAATTATACAGTCAAGATAAACTGATACCTAATTACACTACGACTATTCCGATGGTTTGTTCCTTTCCATCTTAGTTGCGAGCAACTGTTTATAATTTATAAATAATCGATAACATGATCCTCTGTGTGTGACACCACACACCATGTTATCTACAATATAAATTAATTGAACAACTACATTTATCACAAATGTAGACATTTGACCAATGTGATTCTTATTTCTAGATAAATGTTTATACCAAAAGCTAGGCTTTTAGTATACACTCTAACAATCTCCCACTTATACTAAAAGACTAAGCTGCTATATCTGCTGCTATACATCTGATTCCTAACCTTTCAACATGTCCATCAAAAGCTCTTGCCTTAAGGACCTCGGTGGAAGGATCTATAGGTCATCACCTGATGCAATCTAGGCAGCAACAACTTCTCCTCGTTTATACGATTTCTCGTATTGGGTGGTACTTGCGCTCTTTTGTGTTTACTTGCCTTTATAGACTTATGGTTTCTTCGAGTTTGCTACTGCACCAATATTATTACAATAAATTGTAATAATCTTTGGACAAACCAGAAATCATATCTAAGTCTATCTTGAGATTATTGAGTCATTCAGCTTTTATAGCTACCTCAGAGGCTTGCCATATACTAAGCTTCTATGGTGGAGTCCAGAAAAACACCTATGCTTATCACTCTTCCATAGCTATGACTTTACCTCCTAAAGTAAACACAAAACCCCGAGGTTGACTTATTATTGTCCCTATCCGATTGGAAGTCAAAATCCATGCAACCCACAAGGACCAAATTAACTGTCTTGTAAGCTAACATATAATCTCTAGTGCCTCTAAGGTACTACAATATATGCTTTACTGCAGTCCACTGTCCTTGTCCAGGGTTACTTTGATATCTGCTAACTATGCCTTTGGCAAAACAGATTTCTGATCTCGTGCATAGCATACATTAGGCTTTCAACAGCCGTAGCATAAAGAACTGCCTATATTTCCTTTATCTCCTTTGATGTCTACAGAGACATATCTTTAGATAAAGTTACTCCATCTTGAAAAGGTAAGAAACCTTTCTTGGAGTTTTGTATGCTTAAAACGAACAAGGATTTTTCCGATGTATGAAGCTTGGGATAAATATTCTTTTCTTGCGATCCCTTATTACTTTGATCTCAAGAATATATACATTCTCCCAAGTCCTTTATATCGAATTGTTTGGACAACCATACCCTTACTTCTGACAACATTTTGATATTATTTCCAACTACCAAAAATGTTATCTAAGTATAGTACAAAAAATACCACCACGTTTCCATCACATCTTTTGTATACACAAGACTTATCCGGTTACTAAATCCATAGATCTGGATTACTTTGATAAACCGGATATTCCAAGACCTTGAAGCTTTGCCTCAGTCCATAGACTGATTGAGCTTACACACAAGATGCTCTTAGCCCTTTGCAATGAACCCTTCTGGTTGCTTTATATGGATGTTTTTTTTCAAGACTTCCATTAAGGAATGCTGTCTTGACATCCACTTGCCAAATAGATAAAAGAATCCGGATAGACTTAAGCATGACTACCAGTGAAAAAGTTTCCTTTTTCATCAAGCCTTGCTTTGAAAGTTACTACCTTCCTGTCTATCCCTCTTTTCCTATTATAGACCTTTTTACACCCAATGGCTTTTACACCATTTGGTGATTCTACAAGCTTCCAGATTTTATTAGAATACATATATTCTAATTATTTTATTCATTACTCTTTGCCAAGATGCTGCATCTTTATCTTGGAGTGCTTCATCATATGACCGGAGATCAGGTTCATGTCCTCCAGGGATCGAGTCCAAAAACTCTCCCAAAACATGAACCTATTTAGGTTGCATAACAACCCTCCCACTACAACAAGACACTTTCGTGTTGCAGTTTTGTGATACGTGTTGCAGTTTTCTTGTGGTATCTCATCTTGTACAGTTGGTACTAGGTTAGACATGTCCTTTATTATTTCCTTAAGAACAAATTTACTTATGAGCACGTGGTTCATTATATAGTCTTTTTTTAAAAAAAATCAGTCATTGATGCTAACAATGACCTTCTGATTTTTAAGACTATAAACCTACTTTTGTTTATCTAGGATAACTTACAAATAAGTGAACTCCTATCCAACTTATCATTGTCTCTTTTTAACATATGTGCTGGATTACCTGAATCCGAATATGCTTCAAAATAGGTTTTCACCTATTCAGCAATTCTATATGAGTAGAGAGTTCTAACTTGGAAGGTACTATGTTCACTTTCGTTATCAGAGTTTATCCTTAAAACAAATTTGGTAATTTTCTAAATAACTCATCATCTATCTAATTATTTCATAAGAGTCCTTTACCTTCTTTCTACTACACCATTCTGTTGGGGTGTACCAGGTGCAGTTAGTTGGGATTGAATCCCTACTTTTGATAAGTGACTCCTAAATTCTCCCAAGAGGTGCTTGCCACTACGATCTTACCATAGTGACATTTACTTTAACATTTCTCCGCATCAGCCTTGCACTCTTTGAACTAATCAAAGTACTTAGTCTTGCGGTACATTAAGTAAATTTATTTGTATCTTGAATAGTTGTCTATAAAATAGATGAAATATTCAATACTGTTAGGATCCTTCGTACTCGGCTAGAGAGGGGGGTGTGAATAGCCACCCCAAATCGCTCGTTTCTTCCTACAATTCGTTAGCGCAACGGAAAAATAAACTAGAAACAAAAGGAAGAATATCAAACCTTAACACAGCTATGTACGAGGTTCGGAGATGATGCTCCTACTCCTCGGCGTGTCCGTAAGGTGGACGAACCCAATCAATCCGTCGGTGGATGAGTCCCCGGAAAACCGGCTAATAAAAACTCCTTCTGGTGTAGCCACAGCAAACAGCAAACAGGAGTACAAGTACAAAGAATAAGCAAGAAATACAATAAGAATACACAAGCACTCTACCAATCTTGCTTTCTCATTGATCGAGTCCGGATGAAGCAGCAGCTTCAGAAACCCTAATCGGGAAGCTCACGCGAAGCTTTCGGAAGAACTCAACAGAGCTCTTATCGCAGCCCACAAATCTTCAGCAGAAGGGAGAAAAGAAGGAAGAAGGAGAGGTATACGCAGCAGCCCTCGATCCCTTTATACCTGCGAAGAAGAAACAATAAACAACGAAGAAACTAGCGTTGCGTGGCAGCTAGAACTCGATCGATGCGTGGACCGATCGAGCAATATCTGATCGGTGCGGGCCGATCGGGAAAGAAGCCTGTTCCATCCCTGATCGGTCCATGGACCGATCGAGGAATCTCCGATCGGTCGGGGACCGATAAGGCTTTAAGGCTGATCGGTCCCCGCACCGATCAGCCCTGCGCCTGATCGCTCCTTCAGCACGCCCGATCGGTCACCGGACCGATCAGTTAACACTGATATACTCGATGTATTCGCGATCGGTCACCGCCGATCGAATATTCTCAGTATCCGGATCGATCACGGATCGATCCGACTCATGGTTTTCGCCCAAACCAAGTCCAAACCAACATCCGGTCAATCTTGACCTGTTGGTACATTGCACCTAGCATCTGGTCACTCCCTTGACCTGCTAGGACTCCCCGCTAAGTGTCCGGTCAATCCCTTTGACCCACTTAGACTTTTCTCTCCGTACCAAGTATCGGGTCACTCCTATGACCTACTTAGACTTCCCATCACCAGATGTCCGATCACCCTCGATCCATCTGGATTTTCCCTTGCCCGGCTTCACTTACCAGGACTTTCACCTGGCTTCACTCACCAGGATTTCCACACTGCCTAACATCCCAGTTAGGACTTTCCCACTGCCTGGCTTCACTCACCAGGACTTTCCAACTGCCTAACCTCCCAGTTAGGACTTTCCCACTGCCTGGCTTCACTCACCAGGACTTCTCCGTGCCAAGTCTCCATACTTGGACTTTTCCCGTGCCAAGTCTCCATACTTGGACTTTTCGCATGCCAAGCTCCCTGCTTGGACTTTTCCAGTGCCAAGCTCCCTGCTTGGACTTTTCCCGAATCAGATCAACCAGGTCAACCTTGACCTACGGTTGCACCAACAACCTCCCAAACATCTATTCTTGTCCCATATCAAGAATAGAACTCTCTCACGAGTGTCAAACATCAACATGCAACTCAACTAGGTCAACCTTGACCTAAGGTTGCACCGACAATCTTCCCAAGTCAAACATCAAAATACAACTCGAGTCAAGTCACCTCGAGTCGGGTCAACCAGGTCAACCTTGACCTAAGGTTGCACCAACAATCTCCCCCTTTTTGATGTTTGACAAAACCCATAATCAAGTTAGGTTAACCCGATAACCTAACTTAAGTTTTCCATCCATCTTCCAATGTCCAATGTTCTTTCCTTGAACATTCTCTGGACATTCTCCCCTTAGGTTAACCTGATAACCTAACTTGGGTTCTCCAATAATTCTCCCCCTTTTTGACACACATCAAAAAGAATTCCAATGTTCTTCCTCGAACATTCCTTGACATTCTTCCCCTAGCTTAGGTTAACCCGATAACCTAACTTGGGTTCTCCAATAATTCTCCAATGAACACTCTCCCCTTTTTGACACACATCAAAAAGAAAAAGGAGAGTATCAAGGTCAAGAGTTTCTTCCTAATGAAAGTCCCATACCTTTCATTGAAACTCTTAATTTCCCCCTTAATACTAAACTCAACAATCAACTTAGTGATAATCCCATATCACTAATCCTCAAAAGTCTTAAGGAGTAAAAACTCCCCCTAAGAGTCAACTCCCCTTGACAATTAGGTAAAACTCCCCCTAAATGTCAACTCCCCCTTGACCATTGCACCAACAATGTCTTGGAGAGTTTCAAACCTTTAGAAACCCGAAACTCAACTCCCACAGCTGAAATTTCAGACCACAGTCGAAATTCAGCAAATTCAGCATTTGGCACGCCCTGATCGGTCACCAGACCGATCAGGCTTTCCCTGGATCGGTCACAGTGACCGATCCACACAGACCTGGACCGATCAGACTCCCTTCTGATCGGTCCACAACTCTGATATCAGAAGTTTCTGATTTTTCTCCTTCCGAAATTCAGAAACCTCTAGAAAATCACAGAAAATTCGAAAAATTATGAAAATTTGAGGATACATTCCTCATACCACATACTATCATGGAAAAATAGTTTTATCTGAAAATAACTTCCATTTTCAAATCTTGATACAAAGTTCAAAAACTTTGAAATAGTTCAAGTTTACCTCAACTTTGTATCAATTCGCTCAATGATGAATGCTATCACTAGAAAAGCTTCATCAAGGTTTTTCAAATCAATTTTGAAATGATTTTAAACCCTTTAATTTGGGACCACAATCTTTGGGCTATATGTACATGACTTGTACATAAGCTTTCCCTATGATCCCCAATTTCTTGAATTAGGCTCATCTAGGTACAAGAACTATGCACCTTGATCCTAACTCATGATCCTAATATCTCACACACATCTAAAGTGTATCAAACACATCCAAGTCAATTTTGATGTGAGATATGGGTTTAGGTCATCTTAGGCTAAGTTCTCATGCATTTTCTAAACACCAATTTGATCTCAATATCAAATTGTGTTTGTCCTCAAATCAATTTCATTGATTATAATGCAAGAGATGATGACATGGCATAAAATGATATCATAAGTAAAAACATGTGCCAATGTCATGATGTCATGGCATAGAGTTTGAAAACTTAAATAAAGCATGACATATAAATAACCTAATCATTATCATGACATTTCAAATTATCATAAATTAAATATGATGTCATGACATGGCATATGGCAAACAATCATGGTAAGTTAGCACAAATGAAATACCTAGATTACCTATCTAAGTATCCTTAATCACTTAGCTAATTTAACATCTAATCCTAGATTGCCCTTATATCCCTAAGAGAAACCAAAATCCCAATTATGGTATTTCTCTAGGTTTTCCTCAAATTGTGCCACTTAAGATTAAAAATGATATTTCCACCATTAGGCACATTTAGCTCTTCAAGGAGTAACTAGTAATTCTATTTCATTTTCAAAGGTTAACAAAACCTTGAAAATGCTCCTTGAGTGTCAATTTCCTCAAAGTTGGGCTAACTACCCTTCTAAGCGGAGTTGACACTCTCTAACCCATCTATGAGGTAGAGAGGATGCTCCTAGGAACCCAATATCTATGTGAGCTCATTGGGTTCACTAAATATTCACTAGGGATGACTTCCCTAGCAACCCTCCTAATGACCCTCTTAGGCTTTGAAGCCTTGGTCATTTGGGACTCATCAAGATCAACTCTAGGGGTGACTCCCCTTGTGACCTTGGTGGTGGTCTTCCTAGCCCTAGGCTTTGTTCCATAATCGAATGGAACACTATGATAAGTGGGCTTGACCACTTGGGACTTAGGTTTGTGACCCAAACCTTTCTTGTCCTTGGACTTGGGTTTTTGACCCTTAGACCCTAGAGTTGACTTCTCTAAATTTTTGAGGGCCTTTTCCAAAGTATCAAGTCTTGACCTCAAGACTTGATTCTCCTTCTCTAATACCTCAAGTTTTGATTTATCATTTTTCTTTGAGGTATTCCTAGGCATATGTCTAGTAGTTTTGGGATTTCTACCTAGATTATCCTTAACCTTAGATGAGTTATTCCTAGGGTTGACATTTCTAGAGTTGTCCTTATTCAAGCTAACATGTTTAGCACCTAAGCACATATATTGATTTCTATAATTAACATGCTTATCATTATTAGCAATTGCAATCAAACTACTAGCATGTGTTCTATTTGAATTGCAAAAGTGAGCCTTAGAGATTACCTTAGGGTTTGCCTTAGCTCCCCCTATCGATGTGCTCGTCTTCTTGTCCTTGTGAGGTTGCCTCCCCCTCGGACATTGGCTTCGATAATGTCCCATTCGCTTGCATTGGAAGCACACCACGTGCTCCTTGTTCTTGCGTATCGGGACTCCGGCTTCCTTGATCTTGGGCGCCGGTGGAGTCTTTCTAACCCTCTTTGGACATTTACTCTTGTAATGTCCAAATTCCCTACACTCAAAGCACATTATGTGTAATTTGCTAGAAATTAAAATGCTCGAGTTACCTAGGTTTGAGGATGGATGAAAGCTCTCTTCTTCATCCCTTCCGGAGGTAGAAGCTTCTTCTTCTTGCTCCGTACTTGAGGAAGAACTCTCCTCTTCTTCTTTAGATGTTGAGTGGCCCTCAACTTCTAAATCCACATCTCCATGAAGTGAGCTACTTAGCTCACTTGACTCCTCTTCATTACTTGAAGTGGAGCTCCCCTCATGGAACTTGGCCAAATTGTTCCACAATTCCTTGGCATTGTTGTAACCACCTATCTTACACAATATATCGTTAGGTAATGAGAATTCAAATATTTTCATTACCTCGTCGTTGACTAGAGATTGGTGGACTTGTTCCTTGGTCCACTTCTTCTTCTCTAGGGTTTCTCCTTTCTTGTCCATCGGAGGCTTGAACCCTAATTGAACACAACTCCAATTTTCAAGGTTAGTCATAAGAAAATATTTCATTCTTACCTTCCAAAACGCGAAGTCGTCGCGATCGTAGAAAGGTGGAATTGTGATGTCTTCTCCGAGTTGATCCATCTCTAGCTCGTGCTCCCCCGGGTGTTGATCCAACGAAGAGCGACCTTGCTCTGATACCACTTGTTAGGATCCTTCGTACTCGGCTAGAGAGGGGGGTGTGAATAGCCGCCCCAAATCGCTCGTTTCTTCCTACAATTCGTTAGCGCAGCGGAAAAATAAACTAGAAACAAAAGGAAGAATATCAAACCTTAACACAGCTATGTACGAGGTTCGGAGATGATGCTCCTACTCCTCGGCGTGTCCGTAAGGTGGACGAACCCAATCAATCCGTCGGTGGATGAGTCCCTGGAAAACCGGCTAATAAAAACTCCTTCTGGGTGGAGAAACCTCGCCACACTTATTTGCAACAGCAAACAGGAGTACAAGTACAAAGAATAAGCAAGAAATACAATAAGAATACACAAGCACTCTACCAATCTTGCTTTCTCGTCGACTGGAGTCCAGATGAAGCAGCAGCTTCAAGAAACCCTAACAGCAGCAGCTGTTCCAGTCGGGGAAGCTCACGCGAAGCTTTCGGAAGAACTCAACAGAGCTCTTATCGCAGCCCACAAATCTTCAGCAGAAGGGAGAAAAGAAGGAAGAAGGAGAGGTATACAGCAGCAGCCCTCGACCCCTTTATACCTGCGAAGAAGAAACAGCGAAACAACGAAGAAACTAGCCGTTGCGTCGCAACGGCTAGAACCCTGATCGGTCTGTGGACCGATCAGGCAACATCTCGACCGATCAGAGATCGAAAAGAAGCCCTCGTTCTCCATCTGATCGGTCCATGGACCGATCGAAGAACCCGATGCGTATAAGATTATCCTGATCGGTCCCTGGACCGATCAGTGCGCCGCTCAATCATACCCTGATCGGTCACTGGACCGATCAGATTACACACAGTAAGGTTGTGATGTTTTTGGATCGGTCAGACCGATCAGAATATTCAGTATCCCTGGAGCGCCCACCAGATCGATCCAGCTCATGGTTTTCGCCCAAACCAAGTCCAAACCAACATCCGGTCAATCTTGACCTGTTGGTACATTGCGCCTAGCATCCGGTCACTCCCTTGACCTGCTAGGACTCCCCGCTAAGTGTCCGGTCAATCCCTTTGACCCACTTAGACTTTTCTCTCCGTACCAAGTATCGGGTCACTCCTATGACCTACTTGGACTTCCCATCACCAGATGTCCGATCACCCTCGATCCATCTGGATTTTCCCTTGCCCGGCTTCACTTACCAGGACTTTCACCTGGCTTCACTCACCAGGATTTCCACACTGCCTAACATCCCAGTTAGGACTTTCTCACTGCCTGGCTTCACTCACCAGGACTTTCCAACTGCCTAACCTCCCAGTTAGGACTTTCCCACTGCCTGGCTTCACTCACCAGGACTTCTCCGTGCCAAGTCTCCATACTTGGACTTTTCCCGTGCCAAGTCTCCATACTTGGACTTTTCGCATGCCAAGCTCCCTGCTTGGACTTTTCCAGTGCCAAGCTCCCTGCTTGGACTTTTCCCGAATCAGATCAACCAGGTCAACCTTGACCTACGGTTGCACCAACAACCTCCCAAACATCTATTCTTGTCCCATATCAAGAATAGAACTCTCTCACGAGTGTCAAACATCAACATGCAACTCAACTAGGTCAACCTTGACCTAAGGTTGCACCGACAATCTTCCCAAGCCAAACATCAAAATACAACTCGAGTCAAGTCACCTCGAGTCGGGTCAACCAGGTCAACCTTGACCTAAGGTTGCACTAACAAATACTACCTCTTGTCTGGATAGTCATAGGATTACACAAATCAGAATGAACCGATTTCAACATATCTTTGACTCCATACCCCTTGGACTTAAAAGCTTCTTGGTTATTTTCCTTCCAAGTAAGACTCGCAGGTTGGAAAGATTTCCACTACTAATGAACCCAAAAGTTCATCAGCTACCAATGAATCCTACTTAAGTTAATATAACCTAGCCTTAGATGCCAAAGATATAATTGGTTCATTTCCGAAGGTTACTTTCTCTTAAAGTTAGAAGATGTGTTACTAATTTCCATTTGTTGCATCGTAAGAGTTATTGGATTTATAAATTGCCAACCAACATACCAGAGCAGATAACTTCCCTCTTTTTCTTAATAACAACTTTGTTATTAAAAGAGGCAGAATATCATGTTCTTTGAATAGTTTAGAAACTGAAAACTAGTTCTTTCTAAACTTGGTGCGTAAAGACAATTACTCAAAAATCCATGTTTTATTTTTATCAAAAAAAATAAACATCTCCCACTGCAACAGCTGCCACTTTTACAGCAGTGCCCATGTGGACGGTGTTTTTATTTTCATTTAGTTGTCGGGTTTCCTGGAACCCTGCAATGAATTGCAGACATGATTAATGGCATCTGTATCTACACTCCAGGTTCTGGTAGATAACGCCACTAAACATGTTTCAACTAATGAATAAAATACACCTATATTGTTCTTAGTTCTAAGTGGACAGTCTACCTTAATGTCCAAATCCTATTTCCAATCAATTATAATTGGGACCACTAAGTCTATCCTAAAGTATATCAGCTAGGGATTGACCATCATCCTAAGAATCACAAAAATATTTGGCTAAGACCAACTCCTTAAAAATCCCCATGAATTTTGTATGCCACGTTAGTGTGGACGTATACAAATTCAAAAAGGAAATTTTATCATTTAATTTTATTATCTCGTCAACCTTACTTTATGACGAATAAAATTAATAGTTGGTCTATCTTTAATCAAATATTTGGTCAAGACTTCTAAATTTAAAATAATATTGATTCCTCTAACAATACTTTTTAAATTTACCAACACCTCAAAACACCGTAAATTTTGCATGCCACGTTAGTGTGGACGTATACAAAATCAACATTTGTAAGAGGAGGGTCTTACCCATTAACTATCTTGTCAACGTAACTTTATGACAAATAAAATTATCTCAAACACCGTTAATTTTGTATGCCACGTTAGTGTGGACGTATACAAAATCAATCATTTGTAAGAGGGGTTTTAACCCTTTAATTTTATTATCTTGTCAACCTAGTTTTATGACAAATTAATAGTTGGTTTCATTTGGTCACACAAATAATAACAGTGACTCGATGGGAGGATACTATTAGATGTGTCTAAGTGTATACCATTACTTGACACTAAGTCCATTAATAAGATTATGCCCCTTCCGTTGGGGAAGATCACACGCTCTTAATTAACTTCCTATAGTCATCCAAAAATGGAAGTATGTTCTAGTGATCTGCAAACTAGCTCATCCGTTATGGAGGAAGGCACTCAGAGCCAACGCACAAGCTTGTTTGCATCACTTACAAACCAGTAATGGAGACCATGGGATTTACTTAAAAATCCCTCTCCCACTTAGTTATTTATTAATGAGGAATTTTAATTATGCTAGCCTACTAAACTTGTAAACTAACATGCACACACAACACAATATAAAAGCAATAAATAGAAAATCTAATTTTCAACTATTATGGCTTTTATCTCTAGTTGTCCTCCGTGTGTTGTCACCCCAAGCTGCTGCCATATTTGGCCACCGCCACCGGGTCTAGCTGTCGCATCCATCTTGCTCCTTGTTCCGCTGCGCCTCTGGTCCTTAGAAGGTTCCATGCTTTGCAAGATTCAATCCGCGACATAAATAGAATTTTACAATTTTGATCCTATATTCCATAAAAGGAATGTACATGTATCTAGATCAAAAATAAAATCCTAATAAAACTAAATACAGCTCCTGCTGTATTTTATAATACAATCATGCACACATATAAATGCCCTTGACATGTCCAAGGGTCCAATCACACACATAAAACTATAAGCCATAATAGTTGGATCCTGCATCCACAAAGTTAGAACATCCTACTATTATCCTGCCTAAATTATGTATGACATGTGCATAATTAAACTAATACCAAATACACAGAGGCAAAACCCTAGCTCTGATACCAATTGTTGGTTGCTACTCGGAAAACCTAGAGGTTCCACTGTACAAAAATTTTGTACAAAGGTCTGAACCTTTTCCTAGCTACCATGTGTTCTTTTAAATTAAATTTTGGATCGCCTGCGGAACTTAACACGTTTGATCCAAAACTTAATCTATTCGTTCTTTTAGGTTTTGACTTGGGTCTCCTGCGGAACTTAACACGTTCGACCCAAATCACCTTAAGTTATTAATTCCATTAAATATTAATTTCCATAATTGGTTCCCAGTACTGACGTGGCGAGGCACATGGCCTTCTTGGATATGGGAGCAACCACCACCGACTAGACAAAACCTTTTATAGAAAGCTAATATTTAATTTCCTAAAATAACTTTAGGTTAACCGAAAAGAACAATCAAATCACAAGGAAAAGAAAAAACAAAAGAACACAACATCGAAAAACATATTCGAAATTCTAGAATCATAAGCCTCTTGTATTTGGTATTATTTCCATAAATAACTAGCATGATGCGGAAAGGAAAAATTACTAGTTATACCTTCTAAAAGACCTCTTGATCTTCTACCGTATTCCTCTTCTAACCTCGGACGTTGTGTGGGCAATGATCTTCCGAGATGAGAACCACCAAACACCTTCTTCTTCCTTACAAGTTTCGGCCACCACAATTCTCCAAGAGAAGTAGAGGTCCGGCCACCACCACCAAGCTCCAAGGGATGCAAGAAACAAAACCACCTTTCTCTCCTTCTTCTCCTAGCTAGAACCGGCCACCATCAAGAGCTCCAAGAGAGGTTGCCGCCGGCCATAAGAAGAAGAGAAGAGGAAGAAGCTAGGGCCGGCCACCAAGGAGGAAAAGAGAGGAGAAGAATAATAGAGTTGTTCACCCATGAAGGCACCTCTACCCTCTCTTTTATAATCCTTGGCCTTAGCAAATAAGGAAATTTAAATAAAAATTTCCTTAATTCTTTTGCCATTGATAAGGAAAATTTATTTAATTAAAAACAATTTTCCTATTCTCAATTTACATGGCCGGCCACCATCAAGCTATAAACAAGGAGAGTTTTAATTAATTAAAACTTCCTAATTTGTCTCCAGAAATTTATAAAAAATTTCTCCAATAATTTTATCATGGTTTTAATAAAAGGAAATTTTATAAATTAAAATTCTTCTTTTAAACATGTGGATAATTTCCAAAAGGAAAGTTATCTCTTAAAAAATTAAAATCTCTTTTCAATCAACAAATAAGGAAAGATATCAAATCTTTTCTTAATCTTTTGTAGAAACTAATAAAAGAGAATATTTAATTTTTAAACTTCTCTTTTAAATTATTATCATTGTTAAAAAGGAAAGTTTTTCTTAAAAATAAAATCTCCTTTCAATCTACAAATAAGGAAAGATTTTAAATCTTTTCTTAATCTTTTGTAGAAAGCTTTTAAAAGGAAAGATTTAATTTTTAAACTCTCTTTTAAAACTATGATATCCACATAAGAAATAATTTTAATAAAAAATTCTTTTTAATATGATGTGGCCGGCCACCTAAGCTTGGGCTCCAAGCTATTGGCCGGCCACCTTAAGGCCGCCGGCCCTAAGCTTGAGCTTCAAGCTTAGCTTGGCCGGCCCCTATTGGTTGGGTAAGAAGGTGGGTATGTGGTGGGTATAAATCTCTATATACAAGAGGCTACGATAGGGACCGAGAGGAGGAATTGGTTTTGGTCTCCCGATAAAATTAAGCATCCCGTGCTCGCCCCGAACACACAACTTAATTTTATCAATAATAATTCATTCCACTAGAGAACTATTATTGAACTACCGCACCAATCCCAAATTACATTTTGGGCTCCTTCTTATCATGAGTGTGTTAGTCTCCCTGTGTTTAAGATATCGAATGTCCACTAATTAAGTGAGTTACTGACAACTCATTTAATTAATATCTTAGTCCAAGAGTAGTACCACTCAACCTTATCATCATGTCGGACTAAGTCCATCTACAGGGTTTAACATGACAATCCTTATGAGCTCCTCTTGAGGACATTATCAACCTAGTATCTCTAGGACACAGTTTCCTTCTATAATCAACAACACACACTATAAGTGATACCATTTCCCAACTTATCGGGCTTATTGATTCATCGAACTAAATCTCACTCATTGATAAATTAAAGAAATAAATATCAAATATATGTGCTTGTTATTATATTAGGATTAAGAGCACACACTTCCATAATAACCGAGGTCTTTGTTTCTTTATAAAATCAGTACAAAAGAAACGACCTCAAATGGTCCTACTCAATACACTCTAAGTGTACTAGTGTAATTATACAGTCAAGATAAACTGATACCTAATTACACTACGACCTTCTAATGGTTTGTTCCTTTCCATTTTGGTCGTGAGCTACTGTTTATAATTTATAAGGTACTGATAACATGATCCTCTGTGTGTGACACCACACACCATGTTATCTACAATATAAATTAATTGAACAACTACATTTATCACAAATGTAGACATTTGATCAATGTGATTCTTATTTCTAGATAAATGTTTATACCAAAAGCTAGGCTTTTAGTATACACTCTAACAGGTAGTTCAATATTTCATGGATGTTGCGTCAGTTTGTCAGAATTCTTGTCCATGGATTTTACTAATTCAGAGCAAGGTTCTAAAATTCGCTAGGCGCTAGTCGGGCACTGGACCAATGCCTAGCACCTAGGCTGCCAAGGTGGGGACTAGGTGCCGTTAGACGATTTCCATGGTATCAACATAAATTTCATAATAAATTATATTCTATAAGTCTAACGTAGTAACATCTAATTTAAAATGAGTTTAAATTTACACAACTAATAAAATATCATAAATTTATTCTACTTCTTCTCCATAATTTTCAACAACTTTTTCTTCATCGGACACAAACTCAATACATCATTGTGATCCTCCTCTTCTTCTCTGGATGCAAAATCATACTCGTGAAGTTGTCACTCTAGAGCTTCTTTAGGGTTGTTGTTTTTCATCTACTCCAGTTGCTTCATCAACCATTTACCAAGTGATCTCGAAACCTAGTTCAACCTCATCGTCTTCCCCATCATCCACAATCCAACTTTTGCATTTGAAACATCTTTTGCAAGGACATCAACATTCCTTTGTCTCTCTCTCTCTCTCTCTCTCTCTTTTATTTATTCAACAATCTAGCATTAAATTGGATAAATACTAGATTGTTCAACCTATTTCTTTTCTTGTTGGACCAGAGTTTAGGGCTTATAAAACTTAAGCCCAACAAAAAAAAGGGTTACATTTTATTTTTTTAATTGGACTTTAAATTTAAAAGCTCAAACTAAAAAAAACATGAAAACCTACACTAATTCCGCGGTGCCTAGATGATTCAACTAATTATTTGGCACCTAGGGCCATTTAATCCTGCCTAGGGGCCAAGGTCGCCTAGGTTGGCCGACTATTATATTTTCAATGGGCTAGCTGATGCCTAGTGCCTAGACGGCCTTCTAGGCCGTTTTTTAGAACATTAATTCAGAAGATCAAAACATTAGCAAAGAAGAAGGTCGTCAAAGCATACTCAAGTCTTTCATTGACTTCATAACTTTGAGAGAAACAGAAAATTCTCGATCTCGTAGGCAAGAAAATAAAAACTCTGTTACATTGACAACTATTCACCAGGTTCATTTTCTGTAATTAACAATGTTATTTCCTTCATATTGACGTCGATGGTTAGGATATAGCTGAACACTTTTTTTTTTCTTTCAGTCAAAAGGTCTAGAATGGGATGTTGTTTTCATCGTGAAGGTATGTAAATGCATCTGCCAATAGAAATTGCAGCTCCATTTTCACTCAGTTTAAGTATTGTGCAATTTGCATTCCAAGTATTATTTTGTATTAATTTTCTCTACAAGTTTCAATGTATTTATTTTTTCCATCTATAATTGATCTCTTATGTTTATTTGTGTTTTTTATTTCAATTATTATCTAATATTAATGAATTAACAAAATTTGTAAGGCAATAATGAGTTAATGCAAAATAAATGTGTGATAAAAGAAATTAATAATAATACTTTCATATGGAGATGGAAACCTTTTCTCCTTTCCTTTAGCTTGACTTTTTGTTCCTAAAGGTTCTTCCTTTTCCTTTCTTATAAATAAAATCCTCTCCCTTTTTAATGAATTCCATTTCAGATTTCTTTTATCATATACAATTAAATTCATCAGAATAATAATTTATACTTGCGTGTGTGTGAAGAAGGCAAAAATGAAGACAAATTAAAGTAGGTAGTGTTAACTAAATGGAGCTTAGCCCAATGATTAGAGTTTGCCAACTAAGCAACGGTTGAGGGATGGTTGTTAGCGGCTATCTCCCTTTGAATGGAATTTGAGGAGAAGTTGATATTTTCTACAAAAAGGCCACTGGAACCTCAAACCAAAACACACTAAAACCATCTTTCTTCTTCTCGCTAAGTGCTCTTAGTTCTATTTAATTGTTAGTATCAGTCTGCTATAGTATGAAACAATTAATTTCAGTTAACTGTCTAATTATTATGGTCCTATTCTTAATCTAAATTTATCTCAGCATGCATCAATGCAAGCCAAAGTGTGACCTTGTTAGTATAATGCAATTCCAAAATTATGATTCCCGTTGAAGAATTTTCTCATATCCATCCTCCTCCCATCTCCAATTCACCATTGTCATGATGTGCTGCTAGTTTGACACGAAACCGAAATAGACTCATTTTTGTCTACCACGGATGGACTTGAAAAGGACAGGTAGTTGATGCAGAACCTCTTTATGAGACAATGTTCAAAAAGGTTCAGGAAGAAATATTGTAAAGCGTAATACCCTAGGGAAACACCGCTTGTCTATCTAATATTGTATTATACGGTTCCTTCAGAATGAAAACAAGGCCAACCATAGACATCAAATTTCAGAATGCACCATCATCGTAGCTTGACACACAATTAGTTGTTAGTAAAATTCCAAAATGCAAAAAGAATATCATTGTAACTTGAAGAGGAAAATGATATTGCTGGCTTGGCCTTGTATGACTCTGGACCTTGTGCCATCCTATCCAGGTAAGTGAAATGTAAGATTTATATTCTCAAGCTGGTGGATGATGACATGCTAATAGTTTAATGACTTACCTATTGCTTTGCAGCTGCTTGTTCTGTGATCAGGGACTGTGTAGGATAGAAAATGTGCGTTGCCAATATCAAAGCACAGGTTCAATAGCTGGTGCTTCCAGCACCAACAAACTGGACATACAAGTGACATTTTCAAGTTGCGTGTATCTACTGTGGAACACATTCAGCTAATCGAGACTCGAATTTCTCTGTTTTTTAAATAATAATGCCAAAACTCATGAAGATGTAAACTTCAACATTTTATTTCTGCTTTTGCCTTCTGATGTGGAATCTCATCAAGACTTTATTTATGTTTTAATAATGAGTTCGTTAGCATTTTGACGCTTGCATTGGTTGTAGGCCAATGATAATGAAATTCCTTTGCTTCATGAATATCATGGTGTTCACCAAGGTGCAAATTAAAATCATGTCAAATACTTTGATCGAGCCCACATAAGTCTCAGGATTATGCAAATAAGTTAAAGAAATAACTCACAATTTTGGCTTCTCCAGTCATCCTAGATTCATCAATGGCAAGTGAAAGGCGACTAATATCCCGTCAGCTGTAACTTAAAAGGCAATACTAACTGTAAGGCCAATGCATAATAAAAGATAAGTAGCATCTTGGTGCAGAAATGGCTGCTTGAGTTGGAGGAGCGGACAAGGTCGCGGGGGCTGATACTGAAGGGATGGGCACCGCAGATGATGATCCTTTCGCACCCGTCCATGGTGGCATTCCTAACGCAGCCAAGGCGAACGTGGAACTGGAGATGGAGGCGGTGATGGATGAAGGAGAAGAGGAGGAGATGGATGAAGGAGGAATCGAGATCGAGATAGAGATCTGTCTATGGAATCGAGATGAAGACGAGACTAGAAAGAGAGAAGTGATCAAGCAACTCAGGCAAAAAATCAAAAATCAATAGCAGTTTTGATTCAAAAATCCAAAATCACAAACGTCTTTACAAAAGAAAAGAAAAAGATTCCGTCCTCACAGTCTTCACAGATTCAACTTTCTTCAATCCTCATCCTCAGGAAATCTGATGTGCTTACCAGTGGATGCAGGTAGCCGAGAACCCACCGGACAGTCGGAGGCGGGATCGGAGGAGGGTCTGGCGGTGGAGGGTCCGGCGGTGGAGGGTCCAGCGGCGGAGGACACGGTGGACACCGCTTCACAGATAATTTTTTTGCCGCGGCATCCGAGGCTGCCGCAGCAGCAGCAGCAACTGAAGCTGCCACGACGGCAGCATCAGCGGCGATTGTCAGCATCCTTCGGTGGGCGAGTGATTTAGCTCGCCGGCGGCTGCGGCGGCGGCGGCGGGCGGCGGAGGGGGGAGCCTCAGAGTCGGTTGAGGGAACGACTGTGCGTGGGGCCCTTTCTTTCTTGATTTTAAAACCTTTTTCGAGCGCTTTTTTTTTTTTTTTTACGATTCAAGAATCATATTTAATACAAAATTTAATATTAAGAAAAAAATCATTTATATTTTTTGAAAATATAGGTCCTCCGAATGACTTTGTGAAAATATCAGCAAGTTGTTTATTGCTAGGACAATATTCAAGATTAATTTCACCTTCATCAACGAATTCTCTTAAGAAATAAAATCGCAAGCGAATGTACTTTGTTCTTCCATGTAGTACTGGGTCCTTTGAGACAGAAATTGTAGAATTGTTATCACAATATAATATTGTTGGATCTTTTTGCTTGCATTTTAAATTTTCAAAAACTCCTCTTAACCATAAAGTTCACATCCAGCTGAAGAAGCTGCTATATATTCTGCTTCGGTAGTTGAAAGTGCTACAATTGGTTGCTTATTTGAACACCAAGAGATTGCCTTACTTCCAAGGTTAAAAATATGGCCAGAGGTACTTCTAGAATCATCAATACTTCCTGCAAGATCACAATCTATATAACCAACAAGTTTGATAGACATTTGTATTTTGTAGAAAATTTCATAATCAATTGTTCGTTTAATATATCGTAGAACTCTTTTTGCAGCTTCCTAATGATTTGAATAAGGTTTTTCTATAAATCTGTTGATCAAACTTACTGTGTACATGATATCAGGTCGAGTGGCAGTAAGATACATCAGATTCCCAACTAAGCTATGAAAATTTTTTGAATTCACAATCTTTCCTTCACTAATCTTACTTAGTTTCAGACCTGTGATGCAAGGAGTTGAGACTGGCACTATTAGAATTAAGGTCTTTAAGGACACACATAAATATCCTTATATTATACTTTTAGTGACACTAACGCTATGGTGACATCACCAAAAAATGTATTGAAATGCGGTGTTAGCATAGACCCCCTAGTATTCCTGACATTTGTATAATGTCATTATAAAATATTTATGCTAACTTCAAAAGTGTCTTAAATATAGGAATATAATGACAATCGAAAATGTCACGAAAGTATATTTCATGGATATTTATGCATGCCTTTTTATTATGTAAATAAGGGCAAATATAAATGTCACCTAAACTAATTTATATTGACAATTATAAATGTTTTAAATTTTTATATAAGGACAATAGATTATGTTAGCAATGATACTTTATAAGGATATTTTAAACTGTCATCTTATATAATCTATAATGACATTATGAAATGTTAATTATAATCTTTTATAAAAATATTAAATAGAAACATTTAGAATACACCACAATAAATTAATAATATTTATTCAAAACACAAAATATTTATCACATAATAGAAAAAGTTACAGATCATCACAATTTAACCATCATCACAATAAGAATAGAAACGTTTTATATCCAAAATATTCAATTCATTTGCCATATCATCATAATTCATCCATCATCACAAAAGTACAAATGCATTACTAATGTAAAAGTATTAAATCTAATGCTAACTAAACACTAACAAATCATTGAGTTTTAAAACTAACAAAGTCTTATAAAATAAAAACCAACTAATTTACTATCAACCATCTTCAACCATCATATGCAAAATCCAAGTATCTGTCAACTACAAATACAATCAATAAATTTGTATAAGTAAATTAAACAATGAAAATATAAACCTAATAAACATAATGTAAAAGATTGAAAATCATACCGAATAAGAAACATGTAAAGTATTATTCTATATGCACTAATAAAAATCTTCGCATATTGCCAACTGCAAATATATTTCATATTTATTTAAAATTTTAATAACATGATAAATATAAAAATTTAATAATATTTCACTAAAATGTTTAAATCATACCAAATGACAAGGTCAAGCTATCAGTCCTCCAAGTGTATCCTCAAACCGTTGTAAAAGATCATAAGGTCTAATTAAATTTTCTTCGGGTTCTAGGACAACTAGTACTTGTACTTCACACCAATTTGGTCCTAGTTTTTGTCTCTCTACTATATTATTTGGATCCATGTTGAGGAGCACTCCTTTTGCCACAGTTTTTGTTGAATCAAATAAACTTTTGATCAAGACAGAACTTCCAATCTACATGAAAGTGAAAAATATAGCAACAATTTTTCAAGATGTGTGGAATATATCATAAAATAGAAATTTTAAAAAAAAATCTTACTTGTAAGGTTGGATGAGATGGAATAGAACCTTGTGGATTGCTACTCGATGAAATGTGTTGACTATTATTACAATTTGAAAGAGGATTTGTGCTTGATTGTTCAAAAATCTTTGTTTCTAACATTGTAATATGTTGGCCTTGCTTTTTGATTTGTTCATTCATCTGTTCTAACTTTGCATTCTGTTCCATAACTAGTCGATTGCATGTGCCACGACTAGGAACTACTCCCCATAAATCAGATGGGTTAATTCCATCACCAAGCATACGTACTCGACCAGGTCTATCTGGTCCCATGATTTGAGCAAATATATCATTCTGGCTCACTTGATCATTGTAATCTTCAGGAAGTTGATTTTCTAGTTCTTTCATTGCAGCCTTCAAGACATGTTAAGACTTAGTTAATACATAATGATATATTCTTGTGATCTTCATGGGTTTGCATGTTCCATCTTGAACCTTTTAAGAATTTGAGTTGCATAGTATTCTTGTGAGATAAAAGTTCCTTCTCTCGATTGTTGAACACTAATGCCCAAAAAATGATGCAACTCACCCAAATATGTCATTTCGAACTCTCTCATCATAGAGTTCTTAAATTTTGTCAATATCTCCTGATTATTTCCAGTAAAAATCAGGTCATCAACATAAAGACTCACAAGTATAAAACTACCTTCGGAATTTTGTTTGATATAAAGTGTATGTTCAAAAAGATATCTTTGAAAACCATATTTAATAAAATAATCATTAATTTGGTCATACCATGTACGAGGTGATTGTTTCAAACCATAGAGAGCCTTTATGAGCTTATATACTTTGTCCTAATCACTTATTTTCACAAAACCAGGAGGTTGTTCTATATAAATTTCTTCTTGAAGAAAATCATTTAAAAAAGCTGATTTGACATCCATTTGAAATAATTTCCAACCCTTTTGAGCAGCAAGTGCAATAATTAATCGAACTGTATCAAGTCTAGAAACAAGAGCAAATACCTCATTGAAATCTTCACATTCTTTCTGTTTGTATCCCTTTGCAACCAATCTTACTTTGTATTTATTAATGGAGCCATCTGGATTTGTTTTAGTCTTGAAGATCCATTTCACACCAATCAGAGATTTGTATAGTGGCAAAGTAGTGAGCTCCCATGTATCACTTTTCTTAATGGAGCTTATCTCTTCATTCATGGCATGCACCCATTTCTTTTCTTTTGATGCTTCTTTATATGTGATTTGATCTTCTTCTGCAAAGAAAGCAAAATAGACTTGATCTGTCATATTGACTTCTTCAGTCACATCATAAATGTCTCTCAAACTTCTTGTTCTTCTTTGTGATGGTGATGGAGGCATTTATTTCAGGAACATCAGGTTGTGGTGATGAAAAATCATCTTCAAATTCAAGAATTTTCCAACTTGATGAACCTGTCGAATCTGAGAAAACATAAGAAGCTTTTTCATCAAAGCGGATGTCCTTGTTAATCACATTTTTTTTTTTGTTTTTGGATTGTAAAGCTTGTAAGTTTTGCTTCTTTTGCTATATCCAATAAAAATACATTTTTCAGATTTGTCATCAAGTTTAGTTTTTAAAGCATCAGGAATATGAGAATATGCAAGACAACCAAAAGTTTTTAAATGACTAACATTTGATTTCTTTCCGTACCATGCCTCATTTGGAGTAGAATTCTGTAACCTTTTTGTCAATGATCTGTTGATTAGGTAGACGACACAAGATGCTGCTTCAGCCCAGAATTCAGCTGATAAAATTTTCTTCTTCAACATGCATCTGACCATGTTCATGATTGTCCTATTTTTTTTTCCGTGACACCATTTTGTTGCAATGTATACCGAGCTGTCAATTCATGTCTAATACCATGGTTTTGAGAGAATTCTTCAAATAAAGAAGATAGAAATTCACCTCCTTAGTCACTTCTCAGATTTTTTATTTGATAACAAAAAAAATTTTCCACTTCATTTTTGAAGATTTTAAAGCAAGAGAGAGCTTCTGATTTTTCTTTAACAAAATAAATCCAAGTTTTTCTGGTGTAGTCATCAACAAATAATAAAAAATATAAGTTACCTTCGAGAGATGGTACACGTATAGGTCCACAAAGATCTGTGTGGACAAGTTCTAACGGTGAATGTGATTCCCACTTATATTTAGATGGGAATGTCTCTCGATGTTGCTTTTCAAGCTGACACTCTTCACAGACTTCACTTATTCCATCAATTTTAGGAAGTCCTTGAACTATATTTTTACTTGCTAACTCCTTCAAACTTTGAAAATTCAGATGCCCAAATCTGTCATGCCACAACTTAGAAATTTCTTCATTAGCAGAAAGATAACATGCAACATTTATAATATCCAGTTTGAGAGGAAATAAATTATTTGAGCCCAAACTGATCTTTGCTACATACTGATTTTTCTTCTTTATGGTGCAATACTTATCAGCAAATTGAATATCAAAACCTTTTCTCAATAAATGACCAACGCTAAGTAGATTACTCTATAAATCAGGAACATAAAATACCTCAGACATTTTGTCAATTTTTCCAGACTTTGTTTTGAAAGAGATTTCTCCTACTCCTTCAATTTTGTAGGACTTAGCATCTCCAATAGTTACTTGCCCATGGTTAGCTTCTGTTAGGGTTGAAAATAAGCTTTTATTACCAGTCATATGCCGACTTGCTCCGCTATCCAAATACCAAATATTTTCAATATTTCCATCACTAGCAATCAGTAAAGTTTCAGAATTTTGAGGTTCATTTTTATGTACTAATCCAGCTTCACATTTTTTCTCAGGATATTTTTCCCAACAATCATTTATTTTATGTCCTGGATTATGACAATAATGACATTCAATATAAGGTTTTGTATCTTTGTAATTTCCACATCCTCTTCCTCTTTGGAAATTATAGGAAAATTGTCTCTCCTCTTTTTGAGACTCTTCTTTTCCATTTTCTTGTGACTGCTGGTAAGAAAATCTACCACCTCTTCTTTGATTCCGACCTCTTCCACGTTCACGATAAGAGCCACGACCTCCCGTGGATGTGAACTGGGATTTCAAAGCTTGATTTGAAGTACAGATAAGAGGACTTCGATGAAGAATTCTAACCTCCTGAGCTTCCAATCTTCCTTACAAACTTTCCAAGGACATTAGTGAAATATCTTGTGATTCTTCAATAGCAACTACCACATGATCAAATTTGTTTGTTAGACTTCGTAAAATTTTCTCTACTACCCCCTTTGGGTCTCCATAATTTCTCCGTTTGATGCCATTTGATTCACAATGGAACTGGTTCGTGTGAAGTACTCTGAAACTTTTTCATTGTCTTTCATCTCTAATTTTTCAAAATTTGCTCGTAGAGATTGTAAGCATACCTTTTCCACTTGGTCTTGGCCAGAATAAGTTGTTTGTAGAATCTCCCATGCTCTTTGAGCACTCGTTGCTTTTGAAATCCTTTCATAAACTGAAATTTCAAGGGCTTGATAAATTTCAAAAAGAGCCTTTCTATCCTTTTGCTTCTTGTTCTTCAAAATATTTCTTTGTGATTCGGTTAATTGATCTTCCTCCTCCGGTACTCCTTCTTCAATAACACTCCATAAGTCTTGTGATTCAAGACATAACTTCATGAGAGTGCTCCAATAATCAAAATTTTCACCATTGAATCGAGGTACAAGAGAAACGAGATTGTTGGCTATCGCTCTGATACCATATTGATGGAAGATTAACCAAGGAACAGAGTATATTTAGAGGAGGAAGAAGAATAAGAGGAAGTCAAACTTTGTTGGTTTTACTAGCATATGTTGTTGGTGCAGCGGGGACCGGCAAGAGGGGGTGAATTGCCTACAATAAAAAATTATACCCTCCTGAAACTTTCAACTCTAAAATAAAGCAACACAAATAATTAAAGTAATTAACAGAAAAGAAAATAGAGACGACTCAGCTATTTAACTTGGTTACAATCGAGACGGTTGTTAATACAAGGCGGTGGAAAGGCGCACTAAAAGAGTCTCCTTCTTTGAAGGCGGAGAAGCCTTTTACACTTTAAGAGCACAGAGATTGCTTAGAAAAGAATTACAGAGTTGATGATTTTCGTTGTCCATTGTTCTGTTCGAGACCCCTTTATATAGGGGTTCCAAGACTCATCTAGAGCCCCTCCTGATCTTCGGGATCAGGGTTTGACTCGAGAGAGGGATCGGTCGACCGATCCCCTGGTTCGGTCGACCGAACCTGATGAACTCTCCCAGCTTTCCATCTGGATGCAGGCTCTGTGGATCGAGCTCAGGTTCGGTCGACCGATCCTTGCGTTCGGTCGACCGATCAGCCAACGGTCTCCCTGAGCTGGCACGATCAACATGCTCGACTAAGTCTTCTGGTTTATCTCTGGTTCGGTCGACCGATCAGAGGGTCCGGTCGACCGTTCAGCCAATGGCTGGTTGCTGACGTGGCTGGTGGTTGCTAATGACTGCCTTCTGTTGATAGGGGTTCGGTCGACCGATCATGGCGTTCGGTCGATCGAACACTTGTCAAATCAACTCCTGGTTAACTTGCTCTGGTTCGGTTTGCTTGGGTGATTTCGGTCAACCGGAATAGGGCTCACCCGAACCTAATTCCCGGCCTTCTCCTCGAGCAGCTTCAGTCCTGGCTTTACATCCCTCGAACGCCGTGCACGTTCTTCACGTCTACAGGTGTACTCTTCTGTAGCTCTCTCGTCCTTCGGACGCACCGGGCCCGTCGGCTCCCTTCCTGTGCCGTCCTTCTCGCTAGCTGCATCTTCCACTCGACTTCCTGTGCTCCTAAGCTCCTACACACTTAGACACAGGGATCAGATAAACATGACCTAACCTAAACTTGGTTGATCACATCAAAACAACCACGGGGTCCAACATATGTAAAACAATACATGTTCTTCTCCTTTTATACACTTTTGAGTTGCTTGTAACACACACCAACATTAAAGAAGACATCAAAGACAACATTAATTTGTGACTCTTTGAAAACCAAAATTATTGTAGGAAATGAAGGGTTTTGTTAGGAAGTTTTATTGTCACTTAATTTTCAACGTGCAAGGAAGATGAATATGAAGAGGTTTTTCTTGGGAAGTTAAATTTGGTTTAATTAATCCATCAAGGGAAATCCTTGTCGTCAATTATGTAATTGAGGATATTATTTTTCACAAAGTAAGCTGCATTAGATCCTCCATGTCCGTCAAAACCTGCAAATACTAATTGCTTTATCTCAGTATCTGACAACAGAATTCTAACTGAAACAAAGATACAAAGTATAAGATGGAAGGAGCAATAAATGGCATTAACCATGTAGGCAACGAGCACACTATTTCTTGAAAAGAAGCCTACGAATGCATGAATCTAACTATAGATAACAGAAACTCACTCCATAGAAAGCACCAAGAGATGGGAAATTGACAGAAGCTCCAAGATGACTCACTAAATTATCAATGCAGATATGCACGTCCTCCATTCTCGACTTTTGCCCAATCTTTGAGCAACTGCCAGACCTGAACACAGCTAAGAAAGCAGTCTTACCTTGCACAGGAGATATCAAAGCAAGAGTCCCCAAATCGAAGCCCTATAAAAGTTAGGAAATGGGAGTGCCAGCATATCAATTATACGTGCAGATTCTTACACTGCCATAGATTAAGTTTAAAGGAAGAAACAGTAGTGTAGCGACCAGGCGGGCAATGCTTCTGATGACTCTGAATCTCCCTTGTCACCGCTTAGCGAAGATCCATTGTCTTTGCTTCTGACATTTCTATCCAACATCGTCAATGGAGGAGAGACTCCATAGTCCTTCACAGATCATGTGATTTCTAGAAATCTTCCGTGCCTAGTGCCCGGATTAGATATATATTTCTAAGGGTGAGCATTCGGTTAATTCGGTCCATAAATTAATCAAATTAACCGAAAACCGATTTAGTGTTGACTAGCCGAATCAAATCAAAATTTTACTAAAATTGAATTAACCGAATTAGTTATTTCAGTTAACACCGAATTAACTAAATTTGTTTAAAATAATAATAAAAAAAATTATATAAAATTAATATCAAATTAACCGAATGCTCACCCCTACCTATTTCATTTTGTACCTAAGAATCTCACAATAGAGTAATCATATGTTTTAGTCTCCTTTCAAACCAATAATTATCAATCTGTCTGTGTCAATTCAATCAAATAATATACACAACAATAACCACAAGAATTGAAAAGGCAGAGTAAGGAGATAAAATTTTTAGGAAAAGAAATAGTATTGAAACTATTGGCTTACACAAAATGCATACCAATCAATAGCAGTTTTGATTCAAAAATCCAAATTACAAAAATGTCAAAGAAAAAGATTCTTGCTTCACAGTCTTCACAGTTAATTAACTTTCTTCAATCCTCAATGTCACTAAATCTGCTGTGCTTACCCATGAATACAGGTAGCCGAGAGCCCACTGGACGGTTGCCGGTGGGATTGGAGGTCGGTGTGGCGGCGTTGGAAGGTCCGGCGACAGAGGATACTATGGACATCAACACCGCTTCAGAGATTAGCCTTATCGCGACATCCAAGGCTGCCGCGGCAGTAGCAGCAACTGAAGCTGCCGCGACGGTAGCCTCAGCTGCCATTCTCAGCATCCTGCGGTGGGAGAAAGATTTTGCTCGTTGGCGGCGGCGACGGTGGGATTCGGAGGAGGGAGCAATAGAGGAGGTCGAAGGTCGATTGAGGGAACGACTGTGGGGTTTTAAATAGGCTTATGCCCCTCATATATATTTATTAAAGAGTTAATTCTTAATTTAGTCCCTCATTATTTGACGTGGTCCCGATTTAGTCCCACATTTTTCAATTAACCAAACTTAGTTTTTCAATTTTTGAACGTTTTCCCAAATCGATACTTCAATCCAAATTCTCGTTAAAATAGATAGAAAGACTTGTTTAATCAGTGGAAGTGACCTATGTGTTGCTTTTATTGTTACATTATTTCTCCAATTCTGGAGATGACCTAGATATAGCAAGACTGATGCCTTGTTCAGCGATGTAAGGAGAGGCAGTATATTCTTGTCGCTGTTGCCATTCTTTCTCCTCGCTACTTCCATTTCACCCTGCAACATGTCTTCCCTCCCCTCCCATCATTTTCTCTTTATTATTTTGATTTTAGCTTATCATTTATCTATCACTAAGTTTCGTCAATGATTGATTGCTATAGGCACTTGGTAGAATTTAATCTTACCTTGTTTCACATTCTCTCCTTTTCTCAAAAAGATTTACTCTTTCCAATGTTCCCACAAGGTTACGCCGATTCAATACCTGTGTCCTACTTTGCAAAAGAAAAAAATATGCTAGTTTTTTATGTTATTTTGTTTTCGAAGTGCGAAAGGGAAGCTTTAAAAGTTTGTAGAGTTGGAAGTTTGATCAAGAGCCCATATACTCCCTCATTAAGCACTGCCAAGTAATTTTGACTATTATTTTATTGTAGTATTATAGCTTTTGTGTATACATTTAAAAATTGTAACCATGGAATATTAACTATATTATGCAGACATAGTTGGCCTTGTTAAGGTGACTTGTGTTAAAATGGTGAGCCTTTTTGAAAATTTTAATCTTTTAATGTAATTTATACTTTTACTCATTGGAAATAATATTTTTTTAAATTTATTTTTAATATAGAGCAAAATATATGTTATATTTGTTGGACGTAAATCTGATATTTATGATAGTTGGACAGAAACACATAATGAAGTGAATAAATTTAATAGTTCTTTACACAAATCATATTGGAGCAAAGAAGAGGCAGAAAAAGATTATGACACAATTTGAAAGACACAGTCAAAACAGTCTTTAACTGCTTCATTTAATTTTAGTGATAACAATTCTTTGACTTCAACTTCAAATTTCAGTTCAAGTTCAAGTAAACACCTAACGAATCCAAAAAAATTGCTAAGCTACAAGATGCTCAACTGGAGTTAGAACGTGAGAATCATGATGGCAAAATGTGAATACGCTCGCCCCCAGCGCCCCCACTAACCCGTCCCAGGGTCGACACGGAGGAGGTAAATCACGGGCGGCTACTGGCCTTTGGAATAATGACTAGCACATAAGGGAGACATTTACCTCGACTTTGCCGAGATTCGAACCTCAGACCTCATGGTGGCAACACCTCATGCGCTAGCCATTAGACCGTCCTGAGAGGAGTAGAACGTGAGAATCATGATCACACAACAATAGTTGCGAAAATATATGAAAAGATGGAACTTGTTATTGTTACTACTCAATTGTGTGATTAGTTAATGTTATTCTCAGATATTAATATTTGTATTGTATCACTCGTTACCAAACTAAATGATCTATTAGTAATATTTGTATTGTATCACTCGTTACCAAACTAAATGATCTATTAGTTATGATTTTAATATTTAATGGTCCCTTTTATCTTAAGAAATAAGCAAGTGATATGGTTTATTTAAAAACTTTTAATTACTATAAAAATGATTTTTTTTGTATTTTAAACAAATGAACTAGAAGCCTATGCCATAAGTTCTCTCTGCCATAGCATGTACAAAGTAAGATTATGCTTCTTGATGCATTTAAATAAAATGGATTTCTATAAAGTTAATATGCTAGCATTTTATTACTTGAATCAAGGAGCATAGTCTACGTGTATTAGAAGATCCATTTTACCTTTATACAAAATAAGGTTGGAAGAAAGCTAATAATGAGCAAGTTCCCCATGCAAAAGCTAGTGCAAAGTATTCACCAAAACATATATCTATCATTCCAAACCATAAACTCCAACACTAGCTAAAACATCGAACCTAACTAAAACATATGAACCATCAGCACCAAAACAACCACTTGTACCAATACATAACCACCAGTACCAAAAGTAAAACATAAGAACCATCAACACCAAAACAACAACTAGTACCAATTATATACAACCACCAGTATCAAAAGTAAAAATCCAAAATTCATAAAACAAGCAATAATCATTTCTTGCTGACAGAAGACTGTGATGAAGTTATTCTCTTCTTCTTCAAGATATTTGGGCTAGACCTAGGCTTTGACACTGCTTGAGACATTGATTGAACTTGTCTGCATGAATCACTTAATATCGATTGAAGTCTAGAGATTGTGGTATAATTTCTACCACCTTTGACAAACAATGGTGTCTGAATGATGTAGATTAATCCACCTAAATTCATTTCAACAATATGTTTAATAATTTAATACATGAAAGCAAATGCATAATATGTCATCAAGTAAACTTACATTCACATTAGATAAGGTGTTCGAGCTCCCTCCAATCTGTATCTCAATTGTTCTTAGTTTCTTCACGTTTATTCAATTTTATGAATGTTAACAAAACTTTAAGAAACTATTTTTAGAGAATGTTTTTAATTAACTTGTAATTTCTCCCTTGCGTTGAGTACCAAATCGATGTTTGTTGGTTGGACATTGCTTTGTTGTGAATTTGCCTCTTGTTTTATGTTTTTGTCATCTGTACAAGTCCTTTGATTGTGACCTAAATGACCACATCTCTTGCATTTGTTTTGTCTATGTGAAGCTTTCAATTTGGTATGACTTTTTACTGGAGGTTCATTAAGTTCTCTTCTTCTCAATTTGGCCAGTCTTCTAGCTTTATTCTTGTTATAAACTAGAGGAAGTGGAGGTGGAAACAGACAATCAGGTCACAAATCAAGTCCATTAATTGGCATTATCGATCTTGAATAACATTTCTTGTAAGCTTCAGTCTTGTAGTAGTGACTAACAAAAGCCTTAGAGTCTTCGTGTTTACACCAATGTGCACATAATGCATGCTTTCATGAAATACCTATTAAATCCCATTGTCTACAACTGCAAGAATTTGTAGAAAGGTCCACCGTGTGTTGCTCCTAACTGCTTGTTGCCTTAATTTGGAAGTGCATATTATTTGATTTCATAGGAATTAGTTTGGCAACCTCCAAAGAAATTTTAGCTAAGATAGCTCTTATCCTTGGACGGTTTCTTGTATTCCATTTTCCAGCCTTCTCACGATTTAACTGAACATTAACAAATTTCTGATTGCTTCAAACACTTCAATTATTGATTTCTTTCTTGTATCCAAAATCAAACTGTTGAATCACTCACACATTTTATTTAACAATATGTCACATTTGGGGATAGTGATGAAAAATGTCTTACTCCAATGATTCTCATACTTTTTTACTAACCACTTGTATGCATTACGATCAATCTCCTTCGACTGCTGCATCCTTTTACGAAATTCATGGACTCTCATCGCCTTTGCAGCATCCCACAAAGCATTTTTAATTGCCATGCTTTTATATCCATCATTTTTCATGTTGCTATGCATGTGTCGTACACAAAATCTGTGCTTAGCATTCGTAAACAAACTCCCCAAAGCAGGAATCAATCCTTTCTATTTGTCAGACATAAATGTTCATGCATAATTATTTCCTAAGTTTATGTGAACATCTAACAATTGCAAAAACTACATCCAAGTATCTTTTGTTTTTCCCTCAAATAAGGCATAACATATTGGAAATATGTTATTATTTGGATCCAATCCCATAGTTGACAATAACTGTCCACCCGTTTTTGATTTCAGAAAACAACCATTAACACCAATGATGGGTCTACATGGATCTTGGATCCTAACTTGCATACAGAAAAGCAAATATACATTCTTTGAAACCTTGGTCTAACTGCACCCTCAGTCAACTTCAAAATAATGGTGGCATCTCTATCAGTCTGTTTCAACTCAGTACAATAATTTCTAATTTTACCAAATTACTCCTCAATACTTTCCTTGACCAAACTCAATGTCTTTCTCTTCGCTAAGTATGCCACTTTTCTAGAAACCTCTGTATTCTTCGATTCACGAATCTCATTCTTGAACTCAAGGCTTCCTAACTTGGGATTTGTCATGAACTTTTTTGGAAAATGTTTTCCCTAATCAACTTGAGGTAATGTATTTATTTTCAACCCTCCAAATGCAATTGTTGTGTTTCTTTTCAAAAGTTTTAACTTGCCAACACTTGTCATTGGTCATCATTGAAACATGAATTAACCATCCACAATCATTGTTTCTGCATTTTACTCTATGCCTCTTGCCATCATTCTTTACAAACATAACTGATATTCCTTTTTTGATGCAATGACGCTTAATTGTAAATTTTGCTTCTTTCTTCGAATTAAAAATCAGCCCAAGCTTCAATTGTGGGTTTTCGGAATCAATCTTCTTATCATAAATAGGAAAATCTCGTATTTCATCATCATAATCAGAAGTTAATGTATCCCCAAAACCATCATCATTCCCACAATCAACATCCCCTTCATGTTGTTGCATCATATGAAGCAACTCATCAGATATGTATCCATCATCAATCATGTCTTTCTCTTTACTAACTCCTGCATCATAATCCACAAAAGTTCCAAACAACCTATCATTTTCATCCAAATCATAATCACTTTCTTCAAATTCATCAACATTTTCATCAGTATTATGTCTAAGATTCCATGACATCTGTCTCCATCCTAATCAGTATGCTCCCCAACCTGACCATCATTCTATTCAATGTATATCTCAACCTTATAATCACTAGGAATATGGGGGATAATATCCATAACATCTGTGTTATTTTCCAAATATCTTCCACCTTTCAATATTTCTCCAAATTTATGTCAAAATTTGATAGACTGCTTGTCTTCTATATCCTCCGATAGCCCCACAATTCAATCATCCCTAAAATATCCCTATCAATATAGTCAAAATAATCAAATTTTCCACCAATATATTTTTTGTCATGAAGACCAAATTTCATCTCTCCATTATAATATAGCTTAATTGTAAGGAAATCTAGTTGACCTCAAAGTGCTAGAAAAATATGCATAATTGATAATTAATAACTCAATGCATTAACGAAAATTATGACATAGTAAATTATCAAAACATTAAATACTTCATTTGTGTATATCTTACCATAATTTGGAGTGTGATTCAAGCAAGATTAACTACGTTGAGTCATTAAATAAGGGGAGAGCCAACGTGATATCAATAAATTTACTTCACGGAGAACAAAATACTCTACAATGTACAGAAGCTTGACTTCTTCACTAGTTCTTTA
The DNA here is from genome assembly GCF_018446385.1 of Zingiber officinale. Lineage (NCBI taxonomy): Eukaryota > Viridiplantae > Streptophyta > Magnoliopsida > Zingiberales > Zingiberaceae > Zingiber > Zingiber officinale. Next base: position 127,112,390 of record NC_055997.1, read on the forward strand.
TTACTCTGTTTGGAAAAGAAAATAATGGAATTACATTACCCTTCATATCAATGAGCATGAGTAAAATCATTTGGGTCCCCTCGGGACAGTCTAATGGCTAGCACATAAGGTGTTGCCACCATGAGGTATGAGGTTCAAATCTCGATAAAGCCGAGGTAAATGTCTCCCTTATGTGTTAGTCATTATTTCAAAGGTTAGTAGTCGCTCATGATTTACCTTCTCCGTGTTGACCCTGGGATGGGTTGGCGGAGGCGATAGGGGCGAGCGAATTCGCCTTTTTGCCACCATGACTAAAATCATTTGCAAATTCAATTTCATTTAAATGCAAAATGACAATCCATTTTTATGTTAAATAACTTTGTACGAATTGAGTTAATGAAGTTCAAATTTTACATAATACCAATAAACGAAGTTAAGAAATGTTATTGTCGGGAACCTTATGTTTTCTATGTTACAAGATTTGAGGAGTATACCTGTTATGAAGAGCAAACACACAATAAAAGTTGACCTAACTTGCCAGAGTTGCTCCAAAATCTCCGGTAGGTATGTACCAAAGGAGGGGTTTTTGATTTAACTGTACTTGCATAGTTATATATGTAACAGATGAATGATAAGTTAAAATTAAAATACAAAGAGAAAATGGTGAGAGAGGAGGGGAGGGGAGACATATTGGAGGGTGAAATGGAAGTAGAGAGGAGAAAGAATGATAACGATAGTAAGAATACGCTACCTCTCCTTACATCGATGAACAAGGCGTAAGTCTTGCGATTTCTAAGTCATCTCTAGAATTAGGGAAATAGGTCAAGAATAAAAGCAACCGGTCACTTCTACCGGTTAAACAAGTCTTCTTATCTATTTTAACAGGGATTTTAATGGAAGGATTGATTTGAAAAAATATTTAAAAATTGAAGGACTAAATTTGATCATTAAAAAATGAGGAATGAAATTGGGATCAAGGCCCAATTTCATGGTATAAAACTTGAGTCAGACTCCGATAGTCCTAATCGGTTCCGGGAGATTGAGGGCTCCGGCGAAAACAATCGCCAGGTCGCCGTCGACTGCAGATTTGCTGGGCAAGGCGGTTCAGCGCCTTCGGCGCGAACAAACCCTTCCTCGTCGTTAGCAAGAGATCCCGCGACGGACTCTTCCCTTCGCCTCCCTCTTCCTCCTCCAAGTAATCAACTCCTTCTGTTCGATTCTACTCCTTTTATTGGATTGGTTTGCCTGCTGAGCTAGCATTTTTTCACTGCGTATTTGACAGATGCCGCCAAAGGGCTCCGCTTTCTGACATCACAAACGGCTGCTCGACTCCGTCTTCTTCCGGAACCATGATACCAGAAAAAAGCATTCTTGATGACGACCTGGACGAGGCATTTCTGCACGTGGTGGACGCGATATGTGAAAAGAGGTCAACAGTGAAGAAGGAAAGGTTAGGTGAGGAGGCGGTGGAAAATAAGGGATGTGTAGTGGGCGGATACAAGGACTTGGGTTCATGTAGGCTGAGGGGTTTATTCGGGGACGCTGACGATGAGTCTTTGAAGCTGCATAAGTACTGGGATTATTAGAAAAACGTTAATGACGCGCAGAGAGAAGCTGCTTGCAGTGACACTTCAGTCCCATTGATGATTGTTGCTGGTCCAGGAAGTGGAAAGGTATATCTCTTGGCTCCGTTTTCACTGAACTATACTTATTATTCTCTTGGTTTTGATGGATGCAATGGTTCAGACATCCACAATGGTTTGGCGTGTGCTGACACTGCTTAAATAGGTATGTGGATCCTAATCATGACTAATATTAAATGATTGATAATATTTGTAAGGGTATTCATTTGCTTAGCTCCTTATTTGGATTGTATTCTCTCAGGGAATTGATCCATCCAACATCCTAGCAATGACTTTCACAATTGCTGCTGCATCAGAGATGAGGGATCAAATTGGAATAGTAGCTGGAAAAGCAGTTGCAAAAGAAATTGAAATCAGCACATTTCACTCATTTTGTTTTCAGCTTGCAGGAAACATGCAGAAAAGTGTGTAAGCCTGCGTACCTTTATTGTTTGCAAATTAATGCCTATATATGTATTGTTACTATCTTATGCAATCCACCCAAAAATAAGTGGAAAAGCAAAACCACAATAACAATAGATAATTAACAACACAAGTTTCATAGTTTGGCTAATAAAAAATATGTTAAAGAGAGGGAATCCATAGTTTATCTTAGAAGCTATGTCCAAAAGAGGCTTGATTGAAGAGACGGAGTCATGTAATTTTCTCTGATTTACATTCTATCATAAGTTTTTTGGTCAAATGTCCCCTGAATTAGTCACAACTAGACGAGGCTTGATTGATTCCAAATTCCAATTCAACTCCAACAATCCGGACTGGAATTGATCGAGTTTTTAGACTATGCTTGTGCAAGACATGTCCATTTGATTATTTCATTGTTTTTCTTAATGTTTTTGTAGTTCATATTGACACATTCTTGATTGGATTTCAAATTAGATTATCTTAATGTGTTTTTTTCCTGATGTTTTGTTTTCCAAAGATCTATATGTAACCTCCATGAAGTTGGCATTACCTTATGTTCCTTAGGACATTATTACATATTTTGTAGGGAATCAAATCCTTGCTGTGCACCATTGTGGCGCAAGAACTTCTGTGCAAATGAAGATAAGGCCAATTCTTCGTTCCCCATCTTATTTTTGTTTTGTTTAGGTTCTTCATCAACATGTAAATCAGTTGAGATTTTATTGATGCATCACCTAGTACAACTACAATTCCTTTGTTCAAAGCTTAACTACTGCTTTCCGACCTCCCCAATAACTTGTTTACAAGCAATTGATGAATATCCCCTGACCTTTCAATGTTTTTGCTTCTTTTCCTCTAATGTGCCTTCCAACTGGTTTCTTTGTTCAAACAATGGATGAAGTGCAATTTTTGCAAACACAGGTTTTATTTTAATTTTCCACATCTTGAAGATATAATATAATAAAGATTTATAGCTTATTATGATTTCCAATTCTCTTGTCCCACCTTTGACTCAACCCTAACTCGTGCTTGTTGGGGTCCATCACAGTGAAATAAACTTGATCTGTCCTCGACTAAAAAGAGTACAATTAGAACAAAACACGCCAATAAAAATTAAAAAATGCATGAGCATGTCTGGTGACATGAAGCTAAGTTTGTAGGATATATGTAAAGAGTTTCAATGGGATTAATCTAATCCCATGTGTACAAATAATGGACTGAGGGTGGATGCTTCCCACAGTCATTAATAGTGTGAGCAACACGTGAGAAAGTCGCGTGACTACGCGTTATGACTCCGGCGTGACCGCGGGGGTCGTGCGACCCCTCCACGGCGGACGCGAGGTCACGCAACGCCTCCGCCGTAGACGCGGGGGTCACACGACCCCTCCACAACGGTTGTGAGGTTGTACGACCCCTCCATAGCGGCCGCGAGGTCGCATGACCTCTTCGCAGTGGCCGTGAGGTCGCATGGCTCCTCCGCGCGTGACGCCTCTCTGTTGCTACGGGGCCTAGTATTGGGGTCGTGCCAATGCCAATCGGTGTGTGAAACCAGATGTTTTGCTTGTTTCGATTGGTTTGGCACGGTATTTTAATCTCTGATCTCGAACATGCTGTATATGTAGCTTATGTACTGATTCTAATCTAAGAACGCAACTTTGTGGAACTAAATATTTCAAGTTGATTTTCAAATAAAATGGTAGTGGTGATGCTGATAATGATTCCCTGAATTGATAAACCCTAAATGGTTGTAAATTCTGGTTATTTTCTTTTATTAGAAATTTGTCAAAACAAATTGCTCAGGTAATGGGAACTATGTTGTGATGAATCTACAAATGCTTTCTTTTGTTTTAACCTTTGTTTTATTCCCATTGAGGCCAAGAAAATTGAGGGAACCATTTGTTATTTGTGGATGAAAGATTTCCTTGCGACTTAAATCTGCAAGGTTTTCATACTGAAACTAATCTGTAAGGTATTACACAAAATTCTCTGCATGGTTTTCAAAGCTTATGTGAGCAATATGCTGTCGAGTCACTACATAACATGTGATCCATTATCATTATTTTTTTTAATAATTATATTGCTCATAATATCATGGCATGAAAAAATAAGTTCACATATACCATATACTGCATCCAATTAATCAACTTCATCAATCTTATAAACAAAAATTTAAACCACCATAATTAATTCTCAACATCATGTAAATATGTTGTAAAAGAATCTAAGCGATATAGATAATACACAAAAAAAACATAACTCAATGATTCATGTCAATGAACCAATGCCAATTTATATAACAAAATTACAAATGTTGTTCTGAGCGATATATATATAATCTCCTCTTGTTTGTTTGTTGGGAAAAAATAGTTTTATCTAAGCAATACCAACTTGAGCATGACTTAGAATCTAACCATCTATATTGTTCTAGCCTGAATGATTCTTGTGCGATTGGAACCTTTTCAAAACAATGCCTCTATGTCACTTTTTTTTAATCCTTAGTTTATCTCTAAAATTATGAATTATGCTTGAATATCTTTGTGGCTATTCTCCTAGGATACAGATACAGATAAACAAAGTGCATACTTACACTGTTAAACCTGGAGATAAAGAATGCATATGCAAAGGAACTAGAATCATGCACAGCTCAATCTATATTGTATTTTTCTTGTTTTTATCTAATATGTGCTTACAGTTTTTTGATTTTACTGAAAATTAGTATCATTGGCAGGTAGTTCAATATTTCATGGATGTTGTGTCAGTCTGTCAGATTTCTTGTCCATGCATTTTACTAATTCAGAGCAAGGTTCTAAAATTCGCTAGGTGCTAGTCAGGCACTGGACCAATGCCTAGCACCTAGGCCTCCAAGGTGGGGACTAGGTGCCGTTAGACGATTTACATGGTATCAACATAAATTATATAATAAATCATATTCTGTAACTCCAACACAATAACATCTAATTTAAAATGAGTTCAAATTTACACAACTAATAAAATATCACAAATTTATTCTACTTCTCCATAATTTTCAACAATTTTTTCTTCATCGGACACAAACTCAATACATCTTTGTGATCCTCCTCTTCTTCTCTGGATGCAAAATCATACTCGTGAAGTTGTCACTCTAGAGCTTCTTTAGGGTTGTAGTTTTTCATCTACTCCATTGCTTCATCAACCATTTACCAAGTGATCTCGAAACCTAGTTCAACCTCATGATCTTCCCCATCATCCACAATCCAACCTTTGCATTTGAAACATCTTTTGCAATAAGGACATCAACATTCTTTTCTTTTTTTTTTTAAATTTGTTCAACAATCTAGCATTAAATTGGATAAATACTAGATTGTTCAACTTGTTGACATCCAACCTATTTTTTTTCTTGTTGGACCAGAGTTTAGGATTTATAAAACTTAAGCCCAACAAAAGAAAGGGGTTACGTTTCATTTTTTTAAATTGGACTTTAAATTTAAAAGCTCAAACTAAGAAAAACATGAAAACCTATACTATTTCCACGGTGCCTAGATGATTCAACTGATTATGCGGCACCTAGGCCCATTTAATCCCGCCTAGGGGCCAAGGGCACCTAGGTTGGCCGACTAGCATATTTTCGATGCGGCTAGCTGATGCCTAGCGCCTATACGGCCTCCTAGGCCATTTTTGAGAACACTGATTCAGAAGATCAAAACATTAGCAAAGAAGAAGGTTGTTGAAGCATACTCAAGTCCTTCATTGAGTTCATAACTTTGAGAGAAACAGAAAATTTTCGATCTAGTAGGCAAGAAAATAAAAACTCTGTTACAGTGACAACTATTCACCAGGTTCATTTTTTGTAATTAACAATGTTATTTCCTTCATATTGACATCGATGGTTAGGATATAGCTGAACACATTTTTTTTTTCTTTCTGTCAAAAGGTCTAGAATGGGATGTTGTTTTCATCGTGAAGGTATGCAAATGCATCTGCCAATAGAAATTGCAGCTCCATTTTCACTCAATTTAAGTATTGTGCAATTTGCATTCCAAGTATTATTTTGTGTTAATTTTCTCTACACGTTTCAATGTATTTATTTTTTCCATCTATAATTGATCTCTTATGTTTCTTTGTGTTTTTTGTTTCAATTATTATCTAATATTAATGAATTAACAAAACTTGTAAGGGCAATCATGAGTTAATGCAAATTAAATGTGTGATAAAAGAAATTAATAATAATACTTTCATATGGAGATGGAAACCTTTTCTCCTTTCCTTTAGCTTGACTTTTTGAACTTCCTAAAGGTTCTTCCTTTTCCTTTCTTATAAATAAAATCCTCTTCCTTTTTAATGAATTCCATTTCAGATCTCATTGATCATATACAATTAAATTCATCAGAATAATAATTTATACTCGTGTGTGTGTGTGTGAAGAAGGCAAAAATGAAGACAAATTAAAGTAGGTAGTGTTAACTAAATGGAGCTTAGCCCAATGATTAGAGTTTGTCAACTAAGCAACGGTTGAGGGATGGTTGTTAGCGGCTATCTCCCTTTGAATGGAATTTGAGGAGAAGTTGATATTTTCTACAAAAAGGCCACTAGAACCTCAAACCAAAACACACAAAAACCATCTTTCTTCTTCTCGCTAAGTGCTCTTAGTTCTATTTAATTGTTAGTATCAGTCTGCTATAGTACGAAACAATTAATTTCAGTTAACTGTCTAATTATTATAGTCCTATTCTTAATCTAAATTTTTCTCGGCATGCATCAATGCAAGCCAAAGTGTGACCTTGTTAGTATAATGCAGTTCCAAAATTATGATTCCTGTTGAAGAATTTTCTCATATCCATCCTCCCATCTCCAATTCACCATTGTCATGATGTGTCGCTAGTTTGACATGAAACGGAAATAGACTCATTTTTATCTACTACGGATGGACTTGAAAAGGACAGGTAGTTGATGAAGAACCTCTTTATGAGACAATGTTCAAAAAGGTTCAGGGAGCAATATTGTAAAGCGTAATACCCTAGGGAAACACCACTTGTCTATCTAATATTGTATCATACAGTTCTTTCAGAATGAAAACAAGGCCAACCATAGACATCAAATTTCAGTATGCACCATCATCGTAGCTTGACACGCAATTAGTTGTTAGTAAAATTCCAAAATGCAAAAAGAATATCATTGTAACTTGAAGAGGAAAATGATATTGCTGGCTTGGCCTTGTATGACTCTGGACCTTGTGTCATCCTATCCAGGTAAGTGAAATGTAAGATTTATATTCTCAAGCTGGTGGATGATGACATGCTAATAGTTTAATGACTTATTTATTGCTTTGCAGCTGCTTGGCTTGTTCTGTGATCAGGGACTGTGTAGGAACCCTTTGCCAATATCAAAGCACAGGTTCAATTAGCTGGTGCTTCCAGCACCAACAAACTAGGCATACAAGTGACATTTTCAAGTTGGGTGTATCTACTGTGGAACACATTCAGCTAATTGAGACTCGAATTTCTCTGTTTTTTAAATAATAATGCCAAAACTCATGAAGATGTAAACTTCAACATTTTATTTCTGCTTTTGCCTTCTGATGTGGAATCTCATCAAGACTTTATTTATGTTTTAATAATGAGTTCGTTAGCATTTTGACGCTAGCGTTGGTTGTAGGCCAATGATAATGAAATTCCTTCGCTTCATGAATATAATGGTGTTCACCAAGGTGCAACAACTCTTGAGGTGAGCCTTGTAATAAGTCTGTTTTTTCATTATATTCTTAGCTTTCTTCCCTTCGGAAATCTTGTCATGAATAGGAGCGTAGGCTTTTATATGTTGTTGCAATGACTCGTGCTCGAAAGAAGTTGTATATTGTGTATGTCATCATGGATTCCAGTTGGCAGGTAATGGCCTTTTCACATTCACAAATCCTTTTATTATTGTTGGTCTAACGCTTCTGGTGCCACTTTCAATTACTCCAACCTTCACGTTAATGAAATTCCAGGTCATCTTCTGGAGACACAGGCGCTTTCAGTTAACTTTTCTTTTGGTTATTCTGATGATTTGAATTTATGGTTGAATTTCCTATTTGTACTAAACCTTGTTTTTCCTTCTTTTATTGTATTCTTGTCTGAATTTCAGATATTGGAGTATACATTCTTGATTGAGTATATGTTAGTTACTGCTTAGTTTGGCTGTTTATTATGTCTTTTAATGATGGTTATAGATGTCTGTGCTGTTTTTCTCATCTTGCGCCCTATGTCAGGAACATGTTGTATTGATCTATTACCTTTTTGTTTGTTTAATTTATTAGAGTGAGGCGGTCTCCCGAGATTTGGTAATTTCAATTAAAATTATTTCTAATTCAATGGGACTGGAAACATCAGATGAGAAGGTTCATGGAGATGTTAAGAAAATTGATGATATCTCCCGCTGTTTCGAAGGGATAACTGACATAGCCTTGAACAATAGTTTGCTGAAGAGCTACTTCTACTTTTAAATAAGTGATAAATTTTCTTCAGGTTATTATCTATATTATCTATATTATTATAGTCATTAGGCGCTGTATGCTGTTGCTATCTTATCAGGTTTAACATGGAAGACAGATCCATTGTCATTTTTATTTCATCAATGGGGAAAACGGCCTGCATTTCAACATCCTAGCCGGTTGGTTGATAAGGTGACTCTTGGAGTAATGTTCACTAAAATTCAATATCATTTCTTTTGTTTTGGTAACAATCTAAATCATTCTTCTATTGATTCTGGTTTAATCCTGGATAGTTTTGTGTCAGCATTTTGTTTTTGTTGTGGATAGTGGAGGAAGATGTAAAAAGTTAGCCCTCTCTACTATATATGTATTAGATTAATTTATTTTACATTTAGGTCCTTGTATACATGCATAATCATAAGCATTGATACGAGTTATGATGAGCGGACTCAGAAAATGATAGGGATATTAAAGTCAAGGTGAGGTGACGATCAAGGTTTGGATAGGGTGATGTTTGGTACTGTTAGGATGTATACTAAAAGCCTAGCTTTTGGTATAAATATTTATTTAGAAATAAGAATTATATTGATCAAATGTCTACATTTATGATAAATGTAGTTGTTCAATTAAATTATATTGTAGATAACATGGTGTGTGGTGTCACACACAGAGGATCATGTTATCAGTACCTTATAAATTATAAACAGTAGCTCACGACCAAGATGGAAAGGAACAAACCATTGGAATGTCGTAGTGTAATTAGGTATTAGTTTATCTTAACTATTTAATTACACTAGTACACTTAGAGTGTATTGAGTAGAACCATTTGAGGTCGTTCCTTTTATACTGACTTTATGAAGGAACAAAGACCTCAGTTATTATGGAAGTGTGTGCTCTTAATCCTAATATAATAACAAGCACATATATTTGATATTTATTTCTTTAATTTATCAATGGGTGAGATTTAGTTCGATAAATCAATAAGCCCGATAAGTTGGGAAATGATATCACTTATAGTGTGTGTTGTTGATTATAGAAGGAAACTGTGTCCTAGTGATCTAGGTTGAGAATGTCCCCAAGAGGAGCTCATAAGGATTGTCATGTTAAACCCTGCAGGTGGACTTAGTCCAACATGACGATGAAGTTGAGTAGTACTACTCTTGAGCTAGATATTAATTAAGTGAGTTGTCAGTAACTTACTTAATTAATGGGCATTTGTTATCTTAAACACAGGGAGACTAACACACTCATAATAAGAAGGAGCCCAAAATGTAATTTGGGATTGGTGCGGTAGTTCAATAATAGTTCTCTAGTGGAATGAATTATTATTGATAAAATTAAGTTGTGTGTTCGGGGCGAACACGAGATGCTTAATTTTATCGGGAGACTAAAACTAATTCCTTCTCTCGGTCCCTATCGTAGCCTCTTAATTATAGAGTATTATACCCACCTATACCCACCTTCTTACCCATCCCATAGGGTCCGGCCAAGCTAGCTTGGAGACCAAGCTAGGGCCGACCAAAGTTTGGTTCATGGGTGCTTTAAGGTGGCCGACCCTAGCTTGGGTTCAAGCTTGGTGTGGCCGGCCCAAATTAAAATAAAAGGATTTTATTTTTTAAAATTTTCTTATGTGGATAACATGATTTAAAAAAGAGTTTAAAAATTTAAATCTTTCCTTTTATTAGATTTTACAAAAGATTAAGAGAAGAGCTAAATCTCTTTCCTTATTTGTAGATTAAAAGGTTGATTTTAATTTTGGTAAAAACTTTCCTTTTAACCACGTTCATGATTTAAAAGAAAGTTTAAAAATTAATAATTTGCTTTTATTAGTTTCTATAAAAGATTAAGAAAAGATTTGATATCTTTCCTTATTTGTAAATTGAAAGGAGATTTTAATTTTTTTTAGATAACTTTTCGGAAATTATTCACATGTTTAAAGAAAGATTTAATTTATAAAATTTCCTTTTTATTAACCAACCATGAAGGGATAAAAATTATTGGAGAAATTTTTTATAAAATTTTCGGAAGTAAATAAAGAAGTTTTAATTTGTGTTTAAAATTTTTATTTGCTTGGAGATATGGTGTGGCCGACCATTATAATAATGAGAAGAAAATTTATTTTTAATTAAATAAATTTTTCCTTTTCATGGCAAAAGAATTAAGGAAGTTTTTATTAAAATTTCCTTATTTGCCAAAACCAAGGATTATAAAAGAGGAAGTAAAGGAGCCTTCATGGGTGAACAACCTCTATTCTTTTCCTCCCTCTCTTCCTTGGTTTTGGTGGTCAGTCCTATTTCTCTCTTCTCCTCTTGTTGGCCGAAACCTATCTTCTTGGTGGAGCTCTTGTTTGTGGCCGGATCAAGGAAGGAGAAGAAGAAGAGAAAGCAAGCCTCGTCTCTAGCATCCCTTGGAACATTGGTGGTGGTCGAAATTCTTCATCCTTGAAGAAATTTATTGTGTCCGAAATCTAGAAGAAAGAAGGAAGGTGGAAAGGTGGTTCTCATCTCGGAAGATCGTTGCCCACACAACGTCCGAGGTTGGAAGAGGAATACGGTAGAAGATCAAGAGGTCTTTTTAAAAGGTATAATTAGTATTTTTCCTTTCCGCATCATACTAATTATTTTTGGAAATAATACCAAATACAAGAGGCATACGATTCTAGTATTTCGAATTTATTTTCGATGTTGTGTTCTTTTATTTTTCTTTTTCCTTGTGATTTGATTGTTCTTTTCGGTTGACCTAAAGTTATTTAAGGAAATTAAATATTAACTTTCCTTAAAAGGCTTTGTCTAGTCGGTGGTGGTTGCTCCCATATCCAAGAAGGTCATGTGCCTCGCCACGTCAGTACTGGAAGCCAATTTTGGAAATTAATATTTAATAGAATTAATAACCTAAGTGATTTGGATCAAACGTGTTAAGTTCCGCAGGAGATTCAAGTCTAAACCTAAAAGAACAAATAGATTAAACTTTGGATCAAACGTGTTAAGTTCCGCAGGCGATCCAAGTTTAATTTAAAAGAACACATGGTAGGTAGGAAATGGTTCAGATCTTTGTACAAAATTTTTGTACAGTGGAACCATTAGGTTTTCCGAGTAGCAACCAACAATTGGTATCAGAGCTAGGGTTTTGCCTCTGTGTATTTGGTATTAGCTTAATTATGCACATGTCATACATAATTTAGGCAGGTTAATAGTAGGATATGCTAACTTTGTGGATGTAGGATCCAACTATTATGGCTTATAGTTATTATGTGTGTGATTTGACCCTTGGACATGTCAAGGGCTTTTTATTGTGTGTGAATGATTGTATTATAAAATACAGCAGGAGCTGTATTTAGTTTTATTAGGATTTTATTTTTTGATCTAGTTACATGTACATTCCTTTTATAGAATATAGGATCGATGGATGTAAATTTTATTTTATGTTCGATCTAGTTTACATGTACATTCCTTCGAGAAATATAGGATCGAAAAATGTAAAATTCTATTTATATTGCGGATCGAATCTTCCAAGACGTAGAACCTTTTGAGGACCAGAGGCGCAGCGAAACAAGGAGCAAGATGGATGCGACAACTAGACCCGGTGGCGGTGGCCAAAGATGGCAACAGCTAGGGTTGTCGACACACGGAGGACAACAATAGATAAAAGCCATAATAGTTGAAAATTAGTTTTTCTATTTATTGCTTTTTATGCTGTGTTGTGTGTGCTTGTTAGTAGGCATGCTAAGTAGGCTAGCATAGTCAAAATTTCTCACTTTAAATAACTAAGTGGGAGAGGGATTTATTTTTAAATAAATTCCACGGTCTCCATTACTGGTTTATAAGTGATACAACAAGCTTGCGCGTTGGCTCTGAGTGCCTTCCTCCATATCGGATGAGCTTGTTTGCGGATCACTAGCTTAAACTTCCATTTTGGATGACTATAGGAAGTTAATTAAGAGCGTGTGATCTTCCCCATCGGAAGGGGCACAATCTTATTAATGGACTTAGTGTCAAGTAATGGTATACACTTAGGCACGTCTAATAGTATCCTCCCCATCGGAGTCACTGCTATTATTTGTGTGACCGAAGAAAACCAACTATTAATTTGTCAAATAAATAGGTTGACAAGATAATAAAATTAAAAACTCCTCTTATGTTTGATTTTGTATACGTCCACACTATCGTGGCATACAAAATTCACGGTGTTTGAGGTAATTTTATTTTGTCATAAAGATTTATTGACAAGATAATTAATGGGTAAAACCCTCCTCTTACAAATGTTTAAATTTTGTATACGTCCACACTATCGTGGTATGCAAAATTCACGATGTTTGAGGTGTTGATGAATTTAAATAATATTGTTTGAGGAATCAGTGTTATTTTAAATTCAAAAAATTTTGACCAAATATTTGATCAAAGATAGATCAACCATTAATTTTATTCGTCATAAAGTAAAGTTGACGAGATAATAAAATTAATGGATAAAATCTCCTCTTTGATTTTGTATACGTCCACACTATCGTGACATACAAAATTCATGGGGATTTTAAAGAATTGATCTTGACCAAATATTTTTGCGATTCTTAGGATTTAAAATGTTTGTCAATTCACTAGTTGTTATACTATAGAAAAGACTTAGTAGTCCCAATTGTTATGATTGGAAATAGGACTTGGACATTAAGGTAGACTGTCTTCTTAGAACTAAGAACAATTTAGGTATATTTAATTCATTAGTTGAAACATGTCTAGTGGTGTTATCTACCAGAACCTGGATTGTAGATACAGATGCCATTAATCATGTCTGCAATTCATTGCAGGGTTCCAGGAAACTCGACAACTAAATGAAAATAAGAACACCATCCACATGGGCACTACTGCAAAAGTAGCAGCTGTTGCAGTGGAAGAGGTTTATTCTCTAATAGGAATAAAATATGGATTATTAGAAATTGTCTTTACATACTAAGTTTAGAAAGAACCTGATTTCAATTTCTAAACTATTATAAAATAGATATTGTGTCTATTTTGATAACAAAGTTGTTATCAAGAAAAATAGGGAAATTATCTATTCTGGTATGTTGGTTGACAATTTATAATCCAATAACTCCCACGATGCAACAAATGGAAATTAGTAACACATCTTCTAACTTTAAGAGAAAGTAACCTTCGGAAATGAACCAATTATATCTTTGGCATCTAAAACTAGGTTATATTAACTTAAGTAGGATTCATTGGTAGCTAATGAACTTTTGGGTTCATTAGTAGTGGAAATCTTTCCAACCTACGAGTCTTACTTGGAAGGAAAAATAAACAAGAAGCTTTTAAGTGGTATGGAGCCAAAGATATGTTGGAATTGGTTCATTCTGATTTGTGTGATCCTATGACTATCCAGGCAAGAGATAGTATCGAATATTTCATCTATTTTATAGATAACTATTCAAGATACAAATACATTTACATAATGTGCCGCAAGACTAAGTACTTTGATTAGTTCAAAGAGTACAAGGCTGATGCGGAGAAACGTCAAAGTAAAAGTATCAAGATACTACGGTAAGATCGTAGTGGCAAGTACCTCTTGGGAGAATTTAGGAGTCACTTATCAAAAGTAGAGATTCAATCCAAACTAACTGCACCTGGTACACCCCTACAGAATGGTGTAGAAAAAGGAAGGTATAGAACTCTTATGGAAATAAGTAGATTGATGATGAGTTATTTGGAAAATTACCAAATTCATTTTAAGGATATACTCTGGAAACATAAGTGAACATTGTTGGTGCAACATCCCTCAGGTCAAGGTTGACCTGGTTGACCAAGCTTGAGTCTTGGTTTGGGTTTCGATGTTTGACAATGCAAGGTTGATTGAAGAAGAGTCAAGTAGGTCAAGGATGACCGGATACTTGACTGGGAAGTCCTAACTGGGATGTTAGGCAGAAAGAAAGACCTAGTGAGTGAAGCTAGGCAGGAGGAAAATCCTGGTGAGTGAAGCTAGGTGAAAGACCTAGTGAGTGAAGCTAGGCAATTGGAAAGTCCTAGTGAGTGAAGCTAGGCAGGAGGAAAATCCTGGTGAGTGAAGCCAGGTGAAAGACCTAGTGAGTGAAGCTAGACAATTGGGAAAGTCCTGGTGAGTGAAGTCAGGCAGGAGAAATCCAGAGGGGTCAAGGTTGACCAGACATCTGGTGAGAGTCCAAGTAGGTCAAAGGGATTGACCGGATACTTGGCACGAGGAAGAAAAGTCCAAGTAGGTCAGAGGGATTGACCGGATACTTGGCAAGAAGAGAAAAATCCAAGTGGGTCAAAGGGATTGACCAGACACTTGGTGAGAGAGTCCTAGCTGGTCAAGGGTGACCGGATGCTAGGTCTTATGTACACAAAGTCATGGTTGACTAGATGTTGGTTTAGGGGGCTTTGGACTTGGTTTTGGGCAAAAACCAAGATCTGGATTGATCAGCCGATTGATCCAGCAGATCTGAGTTGATCAGCCGATTGATCCAGCAGATCTGGATCGATCAGTGGATCGATCCAGCAGATCTGGATCGATTAGCCGATCGATCCAGCAGATCTGGATCGATCAGCCGATCGATCCAGTGAGTCCCCGCGAACAGAACCCCTCTGGATCAATCCGTGGATCGATCCAGAGGTCCCAATTGATCAGTGGATCGATTGGGAGCTGCTGTTTATGCGCGATAAGCCCTGGATCGATCCACCGATCGATCCAGGCTATTCCAGAGAGCACAGAGGCGCTCTGGATCGATCCGTGGATCGATCCAAAGCCTCCCCGATCGATTGGGAGCATTCCAATCGATCGGGATTCGACCGTTAGCGTCGATTTAAGCTGCAGGCGTGCATTTCCTTCGGCATCTCTTCACCGATTCAACTCAGATCTTCACCAGCTCCTCCACAGCTCTCTCCAAGCTCGAGATCGCCAGTTCTTGAAGGATCTTGGAAGTTCTCCAAGTCAAGAGGCGGATCTATTGCAAGAGGAAGAAGTTAGGGTTAAGGTTTTTATTGCACATCTTGTAAGCTTTTGCTTATCTTGTATTTCCCTTTCTTCTTATTGTATTGAGAGGGTTGTAGGGCTTCTCCGCCTTTGGTAGTTACCATAAAGGAGTGCTATTCATAGTGGAGGGTGTGTGTGTTGGTGTGGATCCTTGGATTAGTCACCTCTTGTGAGGTGGATACCAAGTAAACCAACCGTGTTAGCGTTGTGTGATTATTTCTTTGTATTTCCGCTGCACATCTTTGAAGGAACAAGCACCGCCGAGCACCGAGCGAACGCGACGAGCTATTCACGCCCCCTCTAGCTACTTTTGGTCCTAACAAGTGATATCAGAGCGAGGCCGCTCTTCACCGGAATCATCGCCGGAAGGGTCAAGTATAACAAGAAAAGCTAGAGTGTGAAGAAGTTGGAGCAAATTCTTCAAGTTCAAGACTTTATCAAGCTCAACTTCAAGATGCAATTCCAAGATGGACTTGGATTTGACACAAGGGTGGCTCCACCATACACTTCCACGAGTTTCGATTCTTGGAAATCAAGAATCGAAAATTTCCTTATGATGGAGATAGAGCAATGGTTTGCTCTAATGGAAGGCTTCGAGGCTCCAAGAAATTCAAAGGGCAAAGTTCTCAAGAGGAGCAAGTGGAGCCAAGAGCAAGTCCAAAGGTGCGAGGCCAATGACAAAGTGACCAAGCTCTTGGTCAATTTATTGCCAAGCACCATCCTTTGCAAAATTGGAGAATTTGAAGATGCAAAGGAACTATGGAGCAAATTGGCCAAGCTTCATGAAGAGATCCCCTCCACTGTACAAGAGCAAGAAGAATCCAGAGAGGGTGACTCTTTGGAGCAAGACCAAGAGGAGGACTCCGAGGTTGAGAGATGCTCAACCTCCGAAGAAGAGGAAATCCAAGAAGCTTCATCCTCAAGGGAATGCACCGGAGGGAACAAGGAGGGAGCATACTCCTTGTTTCATATTCAAGATGATGAAGCCTCCACCTCTAGGATTGAGGGGGAGCAATCCTTGGTGACGCCGGATCAAGAAGAAGGAGAAGCTTCTACATCCGGGTCGAGAGAAGAAGAGGAGGAAGAAGCAACTACCTCTACAAGTCAAGAAAAATCAAATGGAGGAGAATCAAGGTCCGATCAAGAGGAAGCTTCTACCTCCGGATCCAAAGGAAAAGATGTCACCCCTACACACAAAGGTATAAATGTTTCAATTAAAAATAAAAATCATATAATATGTTTTGAGTGTAGGGAAAATGGACACTACAAGAGCAAGTGTCCCAACTTGGCCAAGAAGAAGGGCCAAGTGGCACAAAAGGGCAAGGTGAAGCCCAAGGAGACCATTCCCGGAACAAAGAAGAGCAAGGGGCATATCATATGCTTCTCTTGCAATCAAAAGGGGCATTACCGGAGTCAATGCCTCAATGGGAAGAAGATGGTCAAGGCTCAAGGAGGCATTAGTCAAGGGGGAGCCTCCAAGGTAAAGAAGAAGGTAACATTTATTGAGCCTCCTCCTTTACATTATGATAAAAAGCATGATAGTTCTAATTTTTATCATTTTAATGCGATTTACCATAAGAATAGGAAGCATGAGGGCTTTAAGGAAAAGCATGTGGCCCTACATGCCAAAACTACCCAACCTAAGGTTAGGAAGGTAGATGGACACTTGGGCAAGAACACTAAGGATAATAGATACAAGCCCAAAAACAAAAATGCTCATGGGTGTAATGAAAAATCAAAATCTAAGGATTTAATGATAGAAAATCAAGTCTTGAGGTCAAGGCTTGATAAAATGGAAAAGACTCTAAAAAGGATGGAAAATATCCTAAAAGGGCAACATGAGCATAGCCTAGGTCTAGAAGCACAAAGGTCATCTAATGACCATAGAGGTTTGGGATACAAACCCAAGGCTAAGAAGGATGTGCCCTCTTACCATAGGGTTCCATATAGTTATGGAACCAACCCTAGGTCTAGTGGTCAAGTTAAAAATACTAGGAAGGTTATTCCTAAGAGTATTTTTGCAATAAATATGACTAAGACTTCTAAGAAGTCTAAGAAAGTCACTAACAAGGTCACAAGGGAAGCAATCCCTAGGGTTGACTTAGAAAAAGTGACCAAGGCTTCTAAGAAGCCAAACAAGGTCACTAGGAAGGTATCTAGGGAAGTTATCCCTAGTGAATACCTAGAGCATCCAAGGAGCACCAATAGATTTTGGGTTCCTAGGAGCATCTTCTCTACCCCATAGATGGGTTAGAGAGTGTCAACTCTAAGAAGAAGGGTAGTTAACCCAACTTTGAAGAAATTGACACTCAAGGAGCATTTTCAAGGTTATTATTAACCTTTGAAAATGAAGTGGATTTATGTTTACTCTTGAGAAGAGTAAAATGTGTCACAATTTGATAAATTGGATGATATTTTAAGTGACACAAATTGGGAAAATCATAAGAACTACCAAGTTGGAATTTTGGTATGTTCTTAGGAAACTTAAGGTCAATCTAAGCCTTAATTTAAAATGCTACTCTTGTGGAAGAACGAAATATGCCAACATTTGAGAAATAAGCTTAATTTCAATTGACATAAGTTAGTCAAGAGAACTACAAATGCAAATTTAGGCTTTGGCATTTTCTTGGAGCATTTAGAGGACAATCTAGGGTTAAGTTTTAACTTAGCTAAGGTTTAAGGACACTTAGATAGGTAATCTAGGTATTTTATTTATGCTAAACCTTGTCATGATTGTTTGCTCACTATATGCCATGACATCATATTTAGTTTTGTATTTTGCACTCATGCCTTATTATGAAAACACAAAAAAAAAAAAATCATGTCATGACATACATACATCATGTAGTTATAGGAATCTTTCTTTTGAAAACTATTTCATTTTGATGTATGTCATAACATTATCATGCATTATTTTTAATTCCTTAAAATTAAGGACAAATGGCATTTACGAAGTGTATCAACAAGTGACATCCTAGGTGGATGTCCAATATCTACAAAATGCCTAGATAAATATTCATGATCCCTAGATTAGGGCAAAACCAAACTTTACATCTCACAAAGACCTATAAGATGACTTGTATGTGTTTTGTACACAATAGATACAAGTGAGATGTTAGGATGATGAACAAAACTCAACATGTTGATTTAGTGCATTTCTTTGAGTTTTAAGTTCATCAAAACACATAGTTATATGTTTTCCCATCATTGGAAAAGTTAATGTACAAGTCATGTGCATTATGCCCAAGGAACATGATGGGATATTGGTTTTGAAAATGTTTTTAAAATATTTTTGGAAAACCTTGGTGAAGGCTATCATTTGATAGTAATCACCATTGAATAGTTAGACACAAACTTGAAGAAAACACTAAAGTTTTTGTAAGTTTTCAAGTTTGTGTCAATCTTTGAAAATATGATGTATTTTCATAGAAAGCTATTTTTCCATGATTAAGTATGCCCTAAATAATGTCTACACGAAATTTCATGATTTTTGGATTTTTGTAGAATTTTCTAGGGGTTTCTGAAGTTGACTGAAATGGAATTTCAGCAACTATCAGAGCTCCGATCGATCCATGGATCGATTGGAGTGCCTGAATCGATCCGTGGATCGATTCAGAAGGCAAGTCTCCCGTGAGCAGAAGCTCGCTGGATCGATCAGCCGATCGATCCAGGTAGTCTGAATCGATCAGTGGATCGATTCAGAAAGGTTCAATCGATTGGAACCCAACTCCAATCGATCCAAGGTGTTGATTTTAGCTAAGAAGGCCTGATTTCAGCATTTTGAACCTGTTTTAGTCTACGTAACCATTCCAAACCCCTCAATACACATTTGTGTACATAAAAAAGGGTATTTTCGTGTTGAAAACAAGGATGGATTGGTTAAGGAAGGCTAAGTTGAAGTTTAGGTTGAGGTTTGTTTCAAATTTTGAACATTTGAACCTCAAAACTTCTAAATTTGGGTTTCCTAAAGGTTTAGGGATTCCAAGTCATTGTTGGTGCAATGACAGAATTTACCACCATGTCTTTAGGGGGAGGGACTCTTTAAAGACATGAAAAATTATTTTTCATGAACCTTGGAAGGTGGTTAACCTTCTTTAAAGAAAATGCTCATGGATGAGCTTTTGAACTTGAAATGGGGAGTGGATATCCTCATTATTTCAAGTGGGAACTCAAGTGGTTAGAAAATGCTCAAGGTTGGGTATTTGTCTACATTGAGGGAGAAGTTAAGGATAAATGAAGGGTATGAGACCTTCATTATCGTGTTGATCACAACGAGTGATGTTGTGAACAACGATGAGCAACTCTTCAGGGGGAGAGTCGTCAACAAATGGATTTGTTGATGTGTAACCAAAATTGGGGCATAGGTTGATGTGTGCCCAAAGATGGGTTGATGTGTGCCAATAGGGGGAGAATGAAAGGACCTGTGAATGGGTGTAAGTTAGGCTTTCGTTACCTAGAGGGAGTGTGCCTTCTTAGGGGGAGAATGAAGGGCTTAACTTATGTATTCATTACCTAGTGGCATGAAGAAGGTTTAGGCTATGGGATTAGCCTAACTTACATGTGGTATTGTAAGTGATAGTGTTGGTATTGTCAAACATCAAAAAGGGGGAGATTGTTGGTGCAACATCCCTCAGGTCAAGGTTGACCTGGTTGACCAAGCTTGAGTCTTGGTTTGGGTTTCGATGTTTGACAATGCAAGGTTGATTGAAGAAGAGTCAAGTAGGTCAAGGATGACCGGATACTTGACTGGGAAGTCCTAACTGGGATGTTAGGCAGAAGGAAAGACCTAGTGAGTGAAGCTTCACTCACTAGGACTTTCCAATTGCCTAGCTTCACTCACTAGGTCTTTCACCTGGCTTCACTCACCAGGATTTTCCTCCTGCCTAGCTTCACTCACTAGGTCTTTCCTTCTGCCTAACATCCCAGTTAGGACTTCCCAGTCAAGTATCCGGTCATCCTTGACCTACTTGACTCTTCTTCAATCAACCTTGCATTGTCAAACATCGAAACCCAAACCAAGACTCAAGCTTGGTCAACCAGGTCAACCTTGACCTGAGGGATGTTGCACCAACAATCTCCCCCTTTTTGATGTTTGACAATATCAACACTATCACTTACAATACCACATGTAAGTTAGGCTAATTCCATAGCCTAAACCTTCTTCATGCCACTAGGTAATGAATACATAAGTTAAGCCCTTCATTCTCCCCCTAAAAGGGCACACTCCCTCTAGGTAACGAAAGCCTAACTTACACCCATTCACAGGTCAGGCAGGAATGAAGCTAGGCAATTGGGAAAGTCCTGGTCAGTGAAGTCAGGCAGGAGAAATCCAGAGGGGTCAAGGTTGACCAGACATCTGGTGAGAGTCCAAGTAGGTCAAAGGGATTGACCGAATACTTGGCACGAGGAAGAAAAGTCCAAGTAGGTCAGAGGGATTGACCGGATACTTGGCAAGAAGAGAAAAATCCAAGTGGGTCAAAGGGATTGACCAGACACTTGGTGAGAGAGTCCTAGCTGGTCAAGGGTGACCGGATGCTAGGTCTTATGTACCAACAAGTCATGGTTGACTAGATGTTGGTTTAGGGGGCTTTGGACTTGGTTTTGGGCAAAAACCAAGATCTGGATTGATCAGCCGATTGATCCAGCAGATCTGAATTGATCAGCCGATTGATCCAGCAGATTTGGATTGATCAGTGGATTGATCCAGCAGATCTGGATCGATCAGTGGATCGATCCAACAGATCTGGATCGATCAGCCGATCGATCCAGTGAGTCCCCGCGAACAGAACCCCTCTGGATCGATCCGTGGATCGATCCAGAGGTTCCAATCGATCAGTGGATCGATTGGGAGCTGCTGTTTATGCGCGATAAGCCCTGGATCGATCCACCGATCGATCCAGGCTATTCTAGAGAGCACAGAGGCGCTCTGGATCGATCCGTGGATCGATCCAAAGCCTCCCCGATCGATTGGGAGCATTCCAATCGATCGGGATTCGACCGTTAGCGTCGATTTAAGCCGCAGGCGTGCATTTCCTTCGGCATCTCTTCACCAATTCAACTCAGATCTTCACCAGCTCCTCCACAGCTCTCTCCAAGCTCGAGATCGCCAGTTCTTGAAGGATCTTGGAAGTTCTCCAAGTCAAGAGGCGGATCTATTGCAAGAGGAAGAAGTTAGGGTTAAGGTTTTTATTGCACATCTTGTAAGCTTTTGCTTATCTTGTATTTCCCTTTCTTCTTCTTGTATTGAGAGGGTTGTAGGGCTTCTCCGCCTTTGGTAGTTACCATAAAGGAGTGTTATTCATAGTGGAGGGTGTGTGTGTTGGTGTGGATCCTTGGATTAGTCACCTCTTGTGAGGTGGATACCAAGTAAATCAACCGTGTTAGCGTTGTGTGATTGTTTCTTTGTATTTCCGCTGCACATCTTTGATGGAACAAGCACCGCCGAGCACCGAGCGAACGCGACGAGCTATTCACCCCCTCTAGCTACTTTTGGTCCTAACAAACATAGTACCTTCCAAAGTCAGAACTTTCTACTCATATAGAATTGCTAAATAGGCATACATATTCGGATTCGGGTAGTCCAGCACATATGCTGAAGAGAGATAATAATAAGTTGGACAGGAATTCACTTGTTTGTAAGTTATCCTAAAGAAACGAAAGTAGGTTTATAGTCTTAAAAATCAGAAGGTCATTGTTAGCATCAATGACTAATTTTTAGAAGATGACTATATAATGAACCACAAGCCCATAAGTAAATTTGTTCTTAAGGAAATAATAAAGGACATGTCTAATCTAGTACCAACTGTACAAGATGAAATATTACAAGAAACTGCAACACGTATCACAATTGATACACAATTATAGATAAGTGTCTCGTCATAGTGGGAGGGTTGTTAGGCAACCTAAAAGATTCATGCTTTGGGAGAGTATTTGGACTTGATCCCTGGTAGACGTGAACCTGATCCCTGGACATATGACGAAGCACTCCAAGATAAAGAGGAAGTATCTTTGCAAAGAGCAATAAATACAGAATTAGAATATATGTATTCTAATAGATTCTGGGAGCTTATAGAATCACCAAATATGTGTAAAAGCCATTGGGTGAAAATAAGTCTACAATAGAAAAAAGGGATAGATGGGAAAGTGGAAATTTTCAAAGCAAGGCTTGTTGAAAAAGGGAAACCTTTTATCGGTAGCCATGCTTAAGTCTATCCGGATTCTTTTATCTATTGCTGCTCATATAGACTATGAGATTAGGCAAATGGATGTCAAGACAGCTTTCCTTTATGGAAGTCTTGAAGAATGCATCCATATAAAGCAACCAGAGAGATTCATTGCAAAGGGCAAAGAGCTTCTAGTATGTAAGCTCAATTAGTCTATGGACTGAAGTAAAGTTTCAAGGTCTTCGAACATTCGATTTAATAAAGTGATCCGGACCTATGGATTTATTTAATAATCGAATGAGTCTTGTGTATGCAAGAAGTGTGATGGAAATGTGGTGGTATTTCTTGTACTATACGTAGATACCATTTTTGGTAGTTGGAAACAATATCAAAGTGTTGTCAGAAGTAAGGGTATGGTTGTCCAAATAATTTGATATGAAGGACTTGGGAGAATGTATATATTCTTGGGATCAAAGTAATAAGGGATCGCAAGAAAAGAATATTTTACTTATCCCAAGCTTCATATATCGAAAAAAATCCTTGCTCGTTTTAAGCATGCAGAACTCTAAGAAAGGTTTCTTACCTTTTAGGCATGGAGTAGCTTTATCTAAAGAGATGTCTCTGAAGACATTAAAGGAGATAAAGGACATGAAGGCAGTTTCTTATGCTTCGGTTGTGGGAAGCCTAATGTATGCAATGCTGTGTACGAGACTAAATATCTGTTTTGCTGTGGGCATGGTTAGCAGATATCAAAGTTACCCTAGACAAGGACAATAGTCTGCAGTAAAGCATATATTGAAGTACCTTAGAGGCACTAGAGATTATATGCTAGCTTACAAGGCAGTTATTTTGGTCCCTGTGGGTTGCACGGATTTTGACTTCCAATTGGATAGGAACAATAATATGTCAACCTCGGAGTTTTGTGTTTACTTTAGGAGGTAAAGTCATAACTATGGTAGAGTAATAAGCATAGGTGTTTTTCTGGACTCCACCATAGAAGCTGAGTATATGGCAAACCTCTGAGGTAGCCATAAAAGCTGAATGACTCAATAACCTCAAGATAGACTTGGATATGATTTCTTATTTATCCAAAGATTATTACAATTTATTGTAATAATAGTGGTGCAGTAGCAAACTCGAAGAAACCATGAGTCTATAAGGTAAGTAAACACAATAGAGCGCAAGTACCACCCAATATGAGAAATCGTATAAATGAGGAGAAGTTGTTGCTGCCTAGATTGCATCAGATGATGACCTATAGATCTTTTCACTAAGGCCCTTAAGGTAAGAGCTTTTGATGGGCATGTTGAAGGGTTGAGAATCAGATGTATGGCAGCAGATATGACAACTTAGTCTTTTAGTATAAGTGGGAGATTGTTAGGATGTATACTAAAAGCCTAGCTTTTGGTATAAACATTTATCTAGAAATAAGAATCACATTGGTCAAATGTCTGTTGGATCGAGACGCGCTAGAGGGGGGGTGAATAGCGCTCGCGGCTATTTCGTTCGATTATCGGAATCGTAAAACGTTCGTAGAGTAATTAAAGCAGCGGAATAAAGGAAACAAACACAAGAACACAGTGGTTTACTTCGTTCGGAGCCTAGGTCGACTCCTACTCGAAGGCCCGCGATCCTTGATCGCTTTCCGTGGGCAACAACTATAATTTCGTATGAATATTACAGATTAATTACAAAAATGTAACTGCAATTAAAATTATACCGACAACAGTAGTAGAAAGGGAATCTCAGCTTCGGGTCGTCGGAATGTTGCAACAGCACTTCGGAAGCAGCACTTGAGCAGAACACAGCAGAATAGAAGCTTGGAAGTTATTGTCCTAAGCTGCTCGAGACCCTTATAAAGGGTGTTCAAGGCGCCTTAAGCTCATCAAGGCGCCTTGAGCGAGCCGAGTCACCGCGTGGATCGACCGACCTGGTTGAACTCTATTCGGTTCAAGGCGCCTTGACCTATCAAGGCGCCTTCAACCTCCGGTCAAGGCGCCTTGAACTCCTTTCAAGGCGCCTCCGGATTCTTCTCTTCCTTGCACTCGAGGCGCCTCAAGCTCCATGAGCGCCACACTATTCATCCGAGTTCTTCTTTGTGTTTTGGTACCGCAAGTATGTTAATCCAAAATACCGCAACACAAAGTTAACACAAAATAATAGTATGAATATGAAATTATGATCTCCGGACCGTCTGGTTCGACTTTGGATTTCGGAAACCCTAGGTCGGACGCCTCTGTTCCTCTACGGGAACGCGTCCTCACCTACTCCACTCGGGAGATTTACTGTTGCCAGTACGATCCTCCGGATCGACCGGACTTTGCTCGGCACTCGATGCTCCCGGACTTTCTTGAACATCCGCTTCACCGGCCAGTCTTTCACCTGGTTCGCGACACCAGGACTTTCCACCTAGGGTTACCACCCCCTAGGACTTTTGCCTGAAGCCATCGACCTGCCAAGGCTTTCCGCATAGGGTTACCACCCCCTATGACCTAGGGTTACCACCCCCTAGGGTTTTACCTTTCCTAACCGCAGTTAGGGCTTTCCTGAAACACTCAGCAAACGCTGTCAGAAAACAAAGCACCTTAACTTTGAATCCTTTGCCATTATCAAAACTTAGGTTCGATCGTCGGATGCTTCCCGCACCAACAATCTCCCCCTTTTTGATTATGGCAATACGTAATTCAAAGTTAAGAAAAAACATATGCATAAAGTTAACCAAGCTTAAGTAAATAAACTTCAAATGCAATAACAGTTAAGCTGGAAACTTTTAACTTGGTAATATTATACTCCCCCTTAATAAAAGCCCTCCTTTTATTAAATATTTTGAATTTTCTTTTAACGTTAATTTACCTACTCTCCCCCTTTGCCATATATCAAAAAATAAACCAGTTTGAAAGTAGATTTGTATTTTTCTGAAGGAAAATTTTCAAGGATAGAAATAGCTTTTCTGTTTAGCAAAAACGACTTAGCTTTTGGAGTTTGCCAAATTTGAAAATACTTAGCTATATATATTCAGCTTCGAAATGATTTGTATTGAAAAAGTATTTTGCCAAAATAGCTAAGTTTAGAGTACAATCTAACAAAGTCCAGTTAAGATAGTCTTTAAAATTAACTAGGTTTGAAAATATGAATATTTGAATTTTCAATAAGAGGATTTGCTTAGAAGTTATAAAATATGAGGTCACTTTAAAAACTTAAAAACGTTATAAAAAGTTAACTAGATTTGAAAATATTTGAATACATGGACAAGTTTTGAAAAACTGTAATTAAGTTTTGAATACGCATTTTGAAGAAACATTGATATGAAGGAAAAATATTTAGTTTTAGGACACAGGGAGTAGCAGTAGTTTGTTTTCTAGTCCAAGCATGAGTCAAATTAAATTACTGAGTTTAATTTGATTAAGTATCAGAGCCTTAAGATAATCAGGTAAAGTAATTTGATTAGAACCTTAATGTACAATCAAAAAAATTGAAACACACTTTTCCCAATTGTCTAACCTTTAGCTACTTGCTGATTGCCTAGAGGGCAGTAGCTTTCACATGGTTAGTCAAGTTAAGTTAATTTGATCCAGGTAGACTTGACTAGAGCTGGAGAACTTAACTTGATTAATGTTTATTGCATATTTAACGCCCAGACTCATATTGATGCACAGATATAAGCATTCTTGAGTCCAGGCAATACCCTATGCATCTCACGCCTTTCTAAGTTTTTCAAGACACAAGCAAGGTATACCTAGGTGATTGTGAGATGCTCTGGCTTTAATCTAGGGGTACATGATATCTAGGGGAAAACCTAGGCGTAATCCAAATTTTTTGAAACTTCTAAGAAATTGGAATTTTGAAATAAGTATTTTCCTAGAATTTTAAAAGTAAATGATAAGTAAACTCAGATTTTGTGAAACTGAATAAGCATGCAAATAAGTACATCCACAAAATAAGGAAGTCTAAACAAGTGAGACAACAATCCATAGAATAATGCATAACAGAGTCATATCAAATAGCAGGATCATCTGCTCGAGGAGAGCTAGCTGGAGGATCATGGGGCTGCTCAGGTGCTGGCTGACCTAGCCGTCGTATCTCGTCACGAAGGGACGTGAATCCGGCAGCCATCTCGGATCGAATAGAGAGAACTATCCGTCGTGTCTGGATGGACTCAACCTCGAGTCGAGCTAGTCTGTCCTCGACGGAGAGTGAGGAAGAGGTCGAAGGTCCAGCTGAGGTGGATGGTCTGGCAGACGGGGAGGGATCCGCGAAAAGATCCTCAGCTAAGAAATCAGCCCACTCCTCTCCCTCGCCTGGTAAATCATCGGCTGCTGGAGCGATAGGGACAGCTGCCTGCTGTGGTCGTCCTATCCACGCTAGAACTCCATCAGCTGTGATATCGGCACTGGCTAGTCTACAACTACGGGATCCTAGCTCATCATATATAGTAAGAGGAATGACTGTTCCTCTGGTCACATCTATACCCTCTATCGTTGAAAAGAAGCGTGTCAGAATATGACAATAGGGCATGTGGACTATCTTGGAGGTGACTGTCCCAGATGCACAGATAATGTTTTGGAACATATGCAGGGCAATATCGATATCTAATCGATGACACAGGGCGTACAAGAAAAATGAGTGGGAAGACCTCATCTTCGGGACATCCCGAGATGAGATCGGCAGAATACATGTTGTCGGGACCCTATACATCATGTAGTCCTGAATCCGAAGAGTGACTGACCTGAACTCGGTCAAGTCAGCAGGTCTCTCCTCCCCGAGGAAATACGTATAGATAGTATCTAACGTAATGTGGGAGTAAGGATCGCCAAATGGCAGATCCCTACTGGGGTAGCATAGAAAGGTAGACTCAGAAGCCCTAAGTCCTAGGGTGGTGCGTAGCAGGGTGGGAGTAAGCTCAATGTTCACGCCAGAAACTCTGGTGCTGTACCTATTATCATCAATCCTCTCAAGATTGTGATAAAACTGTGCACATAACTCCTGGTTTACTGTATCAGTGCAGTAAACCAATTGATCCAGTTAATAGTGCTCTATCATTTGAATAGTTGGTTGACAATACTGGGTATAAAAAGTCTTATTCACATATCTAGGCTTGATAGGTTCAAAGATGTAATTAGCAAAGGTATCCCTAAGATGTATAGTCGGGAATCTGATATCTGCTGATGGAATTCTAGCTGGATTAAGATCAACATGTCGGCGTTTCCTATTTTGAACGATTTTACCAAAAATTGACAGAAATAAGCAAAAATTCTAAGTAAAACTTGATGGGAAGGGATTAGGATTATACCTAGGAGGCATTGTCACGTAGAGAGGGAAAAAAAAACCGGTTGAGGGCGCCTTAGTTGGGAGGAAACAGCACGAGTGTCGCGTGCTAGGCGTCGACAGAAAACGAACAGAAAGGCTTCTGTTCGTTTTGATATAAAGTGTTGAAGGCGCCTTAAACCAAGGTTTAAGGCGCCTTATATAAGTTGGAGGCGCCTCGGGTTGATCCGAGGCGCCTTAAAATGAAGCGGCGGGAATTTTCCCGCCGCTTGCTAAGGCGCCTCCTTTTGATGGGAGGCGCCTCTGATAAGCCCTTTTTTTTTTTTAAATAAATTTTGAAGAGGTTTTAAAATGAAGTGAAAAAATAATTTTGAAATTTAAATAAAATGAAGAGTTTTTTAAAATAATTTTGAAATTTAAGTTTTAAAATAATTTTGAAATTTAAGTTTTTAAAATAATTTTGAAATTTAAGTTTTAAAATAATTTTGAAAACTAAAGTATTCAACCGGGAGATACTTACAGCGGGGTCTGGTCCTTCGGAAACAGATACGGATCCGTGACTTTGCTCGGACTCGGCCTCAGACTCGCTCTCGCATCCGTATTCGACGACTTGGTCCCGGGCCATTAATGCAAGTAGACTCGTTTGTTCGAGCTCGTCGTCGTCGTCCTCCGATGAAGATTCGTCCCATGTTGCCTTAAGGACCTTTTTCCTTCTTTGCTTTTTGACCTCCTTCAAGTTAGGGCAGTTGGATTTGATGTGCCCTTTTTGGTTACACCCGTAGCATGTAACTTCAAACTTCATTTTTGTATTTTGTGGGCCTTCCTTTGATTTTACTGCCTTCTTTAGATCTCTTTTGTCGAATCCTTTCGTCTTGTAGAGCTTCTTCACGAGGTTTACCAGCTCGGTTGTAATGTCACCTTCTTCATCGTCAGAATCTGGTTCAGCTTCTGATGCTGGTTCGGTTCTCCGTCGTGGTCTTGGTTCCCGGGTTCGGCTTGTACCTGCAACCAACGCAATACCTTTCTCGGTAGGCTGTGCATTATGAAGTTCAAATTCACTAAAAAGTTCATCTAGTTTTAAAGAAGATAAATCCTTGGAAACTTTGTAGGCATCTACCATTGATGCCCACAATGTATTCCTTGGAAACGAGTTTAGGGCATACCTTATTATGTCCCGATTTTCTATCTTCTGGCCAATTCCGTGAAGAGAGTTAAGGATGTCTTGTATTCTCGCGTGAAGAGAACTCGCCGTTTCGCCTTCCTGCATTTTTAGATTATATAATTTATTAAGTAAAAGATCTCTTTTACTTACCTTGGTGTCGTCAGTGCCTTCGTGGAGTTCGATAAGCTTTTCCCAGAGCTCCTTTGCAGAGGAGAACGGGCCAACTCTGTTGAGTTCTTCCTTGGTAAGACCACACTGGAGGGTGCAGGTAGCTTTGGCGTCGGCTTCAACCTTTTTTATTAAAGAAGCGTCCCACTTCTCGCAGGGTGTAGTTTTGCCGTCGTCATCGATTGGCAGTTTCAGTCCCGTCTTTATGATCATCCACGTTTCGAATTGTATCTTTAGATACGTTTCCATTCTTCCCTTCCAGTAGCCAAAATCCTCTCCGGAGAATAGCGGGGGACGTACAGTGCTGAAACCCTCTTGTTGGGCCATTTATAATATGTAACAAAAGAAAACAACAAAATATGTTCCAAGACTGAGTCTTGGATTAGTAGTGCTGGAATAAAGAATAATAAAGACGAACTCGAGTGGTGTTGCACCTACTTCGAGCAAAAGTCGATTCGAGGGAAACAAAAATTAGAATATAGCTATAAGGCTAAATTCTAATTCGACTCCGAAAAAAAAACATGAAAAATTTGTTTTGAAAGGTGGTTGCACCAATTCAAAACGACCCCTCTCTGATACCAATTGTTGGATCGAGATGCGCTAGAGGGGGGGTGAATAGCGCTCGCGGCTATTTCGTTCGATTATCGGAATCGTAAAACGTTCGTAGAGTAATTAAAGCAGCGGAATAAAGGAAACAAACACAAGAACACAGTGGTTTACTTCGTTCGGAGCCTAGGTCGACTCCTACTCGAAGGCCCGCGATCCTTGATCGCTTTCCGTGGGCAACAACTATAATTTCGTATGAATATTACAGATTAATTACAAAAATGTAACTGCAATTAAAATTATACCGACAACAGTAGTAGAAAGGGAATCTCAGCTTCGGGTCGTCGGAATGTTGCAACAGCACTTCGGAAGCAGCACTTGAGCAGAACACAGCAGAATAGAAGCTTGGAAGTTATTGTCCTGGTGCTACTGCTCGAGACCCCTTATAAAGGGTGTTCAAGGCGCCTTAACTGTTCATCAAGGCGCCTTGAACGAGCCGAGTCACCCGCGTGGATCAGCACTGACCTGGTTGAACTCTATCTGGTTCAAGGCGCCTTGACCTATCAAGGCGCCTTCAACCTCGGTCCAAGGCGCCTTGAACTCCTTTCAAGGCGCCTCCAGTTGTTGTTGGCCTTCTGCAAGCACCCGAGGCGCCTCCAAGCTCCATGGAGGCGCCTCGGACACTGTTCATCCGAGTTCTTCTTTGTGTTTTGGTACCTGCAAGTATGTTAATACAAAAATACCTGCAACACAAAGTTAACACAAAATAATAGTATGAATATGAAATTATGACAGTCTTCGGACTGTCCGGGTCTGACTTCGGATTTCCTGCCGGAAACCCTAGGTCGACCCGACGCCTACTGTTCCCTCTACGGGGAACGCGTCCTCA
Organism: Zingiber officinale; assembly: GCF_018446385.1. Classification (NCBI taxonomy): domain Eukaryota; kingdom Viridiplantae; phylum Streptophyta; class Magnoliopsida; order Zingiberales; family Zingiberaceae; genus Zingiber; species Zingiber officinale. The sequence goes on from NC_055997.1 coordinate 127,143,027, forward strand.
CCTACTCCACTCAGGAGATTTACCTGTTGCCAGTACGATCCTCCAGATCGACTGGACTTTTGCTCGGCACTCGATGCTCCCGGACTTTCTGCTGAACATCCGCTTCACCGGCCAGTTCAGACTTTCACCTGGTTCGCGACACCAGGACTTTCCACCTAGGGTTACCACCCCCTAGGACTTTTGCCTGAAGCCATCGACCTGCCAAGGCTTTCCGCATAGGGTTACCACCCCCTATGACCTAGGGTTACCACCCCCTAGGGTTTTACCTTGCCTAACCGCAGTTAGGGCTTTCCTGAAACACTCAGCAAACGCTGTCAGAAAACAAAGCACCTTAACTTTGAATCCTTTGCCATTATCAAAACTTAGGTTCGATCGTCGGATGCTTCCCGCACCAACAATGTCTACATTTATGATAAATGTAGTTGTTTAATTAATTTATATTGTAGATAACATGGTGTGTGGTGTCACACATAGAGGATCATGTTATCAGTACCTTATAAATTATAAACAGTAGCTCACGACCATAATGGAAAGGAACAAACCATTGGAAGGTCGTAGTGTAATTAGGTATTAGTTTATCTTAACTATTTAATTACACTAGTACACTTAGAGTGTATTGAGTAGAACCATTTGAGGTCGTTCCTTTTATACTGACTTTATGAAGGAACAAAGACCTCAGTTATTATGGAAGTGTGTGCTCTTAATCCTAATATAATAACAAGCACATATATTTGATATTTATTTCTTTAATTTATCAATGGGTGAGATTTAGTTCGATGAATCAATAAGCCCGATAAGTTGGGAAATGATATCACTTATAGTGTGTGTTGTTGATTATAGAAGGAAACTGTGTCCTAGTGATCTAGGTTGAGAATGTCCCCAAGAGAAGCTCATAACGATTGTCATGTTAAACCCTGCAGGTGGACTTAGTCCGATATGACGATGAAGTTGAGTAGTACTACTCTTGGAGCTAGATATTAATTAAGTGAGTTGTCAGTAACTTACTTAATTAATGGACATTTGTTATCTTAAGCACAGGGAGACTAACACACTCATAATAAGAAGGAGCCCAAAATGTAATTTGGGATTGGTGCGGTAGTTCAATAATAGTTCTCTAGTGGAATGAATTATTATTGATAAAATTAAGTTGTGTGTTCGGGGCGAACACGGGATGCTTAATTTTATCGGGAGACCAAAATCAATTCCTCCTCTCGGTCCCTATCGTAGCCTCTTAATTATAGAGTACTATACCCACCTATACCCACCTTCTTACCCATCCTATAGGGTCCGGCCAAGCTAGCTTGGAGACCAAGCTAGGGCCGGCCAAAGTTTGGTTCATGGGTGCTTCAAGGTGGCCGGCCCTAGCTTGGGTTCAAGCTTGGTGTGGCCGGCCCAAATTAAAATAAAAGGATTTTATTTCTAAAATTTTTCTTATGTGGATAACATGATTTAAAAGAGAGTTTAAAAATTTAAATCTTTCCTTTTATTAGATTCTACAAAAGATTAAGAGAAGAGCTAAATCTCTTTCCTTATTTGTAGATTAAAAGGTTGATTTTAATTTTGGTAAAAACTTTCCTTTTAACCATGTTCATGATTTAAAAGAAAGTTTAAAAATTAATAATTCTCTTTTATTAGTTTCTACAAAAGATTAAGAAAAGATTTGATATCTTTCCTTATTTGTAGATTGAAAGGAGATTTTAATTTTTTTTAGATAACTTTCTGGAAATTATTCACATGTTTAAAGAAAGATTTAATTTATAAAATTTCCTTTTTATTAACCAATCATGAAGGGATAAAAATTATTGGAGAAATTTTTTATAAAATTTCCGGAAGCAAATAAGGAAGTTTTAATTTGTGTTTAAAATTTTTATTTGCTTGGAGATATGGTGTGGCCGACCATTATAATAATGAGAAGAAAATTTATTTTTAATTAAATAAATTTTTCCTTTTTATGGCAAAAGAATTAAGGAAGTTTTTATTAAAATTTCCTTATTTGCCAAAACCAAGGATTATAAAAGAGGAGATAAAGGAGCCTTCATGGGTGAACAACCTCTATTCTTTTCCTCCCTCTCTTCCTTGGTTTTGGTGGCCGACCCTATTTCTCTCTTCTCCTCTTGTTGACCGAAACCTATCTTCTTGGTGGAGCTCTTGTTTGTGGCCGGATCAAGGAAGGAGAAGAAGAAGAGAAAGCAAGCCTCGTCTCTAGCATCCTTTGGAGCATTGGTGGTGGTCGAAATTCTTCATCCTTGAAGAAATTTATTGTGGCCGAAATCTAGAAGAAAGAAGGAAGGTGGAAAGGTGGTTCTCATCTCGGAAGATCGTTGCCCACACAACGTCCGAGGTTGGAAGAGGAATACGGTAGAAGATCAAGAGGTCTTTTTAAAAGGTATAACTAGTATTTTTCCTTTCCACATTATACTAGTTATTTTTGGAAATAATATCAAATACAAGAGGCATGCGATTCTTGTATTTCGAATTTATTTTCGATGTTGTGTTCTTTTGTTTTTCTTTTTCCTTGTGATTTGATTGTTCTTTTCGGTTGACCTAAAGTTATTTAAGGAAATTAAATATTAACTTTTCTTAAAAGGCTTTGTCTAGTCGGTGGTGGTTGCTCCCATATCCAAGAAGGCCAAGTGTCTCGCCACGTCAGTACTGGAAGCCAATTTTGGAAATTAATATTTAATAGAATTAATAACCTAGGTGATTTGGATCAAACGTGTTAAGTTCCGCAGGAGATTCAAGTCTAAACCTAAAAGAACAAATAGATTAAACTTTGGATCAAACGTGTTAAGTTCCGCAGGCGATCCAAGTTTAATTTAAAAGAACACATGGTAGCTAGGAAAAGGTTCAGACCTTTGTACAAAATTTTTGTACAGTGGAACCATTAGGTTTTCCGAGTAGCAACCAACAGGTACTTGGTTCGGTTGATCACCCTGCATCAAAGTCCCGAAAACGTGCTTGAGCATCTCTCGAGCTGGATGTTCAGATAGGGCTGATCTGTTTTAAATCCGATTGATTATAAGGTTACCTGTGTGCACTCGATCAGGTAAATCCCCAGTGAGCTTAAAGGCACTTAACCTTATAAAACTCTTAGTTTACGATCGGCTGAGTGAAGGGCGAACGAATATAAGGTTGCCTATGTACACTCGACCGAGCAAAACCCGAACGAGCTTTAAGGTACTCAGTCTTATAAAGCTCTTAGCATACGATCGGTCGAGTGAAGGCCGAACGAACATAAGGTCGTCTATGTATGCTCGACCTTGCAAAACCCAAATGAGCTTTAAGGTACTCAGCCTTATAAGGCTCCTAGCATACAATCAGTTGAGCGAAGGCCGAATGAACATAAAGTTGCTTGTGTGCGCTCGACCGGGTAAAGCCCGAGCGAGTTTAAAGACACTCAGTCTTATAAAGCTCTTAGCATATGATCGATCGAACGAATGTTGAACGAACATAGGGTCGTCTATGTACACAAAATCCTAACGAGCTTTAAGGTACTCAATTTTATAAAGCTCTTAGCATACGGTTGGTCGAGTGAAGGTTGAATGAACATAAGGTTGCCTATGTATGCTTGACTGGGTAAAACCCGAACGAACTTTAAGGTACTCAGCCTTATAAAGCTCTTAGCATATAATCTACCGAGCAAAGGCCGAACGAATATAAGGTTGTCTATGTATGCTCGACCGGGCAAAACCCGAACAAGTTTTAAGGTACTGAGCCTTATAAAGCTCTTAGCATATGATCGACCGAGCGAAGGTTGAACGAACGTAAGGTTGCTTGTGTGCGCTTGATTGGGGAAAGTCTGAATGAGCTTAAAGGTACTCAATATACGACCGACTTAATGACTAGTCGAGATATATTGAATAGAAGATACTCTCAATATACGATCGACTTAATGACCGATTGGGATATATTCAATAGAAGCTATTTTATACGACCAATATATATTTAAGAAAAGGTAGTCTCAATATACGATCGACTTAATGATCGACCAGAATATATTCAACAGAAGGTATTCTCAATATATGACCGATTTAATGGTCGACTAAAATATGTTCAACAGAAGGTATTCTCAATATACAACCAGCTTAATGGCTGGCTGGGACATATTCAACAGACAAGTTGTCGACAATATTAGAATAGTCTAGCAAACTTGTCGAGGAATATTCTCTTTCGAACCATCCTCATTAATCAACCAGATAAAATGATATACTCCTTGAGACATGTTATCACAGGCCCCAGTGATAAACGACAAAGGAAGTACATCTGGGGTAGAAAAAGATTCCTGGAAGGATAATTGCACGACGTCTAGGTTGTACTTTTCTCATCTTCTAACATATTCTAACAAATCGGGGACCATCTCACTATCGCAGAGGTTATGTAAGGTGGTATAAAAAGGGAAATCCTCTTCGCTGACAAAGTACTTAACACAATCATTTGCATTTGAAGTCCTACTTTCTGTCATTCTCTACTATTCTTCTTCCACTTTTGAGCGAGGAGACTAACTTGAGCGTCGGAGCGACTAGCCAGGGATTCCCATCCTGATCTTAGGTCACTAACGCTTTGTTGGATCGTCTGACTATGTGCAGGATTGTTGAGGAGTTTCTTCAGATCTTAAGAAAGCTCGCTATTCTTCAGTGATCGGAGCCAGCGCACCATCTCATCGCCTTCAGACAAGTATGTTACATATTCTTGACAATCATCCTTAGCTCAAAGATATATATACAATTTGATCTTATTACAAATATGTTTAATTCTAATAAGTTTAGGCTTATTAACAAATATGCTACTATATGGAATTAATAAAAGACGCGGTAATCATTTTAGATGGTAGTTTCTCTTCGGCAACATAAAATTTAACGAATCATGGAAACCTTGGAAATAATCTTGCACCAACAATGACTTGGAATCCCTAAAACTTTAGGAAACCCAAATTTAGAAGTTTTAAGGTTCAAAAATTCAGTATTGAAACCAAACCTCAACCTAAACCTCTACATAGTCTTCCTTAACCAATCCATCCTAGTTTTCATCATGAAAACTCCCCATAAACGTATCCAAATGTTTTCCAAGGGGTTAGGAGTAGTTTTATAGACTAAAAATGGTTCAAAATGCTGAAATCAGCATTCCCAATCGATTGGAGTTGGGTCTCAATCGGTTGAACCCTTCTGAATCGATCCACTGATCGATTCAGGTTGCGTGGATCGATCGGCTGATCGATCCAGCGAGCTTCTGCTCGCGAGAAATCCCTTCTCAATCGATCGCCCGATCGATTGAGGCATTCCAATAGATTGGGTGATCGATTGGAGGTCTGAAAAACTGAAAATCCATTTCAGTGAATTTCAGAAACTCCCCTAAAATTCTACAAAAATATAAAAATCGTAAAACTTGTTGTAGATATTATTTAGGGTATATATTATCATGGAAAAATAGTTTTCTAAGAAAATACATCATATTTTCAAAGATTGACACAAACTTGAAAACTCATAATAACTTAGTGTTTTCTTCTAGTTTGTGCTCAACTATTCAATGATGATTACTATCAAAATATAGCCTTCATCAAGGTTTTCCAAAGGCATTTTAAAATGATTTTCAAAACCAATATCCAACCATGTTCTTTGGGCTCAATGCACATGACTTGTACATTAGTTTTCCCAATGATTGGAAAACACATAACTATGTGTTTTGATGAACCTAAAACTCAAAAGAATGCACTAATTCAACATTTTGAGTTTTGTTCATCATTCTAACATCTCACTTGTATCTAATGTGTACTAAAACACATACAAGTCACCTTATAGTTCTTTAGTGAGATGTAACTTTGGTTTTGCCCTTAATCTAGGGATCATGCATATCTATCTAGGCATTTTGAGGTTATGAACATCCACCAAGGATATTACTTGTTAATGAATGTCATTTGTCCTCAATTTCAAAGGATTAAACAAAATGCATGATATGTTATGACATACATTGAAAAGAAATAATTTTCAAAAGAAAATTTCCTACAACTACATGATGTATGTATGACATGACATGATATTTGAGTATTTTTTCATAATAAAACATGAGTGCAAAATATGATGTCATGGCATATGATGAGCAAACAAAACATAGCAAATTAGCATAAATGAAATACCTAGAATAACTATCTAAGTATTCTTAAACCTTAGCTAATTTAAAGTTTAAACCTAGATTGCCCAATATTTCCCAAGAAAATGTCAAAACCTAATTTTGACATTTCTTTTGTTTTTCCTAATTTGTGCCAATTTAAATTAAGCATATTTCTCAAATTTTGGCACAATTTACTATTTCAAGAGTAACCAAATAAAATAAGACTTAGATTTGCCTTTAACTTCCGAAGAACATACCATAAACCCAACTTGGTAGTTCTTTACACTTGATTTCTTGTGCCAATTAAACTTATATCCAATTTCTCATATTATGGCACATCTTACTCTTTCCAAGAGTAAACCAATAATCCTTATCATTTCCAAAGGTTGACAATAACCTTGAAAATGCTCTTAGAGTACCAACTTTATCATGATTGGGTTAACTACCCTTTCAATTAAGGTTGACACTCTCTAACCCATCTAAGGGGTAGAGAAAATGCTCCTAGGAACCCAAAACCTATTGGTGCTCCTTGGATGCTCTAGGTATTCACTAGGGATAACTTCCCTAGATACCTTCCTAGTGACCTTGCTAGGCTTCTTAGGGGCCTTGGTCACATTTTCTAGGTCAACCCTAGGGATTGCTTCCCTTGTGGTCTTCTTTGTGACTTTCTTAGACTTATTAGAAGTTTTAGTTACATTTGTTGCAAAAATACTCTTAGGGATAACCTCCCTAGTCTTTTTGACTTGACCATTTTACCTAGGGTTGGTTTCATAATTATATGGAACCATATGGTAAGAAGGCACATCCTTTTTGATTTTAGGTTTGTATCCCAAACCTCTATGGCCCTTGGATGACCTTTGTTATCCTAAACCTAGGTTTTGCTCATTTTGCCCTTTTAGGATATTTTCCATCCTTTTTAGGGTCTTTTCTAATTTATTAAGTCTTGATCTCAAGACTTGATTTTCCATCATTAAGTCCATAGTTTTTGATTTTTCATTAAATCCATGAGCCTTTTTGTTTCTAGGCTTATAACTATGGTCCTTAGTGTTATTGCCTAAACTTTTACCTACCTTCCTAACCTTAGGTGTGGTAGTTTTAGCATGTAGAGCCACATGTTTTTCTTGAATGCCATCATGCTTCCTATTTTTATGGTAAATGACATTAAAATAATAAAAATTGGAATTAGCATACTTTTTACTATTATTTAAGGGGATTGGCTCAATAAATGATACTTTTCATTTTACCTTGGAGGCTCCCTCTTGATCCATGCTTCCTCCTTTAGCTTTGACCGCTGTCTTCCCCTTAGGACATTGGCTCTGGTAATGTCCTTTTTGATTGCAAGAGAAGCACACAATGTGCTCCTTGCTCTTCTTTATTGTGGGGACGGTCTCCTTGGGCTTCACCTTGCCCTTTAGTGCCACTTGGCCCTTTTTCTTGGCCAATTTGGGGTACTTGCTCTTGTAGTGCCCATGTTCCCTACACTCAAAACATATAATATATTTTTTATTCTTAATTGAAACATTTATACCTTCATGTGTAGGGATGACACATGATCCTCCATTTGATGTCTCTTGATTTTTGGAGGATGCATCATCTTCTTCTCCACTTGACCCGGATGTAGAAGCTTCTCCTTCTTCTTGATCCGATATCAACAAAGATTGCTCCCCCTCAATCCTAGAGGTGGAGGCTTTATCTTCTTCTTCATCCTCTTGTACATGAAACAAGGAATATGCTCCTTCCTTGCTCTTTTGGTAGCATTCCTTTGAGGATGAACTTTCTTCTTCTCCCTTGGAAGTTGAGCATCTCTCAACTTCAGAATTCTCCTCCTCTTGATCTTTTTCCAATGAGTCACCCTCTTTGGATTTTTCTTGGATTGGTACAGTGGAGGAGATCTCATGAATTGTTGCCAATTTGCTCCAAAGCTCCTTGGCATCTTTGTATTCTCCGACTTGAGCCAAAATATTGCTTGACAACAAATTGACCAAAAGCTTAGTCACTTTATCATTTGCCTCGCTCCTTTGAATTTGCTCTTTGCTCCATTTGCTCCTCTTGAGGATCTTGCCCTTTGAATTTCTTGGAGCCTCGAAGCCTTCCATGAGAGCAAACCATTGCTCTATCTCCACCATCAAGAAATTCTCGATCCTTGATCTCCAAAGATCGAAGCTTGTCATTGTGAACGGTGGAGGCACCCTTGTATCGAATCCAAGTCCATCTTGGAATTCCATCTTGAAGTTGAGCTTGATGAATGAAGTCTTTGATTCGTAAAATTTGCTCCAACTTCTTCACCCTCTAGCTTTTTGCCTCTTCTGGCGATGATTCCGGTGAAGAGCGGCCTTACTCTGATACCACTTGTTAGGGTCAAAAAGTAGCTAGAGGGCGTGAATAGCTCATCGCGATCTCGTGCTCGTTGTTGCTTGCTTCTTGTGATGATGTGCAGCGGAAAATACAAGAACCAAACACAAACAACGCTAACTATAGGGATTTACTTGGTATCCACCTCAAGAAGAGGTGACTAGTCCAAGGATCCACACACTCATGCACCCTCCACTATGAAAACACTCCTTCTCAGTAACTATCGAAGGCGGAGAAGCCTTACAACCTCACAATACAATAATGAGAAAGAAAGAAGCAAAATACAAATGAATCTTACAAGATTACAATGAAAACCCTAGCTTCTTCTTCTTCTTGTTGCAACTCGCCTCTTGACTTGAATGAGCCTCCAAGAATCTTTAAGAACTGGCGGTGAGGAAGAAAAGATCGCTGTGGAGAAGATCTGTGATCACCTATGTTGAAGGAATGAAGCGCTGTCGAAGAAAACGCTCGCCAACGTCTATATTTACGCCAACGGTCGAATCCCAATCGATTGGATTGCTCCCAATCAATTGGGGAGGCTTTGGATCGATCGAATGATTGATCCAGAGTGCCACTGTGCTCTCAGGAATTACCTGGATCGATCGACTGATTGATTCATGACTTATCGCGTGAAAGCCACACCTCCCAATCGATCCACTGATCGATTGGAGGCTCCCAATCGATCGGTCGATCGATTGGGAGGCTTTCTGTTCGCGCGACACTTCTCCCTAATCGATCCACTGATCGATTGGGAGAAGGCTTGTCGCGGGGACTCACCCAATCGATGGGCCGATCGATTGGCACATAATCGATCGACTGATCGATCCAGCTCCTTGTTTTTGCCCCAAAACAAGTTCAAAGTCCCCTAAACCAACATCTGGTCAACCATAACCTGTTGGTTCATCGTGCCTAGCATCCGGTCACCCTTGACCTGCTAGGACTCGCTCACCAAGTGTCCGGTCAATCCCTTTGACCCACTTGGACTTTTCTCCTCGTGTCAATGTTAGAGTGTATACTAAAAGCCTATCTTTTGGTATAAACATTTATCTAGAAATAAGAATCACATTGGTCAAATGTCTACATTTATGATAAATGTAGTTGTTCAATTAATTTATGATGTAGATAACATGGTGTGTGGTGTCACACACAGAGGATCATATTATCAGTACCTTATAAATTATAAACAGTAGCTCACGACCATAATGGAAAGGAACAAACCATTGGAAGGTCGTAGTGTAATTAGGTATTAGTTTATCTTAACTATATAATTACACTAGTACACTTAGAGTGTATTGAGTAGAACCATTTGAGGTCGTTCCTTTTATACTGACTTTATGAAGGAACAAAGACTTCAGTTATTATCGAAGTGTGTGCTCTTAATCCTAATATAATAATAAGCACATATATTTGATATTTATTTCTTTAATTTATCAATGGGTGAGATTTAGTTCGATGAATCAATAAGCCCGATAAGTTGGGAAATGATATCACTTATAGTGTGTGTTGTTGATTATAGAAGGAAACTGTGTCCTAGTAATCTAGGTTGAGAATGTCCCCAAGAGAAGCTCATAACGATTGTCATGTTAAATCCTGCAGGTGGACTTAGTCCGACATGACGATGAAGTTGAGTGGTACTACTCTTGGAGCTAGATATTAATTAAGTGAGTTGTAAGTAACTTACTTAATTAATGGACATTTGTTATCTTAAACACAGGGAGACTAACACACTCATAATAAGAAGGAGCCCAAAATGTAATTTGGGATTGGTGCGGTAGTTCAATAATAGTTCTCTAGTGGAATGAATTATTATTGATAAAATTAAGTTGTGTGTTCGGGGCGAGCACGGGATGCTTAATTTTATCGGGAGACCAAAACAAATTCCTCCTCTTGATCCCTATCGTAGCCTCTAGTATATAGAGATTTATACCCACAGCATACCCACCTTCTTACCCATCCAATGGGGCCGGCCAAGCTAGCTTGGAACCCAAGCTAGGGCTGGCCAAGACCAAGTGGATGAGCCATGTAGGTGGCCGGCCAAAGCTTGGGTCCCAAGCTTAGGTGGCCGGCCACTAGAATATTAAAAAGAATTTTTATTAAAATTATTTCTTATGTGGATATCATGGTTTAAAAATTAAAAATTTCCTTTTATAGCTTTCTACAAAAGATTAAGAGAAGAGATTAATCTCATTCCTTATTTGTAGATTAAAAGGATGGTTTTAATTTTTGGTTAAAACTTTTCTTATTTGTAAATCATCTACATGTTTAAAAGAGAGTTTAAAATTTGAAATCTTTCCTTATTTGTTGATTAAAAGGTGGATTTTAAATTTTGAGAAAACTTTCCTTTTTAATCATGTTCATGATTTAAAAGAAAGTTTAAAAATTAAATATTCTCTTTTATAAGTTTCTACAAGAAATTAAGAAAAGATTTGATATCTTTCCTTATTTGTAGATTAAAAGAGATTTTAATTTTTAGAGATAACTTTCTTTTTATCCACATGTTTTAAAGAAAGATTTTAATTTATTAAATTTCTTTTTTATAAACCAATCATGAAGGGATTAAATTATTGGAGAAATTTTATAAATTTTCGGAAACAAATTAGGAAGTTTTAATTCTTGTTTTAATTAAAACTTTCCTTGATTTGGGGCTTGAGGTGGCCGGCCATTGTATTTGAAAAAGAAAATTATTTTTAATTAAATAATTTTTCCTTTTCAATGGAAAAAGAATTAAGGAAATTTTTATTAAATTTTTCTTATTTGCCAAGACCAAGGATTATAAAAGAGGGGGTAGAGAAGGCTTAATGGTTAATGATCTCTATTCTTTTCTTTCCTCTCCTCTTTGGTTTTGGTGGCCGGCCCTATTTCTCTCCTCTCCTCTTGTTGGCCGAAACTTATCTCTTGGTGGAGCTTTTGTTTGTGGCCGGATCAAGGAAGGAGAAGAAGGAGAGAAAGCAAGCCTCGTTTCTAGTATCCCTTGGAGCATGGTGGTGGTGGCCGAACCTCTTCATCCTAGAAGAAGTTTTGATGGCCGAAACTTTCAAGGAAGAAGAAGGTGCTTGGTGGTTCTCATCTCGGAAGATCGTTGCCCACACAACATCCGAGGTTAGAAGAGGAATACGGTAGAAGATCAAGATGTTTTTCTAAAAGGTATAACTAGTATTTTTCTTTCCGCATCATACTAGTTATTTTTGGAAATAATACTAAATACAAGAGGCATACGATTCTAGTGTTTCGAATTTGTTTTCGATATAGTGTTCTTTTGTTTTTCTTTTCCTTGTGATTTGATTGTTCTTTTTGGTTGACCTAAAGTTATTTTAGGAAATTAAATATTAGCTTTCCATAAAAGGTTTTGTCTAGTCGGTGGTGGTTATTCCCATATCCAAGAAGGTCATGTGCCTCGCCACGTCAGTACTGGGAACCAATTATGGAAATTAATATTTAATGGAATTAATAACTTAGGTGATTTGGATCAAACGTGTTAAGTTCCGCAAGAGATCCAAGTCTAAACCTAAAAGAATAAATAGATTAAGTTTTGGATCAAACGTGTTAAGTTCCGCAGGCGATCCAAAATTTAATTTAAAAGTACACATGGTAGCTAGGAAAAGGTTCAGACCTTTGTACAAAATTTTTGTACAGTGGAACCTCTAGGTTTTCTGAGTAGCAACCAACAATTGGTATCAGAGCTAGGGTTTTGCCTCTGTGTATTTGGTATTAGTTTAATTATGCACATGTCATACATAATTTAGGCAGGTTAATAGTAGGATGTGCTAACTTTGTGGATGCAGGATCCAACTATTATGGCTTATAGTTATTATGTGTGTGATTGGACCCTTGTACATGTCAAGGGCATTTTATTGTGTGTGCATGATTGTATTATAAAATACAGCAGGAGCTGTATTTAGTTTTATTAGGATTTTATTTTTGATCTAGTTACATGTACATTCCTTTTATGGAATATAGGATCGATGGATGTAAATTTTATTTTATGTTCGATCTAGTTTACATGTACATTCCTTCGAGGAATATAGGATCGAAAAATGTAAAATTCTATTTATGTCGCGGATCGAATATTGCAAGGCGTGGAACCTTTTGAGGACCAGAGGCGCAGCGGAACAAGGAGCAAGATGGATGCGACAACTAGACCCGGTGGCGGTGGCTAAAGATGGCAGCAGCTAGGGTTGGCGACACACGGAGGACAACAATAGATAAAAGCCATAATAGTTGAAAATTAGTTTTTCTATTTATTACTTTTTATGCTATGTTGTGTGTGCTTGTTAGTATGCATGTTAGGTAGACTAGCATAGTTAAAATTCCTCATTTATAAATAACTAAGTGGGAGAGGGATTTTTAAGTAAATTCCATGGTCTCCATTACTGGTTTGTAAGTGATGCAAACAAGCTTGCGCGTTGGCTCTGAGTGCCTTCCTCCATAACGGATGAGCTTGTTTGTGGATCACTAGAACAGACTTCCATTTTTGGATGACTATAGGAAGTTAATTAAGAGCGTGTGATCTTCCCAACGGAAGGGGCATAATCTTATTAATGGACTTAGTGTCAAGTAATGGTATACACTTAGACACATCTAATAGTATCCTCCCCATCGGAGTCACTGCTATTATTTGTGTGACCAAATGATACCAACTATTAATTTTATTTGTCAAAAAGTTAGGTTGACAAGATAATAAAATTAATGGGTTAAAACCCTCCTTTTACAAATGTTGAATTTGTATACGTCCACACTAACGTGGCATGCAAAATTCACGGTGTTTGAGGTGTTGGTGAATTTAAATAATATTGTTTGAGGAATCAATATTTTTTTAAAAATTCAAAAGTTTTTGACCAAATATTTGATCAAAGACAGATCAACTATTAATTTTATTCGTCATAAAGTAAAGTTGACGAGATAGTAAAATTAATGAATAAAATCTCCTCTTCGATTTTGTATACACAAAATTCATGGAGATTTTAAGGAGTTGATCTTGACCAAATATTTTTGTGATTCTTAGGATTGAAAATGTTTGTCAATCCCTAGTAGTCATACTATAGAAAAGACTTAGTAGTCCCAATTGTAATGATTGGAAATAGGACTTGGACATTAAGGTAGACTGTCTTCTTAGAACTAAGAACAATATAGGTGTATTTAATTCATTAGTTGAAACATGTTTAGTGGTGTTATCTACCAGAACCTGGAGTGTAGATACAGATGCCATCAATTATGTCCGCAATTCATTACAGGGTTCCAGGAAACCCGACAACTAAATGAAAATTAAAACACCGCCCACATGAGCACTACTGTAAAAATGGTAGCTGTTGCAGTGGGAGATGTTTATCTTTTGATAAGAATAAAACATGGATTTTTGAGTAATTGTCTTTAAGCACCAAGTTTAGAAAGAACTAGTTTTCAGTTTCTAAACTATTCAAAGAACTTGATATTCTGCCTCTTTTAATAACAAAGTTGTTATTAAGAAAAAGAGGGAAGTTATCTGTTCTGGTACGTTGGTTGGCAATTTATAAATCTAATAACTCTCACGATGCAACAAATGGAAATTAGTAACACATCTTCTAATTTTAAGAGAAAGCAACCTTCGGAAATGAACCATTAATATCTTTGGCATCTAAGGCTAGGTTATATTAACTTGAGTAGGATTCATTGGTAGCTGATGAACTTTTGGGTTCATTAGTAGTGGAAATCTTTCCAACCTGCGAGTCTTACTTGAAAGGAAAAATAACCAAGAAGCTTTTAAGTCTAAGGGGTATGGAGTCAAAGATATGTTGAAATTGGTTCATTCTGATTTGTGTGATCCTATGACTATCCAGACAAGAGGTAGTATTGAATATTTCATCTATTTTATAGAAAACTATTCAAGATACAAATAAATTTACTTAATGTACTGCAAGACTAAGTACTTTGATTAGTTCAAATAGTACAAGGCTGATGCAGAGAAATGTTAAAGTAAAAGTCACTATGGTAAGATCGTAGTGGCAAGTACCTCTTGGGAGAATTTAGGAGTCACTTATCAGAAGTAGGGATTCAATCCCAACTAACTGCACCTGGTACACCCCAACAGAATGGTGTAGAAAAAGGAAGGTATAGGACTCTTATGGAAATAAGTAGATTGATGAGTTATTTAGAATATTACCAAAATCATTTTTAGGATGTACTCTGGAAACGAAAGTGAATATAGTACCTTCCAAAGTCAGAACTCTCTACTCATATAGAATTGTTGAATAGGCGTAAGCCTATTTCGAAACATATTTGGATTCGGGTAGTCCAGCACATATGCAGAAGAGAGACAATGATAAGATTGGACAGGAATTCACTTGTTTGTGGGTTATCCTAGAGAAATGAAAGTAGGTTTATAGTCTTAAAAATCAGAAGGTCATTGTTAGCATCAATGACCGATTTTTAGAAAAGGACTATGTAATAAACCATGTGCCCATAAGAAAATTTGTTCTTAAGGAAATAATAAAAGACATGTCTAATCTAGTACCAACTATACAAGATGAGATACCACAAGGAAACTGCAACACGTATCACAAATGATACACAATTACAGAAAGTGCCTCATCGTAGTGGGAGGGTTGTTAGGCAACCTAAAAAGATTCATGTTTTGGGAGAGTTTTTGGACTCGATCCCTGAGGACATAAACCTGATCTCCAGACATATAACGAAGCACTCCAAGATAAAGATGCAACATCTTGGCAAAGAGTAATGAATAACGGAATTAGAATATATGTATTCTAATAAAATCTGGAAGCTTGTAGGACCACCAAATGGTGTAAAAGCCTTTGGGTGTAAAAAAGGTCTATAATAGGAAAAGAGAGATAGACAGGAAGGTAGAAACTTTCAAAGCAAGGCTTGATGAAAAAGGAAACTTTTTCACTAGTAGCCATGCTTAAGTCTATTCGGATTCTTTTATCTATTTGGCAAGTGGATGTCAAGACAGCATTCCTTAATGGAAGTCTTGAAGAAAGCATCCATATAAAGCAACCAGAAGGGTTCATTGCAAAAGGCTAAGAGCATCTTGTGTGCAAGCTCAATCATTCTATGGACTGAGGCAAAGCTTCAAGGTCTTGGAACATCCAGTTTATCAAAGTAATCCAAACCTATGGATTTATTGAGTAAACGGATAAGTCTTGTGTATACAAAAGGTGTGATGGAAACGTGGTGGTATTTCTTGTACTATACGTAGATAACATTTTTGATAGTTGGAAACAATATCAAAATGTTGTCAGAAGTAAGGGTATGGTTGTCCAAATAATTCGATATAAAGGACTTGGGAGAATGTATATATTTTTGAGATCAAAGTAATAAGGGATTGCAAGGAAAAAAATATATTTTACTTATCCCAAGCTTGATACATCGGAAAAATCCTTGCTCGTTTTAAGCATGCAAAACTCCTAGAAAGGTTTTTTACTTTTTAAGTATGGAGTGTCTTTATCTAAAGAGATGTCTCCGATGACATCAAAGGAGATTGAGGACATGTAGGCAGTTCTTTATGCTTCGGCAGTTAGACAACCTAATGTATGCTATGCACGAGATCAGAAATCTGTTTTGCCAAGGGCATAGTTAGCAGATATCAAAGTAACCCTAGACAAGGACATTGGACTGCAGTAAAGCATATATTAAAGTACCTTAAAGGAACTAGAGATTATATGCTAGCTTACAAGGCAGTTAATTTGGTCCCTGTGGGTTGCATGGATTTTGACTTCCAATCGGATAGGGACAATAATAAGTCAACCTCGGGGTTTTGTGTTTACTTTAGGAGGTAAAGTCATAACTATGGAAGAGTGATAAGCATAGGTGTTTTTCTGGACTCCACCATAGAAGCTTAATATATGGCAAGCCTCTGAGGTAGTCATAGAAGCTGAATGACTCAATAACCTCAAGATAGACTTAGATATGATTTCTGGTTTGTCCAAAGATTATTACAATTTATTGTAATAACATTGGTGCAGTAGCAAACTTGAAGAAACCATAAGTCTATAAGGCAAGAAAACACAATAGAGCGCAAGTACCACCCAATACGAGAAATCTTATAAACGAGGAGAAGTTGTTGCCGCCTAGATTACATCAAATGATAACCTAAGGTCCTTAAGGCAAGAGCTTTTTGAAAGGCATGGGAATCAGATGTATGGCAGCAGATATGACAGCTTAGTCTTTTAGTATAAGTGGGAGATTGTTAGAGTATATACTAAAAGCCTAGCTTTTGGTATAAACATTTATCTAGAAATAAGAATCACATTGGTCAAATGTCTACATTTATGATAAATGTAGTTGTTCAATTAATTTATATTGTAGATAACATGGTGTGTGGTGTCACACACAGAGGATCATGTTATCAGTACCTTATAAATTATAAACAGTAGCTCATGACCAAAATGGAAAGGAACAAACCATTGGAAGGTCGTAGTGTAATTAGGTATTAGTTTATCTTAACTATATAATTACTCTAGTACACTTAGAGTGTATTGAGTAGGACCATTAGAGGTCATTTCTTTTATACTGACTTTATAAAGAAACAAAGACCTCAGTTATTATGGAAGTGTGTGCTCTTAATCCTAATATAATAACAAGCACATATATTTGATATTTATTTCTTTAATTTATCAATGGGTGAGATTTAGTTCGATGAATCAATAAACCCGATAAGTTGGGAAATGATATCACTTATAGTGTGTGTTGTTGATTATAGAAGGAAACTGTGTCCTAGTGATCTAGGTTGAGAATGTCCTCAAGAGGAGCTCATAAGGATTGTCATGTTAAACCCTGCAGGTGGACTTAGTCCGACATGACGATGAAGTTGAGTGGTACTACTCTTGGAGCTAGATATTAATTAAGTGAGTTGTCAGTAACTTACTTAATTAGTGGACATTTGTTATCTTAAACACAGGGAGACTAACACACTCATAATAAGAAGGAGCCCAATATGTAATTTGGGATTGGTGCGGTAGTTCAATAATAGTTCTCTAGTGGAATGAATTATTATTGATAAAATTAAGTTGTGTGTTCGGGGCGAGCACGGGATGCTTAATTTTATCGGGAGACCAAAACCAATTCCTCCTCTCGGTCCCTATCGTAGCCTCTAGTATATAGAGATTTATACCCACCGCATACTCACCTTCTTACCCATCCAATGGGGCCGGCCAAGCTAGCTTGGAACCCAAGCTAGGGCCGGCCAAGACCAAGTGGATGAGCCATGTAGGTGGCCGGCCAAAGGTTGGGTCCCAAGCTTAGGTGGTCGACCACTAAAATATTAAAAAGAATTTTTATTAAAATTATTTCTTATGTGGATATCATGGTTTAAAAATTAAAAATATCCTTTTATAGCTTTCTACAAAAGATTAAGAGAAGAGATTAATCTCTTTCCTTATTTGTAGATTAAAAGGATGGTTTTAATTTTTGGTTAAAACTTTTCTTATTTGTAAATCATCTACATGTTTAAAAGAGAGTTTAAAATTTGAAATCTTTCCTTATTTGTTGATTAAAAGGTGGATTTTAAATTTTAAAAAAACTTTCCTTTTTAATCATGTTCATGATTTAAAAGAAAGTTTAAAAATTAAATATTCTCTTTTATAAGTTTCTACAAGAGATTAAGAAAAGATTTGATATCTTTCCTTATTTGTAGATTAAAAGAGATTTTAATTTTTAGAGATAACTTTCTTTTTATCCATATGTTTAAAAGAAAGATTTTAATTTATTAAATTTCCTTTTTATAAACCAATCATGAAGGGATTAAATTATTGGAGAAATTTTATAAATTTTTGGAAACAAATTAGGAAGTTTTAATTCTTGTTTTAATTAAAACTTTCCTTGATTTGGGGCTTGAGGTGGCCGGCCATTGTATTTGAAAAAGAAAATTATTTTTAATTAAATAATTTTTCCTTTTCAATGGAAAAAGAATTAAGGAAATTTTTATTAAAATTTTCTTATTTGCCAAGACCAAGGATTATAAAAGAGGGGGTAGAGAAGGCTTAATGGTTAATGATCTCTATTCTTTTCTTTCCTCTCCTCTTTGGTTTTGGTGGCCGGCCCTATTTCTCTCCTCTCCTCTTGTTGGCCGAAACTTATCTCTTGGTGGAGCTTTTGTTTGTGGCCGGATCAAGGAAGGAGAAGAAGAAGAGAAAGCAAGCCTCGTTTCTAGTATCCCTTGGAGCATGGTGGTGGTGGCCGAACCTCTTCATCCTAGAAGAAGTTTTGATGGCCGAAACTTGCAAGGAAGAAGAAGGTGCTTGGTGGTTCTCATCTCGGAAGATCGTTGCCCACACAACGTCCGAGGTTAGAAGAGGAATACGGTAGAAGATCAAGAGGTTTTTCTAAAAGGTATAACTAGTATTTTTCTTTCCGCATCATACTAGTTATTTTTGGAAATAATATTAAATACAAGAGGCATACGATTCTAGTATTTCAAATTTATTTTCGATATAGTGTTCTTTTGTTTTTCTTTTCCTTGTGATTTGATTGTTCTTTTTGGTTGACCTAAAGTTATTTTAGGAAATTAAATATTAGCTTTCCATAAAAGGTTTTGTCTAGTCGGTGGTGGTTGTTCCCATATCCAAGAAGGTCATGTGCCTCGCCACGTCAGTAGTGGGAACCAATTATGGAAATTAATATTTAATGGAATTAATAACTTAGGTGATTTGGATCAAACGTGTTAAGTTCCGCAGGAGATCCAAGTCTAAACCTAAAAGAACAAATAGATTAAGTTTTGGATCAAACGTGTTAAGTTCCGCAGGCGATCCAAAATTTAATTTAAAAGAACACATGGTAGCTAGGAAAAGGTTCAGACCTTTGTACAAAATTTTTGTACAGTGGAACCTCTAGGTTTTCTGAGTAGCAACCAACAGCCAAGTATCTTGTCAATCCCTTTGACCTACTTGGACTTTTCTCCTCGTGCCAAGTATCCGGTCAATCCCTTTGACCTACTTGGTCTTTCCAACACCAGATGTCCGATCAGCCTTGATCCATCTGGATTTCCTCGTGTCTGACTTCACTCACCAGGACTTTCCTAATTGCCTAGCTTCACTCACCAGGACTTCCTTCTGCCTAGCTTCACTCTCTAGGACTTTCCCAATTGCCTGGCTTCACTCACCAGGACTTCCTTCTGCCTAGCTTCACTCACTAGGTCTTTCACCTAGCTTTACTCACCAGGATTTTCTTCTGCCTACCTTCACTCACTAGGTCTTTCACCTGGCTTCACTCACCAAGATTTTCAACTGCCTAGCTTCACTCACCAGGACTTTCCGTTGCCTAACTTCCCAGTTAGGACTTTCCATCTGCTGGCTTCACTCACCAGGACTTTCACCTAGCTTCACTCACTAAGATTTTCAGTCAAGTATCCAATCAACTTGACCTACTTGACTCTCCTTCACAATCTCCCCACATGAACAATTGCACCTGCAATCTTCATGTGTTGTCTACATGTATTGTCAAACATTGAAACTCAAACATCATGACTCGAGCTTGACTCAATTCAAGCTCAGTCAACCCGGTCAACCTTGACCTGGGGAATATTGCACCAACAGCTATGTCTACCCGAAGTATGCGAAAGCTATCCAGAACAAGCAATCGTGTTTGTGCAGACTGAACCTCGAGACGAGTAAGTCGGTCCTCGATCGATAAGGAGGTAGACGGCTGTGTCGAGGTCGAAGGCCCTGCCGAAGTGTAGGGTTGTGTCGAGGGTCCTGCCGAAGTGGAGGGTTGTCCACCAAACTCCTCGAATGGAAACTCTAACAAGTCCTCTCCCTCGGTTGGAGCGAAGAAGGCAATAAACTTGTCGTCGGCCTCAGGCTCTATCGGAGCAGCGGCTGGTTGTGGCCTACCCCTCCAAGCTAGGATCCCCTCAGCGGTGACGTCTATGTGGGCTAATCTAAGATGACGCTACCCTAACTCGGCATAAGGCCTAAGAGGGACAACTTTCCCCTGAGTCGTATCAATCCTAAGGGTCGAGAAGATAAATGTCAAAATGTGGCAATAGGGCATGTGGATCTCAAGGGATGTGACTAAACTAGATGCATGAATAATGTTATGGAATATATGTAATGCTATATCTATGTCTAGGCGCTGGCATAATGCATACAAAAGGAAGGAATGTGAGGGTCGCATCTTCGGGATGTCCCGAGATGTGATCGGCAAAATACATGCTGTCAGGACTCTATACATGATGTACTCCTGAACCCTAAGAGAGAGTGACCTGAACTCAGTCAGTACCTTTGGTCTCTCCTCCCCAAAAAAATACATGTAGATGATATCTAATGTAATGTGGGAATAGGGATCACCAAATGGTAAATCCCTATTAGGGTAACACAGAAATGGACATGCAGATGATCTAAGCTCTAGACTAGTGCAAATCAAGGAAGAGGTGAACTGAATATCCTGTCCACCAACTCTGGTGGAATAGGTCAGATCATCAACCTTCTTGAGGTTGTGATAGAACTGAGTGCATAAATTCTGATTTATAGCATGACTGCAGTAAACCAGTTTACTATGTTGGTGGTGCTCTATCATCTGGACTGCATGCTGACAATACCTAGCAAAAAATGACCTACTTAAGTACCTAGGCTTAATAAGGGTAAATGTATATCTGTTGAACTTTGTCCTATGTCGCTCTGAGGGGAACCTAGGAACAGCGGACGGGGCACTAGTAGGAGCACAAATAACATTTCAACGTTTCCTATTTGATTTAGACAACATATATTTGATTCAAGCAATACATATAGCAAAAGAAAACATAAGAACATATACAAACACTAGATGTGATAGGATTTATACCTAGGAGGCATTCTGAGATATTAATGGGTTTGTGGGAGGAAATCTAGGGTTGAAGGCGCCTTGGATCGGAGCTGTTCGGCGAGAAAATAAATTGCAATGAATTGTCTGTTCGCTGATATTTCTACATTGAGGGTGCTTTCAAGCCCTTTTGAAGGCACCTTCAATGCCTCTTTAGGGCGCCTCGGATTTGCCTGAGATGTTTTGGTTGTTTTCGGCGGGAGCTTTCCCGTCGACTTTAGAGGGCGCCTCCGCATAGCAAAGGCGCCTTTGTTGGGCACCTTTGAGCATTTTTTTTTTTTTTTTTGAAAGAATTTTTTAAATAAGTTTTTAAAATATTTTTAAATAATTTTTTTTTAAAAAAAAACAAGATTCTTAAAACAGTTTTAAAAAGATTTTTAAATAAGTTTTTTTAAAGGAATTTAAATAAGTTTTTTTTAAAAAAAAATTAAAATAGTTTTTAAAAGATTTTTAAAACATTTTTTTAAAAGAATTTTAAATAAAGTTTTAAAAAAAAGATTTTAAAATAGTTTTTAAAATATTTTTAAATAAGTTTTTAAAATATTTTTAAATAAATTTTTTAAAGAATTTTAAATAAATTCTTTAATGATTTTTAAATAAGTTTTTTTAAGATTTTTAAATAAGTTTTTTTAAAAATATTTTTAAATAAGTTTTTAAAAGATTTTTAAACCAGTTTGTAAAAGATTTTTTAAAACAGTTTTATAAAAGAATTTTAAATAATCTTTTTAAAGAATTTTAAATAAGTTTTTTTAAAAAAAATTTTAAATAAATTTTTAAAAGATTTTAAAATAAGTTTTTATTAAAAAAAATTAAATAAATTTTTAAAAGATTTTTAAAACAGTTTTTAAAATATTTTTTAAAATAGTATTTTAATAGAAATTTAAATAAGTTTTTAAAATAAATTTTTAAAAGATTTTTAAAGCAGTTTTAAAAGATTTTTAAAACTATTTTTTAAAATATTTTTAAAATAGTTTTTTAAAAAGAATTTTAAATACGTTTTTAAAAGATTTTTAAATAAGTTTTTAAAATATTTTTAAATAAGTTTTTAATTAAATAAGTTTTTCAAAAAAAAGATTTTTAAATAAATTTTTTTAAGATATTTAAAAATAAATAAATAATTTTTTAAAAAAAGATTTTTAAATAAGTTTTTAAAAGATTTTTAAATAAGTTTTTTTAAAAAAATTAAATAATTTTTTAAAAATATTTTTAAATAAGTTTTTTAAAAGGTTTTAAATAATTTTTTAATAGATTTTTAAATAAGTTTTTTTTAAAAAAAAAAAGAATTTCTAAATAAGTTTTAAAAAGAATGTTTGAATATGTTTTTAAAAAGAATTTTTAAATAAGTTTTAAAAAGAATTTTTAAATAAGTTTTTAAAAGATTTTTAAATAAGTTTTTAAAAGATTTTTAAAACATTTTTTTAAAAGAATTTTAAATAAGGTTTTTTTTTTTAAAAAAAAGAATTTTTAAATAAGTTTTAAAAAGAATTTTTGAATAAGTTTATTTAAAAAAAATAAATAAGTTTTAAAAAGAATTTTTGAATAAGTTTTTTTAAAAGAATTTTTAAATAAATTTTTTAAAAAGAATTTTAAAATAAGTTTTAAAAAGAATTTTTAAATAAGTTTTAAAAAGAATGTTATTGGGTTTATTTATTTGATTAAGTTAGTGTAATTATTTAATTAATTAAACTGATTTATAAATTTAAGTTAATTTAGATTAAGTTTAACTTAGATCCATCTCACCCGATTGTAAGTTATCAATCAGGTAATCTTAAGTAGTTTTGTGAGGTGATTATTTTAACTTTAGATCATTTCTAAGGATTAATTTACATTTGAGTTAAACTTAGGTTTTTCAATTTGTTAATTAAATACACATATCTAAGATTGGTTCCTAGGTTGTGGTGAGGCACTAGGCTTTCTTGGGTATGAGATTATCCACCCTTCCCTAAACAGAACCGCTCAAAGAAATTATATATTTAACTTTCTTTTTTAAACCCGTAGGTTTAACAAACAAGTGTAAATTACGCCTAAGTCCTTAAAATATCCTAGTCTAAACATGCATATTATAAGGAAAGTAAATAAACAATCATCAATCAATTTATCTATTAATTAAGATAGATTTTCTATTATCTCCCCCTGGATCATAGCCTCGATATGGTCTATCAAGGTAATGTACTTGATCCCTGAGGACCCAATATTGACCAAGTCTAACTTGATTAACCAAGTTGGACTTAGGTACCCATGCTTAGACTATTTATTATTTGATCTATTAATAAGTGATAAATATGACCGATATTTCTTTTTAGCTTTGAATCCTAGTCCGGATCGATTGTAAACGGCTTTATGTTATCCAAGAATCAAGTCAAGATTCTTTGAGCCCAGTGTAAACCATTCCAATGTAGTCTTCAAATCCTTGACTTGACTTTTTAGTCTGGAATTCTCTTCCTCAAGTTTTTGGACTTGAGTTGAGGTTCCAGTCTGAACTGGATCAACCAAGGATTCAGTATTAGTCGCTTCTTTAAAGGAGGTTACTTCCTTTAGAAGCGACTTGATCCGAATATTAGACTTAGCTAATTACGCATTAAGTAATTAAATAAATTGTATAACCGACTTGCACTTATAGAGGGGTTTGACCCTTCGGAAACGGATACAGATCTGTGGCTTCTCTCGGACTCAGCTTCCGACTCATCTTCGCTTCCGGATTCGTTGATGTAGTCTCGGGCCGATAATGCAAGAAAACTCGTCTGTTCAAGTTCTTCGTTGTCGGACTCTTCCGAGGATGACTCATCCCAGGTCGCCTTCAGGGCCTTCTTCTTCTTTGGTTTCTTCAGATCCTTCTGGTTCGGGCAGTTCGCCTTGATGTGTCCCTTCTGATTGCATCCGTAGCACGTCACCTCGAACTTTACCTTTGGTTGGGCTTCCTTGGACTGAATGACCTTTTTAACATCCTTTTTATTGAAGCCCTTCTTCTTCTTGTAGAGCTTTTTCACCAGGTTGACGAGCTCAGTCATGAGTTTGTCATCATCGTCGTCTGAATCTAGTTCTTCTTCTGAATCTGGTTCGGTTCTGCACTTCGATTTTGACTCGCGTGCTCTTCCTGTACCTGCAACCAAAGCTAAACCTTTCTCGGCCAGACGTGAGTTAACCTGCTCATGTAATTCAAACTCTGCAAACAGTTCATCTAATTTAATGGAAGAAAAATCCTTGGATACCTTGTAAGCATCTACCATGGATGCCCACAAGGTATTCCTCGGAAAGGCGTTTAGGGAATTCGTGATGATATCTCTGTTATCTACCTTTTGTCCGATTGCATGAAGCCCATTGAGTAGATCTTGTATACGGGCATGGAGTTGGATAGCCGTTTCACCTTTCTCCAATTTAATATTATATAATTTATTGAATATTAAGTTCGTTTTACTTAACTTGGTGTCGGACATTCCTTCATGAAGCTCGATCAGCTTCTCCCACAACTCCTTAGCACTGGTGAAGGGGCCGACGATATTCAGTTCCTCCTTCGATAGGCCACACTGGAGGGTGCAGGTCGCCTTGGCGTTTGCTTCCACCTTTTTTGTGTCGTGTCCCAGTCTTCGCACGGTAGTGGCTTGCCGGTGCTGTCAGTTGGTAGTTGGAGCCCGGTTTTGACGATCATCCAGACTTCAAAATGAGTCTGGAGATATGCCTCTATCCGGCTCTTCCAGTACCCGAAATCATCTCCGGTGAAGAGCGGGGGTCGGGCTGTACTGTAGTCTTCTTGAAGGGTCATTTTAGATCTAGCACACAAAGGAAAGAGAAAAAAATATGTTCCAATACTTGGTCTTGGATTACCAGTGCGGGATGTATAATAAAAGAAAAGCGAACTCGAGTGGCGTTGCAACAACTTCGAGCAAAAATTGATTCGAACGAAAAAATAGATTGGAATGTAGCAACTGTAATAATTCCAATCGACTCCGAAAAATTGAAAAGACACCACAAAAAATTGCTTGATTGGTGATTGCACCAATTCGAAGCTACCCCGCTCTGATACCAATTGTTGGATTGAGAAGTGCTAGAGGGGATGAATAGCGCTCGTGGATTTCACTCATTTCGGATTCGAAAGACAACGAGTAACGCGGCGAAAAAATAAATGCAATACAAAAAGACACAATGAGTTACTTGGTTAGGAGCCTAGGGTGACTCCTACTCCAAGGCTCATGATCGTTGATCGCTTTCGGTTGGCAACAACTATAATATCGCAAATTTGGTACAATAAAGGATTACAATTAAGTACACAATTAATAGTAATAAATTATATCGACGACAAGAAAATTGACGAAATCGAAGTGTCGTGTCGTCGGGAACTTGCTGTAGCTTTGTCGGAACTTCTCGTCAGCGGCTGGATGCAGAAAGGTTACTTGTGAATCGATGATCTGAAGTGTTGCTCGAGAGGTTCTTAAATAACCTGCTTAAGGCGCCTCAAAGCCCTTCTAAGGAGCCTCATATCAGCCGAGTCGGCTGCGTGGATAAACGCTGAATTCTTCGTCTTTGATCCACTTGAAGGTGCCTTCATGCTAGTCCAAGGCGCCTCCAAGCAGTGTCCAAGGTGCCTCCAGCCACATCCGAGGTGCCTCCAACTCTGCCGCGCACAAGCTCTACTCCTTTGCACCCGAGGCGCCTCAAGCTCCATGAGGGTGCCTCGGGTATTGTTCATCCAACGTAAAACTTTGTCTTTTGACCCTGCAAAATATGTTAGACCACAAAAACACAACATATCTGTTGGTTGCTACTCGGAAAGCCTAGAGGTTCCACTGTACAAAATTTTGTACAAAGGTCTGAACCTTTTCCTAGCTACCATGTGTTCTTTTAAATTAAATTTTGGATCGCCTGCGGAACTTAACACGTTTGATCCAAAACTTAATCTATTTGTTTTTTTAGGTTTTGACTAGGATCTCCTGCGGAACTTAACACGTTCGACCCAAATCACCTTAAGTTATTAATTCCATTAAATATTAATTTCCATAATCGGTTCCCAGTACTGACGTGACGAGGCACATGACCTTCTTGGATATGGGAGCAACCACCACCGACTAGACAAAACCTTTTATAGAAATCTAATATTTAATTTCCTAAAATAACTTTAGGTTAACCGAAGAGAACAATCAAAACACAAGGAAAAGAAAAAATAAAAGAACACAACATCGAAAAACATATTCGAAATTCTAGAACGTAAGCCTCTTGTATTTGGTATTATTTCCAAAAATAACTAATATGATGCGGAAAGAAAAATTACTAGTTATACCTTTTAGAAAGACCTTTTGATCTTCTACCGTATTCCTCTTCTAACCTCGGACGTTGTGTGGGCAACGATCTTCCGAGATGAGAAACCACCAACCACCTTCTTCTCCTCCTAGCTAGGTTCGGCCACAAAAGAAAAAGCTTCACCAAGGAAGAAAATCAAAACACTAACCAAGCTCCAAGAGATGCTCGCTTCCTCTCCTTCTTCTTCTTCTTCTCCAAGTAGTATCTGGCCACCACAAGAGCTCCAAGGAAAGAGAGGGGTTCGGCCACCACAAGAAGAAGAGAGGGAAAGGATGGCCGGCCACACCAAGGAACAAAAGAGGGAGAGAAAATAATAGAGGTTGTATCTCATGAAGGCACCCCTATCCCTTCTTTTATATTCCTTGGCCTAGGCAAATTAGGAAATTTAATTACAATAAAATTTCCTTTATTCCCTTGACATGATTTAATTGAGAAAAATAAAATAATATTTCCCCAATTAATCTCTAATGGCCGGCCACATCAAGAGGAAATAAATTAGACAAGTTTTAATCAACAAATTAAAACTTCCTAATTTGTTTCCGGAAATTTTAAAAATAAAATTTCTCTTTAAAAATCTCTTCATGGTTGATAAAAGGAAATTTTTATAATTTTAATTTTATCAACATGTGGATAATTTTAAAGAGAAAATAAAATATCTCACAAATCTACAAATAAGGAAAGAGATTTAATCTCTTTCTTTAATCTTTTGCAGATCTTTTACAAGAGAGATATTTTAATTTTAATTCTCTTTAATAAATTATTTCTTCCACATAATAAAAATTAAAATTAAAATCCCTTTTTAATTTAATTTGGCCGGCCCCCACTAGCTTGGGTTCAAGCTAGGGCCGGCCACCCAATTTTATACCTAGGCCGGCCCTAGCTTGGTTCCCAAGCTAGCTTGGCCGGCCCCTTATTGGTGGGTATAGAAGGTGGGTATAGGTGGGTATAGAACTCTATAAATAAGAGGCTACGATAGGGATCGAGAGGAGGAATTGGTTTTGGTCTCCCGATAAATTTAAGCATCCCGTGTTCGCCCCGAACACACAACTTAATTTTATCAATAATAATTCATTCCACTAGAGAACTATTATTGAACTACCGCACCAATCCCAAATTACATTTTTGGGCTCCTTCTTATTATGAGCATGTTAGTCTCCCTGTGTTTAAGATATCGAATGTCCACTAATTAAGTGAGTTACTGACAACTCATTTAATTAATATCTAAGTCCAAGAGTAGTACCACTCAACCTTATCGTCATGTCGGACTAAGTCCACTTGCAGGGTTTAACATGACAATCCTTATGAGCTCCTCTTGGGGACATTATCAACCTAGTATCTCTAGGACACAGTTTCCTTCTATAATCAACAACACAAACTATAAGTGATATCATTTCCTAACTTATCGGGCTTATTGATTCATCGAACTAAATCTCACCCATTGATAAATTAAAGAAATAAATATCAAATATATATGCTTGTTATTATATTAGGATTAAGAGCGCACACTTCCATAATAACTGAGGTTTTTGTTCCTTTATTAAGTCAGTATAAAAGAAACGACCTCAAATGGTCCTACTCAATACACTCTAAGTGTACTAGTGTAATTATACAGTCAAGATAAACTGATACCTAATTACACTACGACCTTCTAATGATTTGTTCCTTTCCATTTTGGTCGTGAGCTACTGTTTATAATTTATAAGGTACTGATAACATTATCTTCTGCATGTGACACCACATGCTATGTTATCTACAATATAAATTAATTGAACAACTACAAACAAATGTAGATAATTTGACCAAATGTGATTCTTTATTCAAAATAAATGTTTACAAAAGCTTAGGCTTTCAGTATACACTCCAACTTTGATCCACTTGAAGATGCCTTCATGCTAGTCCAAGGCGCCTCCAAGCAGTGTCCAAGGTGCCTCCAGCCACGTCCGAGGTGCCTCCAACTCTGCCGCGCGCAAGCTCTACTCCTTTGCACCCGAGGCGCCTCAAGCTCCATGAGGGTGCCTCGGGTATTGTTCATCCAACGTAAAACTTTGTCTTTTGACCCTGCAAAATATGTTAGACCACAAAAACACAACATATCCTGCAAAACAAAGTTAGCACATTATAAATATAATAATTGAAGTACTTTGACAGTCTCTGGACTGTCCGATTCTGACTTCGGATTTCCGACTGGAAACCCTAGGTCAAACCGACGCCTACTGTTCTTCTTCCGAGGAACGCGTTCTCACCTACTCTACTCAGGAGAACATACCTGATGTTAGTGCGGTCCTCCAGACCGACTGGACTTTCCACCTAGGGTTACCACCCCCTAGGTTTTTCGCCACCTAGGATTACCACCCCCTAGGACCTAAGGTTATCCCCCCTCTAGGATTTCTCCATCACCTAGGGTTACCACCCCCTATGACCTAAGGTTACCGCCGCTTAGGGTTTTCCTCCACCTAGGGTTACCACTCCCTAGGACCTAAGGTTACCACCCCTTAGGATTTTTCACCTGCCTAACCACAGTTAGGACTTTCCTGAAAACTCATTTAAGCATGTTAGATAACAAGTAACCTTAACTTTGAATCCCTTTGACATAATCAAAACTAAGGTTCGATCGTCGGATGCTTTCCGCACCAACACAACCCACATAAATATCGGAAAGCATCGAGGGTGAATTGTTGTAAAGGAATACCAAAATACTGACTTATCTCAGATAAGAATGGAGGAATAGGAAAATGTAAACCTGCTACCAATTGGTCCTTGAAAAAGTAACATAGTTATCAGGAGGAAGATGAGGATAAGTATCAAGTTGCGGGACCTTGATACGATACTCCTTAGGGATTTCATAATAAGAATGAATGGAAGTTCAGTCGACGGTACCAAAGGATGAATGAGTCAGAGCAAACCAAGGAACCAGTGATTCCTCAGCCATGGCGAAAAACAAAAACACTTAAGAGATAAATGACTTACTAGGTTCTTAAGGAAAGGAGGTAGTAGAAGAAGGTAAGAGAAGATGAAGAAGCATTGGGTGTTAGAAAAAGTTGAGAAAGAGAATCACTAGGAAGTGAGTGGAGGAAGACGAAGGATAAGGAAATAAAAAAGACAGGGTTTTAGAACGATATAGCCAATAAGGATCATCGTTGAATTGAAATGGTTCGTGACAGGAGAGTCGTTAATTTGCTAGGGAGAATATGAGATAGGTCATTGATAAAAAAATATGTTAATGGTTGCTTCAAGAAATAGAAGAAAATGCTACGTGGTGCTCACCCATAAAGAGGCATTTATGATGGACAAGACAAACTAAATCATAGGTTGAGGCGTCATATCTTCGAGCGCCTCCAATATTCTCTTTCCGTTGAAAGACAATTACCGACAAAACAATTTTTGAAAAGTTGCTCGACTCTCAAGGCATAATTAAGATAAAAAAGAAAAGAGAATATAAAGTAATGAGTTAGACAAGTAAAGTAAATAAACGAAATCAAAACTCATGTCTAACCAGTCGACTATACCTCTTTCGACTAGACTTGAAGGGGAGGCTAGTGATATGGGTTATGATAGGTCGGCCTGTTGGATGATGCGAGGGTTAGGGTCGAGAGAAAAAGGAGAGGCCCATAGTGGGGTGAATATATGATTAATAGGGTAATGACAAACCAAATAAAAGGTTTTTTGTAAGTGCTCGACCGGGCAAAGCCCGACCGAGCTTAAAGGCACTTAGCCTTATAAAGCTTATAGTATATTACCGACCGAGTGAAAGCCGAGCGAGCATCAATGTTCTTATATGTGCTCGGCCGGACAAATCCTGACTGAGCTTAAAGGCACTTAGCCTTATAGAGCTTTTAGTATGTTATCGGTCGAGCGAAGGCCGAGCGAGCACTAATGTGCCTATATGCGCTTTGCCGGACAATGCCCGACCCAGCTTAAAGTCACTTAGCCTTATAGAGCTTTTAGTATATTACCGGTCTAGCGAAGGCCAAGCGAGTACCAATGTGCTTATATGCGCTCGGCCGGACAAAGCCTAACCGAGCTTAAAGGCAGTTAGCCTTATAGAACTTATTTTATATTATCGACTGAGCAAGCACTAATGCTCTTATATGCTCTCGATCGGACAAAGCCCAACCAAGCTTAAAGGCACTTAGCCTTATAGAGCTTTTAGTATATTACCGGTCGAGCGAAGACGATGCGAGCACCAATGTACTTATATGTGTTCGACCAGACAAAGTCCGACCAAACTTAAAGGCACTAAGCCTAGCTAATAGAACTTATATTATATTATCGACCGAGCGAGCACCAATGTACTTATATATGCTCGGCCGAATAAAGCTCGACCGAGCTTAAAGACACTTATCTTTATGCAGCCTTTAGTATATTACAGGCCAAATGAGAAGTTGAATCAGAAGTTAAAGTTGTTGTCGAACTTGCATTAATGGCAAGTCATCAAGACGATGAAAACAAAGCAAGCTCGTCCGAAATGAGCATCGAGAGCATCGATGAAGGGGGAGCGACATCAGAAGAAAGTAGCAGTTCAGGGGGAGTCACGGACAACGAGATTGACAAAGTAAGTTAGGTACTAACTCTTCCTCCCGATAAGTTGTTTGAATTTATTAAATTATTATCTAAAGATTGTTGTAAATTAGAAAAAGAAATTAAAGAGTTAAAATTAATTTTAGCAAAATCTTGTCCATTAGAAGAATTTGGTAAAATAAAATTAGAAAATGATATGTTGCAAAAAAAAATAAAGAACTTGAAAAATCATGCATGCTCATTTTATACAGGAATTAGAAAATTTAATGGTCTAAACTGGTATTTTAATTATCACAAAGGACAAATTAGAAAAATTTCTCAGAAATATATTCTAAAGAAATTTCTAATTAATCCAGTTGGAATGAACCTATATTGGATTCTAAAGACTTGTCTAAATTAAAGTCTAATGGGACTTAGGGCTTTTCAGAGAGTACATTAAATATTTTGATTTCCTTATGAGGCTTTGTCTAGAAAGTGGTTGTTGCTCCAATAACCAAGAAGACCTAGTGTATCGCCACAGCCTAGAAGCTGATTAATGAAATAAAATATTTAATTGACTAACTGATAAAACATTTAATTGGAAATAATATTTTAATAGTTACTTAAATATTTTACAGTATCCCTAATTTAGAAAATTTTCCTTCTTAGAAATTTTTTTCTAAAATTATTGCATTTTGTTAAGTGCTATCAAAATTATTTTCAATATTTTCAAAATCTTAATAATTTTTTTAAAATTGTTTGAAAATTAGAGTTTTATAAAAACTATTTGTTTAAAACAAAAAATTACCCTTAGATTTTTTTGATACTCCATTTTTTATGTGATCAAAGGGGGAGAAGGGAAGATTAAGTCTAGTAGAAGGTAGATTAAATTTTTAATTTTTGCACTTTAAATTGTAAATTTATTGCTTTTACTTTACGTTAGTGTACCCTAACTTAACTTGCGTTGCTCACATCAAAAAGGGAGAGATTGTTGGTACCCTAAGGTAGTTTTGATGTGATCAAACAAACTAAGTTAGGTCTTGTTATGTTTAATCCTGTGTCTAAGTGTGCAGGAACTTAGGAACACAGGATGTCGAGCAAAAGACACGACTAGTGAGAAGGATGGCATGGGAGAGAGCCGATGGACTCGGTGTGTCTGAGGGACGAGGTGCTGCGGAAGAGTACGCCGGCAGACAAGAAGGAGGCGCACAGCGTTTCCGAAGGGCGAGAAGCCGGAGTGGAAGCTTGCTCGAGGAGAAGGCCAGAAGTTGAGTTCGGGTGAGCCCTATTCTGGATGGCCGAAATCACCCAAGCGAGCGGAGCTAAAGCGGAAGGCTCTAACCAAGGTGAGTGAAACCAGAGCAGAATGCCCAGACTAAAAAGTTAATTGGATTGACTTTTCTGGTCTGGGCACTAAAAACCCTTCCGGGTGCCCGGAATCGAATTCTATCCGGATCACATTTGACCACGATCTGTTGCGAAGGGGATAAAATTTTATCCCTCTCCAGGCGCCCCAAGCAAGGTTATATAAGCAGTCTTGCTCCCAAAGCTAAACAACAACAAACATTTGAGAAACAACACTTGTAAGCCTTCAGTTTTCGTTTAGCTTCATCTTTTGAGCAATCATTTCTATAAAGAGGTTTCTTCGTCTGAAGGAGAATTTAGTGCGCTTTACTTCCTTAGATTAACAACATCCCTGGTTGTAACCAAGTAAAAATCTTCTGTGCCTCTGTCATTTTAATTTCTTTATTATTTCTTATGCAAGTGTTCTTTAATTAAGTTATTTGTCCGAGAAAGGTTCTTTTGTTTTGATTTGTGCAGGGACTATTCACCCCCCCTCTAGCCGGCCACCAGCGAACCTACATTCTCAATATATATACGATCAGTTTGAATGACCGACCGAGATATGCTTAACAGAAGGTATTCTCAATATATACATACAACAGGCTTGAACGACTAGCTGATATATGCTTGACATAAGCTCGGTGAATTTGGTGGAAAATATTCTCCAGAAGTTTCTTCAGTTATGGGAATATATTCCTGTTCATACTTCATTAGGAATATAAGTCATAAATGACAAAAGAGGTATATCTGGGGTACAAAAAAGATTTCTTAAAGGATTATTGCTTGAAGCCTAAAGGGTGACTTCATCTTCTAACAAATTGGGGACCACCTCATGACTACGGAGGTTATATAAGGTAGTATAAAAAAGGAGATCCTCTCCTTTGGCAAGGTACGCAAACTCTAGCATCCAAAACTCTGTTTCTAAGTACTTTCGTTACTATACTTCTTCTTCTTCTTCTTCCACCTTCAAGAGAGGAACTGACTTGAGCGTCGGAGGATCTAGCCAAGGATCCCCACCCCGGTCTTAGGTCGTTAACGTTTTGTTGGCTTGTCTCGTTATTCGTAGGATCGTTGAGGGGCTCTTTAGGATCTTCAAGAGTTCATCGCCTTTATAAGAACCACCGTTCACCGGAGTCAGCGCACCACCTCGCAGATTTCAGACAGGATCACACTTCTTGAAAGATGTACTCCACATCATCTGATCCCACGCACTCACGTAACGGCCTTGAGAAAGCTCTTCTATATAACTGATCTCCTATCATCATGAACCGTCCGACCCTCTTCTTCAACAAACGAGCTTCTTCCTGATCAGCTGTTGTGGTGCCCGATCGGATGAACTCGATCAACGACGTTCTCCAATCACAGAGGAATTCTATCCCCTCCATCCGATCAATATGCGCCACCAGTGAGACTTGCTCGATCAACTGACTCATCATGATCGGTGATAGTGAGCTGGCCAATTTAGCCAACTCATCCACGGTCTGGTTGTCCAATCGAGAAATTTTCTGAATAACCTGTAGGATCGAAAAGAATTTTAGATATCTCCACAATGACATGATATTATCCACTTTGAGCCTAGACCCTCATGGTTTTGCTCTTGGGCTCTCCCCAAAAGGCCTCATGCCAATGGAGATATCTTTTCTCTTATAAATTCATGATCTTTCCCATATGTTTCCAATATGGGACTATGTTTGCAACCTTGCAATCCCAACAATCCCCCCCCCCCTCAAACAAAGGACCATAGGCTTCCCACGTTCGATCTGTTGGTGCAATTTCCAGTAGGTCAAGGTTGACCTTGACCAAGCGTAAACCTTGGTCATGGTTTCGATGTTTGACAATACAGAAAGACATGTAGACATGGACAATGCAGGTGCAGTTGTCCATGCGGAGAGATACTGATCAGGGTCTGATCAGGTTGGATGAAGAAGAGTCAAGTAGGTCAAGGTTGACCAGATACTTGACTGGGAAGTCCTAACTGGGATGTTAGACAGTTCGGAAAGTCCTGGTGAGTGAAGCCAGATAGTTCGGAAAGTCCTGGTGAGTGAAGCCAGGCAGTTGGGAAATCCTGGTGAGTGAAGCCAGGTGAAAATCCTAGTGAGTGAAGCTAGGTGAAAGTGAAAGTCCTGGTGAGTGAAGCCAGGCAGTTGGAGAAAGTCCTGGTGAGTGAAGCTAGAAATGGGAAAGACTGGGTGAGTTAGGCATTGGGAAAGACCTGGTGAGTGAAGCCAGCAGGGAAAGACCTAGTGAGTGAAGCTAGGCTTTAGTAGTCGTGAGTGAAGTGCAGGAAATCCAGATGGGTCAAGGTTGACCTGACATCTGGTGAAAAGTCCAAGCAGGAGCTTGGCACGGAAAAGTCCAAGTATGGAGACTTGGCACGAGAAGACCAAGTATGGAGACTTGGCACGGAGAAGACCAAGTGGAGACTTGGCACGGAAAGCCCGGAGAGGGCCTTGTGAGCTCGCTCTCCTGACCGTGGTCGAGAGGGCTGTAGCTGCTCGACCGGACGGTCGGAGAGGGCTCGGTAGCTCGCTCTCCTGACTAGGTCAAGAGAGGGCTCGGTAGCTTCTCGTGACCATTTAGGGTTTAGGGTCGGAACTTTAAACCGGATCGGTCCGGTGACCGATCCGGATACCTCGAGTATCTCGACGGCCCGGTGACCGATCGATAACAAATGTAAGGGTTCTCAGAGTCATCCGATCGGTCCGAGACCGATCGAGGAGTTGAGCCAACTTTCTATGAGTGAACTGATCGGTCTGGGGACCGATCAGCAGGGAGTCTGATCGGTCTCCACGATCGATCAGAGACGCAACCACCTCTCTTACAGAGAGGTGGGATCGGTCCGGGGACCGATCAGACTGGGGCCTGATCGGTCCCCAGGACCGATCAGAGGTGCAGGCTTCAGCCTGATCGGTCCAGTCACAACGGCTGTCTTCTGTCTTCTGTTCTTCGCACTGCTGCAGGATGATGTATAAAAGAGGTCGAGGGCTTCTCTGGTTTCTCTTCTTCTTCCTACTCCTGACTATGATCGAGCTTTGCTGAGCTCTTAGCTTACCGAGCTTCGGGTGAGCTCCTTCTTGAAGCTTCGGGTGAGCTTTCCTCGACCGATCACCCGCTGTGAGTTTCCTAAGTTGCCGCTTCGGATTCCAATCGACAAGAACAGTAGGCAAGCTTTGTTTTGTACATTCATATTGTCTTCTGTTTTGTGCTGTATTTTGTACACCTTTCTTGCTGTTGCAAGAAGTTTCTCCACCCAGAAGGAGTGTTCTTATTAGCCGGTTTTCCGGGGACTCATCCACCGACGGATTGATAGGCTTCGTCCACCTTACGGACACGCCGAGGAGTAGGAGTTTCATCTCCGAACCTCGTTACGTCGACGAGTTTGAGGTTTGCTATTCTCCGTTGTCGTTTCTATTGTTTATTTTCGCTGCTGATTTGTAGAAAGAAACGTAAGATTTGGGTCGGCTATTCACACCCCTCTCTAGCCGCCACCATTGATCCTAACAAGTGGTATCAGAGCGAGGTCGCCTCGGTGGATCAACACCCGGGGGAGCACGAGCTAGAGAATGGAGTTATTTGGAGAAGACGTCACAATTCCACCTTTCTACGATCACGACGACTTCGCGTTTTGGAAGGTAAGAATGAAGTATTTTCTTATGACTAACCTTGAAAATTGGAGTTGTGTTCAGTTAGGTTTCAAGCCTCCGATGGACAAGAAAGGAGAAACCCTAGAGAAGAAGGAGTGGACCAAGGAACAAGTCCACCAATCCCTAGTCAACGATGAGGTATTGAAAATTTTTGAATTTTCTTTACTTAATGATGTTTTGTGTAGGATAGGTGGATATAACGATGCCAAGGAGTTGTGGAACAACTTGGCAAAGTTCCATGAGGAGAACTCCACTTCAAGTCATGAAGAGGAGTCAAGTGAGCCAAGTAGCTCACTTCATGGAGGAATGGATTTAGAAGTTGAGGGCCACTCAACATCTAAAGAAGAAGAGGAGGAGAGTTCTTCTTCAAGTTCGGAGCAAGAAGAAGAAGCTTCTACCTCCGGAAGGGATGAAGGAGAGAGCGTTCACCCATCCTCAACTCTAGGTAACTCAAGCCATTTAGTTTCTAGCAAATTACACATAATGTGCTTTGAGTGTAGGGAATTTGGACATTACCGTTAGAGTGTATACTAAAAGCCTAGCTTTTGGTATAAACATTTATCTAGAAATAAGAATCACATTGGTCAAATGTCTACATTTGTGATAAATGTAGTTGTTCAATTAATTTATATTGTAGATAACATGGTGTGTGGTGTCACACACAGAGGATCATGTTATCAGTACCTTATAAATTATAAACAGTAGCTCACGACCAAAATGGAAAGGAACAAACCATTAGAAGGTCGTAGTGTAATTAGGTATCAGTTTATCTTGACTGTATAATTACACTAGTACACTTAGAGTGTATTGAGTAGGACCATTTGAGGTCGTTTCTTTTATACTGATTTTATAAAGAAACAAAGACCTCGGTTATTATGGAAGTGTGTGCTCTTAATCCTAATATAATAACAAGCACATATATTTGATATTTATTTCTTTAATTTATCAATGGGTGAGATTTAGTTCGATGAATCAATAAGCCCGATAAGTTGGGAAATGGTATCACTTATAGTGTGTTGTTGATTATAGAAGGAAACCGTGTCCTAGAGATACTAGGTTGATAATGTCCTCAAGAGGAGCTCATAAGGATTGTCAAGTTAAACCCTGCAGTGGACCTAGTCCGACATGATGATAAGGTTGAGTGGTACTACTCTTGGACTAAGATATTAATTAAATGAGTTGTCAAGAACTCACTTAATTAGTGGACATTCGATATCTTAAACACAGGAGACTAACACACTCATGATAAGAAGGAGCCCAAATGTAATTTGGGATTGGTGCGGTAGTTCAATAATAGTTCTTTAGTGGAATGAATTATTATTGATAAAATTAAGTTGTGTGTTCGAAGCGAGCACGAGATGCTTAATTTTATCGGCAGACCAAAACCAATTCCTCCTCTCGGTCCCTATCGTAGCCTCTTGTATATAGAGATTTATGCCCACCACATACCCACCTTCTTACCCAACCAATAGGGGCCGGCCAAGCTAAGCTTGAAGCTCAAGCTTAGGGCCGGCTAAAGGTTGGCCTTAAGGCCGGCCAATAGCTTGGAGCCCAAGCTTAGGTGGCCAGCCACATCATATTAAAAAGGATTTTTATTAAAATTATTTCTTATGTGGATATCATAGTTTTAAAAGAGAGTTTAAAAATTAAATCTTTCCTTTTAAAAGCTTTCTACAAAAGATTAAGAAAAGATTTGAAATCTTTCCTTATTTGTAGATTGAAAGGAGATTTTATTTTTAAAAAAAACTTTCCATTTTAACCATGATAATAATTTAAAAGAGAAGTTTAAAAATTAAATATTCTCTTTTATTAGTTTCTACAAAAGATTAAGAAAAGATTTGATATCTTTCCTTATTTGTAGATTGAAAAGAGATTTTAATTTTTTAAGAGATAACTTTCCTTTTGGAAATTATCCACATGTTTAAAAGAAGAATTTTAATTTATAAAATTTCCTTTTCATTAACCACCATGAAGGGAAAATTATTGGAGAAATTTTTTATAAATTTCGGGAGACAAATTAGGAAGTTTTAATTAATTAAAACTCTCCTTGTTTATAGCTTGATGGTGGTCGGCCATGTAAATTGAGAATAGGAAAATTGTTTTTAATTAAATAAATTTTCCTTATCAATGGAAAAAGAATTAAGGAAATTTTTATTTAAATTTCCTTATTTGCTAAGGCCAAGGATTATAAAAGAGAGGGTAGAGGTGCCTTCATGGGTGAACAACTCTATTATTCTTCTCCTCTATTTTCCTCCTTGGTGGCCGGCCCTAGCTTCTTCCTCTTCTCTTCTTCTTATGGCCGGCGGCAACCTCTCTTGGAGCTCTTGATGGTGGCCGGTTCTAGCTAGGAGAAGAAGGAGAGAAAGATGGTTTTGTTTCTTGCATCCCTTGGAGCTTGGTGGTGGTGGCCGGACCTCTACTTCTCTTGGAGAATTGTGGTGGCCGAAACTTGTAAGGAAGAAGAAGGTGCTTGGTGGTTCTCATCTCGGAAGATCATTGCCCACACAACGTCCGAGGTTAGAAGAGGAATACGGTAGAAGATCAAGAGGTCTTTTAGAAGGTATAATTAGTAATTTTTCCTTTCCGCATCATGCTAGTTATTTATGGAAATAATACCAAATACAAGAAGCTTATGATTCTAGAATTTCGAATATATTTTTCGATGTTGTGTTCTTTTATTTTTTCTTTTCCTTGTGATTTGATTGTTCTTTTCGGTTAACCTAAAGTTATTTTAGGAAATTAAATATTACCTTTCTATAAAAGGTTTTGTCTAGTCGGTGGTGGTTGCTCCCATATCCAAGAAGGCCATGTGCCTCGCCACGTCAGTACTGGGAACCAATTATGGAAATTAATATTTAATAGAATTAATAACTTAAGGTGATTTGGGTCGAACGTGTTAAGTTCCGCAGGAGACCCAAGTCAAAACCTAAAAGAACGAATAGATTAAGTTTTGGATCAAACGTGTTAAGTTCCGTAGGCGATCCAAGTTTAATTTAAAAGAACACATGGTAGCTAGGAAAAGGTTCAGACCTTTGTACAAAATTTTGTACAGTGGAACCATTAGGTTTTCCGAGTAGCAACCAACAATTGGTATCAGAGCTAGGGTTTTGCCTCTGTGTATTTGGTATTAGTTTAATTATGCACATGTCATACATAATTTAGGCAGGATAATAGTAGGATGTGCTAACTTTGTGGATGCAGGATCCAACTATTATGACTTATAGTTTTATGTGTGTGATTGGACCCTTGGACATGTCAAGGGCATTTATATGTGTGCATGATTGTATTATAAAATACAGCAGGAGCTGTATTTAGTTTTATTAGGATTTTATTTTTGATCTAGATACATGTACATTCCTTTTATGGAATATAGGATCAAAATTGTAAAATTCTATTTAAGTCGCGGATTGAATCTTGCAAAGCATGGAACCTTCTAAGGACCAGAGGCGCAGCGGAACAAGGAGCAAGATGGATGCGACAGCTAGACCCGGTGGCGGTGGCCAAATATGGCAGCAGCTTGTGGTGACAACACACGGAGGACAACTAGAGATAAAAGTCATAATAGTTGAAAATTAGATTTTCTATTTATTGCTTTTATATTGTGTTGTGTGTGCATGTTAGTTTACAAGTTTAGTAGGCTAGCATAATTAAAATTCCTCATTAATAAATAACTAAGTGGGAGAGGGATTTTTAAGTAAATCCCATGGTCTCCATTACTGGTTTGTAAGTGATGCAAACAAGCTTGTGCGTTGGCTCTGAGTGCCTTCCTCCATAATGGATGAGCTAGTTTGCAGATCACTAGAACATACTTCCATTTTTGGATGACTATAGGAAGTTAATTAAGAGCGTGTGATCTTCCCCAACGGAAGGGGCATAATCTTATTAATGGACTTAGTGTCAAGTAATGGTATACACTTAGACACATCTAATAGTATCCTCCCCATCGGAGTCACTGTTATTATTTGTGTGACCAAATGAAACCAACTATTAATTTGTCATAAAACTAGGTTGACAAGATAATAAAATTAAAGGGTTAAAACCCCTCTTACAAATGATTGATTTTGTATACGTCCACACTAACGTGGCATACAAAATTAACGGTGTTTGAGATAATTTTATTTGTCATAAAGTTATGTTGACAAGATAGTTAATGGGTAAGACCCTCCTCTTACAAATGTTGATTTTGTATACGTCCACACTAACGTGGCATGCAAAATTTACGGTGTTTTGAGGTGTTGGTAAATTTAAAAAGTATTGTTAGAGGAATCAATATTATTTTAAATTTAGAAGTCTTGACCAAATATTTGATTAAAGATAGACCAACTATTAATTTTATTCGTCATAAAGTAAGGTTGACGAGATAATAAAATTAAATGATAAAATTTCCTTTTTGAATTTGTATACGTCCACACTAACGTGGCATACAAAATTCATGGGGATTTTTAAGGAGTTGGTCTTAGCCAAATATTTTTGTGATTCTTAGGATGATGGTCAATCCCTAGCTGATATACTTTAGGATAGACTTAGTGGTCCCAATTATAATTGATTGGAAATAGGATTTGGACATTAAGGTAGACTGTCCTCTTAGAACTAAGAACAATATAGGTGTATTTTATTCATTAGTTGAAACATGTTTAGTGGCGTTATCTACCAGAACCTGGAGTGTAGATATGGATGCCATTAATCATGTCTGCAATTCATTGCAGGGTTCCAGGAAACCCGACAACTAAATGAAAATAAAAACACCGTCCACATGGGCACTACTGTAAAAGTGGCAGCCGTTGCAGTGGGAGATGTTTATTTTTTGATAAAAATAAAACATTGATTTTTGAGTAATTGTCTTTACGCACCAAGTTTAGAAAGAACTAGTTTTCAGTTTCTAAACTATTCAAAGAACATGATATTCTGCCTCTTTTAATAACAAAGTTGTTATTAAGAAAAAGAGGGAAGTTATCTGCTCTGGTATGTTGGTTGGCAATTTATAAATCCAATAACTCTTACGATGCAACAAATGGAAATTAGTAACACATCTTCTAACTTTAAGAGAAAGTAACCTTCGGAAATGAACCAATTATATCTTTGGCATCTAAGGCTAGGTTATATTAACTTAAGTAGGATTCATTGGTAGCTGATGAACTTTTGGGTTCATTAGTAGTGGAAATCTTTCCAACCTGCGAGTCTTACTTGGAAGGAAAATAACCAAGAAGCTTTTAAGTCCAAGGGGTATGGAGTCAAAGATATGTTGAAATCGGTTCATTCTGATTTGTGTAATCCTATGACTATCCAGACAAGAGGTAGTATTGAATATTTCATCTATTTTATAGACAACTATTCAAGATACAAATAAATTTACTTAATGTACCGCAAGACTAAGTACTTTGATTAGTTCAAAGAGTGCAAGGCTGATGCGGAGAAATATTAAAGTAAATGTCACTATGGTAAGATCTTAGTGGCAAGTACCTCTTGGGAGAATTTAGGAGTCACTTATCAAAAGTAGGGATTCAATCCCAACTAACTGCACCTGGTACACCCCAACAGAATGGTGTAGTAGAAAGAAGGTAAAGGACTCTTATGAAATAATTAGATAGATGATGAGTTATTTAGAAAATTACCAAATTTGTTTTAAGGATAAACTCTGATAACGAAAGTGAACATAGTACCTTCCAAGTTAGAACTCTCTACTCATATAGAATTGCTGAATAGGTGAAAACCTATTTTGAAGCATATTCGGATTCAGGTAATCCAGCACATATGTTAAAAAGAGACAATGATAAGTTGGATAGGAGTTCACTTGTTTGTAAGTTATCCTAGATAAACAAAAGTAGGTTTATAGTCTTAAAAATCAGAAGGTCATTGTTAGCATCAATGACTGATTTTTTAGAAAAAGACTATATAATGAACCACGTGCTCATAAGTAAATTTGTTCTTAAGGAAATAATAAAGGACATGTCTAACCTAGTACCAACTGTACAAGATGAGATACCACAAGAAAACTGCAACACGTATCACAAATTGATACACAATTACATAAAGTGTCTTGTTGTAGTGGGAGGGTTGTTATGCAACCTAAATAGGTTCATGTTTTGGGAGAGTTTTTGGACTCGATCCCTGGAGGACATGAACCTGATCTCCGGTCATATGATGAAGCACTCCAAGATAAAGATGCAGCATCTTGGCAAAGAGTAATGAATAAAAGAATTAGAATATATGTATTCTAATAAAATCTGGAAGCTTGTAGAATCACCAAATGGTGTAAAAGCCGTTGGGTGTAAAAAGGTCTATAATAGGAAAAGAGGGATAGACAGGAAGGTAGTAACTTTCAAAGCAAGGCTTGATGAAAAAGGAAACTTTTTCACTGGTAGTCATGCTTAAGTCTATCCGGATTCTTTTATCTATTTGGCAAGTGGATGTCAAGACAGCATTCCTTAATGGAAGTCTTGAAGAAAACATCCATATAAAGCAACCAGAAGGGTTCATTGCAAAGGGCTAAGAGCATCTTGTGTGCAAGCTCAATCAGTCTATGGACTGAGGCAAAGCTTCAAGGTCTTGGAATATCCGGTTTATCAAAGTAATCCAGATCTATGGATTTAGTAACCGGATAAGTCTTGTGTATACAAAAGATGTGATGGAAACGTGGTGGTATTTTTTGTACTATACTTAGATAACATTTTTGGTAGTTGGAAACAATATCAAAATGTTGTCAGAAGTAAGGGTATGGTTGTCCAAACAATTCGATATAAAGGACTTGGGAGAATGTATATATTCTTGAGATCAAAGTAATAAGGGATCGCAAGAAAAGAATATTTATCCCAAGCTTCATACATTGGAAAAATCCTTGTTCGTTTTAAGCATACAAAACTCCAAGAAAGGTTTCTTACCTTTTCAGGATGGAGTAACTTTATCTAAAGATATGTCTCTGTAGACATCAAAGGAGATAAAGGAAATATAGGCAGTTCTTTATGCTACGGTTGTTGAAAGCCTAATGTATGCTATGCACGAGATCAAAAATCTGTTTTGCCAAAGGCATAGTTAGCAGATATCAAAGTAACCCTGGACAAGGACAGTGGACTGCAGTAAAGCATATATTGTAGTACCTTAGAGGCACTAGAGATTATATGCTAGCTTACAAGACAGTTAATTTGGTCCTTGTGGGTTGCATGGATTTTGACTTCCAATCGGATAGGGACAATAATAAGTCAACCTCGGGGTTTTGTGTTTACTTTAGGAGGTAAAGTCATAGCTATGGAAGAGTGATAAGCATAGGTGTTTTTCTGGACTCCACCATAGAAGCTTAATATATGGCAAGCCTCTGAGGTAGCCATAGAAGCTGAATGACTCAATAACCTCAAGATAGACTTATATATGATTTCTGGTTTGTCCAAAGATTATTACAATTTATTGTAATAATATTGGTGCAGTAGCAAACTCGAAGAAACCATAAGTCTATAAAGGCAAGTAAACACAAAAGAGCGCAAGTACCACCCAATACGAGAAATCGTATAAACGAGGAGAAGTTGTTGCTGCCTAGATTGCATCAGGTGATGACCTATAGATCCTTTCACCGAGGTCTTTAAGGCAAGAGCTTTTGATGGACATGTTGAAAGGTTAGGAATCAGATGTATAGCAGCAGATATAGCAGCTTAGTCTTTTAGTATAAGTGGGAGATTGTTAGAGTGTATACTAAAAGCCTAGCTTTTGGTATAAACATTTATCTAGAAATAAGAATCACATTGGTCAAATGTCTACATTTGTGATAAATGTAGTTGTTCAATTAATTTATATTGTAGATAACATGGTGTGTGGTGTCACACACAGAGGATCATGTTATCAGTACCTTATAAATTATAAACAGTAGCTCACGACCAAAATGGAAAGGAACAAACCATTAGAAGGTCGAGTGTAATTAGGTATCAGTCTTGACTGTATAATTACACTAGTACACTTAGAGTGTATTGAGTAGGACCATTTGAGGTCGTTTCTTTTATACTGACTTTATAAAGAAACAAAGACCTCGGTTATTATGGAAGTGTGTGCTCTTAATCCTAATATAATAACAAGCACATATATTT
The DNA here is from genome assembly GCF_018446385.1 of Zingiber officinale. NCBI lineage: Eukaryota > Viridiplantae > Streptophyta > Magnoliopsida > Zingiberales > Zingiberaceae > Zingiber > Zingiber officinale. The sequence continues at coordinate 127,187,116 of NC_055997.1, forward strand.
GATATTTATTTCTTTAATTTATCAATGGGTGAGATTTAGTTCGATGAATCAATAAGCCTGATAAGTTGGGAAATGGTATCACTTATAGTGTGTGTTGTTGATTATAGAAGGAAACTGTGTCCTAGAGATACTAGGTTGATAATGTCCTCAAGAGGAGCTCATAAGGATTGTCATGTTAAACCCTGCAGGTGGACCTAGTCCGACATGATGATAAGGTTGAGTGGTACTACTCTTGGACTAAGATATTAATTAAATGAGTTGTCAGTAACTCACTTAATTAGTGGACATTCGATATCTTAAACACAAGGAGACTAACACACTCATGATAAGAAGGAGCCCAAAATGTAATTTGGGATTGGTGCGGTAATTCAATAATAGTTCTCTAGTGGAATGAATTATTATTGATAAAATTAAGTTGTGTGTTCGGGGCGAGCACGGGATGCTTAATTTTATCGGGAGACCAAAACCAATTCCTCCTCTCGGTCCCTATCATAGCCTCTTGTATATAGAGATTTATACCCACCACATACGCACCTTCTTACCCAACCAATAGGGGCCGGCCAAGCTAAGCTTGAAGCTCAAGCTTAGGGTCGGCTAAAGGTTGGCCTTAAGGTGGTCGGCCAATAGCTTGGAGCCCAAGCTTAGGTGGCCGGCCACATCATATTAAAAAGGATTTTTTATTAAAATTATTTCTTATGTGGATATCATAGTTTTAAAAGAGAGTTTAAAAATTAAATCTTTCCTTTTAAAAGCTTTCTACAAAAGATTAAGAAAAGATTTGAAATCTTTCCTTATTTGTAGATTGAAAGGAGATTTTATTTTTAAGAAAAACTTTCCTTTTTAACCATGATAATAATTTAAAAGAGAAGTTTAAAAATTAAATATTCTCTTTTATTAGTTTCTACAAAAGATTAAGAAAAGATTTGATATCTTTCCTTATTTGTAGATTGAAAAGAGATTTTAATTTTTTAAGAGATAACTTTCCTTTTGGAAATTATCCACATGTTTAAAAGAAGAATTTTAATTTATAAAATTTCCTTTTCATTAACCACCATGAAGGGAAAATTATTGGAGAAATTTTTTATAAATTTCGGGAGACAAATTAGGAAGTTTTAATTAATTAAAACTCTCCTTGTTTATAGCTTGATGGTGGTCGGCCATGTAAATTGAGAATAGGAAAATTGTTTTTAATTAAATAAATTTTCCTTATCAATGGCAAAAGAATTAAGGAAATTTTTATTTAAATTTCCTTATTTGCTAAGGCCAAGGATTATAAAAGAGAGGGTAGAGGTGCCTTCATGGGTGAACAACTCTATTATTCTTCTCCTCTCTTTTCCTCCTTGGTGGCCGGCCCTAGCTTCTTCCTCTTCTCTTCTTCTTATGGCCGGCGGCAACCTCTCTTGGAGCTCTTGATGGTGTCCGGTTCTAGCTAGGAGAAGAAGGAGAGAAAGGTGGTTTTGTTTCTTGCATCCCTTGGAGTTTGGTGGTGGTGGCCGGACCTCTACTTCTCTTGGAGAATTGTGGTGGCCGAAACTTGTAAGGAAGAAGAAGGTGCTTGGTGGTTCTCATCTCGGAAGATCATTGCCCACACAACGTCCGAGGTTAGAAGAGGAATACGGTAGAAGATCAAGAGGTCTTTTAGAAGGTATAACTAGTAATTTTTCCTTTCCGCATCATGCTAGTTATTTATGGAAATAATACCAAATACAAGAGGCTTATGATTCTAGAATTTCGAATATGTTTTTCGATGTTGTGTTCTTTTGTTTTTTCTTTTCCTTGTGATTTGATTGTTCTTTTCGGTTAACCTAAAGTTATTTTAGGAAATTAAATATTACCTTTCTATAAAAGGTTTTGTCTAGTCGGTGGTGGTTGCTCCCATATCCAAGAAGGTCATGTGTCTCGCCACGTCAGTACTGGGAACCAATTATGGAAATTAATATTTAATGGAATTAATAACTTAAGGTGATTTGGGTCAAACGTGTTAAGTTCCGCAGGAGACCCAAGTCAAAACCTAAAAGAACGAATAGATTAAGTTTTGGATCAAACGTGTTAAGTTCCGCAGGCGATCCAAAATTTAATTTAAAAGAACACATGGTAGCTAGGAAAAGGTTCAGACCTTTGTACAAAATTTTTGTACAGTGAAACCTCTAGGTTTTCCGAGTAGCAACCAACACTACCTGCCAATGATACTAATTTTTAGTAAAAGCAAAAAACTGTAAGCACATATTAGATAAACACAAGAAAATTACGATATAAATTGAGTTGTGCATGATTCTAGTTCCTTTGCATATGCATTCTTTATCTCCAGGTTTAACAGTCTAAGTATGCACTTTGTTTATCTGTATCTATATCCTAGGAGAATAGCCACAAAGATATTCAAGCATAATTCATAATTTTAGAGATAAACTAAGGATTAAAAAAAAAGTGACATAGGGGCATTGTTTTGAAAAGGTTCCAATCGCACAAGAATCATTCGGGCTAGAACAATCTAGATGGTTAGATTCTAAGTCATGCTCAAGTTGGTATTACTTAGATAAAACTATTTTTCCAAACAAACAAACAAGAGAAGATTATATATATATAGCTCAGAACAATATTTGTAATTTTGTTATATAAATTGGCATTGGTTCATTGACATGAATCATTGAGTTATGTTTTTTTGTGTATTATCTATATCGCTTAGATTCTTTTACAACATATGTACATGATGTTGAGAATTATTTATGGTAGTTTAAATTTTTGTTTATAAGATTGATGAAGTTGATTAATTGGATGCAGTATATGGTATATGTGAATTTATTTTTTCATGCCATGATATTATTAGCAATATAATTATTTTAAAAAATAATGATAATGAATCACATGTTATGTAGTGACTCGACGGCATATTGCTCACATAAGCTTTGAAAACCATGCAGAGAATTTTGTGTAATACCTTACAGATTAGTTACAGTATGAAAACCTCGCAGATTTAAGTCACAAGGAAATCTTTCATTCACAAATAACAAATGGTTCCCTCAATTTTCTTGGCCTCAGTGGGAATAAAACAAAGGTTGCAACAAAAGAAAACATTTGTAGATTCATCGCTACATAGTTCCCATTACGTGAGCAATTTGTTTTAACAAATTTCTAATAAAAGAAAATAACCAGAATTTACAACCATTTAGGGTTTATCAATTTCAGGGAATGATTATCAACGTCACCACTACCATTTTATTTGAAAATCAACTTGAAATATTTAGTTCCACAAAGTTGCATTCTTAAATTAGAATCAGTACATAAGCTACATATGCAGCATGTTCGAGATCAGGGATTAAAATACAGTGCTGAACCAATCGAAACAGGCAAAACCATCTGGTTTTGCCCACCGACCGGCATCGGCACGACCCCAATACTAGGCCCCGTAGCAACAGAGAGGCGTCACGTGACCCCCCGAAGGGGTCATGCGACCTCATAGCCATTGCGGAGGGGTTGTGTGACCTCACGGCCGCTGTGGAGTGGTCGTACAACCTCACAGCCGCTGTGGAGGGGTCGCGTGACCCCTGCGTCTACAGCGGAGGCGTTGCACGACCTCACGTCCGCCGCGGAGGAGTCGCACGACCCCAGCAGTCGCGCCGGAGTCACACCGCATAGTCACGCGACTTTCTCACGTGTTGCTCACACTATTAATGACTGTGGGTAGCATCGACCCTCAGTCCATTATTTGTACACACGGGATTAGATTAATCCCATTGAAACTCTTTACATATATCCTACAAACTTAGCTTCATGTCACCAGACATGCTCATGCAATTTTTTTATTTTTATTGGCGTGTTTTTGTTCTAATTGTGCTCTTTTTAGTCGAGGACAGATCAAGTTTATTTCACTGTGATGGACCCCAACAAGTATGAGTTAGGGTTGAGTCAAAGGTGGGACAAGAGAATTGGAAAACATAATAAGCTATAAATCTTTATTATATTATATCTTCAAGATGTGGAAAATTAAAATAAAACCTGTGTTTGCAAAAATTGCACTTCATGCATTGTTTGAACAAAGAAACCAGTTTGAAGGCACATTAGAGGAAAAGAAGCAAAAACATTGAAAGGTCAGGGGATATTCATCAATTGCTTGTAAACAAGTTATTTGGGAGGTCGGAAAGCAGCAGTTAAGCTTTGAACAAAGGAATTGTAGTTGTACTAGGTGATGCATCAATAAAATCTCAACTGATTTACATGTTGATGAAGAACCTAAACAAAAAAAAACTAAGACGGGGAACGAAGAATTGGCCTTATCTTCATTTGCACAGAAGTTCTTGCGCCACAATGGTGCACAGCAAGGATTTGATTCCCTACAAAATATGTAATAATGTCCTAAGGAACATAATGTAATGCCAACTTCATGGAGGTTGTATATAGATCTTTGGTAGACAAAACATCAGGAAAAAACACATTAAGATAATCTAATTTGAAATCCAATCAAGAATGTGTCAATATGAACTACAAAAACATTAAGAAAAACAATGAAATAATCAAAGGGACATGTCTTGCTCAAGCATAGTCTAAAAACTCGATCAATTCCAGTCCGGATTGTTGGAGTTGAATTGGAATTTGGAATCAATCAAGCCTCGTCTAGTTTTGACTAATTCAGGGGACATTTGACCAAAAAACTTATGATAGAATGTAAATCAGAGAAAATTACATGACTCCGTCTCTTCAATCAAGTCTCTTTTGGACATATCTTCTAAGATAAACTATGGATTCCCTCTCTTTAACATATTTTTTTATTAGCAAAACTATGAAAATTGTGTTGTTAATTATCTATTGTTATTGTGATTTTGCTTTTCTACTTATTTTTGGCTGGATTGCAGAAGATAGTAACAATACATATATAGGCATTAATTTGCAAACAATAAAGGTACGCAGGCTTAGACACTTTTCTGCATGTTTCCTGCAAAGTTGTAAACAAAATGAGTGAAATGTGCTGATTTCAATTTCTTTTGCAACTGCTTTTCTAGCTACTATTCCAATTTGATCCCTCATCTCTGATGCAGCAGCAATTGTGAAAGTCATTGCTAGGATGTTGGATGGATCAATTCCCTGAGAGAATGAAATCCAAATAAGAAGCTAAGCAAATGAATCCCCTTACAAATAATATCAGCAATTTAATGTTAGTCATGATTAGGAACCACATACCTATTTGAGCAGTGTCAGCACGCGTCAAACCATTGTGGATGTCTGAACCATTGCATCCATCAAAACCAGGAGAATAATAAGTATAGTTCAGTGAAAAAGGAGCCAAGAGATATACCTTTCCACTTCCTGGACCAGCAACAATCATCAATGGGACTGAAGTGTCACTGCAAGCAGCTTCTCTCTGCGCGTCATTAACGTTTTTCTAATAATCCCAGTACTTATGCAGCTTCAAAGACTCATCGTCAGCGTCCCCGAATAAACCCCTCAGCCTACATGAACCCAAGTCCTTGTATCCGCCCACTACACATCCCTTATTTTCCACCGCCTCCTCACCTAACCTTTCCTTCTTCACTGTTGACCTCTTTTCACATATGGCGTCCACCTCGCGCAGAAATGCCTCGTCCAGGTCGTCATCAAGAATGCTTTTTTCTGGTATCATGGTTCCGGAAGAAGACGGAGTAGAGCAGCCGTTTGTGATGTCAGAAAGCGGAACCCTTTGGCAGCACCTGTCGAATACGCAGTGAAAAAATGCTAGCTCAGCAGGCAAACCAATCCAATAAAAGTAGAATCGAACAGGAGTTGATTACTTGGAGGAGGAAGAGGGAGGCGAAGGGAAGAGTCCGTCGCGGGATCTCTTGCTAACGACGAGGAAGGGTTTGTTCGCGCCGAAGGCGTGGAACCGCCTTGCCCAGCAAATCTGCAGTCGACGACGACCTGGCGATTGTTTTCGCCGGAGCCCTCAATCTCCCGGAACCAATTAGGACTATTGGAGTCCGACTCAAGTTTTATACCATGAAATTGGGCCTTAGGCCTTAGGCCTTAGGCCTTGAGCCTTGAGCCTTGAGCCACGTTTAATAAATTAATGGGATAATTCCTAATTTAGTCCTTTTTCTAATTTCATTCTTTATTTTTTAATTGATCAAATTTTATCTTTCAATTTTTAAATGTTTTCTGAAATCAATCTTTCAATCAAAATCCCTATTAAAATATACAGGAAAACTTATTTAATCGATGAAAGTGACCGGTTGCTTTTATTCTTGCGTTATTTCCCTAATTCTTGAGATGACTTAGAAATCACAAGACTCACGTCTTGTTCATCGATGTAAGGAGAGGTAGTCTATTCTTATTGTCGTTGTCATTATTTTTCCTCTCTACTTCCATTTCACCCTCCAATATGTTATATGTCACCCCTCCCCTCCCCTCCCCTCCCCTCCTCTCCCACCATTTTCTCATTATTATAATTTTAGCTTATCATTCATTTGTCACATATATAACTACGCAAGTACAGCTAAATCAAAAACCCCTCCTTTGGTATATGCCTACTGGAGATTTTGGAGCAACTCTGGCAAGTTAGGTCAACTTTTATTGTGTGTTTGCTCTTCATAGCAAGTATGCTCCTTAAATCCTGTAACATAAAAAACATAAGGTTTCCGACAATGACATTTCTGAACTTCGTTTGTTGGGATTATGTAAAATCTGAACTTCATTCACTCAATTCGTACAAAGCTATTTGACATAAAAATGGGTTGTCATTTTGTATTTGAATGAAATTGAATTTGCAAATGATTTGAGTCATTATGGTAACACTTCATGCGCTAGGCACTAGACCCATCCGAGGGGACGCAAATGATTTGAGTCATGCTCATTGATATGAAGGGTAATGTAATTCCATAATTTTCTTTCCCAATTAGAGTGATAAAGAACTAGTGAAGAACTCAAGTTTTTGTACATCATAGAGTATTTTATTCTCCGTGAAGTAAATTTGTTGATATCACGTTGGCTCTCCCCTTATTTAATGACTCAACGCAGTAAATCTTGCTTGAATCACACTCCAAATTATGATAAGATATACACAAGTGAAGTATTTAATGTTTTGCTAATTTACTATGTCATAATTTTCATTAATGCATTGTGTTACTAATTATTAATTGTGCATATTTTTCTAGGACTTTGTGGTCAACCAAATTTCCTTACAATTAAGCTATATTATAATGGGGAGATGAAAGTTGGTCTTCATGACAAAAAATATATTGGTGGACAATTGGATTATTTTGACTATAATGATAGGGATATTTTAGGATGATTGAATTGTGGGGCTATGTGGAGGATATATGTTATAAAGACAAGCAGTCTATCTGTTGGTGCAATATCTCTTAGGTCAAGGTTGACTGGTTTGACCAAGCTTGAGTCTTGGTCATAGTTTCGAAGTTTGACAATACATGTAGACACATGGACAATGCAGGTGCAGTTGTTCATATGGGGAGATTCTGATCAGGGACTGATCAGTGTGAATGAAGAAGAGTCAAGTAGGTATACCTGACTGGAAGGAAACCCTGGTGAGTGAAGCCAGGTGAAAGTCCTAGTGAGTGAAGCTAGGCAGATGAAAATCCTGGTGAGTGAAGCCAGGTGAAAGTCCTAGTGAGTGAAGCTAGGCAGATGGAAATCCTGGTGAGTGAAGCCAGGTGAAAGTCCTAGTGAGTGAAGCTAGGCAGATGGAAATCCTGGTGAGTGAAGCCAGGTGAAAGTCCTAGTGAGTGAAGCTAGGCAGATGAAAGTCCTAGTGAGTGAAGCTAGGCAGATGGAAATCCTGGTGAGTGAAGCTAGGCAGATGAAAGTCCTAGTGAGTGAAGCTAGGCAGATGAAAGTCCTAGTGAGTGAAGCTAGGCAGATGGGAATCCTGGTGAGTGAAGCCAGGTGAAAGTCCTAGTGAGTGAAGCTAGGCAGATGAAAGTCCTAGTGAGTGAAGCTAGGCAGATGGGAATCCTGGTGAGTGAAGCCAGGTGAAAGTCCTAGTGAGTGAAGCTAGGCAGATGAAAGTCCTAGTGAGTGAAGCTAGGCAGATGGAAATCCTGGTGAGTGAAGCCAGATTGAAAACCCTAGTGAGTGAAGCTAGGTGAAAGTCCAAGTAGGTCAAGAGAGTGACCGGATACTTGGCATGAAAGAAAAGTCTAAGTGGGTCAAAGGGATTGACCGGACACTTGGTGAGGGAGTCCTAGCAGGTCAAGGGAGTGACTAGATGCTAGGCATGACGTACTAACAGGTTAAGGTTGACCGGATGTTGGTTTAGGAGGTTTGGGACTTGGTTTTGGGCAAAAACCAAGTGCTGGATCGATCAGTGGATCGATCCAGGCTCTGGATCGATCATTGGATCGATCCATACCTTTCCCAGCGAACAGAAAGCCTCTGGATCGATCAGTGGATCGATCCAGAGGTCTCAATCGATCAGTGGATCGATTGGGACGCTGCTGCTTCGCGCGATAAGCGCTGGATCGATCCGTGGATCGATCCAGGCGTTTTTCCATAGCACAGAGGCGCTCTGGATCGATCCGTGGATCGATCCAAAGCCTCCCCGATCGATTGGGAATAATCGAATCGATTGGGATCCGACCGTTGAGTCGTATTTGAGCCGCAGGCGAGCGTTGTCTTCGACACTTCTTCACCGATTCATTTCAGATCTTCACCAGCTCCTCCACAGCTCTTCTCAAGCTCGAGATCGCTAGTTCTTGAAGGTTCTTGGAGGTTCTTCCAAGTCAAGAGGCGGATCAAAGCAAGGAGAAGAAACTAGGGTTAGGGCTTTTGCACTCATTGTAAGCTTGTGAGCTTGTATTTCATTACCTTTCCCTTTCTTCTTATATTGAGTCTTGTAGGGCTTCTCCGCCCTTGGTAGTTACCATAATGGAGAGTTTTATTAGTGGAGGGTGTGTGTAGGTGTGGATCCTTGGACTAGTCACCTCTTGTGAGGTGGATACCAAGTAAACCAACCGTGTTAGCGTTGTGTGATTTGTCTCTGTATTTTCCGCTGCACATCTTCGAAGAAACAAGAAACGTCAAGCACCGAGCACGCGACGAGCTATTCGCCCCCTCTAGCTACTTTTGGTCCTAACAAGTGGTATCAGAGCAAGGCTGCTCTTCACCGGAATCACCACCGGAAGGGGCAAACATAACAAGCAAAGCTAGAGGGTGAAGAAGTTGGAGCAAATTCATCAAAGTCAAAGAATTCAAGAAGCTCAACTTCAAGATGCAATTCCAAGATGGACTTGGATTTGATACAAGGGTGGCTCCACCATACACATCCACAAGCTTCGATTCTTGGAGATCAAGAATTGAAAATTTCTTGATGATGGAGATAGAGCAATGGTTTGCTCTAATGGAAGGTTTTAAGGCTCCAAGGAATTCAAAGGGCAAAGTTCTCAAAAGGAGCAAATGGAGCCAAGAACAAATCCAAAGATGTGAGGTCAATGACAAAGTAACCAAGCTTTTGGTCAATCTATTGCCGAGCAACATCTTGGAGAAAATTGGAGAAGTTAAAGATGTCAAAGAGCTATGGAGCAAATTGGAAAAGTCTCATGAGATCCCCTCCACTGTACCTAACCAAGAAGAATCCAAAGAGGGTGACTCATTGGAGCAAGATCAAGAGGAGGACTCCGAAGTTGAGAGATGCTCAACTTCCGAAGAAGAGGAAATCCAAGAAGCTTCATTCTCAAGGGAGTGTAATCAAAAGAGCAAGGAAGGAGCATATTCCTTGTTTCATGTACAAGAGGATGAAGAAGAAGGTGAAGCCTCCACCTCTAGGATTGAGGAGGAGCAACTCTTGGTGACACCGGATCAAGAAGAAGGAGAATCCTCCACATCCGGGTCAAGAGAAGAAGAGGATGAAGAAGCTTCCACCTCCACAAGTCAAGATAAATCAATTGGAGGGAAATCGATTTCGGATCAAGAGGAAGCCTCTACATTCATATCAAATGGAGGAGCAAGTGCCACCCCTACACAAGAAGGTATAAATAGTTCAATTAATAATAAGAATCATATTATATGTTTTGAATGTAGGGAACATGGGCACTACAAAAGCAAGTGCCCTAAATTGGCCAAGAAGAAGGGCCAAGTGGCACCTAAGGGCAAGGAAAAGACAAAGGAGACCATCCCCAGAATAAAGAAGAGCAAGGAGCACATTATGTGCTTCTCTTGCAATCAAAAGAGGCATTACCGGAGTCAATGCCCTAAGGGGAAGAAGATGGTCAAGGCTCAAGGAGGAAGCTCAAGTCAAGGGGGAGCCTCTAAGGTAAAAAGGAAGGTAACTTTTATTGAGCCTACCCCTTTACATTATGGTAAAAAGTATGCTAGTTTTAACTTATATCATTTTAATGCTATTTACCATAAGAATAGAGAGCATGGTAAAATTAAGGAAAATAATGTAGCTTACCATGCTAAAACTACCACACCTAGGATTAGGAAGGTAGATAAAAATCTAGGTGATCCTGTCCGAACCAGGAGACAACGGACACTGGGCACGTGGCGCTCCCTGCTGGATCCTCGAGTGCTCCGGTGAACCTGCAGCAAAACCGAGCCGGGAGGGGTGTCCCGGCGACGGCCCTCCAACGCTCAAGTCAGGCGAGGAATAACAAAAAGGTGGCCTCAGGATGAAGACTCGCATACCTCCGGTGAAGAAATGGAGACCTTATATAGACCTCTCGAAGGAGCCTGGGCGCGCCAATCAAAGCAATCACCTACTCTCGACCATGCCCAGGTATGGGTCTGTCAAAAGGACCATGCCCAGGTATGGGTCTGTCAAAAAGACGTCCATAAGGTCATACCGCTACTATATCATCCTCTCCATGATGTGACGGCGAGATCCTCCATCGTGCACTCTTGTGTACGGCGTAATCATCAGACATGCCTTTGCTGACATCCCATATCCTGAGCCGAACGAATAGGTCGCTCGGCTAACCTTCGTACCCTCGCCCTTATCCTGGCTGAACGGACCATCGCTCGGACCTTCGGTCCCAGCCGGGCAGACGCCCCACTCGGCCATTCGGTTCTCCCGCCTTGGCGTCGGAAACCCCAGCCCATGACTGGGTTATCTTTGGTTCCGCTCGGACCTTCTCAGCTGCTCAGCGCGGCCATTAACTGCTTAGTCAACCCTCCATCTGTCCTCAAGCTGAGACCCTTCAGGAAGTGGATCCCCCATTCTTACCGCCGGATCACTTGCAAAGCTACCAACAATGAAGCAGAGTATGAGACCCTCATAGTCGGATTGTAGGCGGCACGGCATGTGGGAGCCGGTCGGGTGACACTTTATTCGGATTCACAGTTGGTCGCTCAGCAACTATCTGGCACCTTTGAAATCAACAGCGTTCGGCTTAAACTCTACGCTAAGGCCTTTGAAAAACTCAAAGCTAATTTCCGCGAGGTTCTTATTCAGAAGATTCCCCGAACGGAGAACCAGGCAGCCGATGAGTTGGCCAAACTAGCAAGTTCTATAACGTCGGTCATTATCCCGAAGCCAATTGAGCAAGTATCTTTGGTGGCACATGTTGACCGGATGGAAGGCCTCATGTTTCCGGACGACTGGAGGACATCCATCATGGAGTTTTTGCGCTCGGGCACCACTCCTGCCGATCAGGATGAAGCCCAGCTGCTCAGGAGGAGGGCCGGTCGGTTCACACTCATCGGCGATCAGCTCTACAAGAAGGCTTTCTCTCGCCCGCTGTTGAAGTGTGTGAGCTTAGAAGACTCGGCTTACATCCTCCAAGAGGTACATCAAGGATCGTGCGGAGGACATCCGGGCGGACGATCACTAGCCAAGAAGATTTTGCTAGCTGGATACTTTTGGCCGACCTTACAAATGGACGCCGCTCGGACAGTATCTACGTGCCTTTCATGCCAGAAGTATCACAACTTCTCGCGCCGACCGGAAGAGATGAAGACATCAACCGTTTCATGTCCGTTCGATCAATGGGAATGGATATTGTGGGTCCATTTCCGATGGCGGCCGGGAAATTTTTATTGGTGGCGGTCGATTATTTTTCAAGTGGGTGGAGGCGGAGCCACTGGCCGGGATCACCGAGAAGATGGTTCAAAAATTCATCCGGCAACACATCATCGTAGGTTCGGTATCCCTCGCCGATTGGTTTCGACAATGGGCGGCAATTCACGAGGAAGGTGCTAGAAGATTGGTGCAAAAGCTACGGCGAGCAACACTTCACATCCGTGGCTTACCCCAAAGCAGCGGTCAAGCCGAAGTAGCCAACGGAAATTCTCCGTGCGCTCGGCTCGACCACGTGGGAGGAAGTTGGCCGGATGACCGGGCGGTTTATGGGCCATCCGGACGACTCTAAAGGAACAGGCGTCACACCTTTTCATCTGGCGGCGGTGAAGCGGTCATTCGGTTGAAGTCGGCGTCGAGTCCGTCAGGGTCCAGTACGATGACAACGCCGATCGGAGGAACATGGAGCTGGATTTGATTGACGAGGAGCGAGCCAAGGCATCCGTTCGGCTGATGGCATACCGTCAACGAATGAAGCAAAACTACAACCGCCGCGTCATTCCCCAATCATTCCAGGTCGGCGACCTTGTCTGGAAGAAAGTCAAACCAGTCGGCGACGTCGGCAAGCTTGAAGCTCCGTGGGCAGGTCCCTTCAAAATCATCGAAAAGCTCCACTCGGGCGCGTATTATTTGGAGGACGAGGACGGTCGGCAGTTAGATAGGCCGTGGAGCGCGAACCACCTCCAGCCTTACCGGGCGGGGTGAAAGGTGTGCCAATGTAAATCATCCTGTGTATTTTTTTCGACTGAATACTAGAAATGCAGAAATGAAGAAGCAAGAGAACAAATATAAGGCATTGTCAACTAGAAACGAAGGCCCCGTGCTGTTCGGCCGGAGGTAAATGGGTCGAGCCAAGCGCTCGAGGAACGAAGGCCCCGCGCCGTTCGGCCGGAGGTAAATGGGTCGAGCCAAGCGCTCGAGGATCGAAGGCCCCGTACCGTCCGGACGGAGGTAAAATATCCGAGCCAAAATGCTCGACGAAGCAGACCCTGAGCCGTTCGGCCAGGAGTACGTTCTCCAAGTTGGGTGAAAGGTACGCTAAATATAAATTTATATACTTTTTGGTCGCCTATGTACTTGCGATGCAGGAAGCAGAAAGATGAAAACACATTGAGTATTCTCTACTGAACGGAAGGCCAAGGTCGCTCGACCTGGTAAGGAGTTAGCCTGGAAGACCGTCTAGCCCAGACGTTAAACCGTAGAGCCGCGCCGACCGGCTATAAATATCCGCGCCGTCGAGCTCCGACGTTAAATATCGATAGAAGAGCCGGCGTCTATAAACCCTCCGAGCGGAAGACCGTCTAGCCCAGACGTTAAACCGGAGAGTCGTGCCGACCGGCTATAAATATCCGCGCCGACGAGCTCCGTCGTTAAAGATCGAGAGACGAGCCGGCGTCTATAAACCCTCCGAGCGGAAGACCGTCTAGCCCAGACGTTAAACCGTAGAGCCGCGCCGACCGGCTATAAATATCCGCACCGTCGAGCTCCGACATTAAATAAAGATCGAGGGCGTCTATAAACCCTCCGGCGGAGGCAGTCTAGCCCAGACGTTAAACCCGAGAGCCGCGCCGGCTATAAATATCCGCGCCGACGAGCTCGTCGTTAAAGATCGAGAGCCCGGCGTCTATAAACCCTCCGGCGGAAGACCGTCTAACCCAGACGTTAAACCGTAGAGCCGCCAACCGGCTATAAATATCCGCACCGTCGAGCTCCGGCGTTAAATAGACGAGGCGGCGTCTATAAACCCTCCGGCGGAAGACCGTCTAGCCAGACGTTAAGCGGAGAGCCGCAGGCCAGGCTATAAATATCGCGCCCGCGAGCTCGTCGTTAAAGATCGAGGCGGCATCTATAAACCCTCCGAGCGGAAGACCGTCTAGCCAGACGTTAAATCGTAGACCCGACCGGCTATAAATATTCGGGCCGACGAGCTCCGTCGTTAAAGATCGAGGGAGCCGGCGTCTATAAACCTTCGAGCGGAAGACCGTCGCCCAGACGTTAAAGCGAGAGGCCGACCGGCTATAAATATCCGCGCCGACGAGCTCCGTCGTTAAAGATCGAGAGACGAGTCGGCGTCTATAAACCCTCCGAGCGGAAGAACGTCTAGCCCAGACGTTAAACCGTAGAGCCGCGTCGACCGGCTATAAATATCTGCGTCGTCGAGCTCCGACGTTAAATATCGATAGACGAGCCGGCGTCTATAAACCTTCCGAGCGGAAGACCGTCTAGCCCAGACGTTAAACCAACGAGCCGCGCCGACCGGCTATAAATATCCGCGCCGACGAGCTCCGTCGTTAAAGATCGAGAGACGAGCCGACGTCTATAAACCCTCCGAGCGGAAGACCGTCTAGCCTAGACGTTAAACCGGAGAGCCGCGCCGACCGGCTATAAATATCCGCGCCGACGAGCTCCGTCGTTAAAGATCGAGAGAAGAGCCGATCGGCTATAAATATCCGCGCCGACGTAAAGATCGAGTGTTGAACCCGTGACTGTGAACTTGGACGGAACTAAGGACGCCAAATAACGAGCGTTCGCAAGTACTAAATCGATTAACCTGATCGGCCGACAGTTTGTCAATACTTCACATTCGCTGAACGCAAACAGTATATCCAAGCGCTAAATGATTTTGAGGAAAACGAGCCAATCGATTAACCTGATCGGTCGTCTAGTGAGAAACACGTGGAGCCTAATTGATTCTACGAATGAGCATCAAACAGAATAAAAAGGGGCAATGAAGGGCAAACAAAAATACAAGTAAAGGAGCACAATTATGCCGAACGGCACGTACAAAAGTTTTACATTCGCAAAGCGGATGAAATACAGAAAGTACTTGGAAGAGCTCGCCTCACTCCGGGTCCTCAAAATTAAAAAAGACGTCCGGGATATCATCTATCATGGCCGCCAGGTCAGAGGCGGGAATGTGCATTCCCGTGGGAAGGTGGCCACCCTTCTTCAAGTACGCCATGGTGACCTTGACCGCCTCGGCGGAAGTTGAGGAAACGTTGCCGCCGAATTTTGCGCCGAACCGTTCCGAGCGGAGGTATTCTTGGCGCGCTGCTGCTAGGCGACTCGACTCTCCCTCCTTATATTGTCGAGCCCGGGAGGCAATCGGTGAATCTTGAAGAACTTTCTGGTCCACCTCCGCTTTGGTGCGTTCAGCTGAGCGTCCATCCCGTTCGGCGGCCAATTGGGCTTTAGATTGCTGATCTAGGGCTCGGACTTCAACTTTCATCTTATCCGGATCGCAATCGCCCGCCTCTTAGGCCAGCACGCTTCACGTCCCGTCGCTTCTTCACCAAGTCTTGAGTCGAGCCAACTCAGTAGCGGTCGGCCTTCTTATTCGGCCTCGAGGCTTGTTTCTCCCGCTCGGCCATGGACCTCCCGACACTTGGAGTTTTCCAAGAGATCCTCCAACTCGGCTAGCCGATGGCTAGTGGCGATTTGCTTAGCCCAACGCTATAAGGGAAATAAACAGTAGCAGGGCACAGGAAGAAAAATGAATTTACCTGAGTGGCCTGCTGCATGTTGTTATCGCCAAGCTGCTTGGGCGTCATGAGGGCCACCTGAATCTGCGCGTCCTCGAAAAGCTTGGCGAGCGGACCTGTCAGGGTTACTTCATGAACGGGGCTTGATGGCCGATCGGCGGACAATAAATATTCCTCCGAGGGGAATCGAAGGGTAGTCTTGATGGTCGGGTGGCCGGACGGCACTTCCTCAGCCGCAGTCGCCTGGCCCGAGGACTCCCCTATGGTTGAAGTTTCGCCCAACCGTCGTAAGCGACGACGAGTCCGTGGAGGAGAGCCAGAGGGCTGTGCGGTGGGCGAGGCCACTGGGCTCCCGATCCGCGACGGCGTGCGATCTGGCGAAGTGACCCCGGTCGGCGCCTGTGGCTCGCCCTCTTGGGTCGGCGGAAGGCTGGAATCTCTTCGACGTTTTCGGCGAACTTCCAGTGGTGGATCCTGTTGGAGCAATCCCAATGGTCCGTGCGACCATGTGTTTTGGTGTTTGGGCAAAGGGTTTAAGTTAGGTTCACCCTTGTATTTGATATGTGTATTTGAGTTGTGCAGGTTTGCAGGATACACATGTGACTCAGGTTGATGGCTTCGGGTCTGGTGAAGGATGGAGCATCTGAGGGACCATGGACAAGGCAGCGAGGACAAGGGCCGAGGGAAGCGACTTCGAGGCATACGCGAAGGATGGCATTGGGGACGAGCCGCGGGCTTGAATGCATCCGAGGGACGAGAGCCAAAGGAAGTAGGCTTGAAGGTAAAAGGTCAAAGATGCAAAGGAAGCATCAAGTGAGTCATAAGGGTGAGGGTACGAGTGCACGAGAGATTGTACTCGGAGTAAAATCCTAGTTTTTAGGGTTCTACTGTAGCAGTACTGTAGCGCTACTGTAGCAGTACTGTAGCAGTCGACTGGGGCAGTCGACTGGCAGCGAACAGAATGTGTGGAATCGAGCCGTTGGGATGTAACGGTCGAATTTCCACAGAGGGCAGTCGACTGCATGTTTTAGCAGTCGACTGGTAGGCGGGGTTTTCCAACCCGTGGCCTATAAAACCAAAGCTTGGGAGCTTGGTTTGAGTTGATGAAATTAGACTTGGTTAAGGTCTAATTAGTAGTCTACAAGTGCTCAAGAGTTTTCCTTGTGTCCAAGAGGTCTTGGTGAGTTTGTGGTGAGGTTTCTCCACCCACAAGGAGGTTTGAGCTAGCCGGAGGTCTTCCGGGGAGTAATCCACCGACGGATAGGGATCGTCCACCTTACGGACAGCCGTGGAGTAGGAGCTTTATCTCCGAACCACGTAAATCGGCGTGTGTTGGTTTGTTTGCTCTTTCTTGTTCCTTGCATTTGTATTTAGCTTTCGTATTTGTGTTTGTATTATTTGTATTCCGCTGCGCAACTAACAAATACGTAGAAAGCGATAGATTTGGGGGCGCCGTCTATCCAACCCCCCTTCAAGCCGGCCGTCCGATCTCCCAACAAGTGGTATCAGAGCGAGGACGCTCTCTATTGGACTAACCGCCAAGGAAGCAAAGATGACCGGCTTAATTGAACCGCCAAAGCTTGAAGGTAGAGGCTTGTGGGACATCACGTATTGGATGATGAAGATGGAGGTCTTCTTCAACACGGATTGGGACACTATGATGGTGGTCAAAGAGTCGTTTGAAGTCCCTAAATACAAGAAAGGGAAGAAGCTTCGATCACGACATTGGACGGAGGAGCAAACCACACTATCAAAGGCAAATGATAAGGTAATATCCATTTTGATTGATATTGTGCCTAATGACGTGATGAGTTGATCGGCGGACAATAAATATTCCTCAGCCGATCGGGGCTTGATGGCCGGCGGACAATAAATATTCCACACTATCAAACCACACTATCCAACGGGGCTTGATGGCCGATCGGCGGACAATAAATATTCCTCCGAGGGGAATCGAAGGGTAGTCTTGATGGTCGGGTGGCCGGACGGCACTTCCTCAGCCGCAGTCGCCTGGCCTGAGGACTCCCCTATGGTTGAAGTTTCGCCCAACCGTCGTAAGCGACGACGAGTCCGTGGAGGAGAGCCAGAGGGCTGTGCGGTGGGCGAGGCCACTGGGCTCCCGATCCGCGACGGCGTGCGATCTGGCGAAGTGACCCCGGTCGGCGCCTGTGGCTCGCCCTCTTGGGTCGGCGGAAGGCTGGAATCTCTTCGACGTTTTCGGCGAACTTCCAGTGGTGGATCCTGTTGGAGCAATCCCAATGGTCCGTGCGACCATGTGTTTTGGTGTTTGGGCAAAGGGTTTAAGTTAGGTTCACCCTTGTATTTGATATGTGTATTTGAGTTGTGCAGGTTTGCAGGATACACATGTGACTCAGTTGATGGCTTGGTGCAGTGAAGGATGGAGCATCCGAGGGACCATGGACAAGGCAGCGAGGACAAGGGCCGAGGGCTTCGGGGCATGTGAAGGATGGCATTGGGGACGAGCCGCGGGCTTGAATGCATCCGAGGGACGAGAGCCAAAGGAAGTAGGCTTGAAGGTAAAAGGTCAAAGCTGCAAAGGAAGCATCAAGTGAGTCATAAGGGTGAGGGTACGAGTGCACGAGAGATTGTACTCGGAGTAAAATCCTAGTTTTTAGGGGTTTACTGTAGCAGTACTGTAGCGCTACTGTAGCAGTACTGTAGCAGTCGACTGCATGTTTTAGCAGTCGACTGGTACAGTCGATTGGGGCAGTCGACTGGCAGCGAACAAAATGTGTGGAATCGAGCCGTTGGGATGTAACGGTCGAATTTCCACAGAGGGCAGTCGACTGCATGTTTTAGCAGTCGACTGGTAGGCGGGGTTTTCCAACCCGTGGCCTATAAAACCAAAGCTTGGGAGCTTGGTTTGAGTTGACGAAATTAGACTTGGTTAAGGTCTAATTAGTAGTCTACAAGTGCTCAAGAGTTTCCCTTGTGTCCAAGAGGTCTTGGTGAGTTTGTGGTGAGGTTTCTCCACCCACAAGGAGGTTTGAGCTAGCCGGAGGTCTTCCGGGGAGTAATCCACCGACGGATAGGGATCGTCCACCTTACGGACAGCCGTGGAGTAGGAGCTTTATCTCCGAACCACGTAAATCGGCGTGTGTTGGTTTGTTTGCTCTTTCTTGTTCCTTGTATTTGTATTTAGCTTTCGTATTTGTGTTTGTATTATTTGTATTCCGCTGTGCAACTAACAAATACGTAGAAAGCGATCGATTTGGGGGCGCCGTCTATCCAACCCCCCTTCAAGCCGGCCGTCTGATCTCCCAACAAGTGGTATCAGAGCGAGGACGCTCTCTATTGGACTAACCGCCAAGGAAGCAAAGATGACCGGCTTAATTGAACCGCCAAAGCTTGAAGGTAGAGGCTTGTGGGACATCACGTATTGGATGATGAAGATGGAGGTCTTCTTCAACACGGATTGGGACACTATGATGGTGGTCAAAGAGTCGTTTGAAGTCCCTAAATACAAGAAAGGGAAGAAGCTTCGATCACGACATTGGACGGAGGAGCAAACCACACTATCAAAGGCAAATGATAAGGTAATATCCATTTTGATTGATATTGTGCCTAATGACGTGATGAGTTGATCGGCGGACAATAAATATTCCTCAGCCGATCAGGGCTTGATGGTCGGCGGACAATAAATATTCCACACTATCAAACCACACTATCCAACGGGGCTTGATGGCCGATCGGCGGACAATAAATATTTCTCCGAGGGGAATCGAGGGGTAGTCTTGATGGTCGGGTGGCCGGACGACACTTCCTCAGCCGCAGTCGCCTGGCCCGAGGACTCCCCTATGGTTGAAGTTTCGCCCAACCGTCGTAAGCGACGACGAGTCCGTGGAGGAGAGCCAGAGGGCTGTGCGGTGGGCGAGGCCACTGGGCTCCCGATCCGCGACGGCGTGCGATCTGGCGAAGTGACCCCGGTCGGCGCCTGTGGCTCGCCCTCTTGGGTCGGCGGAAGGCTGGAATCTCTTCGACGTTTTCGGCGAACTTCCAGTGGTGGATCCCCGACCTGGGGGACTCCTAGCTCGGCGGGGGCAGAGGAAACAGGATCCGCCTCGACCTCCGTCGAAGCGGATGGGGCAACTTCTGTTTCAGGAGCGGACTGTGCCCCCCCCCTCTCCTGCATCTGCCGGGCGGCTGGGGATGAGACCCCGCTCGGCGAGCTCTTTTTTTGTAGCCGCCTCAATTTCCACGGCCTTCAATTTCAGATGAGCTGTAGCCTTGGAGCGCCACATGACTTCAGCTGCAATGGAAGAAATTAAAATTAGTTAGACAAAAAAGGCTAAGGGAGTAAAGAGTCCTTACCCATGCGGTAGGGGAGATTGGCCCGAACGGGAGATAATCCAAAAATATACAACACCCCCTTGAGAAGCAACTGGTCGATTTTGTACCGCTGACCGGACAACCAGTTCGCCGCATGAAGGTAGGCTGGATTGCTTCTGAATTTGCCGAGCTCCGGCTGGGTCGGCACAGCGGTCTGCCATTTGGTTCTGAATGACGGCCGCCCGGGAAGTCGCATATAGAAGAAGAACTCCTTCCAGTGCTTGTTGGAGGTTGGCATATTATCAAAAAATTTGAAGCCTATTCTACTTTGGAAAATAAAAGTGCCCAACTCGGATTGTTTGGGGTAGAAGAAATAGTGGAATATCTTGGGGTCGAGTGGGATACTGTGCAGCTTAAAGAGAACGACCACCCCGCTCAGCAGCCTAAAGGAATTCGGCACAAGTTGGCCGAGCGGGATGCGGAAATAATTACAAACCTCTAAAATAAAGGGATGGGTAGGAAATCTAAGGCCGCCCTGGAATTGGTCTAGAAAAAAACAAACGGTGCCGATCGGAGGGTCATGGGGCCGGTCGATCGGGTTGGCTATAACTATTTCATGGTCATCAGGAATCCCGTACATCCGAACAAGGCGCCGAGCGCCCTCTTCATCAAGTCGACTCTCCATGGTCAGATACCAAGGGCCATGAACATCAACAGCGGGTTCGGAGGAGCTTGCCATCTCGGAGAAGCAAAAAGATAGCAAGAAACTGAAGGAATGGGAACAAAAGAGGCAAAACTAGTTGGGAAGACCTTGTAAACGAAGGGAGAAGACTCACTGAGAAGGAAACGGACGGAAAGGATCACCGGTGGGATGGTAGCCGACGAAAAAACAGGAACTGGATCGTCGGAGGTCACAGCAGAAGAAGAGGCAGAAGGACAACGCGCAAGCAAACATGCGGCGAAGGAAGGAGACGGAGGCTTTATACAGCAGAGGCCGGTCGGCCTCCGCCGTCGGATGCAGGTCACGAGAGACGAGGTCATCATCTAACCGTCCATATCAAAGTAATCAGCGTCCCATCGTACGGATCATCACCGCCACGCAAGAAGAGCCACGTGGCACTCTGTCACCAGGCGCAATTAAGGCGCCCATACCGCGCATGCTTCGGCTTAATGAAGAGGATTTGCGTGATTTTCGAGAAGATTTAGACAAGCAAACATACACGTTGAGCGACAAGACAACCAAAACGAAGAGCCGAGCGGCTAAATTTGGCATAAGGGCCGAACGGCTCAAGGGATATTATAAGCGGCGGGCGGCGATCGCCCGCTCGGACACATAGTCCAGTCGGTCGGACCTTGCCTCCTTCGACTAGACTTGAAGGAAGGCAAGTGATCCGGCGGTAGAATGGGATCCACTTCACAAGGGTCTCGGCTTGAGGACGGATGGAGGGCGACTAAGCGGTTAATGGCAGAAGCGGTGAGAAGGTCCGAGCGGAACAAAGATAACCCGATCATGGGCTGGGGTTTCCGGCCAAGGCGGGAGAACCGAATGGCGGCGGGCGTGCCGGTGGGACCGAGTCGGCGGTGGTCCGTTCGGCCGGATAAGGCGAGGGTACGAAGGTTAGCCGAGCGGCCTATTCGTTCGGCTCAGGATATGGGATGTCAGCAAAGGCATGTCTGATGATTACGCCGTACACAAGAGTGCACGATGGAGGATCTCGTCGTCACATCATGGAGAGGATGATATAGTAGCGGTATGGCCTTATGGACGTCTTTTTGACAGACCCATACCTGGGCATGGTCCTTCTGACAGACCCATACCTGGGCATGGTCGAGAGCAGGTGATTGCTTTGATTGGCGCGCCCAGGCTCCTTCGAGAGGTCTATATAAGGTCTCCATTTCTTCACCGGAGGTATGCGAGTCTTCATCCTGAGGCCACCTTTTTGTTATTCCTCGCCTGACTTGAGCGTTGGAGGGCCGTCGCCGGGACACCCCTCCCGGCTCGGTTTTGCTGCAGGTTCGCCGGAGCACTCGAGGATCCAGCAGGGAGCGCCATGTGCCCAGTGTCCGTTGACTCCTGGTTCGGACAGGATCAAATTGGCGCCGTCTGTGGCGGTCAAGGTCACCATGGCGTACTTGAGGAAGGGTGGCCACCTTCCCGCGGGAATGCACATTCCCGCCTCCGACCTGGCGGCCATGATAGATGATATCCCGGACGCCTTTTTTAATTTTGAGGACCCGAAGTGAGGCGAGCTCTTCCAAGTACTTTCTGTATTTCATCCGCTTTGCGAATGTAAAACTTTTGTACGTGCCGTTCGGCATAATTGTGCTCCTTTACTTGTATTTTTGTTTGCCCTTCATTGCCCCTTTTTATTCTGTTTGATGCTCATTCGTAGAATCAATTAGGCTCCACGTGTTTCTCACTAGACGACCGATCAGGTTAATCGATTGGCTCGTTTTCCTCAAAATCGTTTAGCGCTTAGATATACTGTTTGCGTTCAGCGAATGTGAAGTATTGACAAACTGACGGCCGATCAGGTTAATCGATTTAGTACTTGCGAACGCTCATTATTTGGCGTCCTTAGTTCCGTCCAAGTTCACAGTCGCGGGTTCAGCACTCGATCTTTACGTCGGCGCGGATATTAATAGCCGATCGGCTCGTCTCTCGATCTTTAACGACGGAGCTCGTCGGCGCGGATATTTATAGCCGGTCGGCGCGGCTCTCCGGTTTAACGTCTGGGCTAGACGGTCTTCCGCTCGGAGGGTTTATAGACGCCGGCTCGTCTCTCGATCTTTAACGACGGAGCTCGTCGGCGCGGATATTTATAGCCGGTCGGCGCGGCTCTCCGGTTTAACGTCTGGGCTAGACGGTCTTCCGCTCGGAGGGTTTATAGACGCCGGCTCGTCTATCGATATTTAACGTCGGAGCTCGACGGTGCGGATATTTATAGCCGGTTGGCGCGGCTCTAACGTCTGGCTAGGCGTTCTTCCGCTCGGAGGGTTTATAGACGGCTCGTCTCTCGATCTTTAACGACGGAGCTCGTCGTGCGGATATTTATAACCGATCTCGATCTTTAACGTCTGGGCTAGACGGTCTTCCGCTCGGAGGGTTTATAGACTCCGGCTCGTCTCTCGATCTTTAACGACGGAGCTCGTCGGCCCGAATATTTATAGCCGATCGGCGTGGCTCTACGGTTTAACGTCTGGGCTAGACGGTCTTCCGCTCGGAGGGTTTATAGACGCCGGCTCGTCTCTCGATCTTTAACGACGGAGCTCGTCGGCGCGGATATTTATAGCCGGTCGGCGCGGCTCTACGGTTTAACGTCTGGGCTAGACGGTCTTCCAGGCTAACTCCTTACCAGGTCGAGCGACCTTGGCCTTCCGTTCAGTAGAGAATACTCAATGTGTTTTCATCTTTCTGCTTCCTGCATCGCAAGTACATAGGCGACCAAAAAGTATATAAATTTATATTTAGCGCACCTTTCACCCAACTTGGAGAACGTACTCCTGGCCGAACGGCTCAGGGTCTGCTTCGTCGAGCATTTTGGCTCGGATAATTTACCTCCGTCTGGACGGTACGGGGCCTTCGATCCTCGAGCGCTTGGCTCGACCCATTTACCTCCGGCCGAACGGCGCGGGGCCTTCGTTCCTCGAGCGCTTGGCTCGACCCATTTACCTCCGGCCGAACGGCGCGAGGCCTTCGTTTCTAGTTGACAATGCCTTATATTTGTTCTCTTGCTTCTTCATTTCTGCATTTCCAGTATTCAGTCGAAAAAAATACACAGGATGATTTACATTGGCACACCTTTCACCCCGCCCGATAAGGCTGGAGGTGGTTCGCGCTCCACGGCCTATCTAACTGCCGACCGTCCTCATCCTCCAAATAATACGTGCCCGAGCGGAGCTTTTCGATGATTTTGAAGGGACCTGCCCACGGAGCTTCAAGCTTGCCGACGTCGCCGACCGGTTTGACTTTCTTCCAGACAAGGTCGCCGACCTGGAATAATCGGGGAATGACGCGGCGGTTGTAGTTTTGCTTCATTCGTTGACGGTATGCCATCAGTCGAACGGATGCCTTGGCTCGCTCCTCGTCAATCAAATCCAGCTCCATGTTCCTCCGATCGGCGTTGCCTTCATCGTACAATTGGACCCGGACGGACTCGACGCCGACTTCAACCGGAATGACTGCTTCGCCGCCGTACACCAGATGAAAAGGTGCGTTGCTTCCTTAGGAGTCGTCCGGATGGCCCATAAACGCCCGACACTTCATCCGCCAACTTCCTCCCACGTGGTCGAGCCGAGCGCGCCGAAGAATTTCCGGTTGGCTACTTCTTGGCCGTTGCTTTGGGGTAAGCCACGGATGTGAAGTGTTGCTCGATCGTAGCTTTTGCACCAATCTTCTAGCACCTTCCCAGGAATTGCCGCCCATTGTCGGAAACCAATCGGCGAGGGATACGAACCTCATGATGATGTGTTGCGGATGAATTTTTGACCATCCGCTCGGTGATCTGGCTAGTGGCTCGGCCTCCACCCACTTGGAAAAATAATCGACCGCCACCGGCAAAAATTTCTGCCCGGTCGCCATCGGAAATGAACCCACAATATCCATTCCCCATTGATCGAACGGACATGAAACGGCTGATGTCTTCATCTCCTCTGGCGGTCGGTTGTGATACTTCGGCATGAAAGGCACGTAGATACTATCCGAGCGGTCCATTTGTAAGGTCGGCCAAAAGTATCCAACTAGCAAAATCTTCTTGGCTAGTGATCGTCGGTCCTCCGCACGATCCTTGATGTACCTCTTGGAGGATGTAAGCCGAGTCTTCCGAGCTCACACACTTCAACAGCGGGCGAGAGAAAGCCTTCTTGTAGAGCTGATCGCCGATGAGTGTGAACTGACCGGCCCTCCTCCTGAGCAGCTGGGCTTCATCCTGATCGGCAGGAGTGGTGCCCGAGCGCAAAAACTCCATGATGGATGTCCTCCAGTCGTCCGGAAACATGAGGCCTTCCATCCGGTCAACATGTGCCACCAAAGATACTTGCTCAATTGGCTTCGGGATAATGACCGGCGTTATAGAACTTGCTAGTTTGGCCAACTCATCGGCTGCCTGGTTCTCCGTTCGGGGAATCTTCTGAATAAGAACCTCGCGGAAATTAGCTTTGAGTTTTTCAAAGGCCTCAGCGTAGAGTTTAAGCCGAACGCTGTTGATTTCAAAGGTGCCAGATAGTTGCTGAGCGGCCAACTGTGAATCCGAATAAAGTGTCACCCGACCGACTCCCACATGCCGTGTCGCCTGCAATCCGGCTATAAGGGCCTCATACTCTGCTTCATTGTTGGTAGCTTTGTAATCTAGCCGGACGGATAGGTGCATTTTTTCTTCTTGAGGCGAGAGCAGCAATATTCCAATCCCACTTCCGAGCCGAGTGGAAGACCCATCCACATATATTCTCCACATAGCTTCCGGATCTGGCCTTTGCACTTCGGTCACAAAATCAGCCAAGGACTGCGCTTTGATCGCCGAGCGGGGCTGGTATTGGATGTCGAATTCACTCAGTTCTGTCGTCCACTTGATGAGCCGTCCGGATGCTTCTGGATTCAATAGTACTCTTCCTAGTGGACTGTTCATCCGGACAATGATGGTGTGAGCCAAGAAATATGGTCGAAGGCGCCGAGCGGCTAGAACCAAAGCAAAGGCCAACTTCTCGAGCCCGGTATAACGAGATTCAGTATCTTTTAAAATGTGGCTTAGAAAATACACCGGCTGCTCTTCGCTGCTTGCCCTCACAAGTGCTGAGCCTACGGCATGCTCAGTTGACGACAGATAAATATAAAGTGACTCACCCCCGATCGGCTTGGCTAGTACAGGCAGAGAATTAAGATATGTCTTCAATTCTCCGAACGCTCGGTCACATTCTTCATCCCACTGGAACTTAGTAGCCTTGCGCAGGATCTTGAAGAATGGTAGGCTCCGGTCGGCGGTTTTGGAGATGAATCTGGACAAAGCAGTAATCCGACCGGTCAACCTCTGCACTTCCCTTGTATTTCTTAGAGGCGGCATGTCTTGCAGAGCTTTCACCTTGCTGGGATTTACTTCCCTTGTAATTTGATTCCCCGCTCGGTCACTATGTACCCCAAGAAACGCCCTCCTTTTGCTCCGAACAGGCACTTCTGGGGATTTAGCTTGACTCCATATTTGCGCAGCGTTCGGAAGGTTTCTTCCATGTCCTTGAAGAGATCGGCCGCTCGGACGGATTTGATAAGAATGTCATCCACATATACTTCCAGATTACGCCCGATCTGCTCCCTGAACACTTTGTTCATCAAGCGTTGATAGGTGGCCCCTGCATTCTTCAATCCGAACGGCATCACATTATAGCAATATGTGTCGTCGGCCGTTACGAAGCTTACTTTTTCTTGATCTTCCCGGGCGAGCGGCACTTGATGATATCCTTGGTAGGCGTCAAGCATGCAAATTAATTCGCAGCCGGCCATAGAGTCCACCAGCTGATCTATCCGGGGCAGGGGATAAAAATCTTTGGGGCATGCTTTGTTTAAGTCCCGAAAGTCGATGCAGACTCTCCACTTGCCGCCCGGCTTGGAGACCAATACTACGTTGGCCAGCCAGCTCGGGAACTGCACCTCGCGTATGTGGCCGGCCTCCAGAAGTTTCTCTACCTCCGCCCGGATGATGGCATTCTGCTCGGCACTGAAATCCCTTTTTCTCTGCTTCACTGGCCGAGCGTCCGGTCGGACAAGCAACTCATGCTGCACTAGGCTCGGCGAAATTCCAGGCAACTCATGTGTCGACCAGACGAAGACATCATGATTCCGTTGGAGGCATTGGATCAGTTCCTCCTTCTGCTCCTCCTCCAGATCAGAGGCGATAAAAGTCGTGGCCTCCGATCGGGTCGGATGGATCTGAACCTCCTCCTTTTCATCATAAATTAAAGCAGGAGGTTTCTCAGTTATGGCGTGTACCTCGATTCGGGGCGCCTTCCGAGCGGAACAGGCTTCTGCTCGGATCATCTCTATATAGCACCGCCGAGCTGCTAGCTGATCTCCCCGTACTTCTCCCACTTTGTCTTCCACGGGGAACTTGATCTTCTGATGGAAGGTTGAGACGACTGCTCGGAATTCGCTGAGCGCCGGTCGTCCCAAAATGACGTTGTAGGACGAAGGGGAGTCGACCACCACGAAGTTTATTGTCCTGGTCCTCCTGAGCGGCTCTTCTCCCAGTGAGGTAGCCAACTGGATCTGTCCGACCGGATGTACTTCGTTACCCGTAAACCCGTAGAGCGGCGTTGTCATGGGCAGCAGCTCGGCTCGATCAATTTGCAACTGATCGAACGCCTTCTTGAATATGATGTTGACCGAGCTCCCTGTGTCAACAAATATGCGGTGAATAGTGTAATTTGCTATTACCGCTTTAATGAGCAGAGCATCGTCGTGGGGCACTTCAACTCCTTGTAAGTCCCCGGGCCCGAAATTGATTTCCGGTCCACTTGCCCGCTCTTGGCTGCAACCGACTGCGTGGATCTGGAGCTGCCAGACGCCCGCCTTTCTGGCTCGGTTGGAGTCTCCTCCGGTTGGCCCACCAGCAATAACGTTGATCTCGCCTCAGGAAGTATTGCTTCTATTTTCCTCTTCCCGAGCGGACGGCCAGGATCGTTCTCTTGACGCTCGGCGATTCTCCTGCCTTGGAGATCGGTGCCGATCGGACGGCGGTTGATGTCGCCTCTCGGTGCGGGTCCGGTCGGCTTCATGGGTCCTTTGTCTCCTATCGATGGAAGGAGACCGTCGTTCGGCATTTCTGGGAACGGGATTAGCTACGAAGGGAAGACTCCGACAATCCCTTGTGTTGTGCGTATCCGTCCGGTGGAAGGAGCAGAACATAGGGGTCCATCTCTTCTTTGGCTTGGGCCGAGCGGCAGCTACCTCTTGTACGTGTGATCTGGCGTGGGGGGATCGGATTGCTTCGGCCCTCGGTCCTCTGGGCGGCTGCTGAGTGGCGTGCTGTTTCCGTTCGGCATGAATAGGTGCCCGCTCGGTTGGAGTTTCCTTTTTCCGGGCGGCTTGCGCTTCTTCCACGTTTATGTATTCGTTAGCCCGATGTAGCATGTGATCATAATCTCGGGACGGCTTTCGGATGAGCGACCGGAAGAAGTCCCCATCCACAAGGCCTTGCATGAAGGCATTCATCATCGTCTCCGATGTGGCCGTTGGAATATCCATCGCCACTTGGTTGAATCGCTGGATGTAAGCTCGAAGCGATTCTCTCGGCTCTTGCTTGATAGCGAACAAGCTGACACTTGTCTTCTGATAACGCCGACTGCTGGCGAAGTGGTGGAGGAAGGTCGTTCGGAAGTCCTTGAAGCTAGTGATGGATCCGTCCGGCAGCCTCCGAAACCACCGTTGAGCCGATCCCGAGAGAGTGGTAAGAAAGACTCGGCACTTTACTCCATCTGTATATTGATGGACCGTAGCTGTGTTATCGAACTTACCCAGATGATCATCGGGGTCTGTTGTTCCATTGTACTCGTCGATCGTCGGAGGCACGTAGTGCTTGGGCAGAGGGTCTCGTAGAATAGCCTCCGAAAATTGGCGATTGATCCGCTCGAGAGATGAGTTCGCTCGGGGAGCTTTCCCCTTTCTGTCGTCTCGCCTAGGCATTTCGTCGGAAGAAGATCCTCTATCTCTCCGAGTCGGTACGGCTTCAGGGGTGCGAAATAAGGCCCGATGGAATGCGACGGTGGCGCTCGGCCACCCGACGCAGATGTTGCTTGTTGCTCCGGCCGCTCGGCTGCTGCTTTCTGTTTTTGCTCCACAAGTTTGGCGGCCCTCATCTCGACCAGAGCGTCGAGTTCTTCTGTTGAAAGCGCCACCGTGTGCTGTCATTCAGCCTCGTCCATCGTTTCCGTTCGGATACAGGTGCGTTCCCACAGACGGCGCCAATTTGATCCTGTCCGAACCAGGAGTCAACGGACACTGGGCACGTGGCGCTCCCTGCTGGATCCTCGAGTGCTCCGGCGAACCTGCAGCAAAACCGAGCCGGGAGGGGTGTCCCGGCGACGACCCTCCAACGCTCAAGTCAGGCGAGGAATAACAAAAAGGTGGCCTCAGGATGAAGACTCGCATACCTCCGGTGAAGAAATGGAGACCTTATATAGACCTCTCGAAGGAGCTTGGGCGCGCCAATCAAAGCAATCACCTGCTCTCGACTATGCCGAGGTATGGGTCTGTCAGAAGGACCATGCCCAGGTATGGGTCTGTCAGAAAGACGTCCATAAGGTCATACCGCTACTATATCATCCTCTCCATGATGTGACGGCGAGATCCTCCATCGTGCACTCTTGTGTACGGCGTAATCATCAGACATGCCTTTGCTGACATCCCATATCCTGAGCCGAACGAATAGGCCGCTCGGCTAACCTTCGTACCCTCGCCCTTATCCTGGCCGAACGGACCACCGCTCGGACCTTCGGTCCCAGCCGGGCAGACGCCCCGCTCGGCCATTCGGTTCTCCCGCCTTGGCGTCGGAAACCCCAGCCCATGACTGGGTTATCTTTGGTTCCGCTCGGACCTTCTCAGCTGCTCGGCGCGGCCATTAACCGCTTAGTCAGCCCTCCATCTGTCCTCAAGCTGAGACCCTTCAGGAAGTGGATCCCCCATTCTTACCGCCGGATCACTAGGCAATCACACTAAGGACCTTAGCTACAAGCCTAGAAATAAAAATGCTCATAAATTTAATGGAAAACCAAAAACTAAGGACTTAGTGATAGAAAATCAAGTCTTGAGGTCAAGGCTTGATAAAATGGAAAAGACCCTAAAAAGGATGGAAAATATCCTAAAAGGGCAAAATGAGCATAGCCTAGGTCTAGGAGCACAAAGGTCATCTAATGGTCATAGGGGTTTGGGATACAAACCAAAGGCTAAGAAGGATGTAATCTCTTACCATAGGGTTCCATATAGTTATGGAACCAACCCTAGGTCTAGTGGTCAAGCCAAAAATACAAGGGAAGTTATCCCTAAGAGTATTTTTGCAACAAATGTGACTAAGACTTCTAAGAAGTCTAAGAAAGTCACAAAGAAGGTTACAAGGGAAGCAATCCCTAGAGTTGACCTAGAAAAAGTGACCAAGGCTTCTAAGAAGCCAAACAAGGTCACTAGGAAGGTATCTAGGGAAGTTATCCCTAGTGAATACCTAGAGCATCCAAGGAGCACCAATAGGTTTTGGGTTCCTAGGAGCATCTTCTCTACCCCATAGATGGGTTAGAGAGTTTCAACTCTAAGAAGAAGGGTAGTTAACCCAACTTTGAAGAAATTGACACTCAAGGAGCATTTTCAAGGTTATTATTAACCTTTGAAAATGAAGTGGATTTATGTTTACTCTTGGGAAGAGTAAAATGTGTCACAATTTGATAAATTGGATGATATTTTAAGTGACACAAATTGGGAAAATCATAAGAACTATCAAGTTGGGATTTTGGTATGTTCTTAGGAAATTTAAGGTCAATCTAAGCCTTAATTTAAAATGATTACTCTTATGGGAAAATGAAATATGCCAATATTTGAGGAATGTTTTAAATTTTTAATTGGCATAATTAATTCAAGAGATTAAAGAAATGTCAAGTTGGGTTTTGGCATTTTCTTAAGGAAATTGGGCAATCTAAGGTTTATGCTTCAGGATCAGCTAAGGGTTAAGGATACTTAGATAGATAATCTAGGTATATTTTAATTATGCTAAATCTTGCCACATTTGGTTGCCCATTATATGCCATGACATCATGTTTTATTTGTGCATTCATGACTTATTATGAAAAACTCAAAAATACCATGTCATGACATACATACATCATGTAGTTATAGGAAATTTTCTTCTGAAAATTATTTCTTTTTGATGTATGTCATAACATTATCATGCATTATGTTATTTCCTTAAAATTAAGGACAAATGGCAGTTATCATCAAGTGGTATACCAAATGACATCCTAGGTGGATGGTCAATATCCACAAGATGCCTAGATAAATATGCATGAACCCTAGGTTAGGGCAAAATCAAAATTAACATCTCACAAAGACCTATAAGATGACTTGTATGTGTTTTATGCACAATAGATACAAGTGAGATGTTAGGAAGACGAACAAAACTCAACATGCTGAGTTAGTGCATTTCCTTGAGTTTTAAGTTCATCAAAACACATAGTTATGTGTTTTCCCATCATTGGGAAAGCTAATGTACAAGTCATGTGCATTAAGCCCAAGGAACATGGTGGGATATTGATTTTGAAAATATTTTTAAAATGCTTTTGGAAAACCTTGGTGAAGGCTATCTTTTGATAGTAATCATCATTGAATAGTTAGACATAAACTTGAAGAAAACACTTAAGTTTTTGCAAGTTTTGAAGTTTGTGTCAATCTTTGAAAATATGAAGTATTTTCTTAGAAAATTATTTTTTCATGATAAAGTATACCCTAAATAATGTCTACACAAATTTTTTACGATTTTTGGAATTTTGTAGAATTTTCTAGGGGTTTCTGAAATTGGCTGAAATGGAATTTCAGCAATTTCAGGCCTCCAATCGATCAGTGGATCGATTGGAGTGCCTCAATCGATCAGCCGATCGATTGAGAAGGCATTTCTTGCGAGCAGAAGCTCGCTGGATCGATCAGCCGATCAATCCAAGAAGACTGAATCGATCAGTGGATCGATTCAGCAGGGTTCAATCGATTGGAACCCAACTCCAATCGATTGAAGATGCTGATTTTGGCTGGGAAAGCTTATTTTCAGCATTTTGAACCTATTTTAGTCTAGGTAACCATTCCTAACCCCTCAAAATACATTTGTATACATAAAAAGGGTGTTTTCGTGTGGAAAACAAGGATGGATTGGTTAAGAAAGGCTAAGTTGAAGTTTAGGTTGAGGTTTGTTTCAAATTTTGAATATTTGAACCTCAAAGCTTCTAAATTTGGGTTTCCTAAAGGATTAGGGATTCCAAGTCATTGTTGGTGCAATGACAGAAGTTACCACCATGTCTTTAGGGGGAGGGACTCTTTAAAGGCATGAAAATTATTTTTCATGAACCTTGGAAGGTGGTTAACCTTCCGTTAAGTGGATAATGCTCAAGGATGAGCATTTGCCTACATTGAGGAAGAATGTAGGGTTAAGGATAAATGAAGGATATGAGACCTTCATTTGGGTCATTAGACCATGTTAATGCTCCAGAGCGAGCATTATTTGAGAATGAAGGGAATGAGTCCTTCATTATCGTGTTGGTCACAACGAGTGAAGTTGTGAACAACGATGAGCAACTCTTCAGGGGGAGAGTTTTTCAACAATGGGGCATTTGTTGAAGTGTGCCCAAAATTGAGACACGGGTTGATGTGTGCTCAAAGATGGGTTGATGTGTGCCAATAGGGGGAGAATGTGTGGTTTAAGTTAGGCCTTCATTACCTATGGGGGAGGTCATAGGGGGAGAATGAAGGGAACCAACATTCATACTTTGGCATGAATGGAGTTAAGGCTATGGGATTAGCTTAACTCAGAATGGTCCAAACTTAAAGGTATTGTCAAACATCAAAAAGGGGGAGATTGTTGGTGCAATATCCCTTAGGTCAAGGTTGACTGGTTTGACCAAGCTTGAGTCTTGGTCATAGTTTCGATGTTTGACAATACATGTAGACACATGGACAATGCAGGTGCAGTTGTTCATATGGGGAGATTCTGATCGGGGACCGATCAGGTTGAATGAAGAAGAGTCAAGTAGGAGGTGAAACTCCTCGTGAGTGAAGCTAGGCAGATGAAAGTCCTAGTGAGTGAAGCTAGGCAGATGGAAATCCTGGTGAGTGAAGCCAGGTGAAAGTCCTAGTGAGTGAAGCTAGGCAGATGAAAGTCCTAGTGAGTGAAGCTAGGCAGATGAAAGTCCTAGTGAGTGAAGCTAGGCAGATGAAAGTCCTAGTGAGTGAAGCTAGGCAGATGGAAATCTTGGTGAGTGAAGCCAGGTGAAAGTCCTAGTGAGTGAAGCTAGGCAGATGAAAGTCCTAGTGAGTGAAGCTAGGCAGATGGAAATCCTGGTGAGTGAAGCCAGATTGAAAACCCTAGTGAGTGAAGTTAGGTGAAAGTCCAAGTAGGTCAAGAGAGTGACTGGATACTTGGCATGAAAGAAAAGTCCAAGTGGGTCAAAGGGATTGACCGGACACTTGGTGAGGGAGTCCTAGCAGGTCAAGGGAGTGACTAGATGCTAGGCATGACGTACCAACAGGTTAAGGTTGACCGGATGTTGGTTTAGGAGGTTTGGGACTTCGTTTTGGGCAAAAACCAAGTGCTGGATCGATCAGTGGATCGATCCAGGCTCTGGATCGATCATTGGATCGATCCATACCTTTCCCAGCGAACAGAAAGCCTCTGGATCGATCAGTGGATCGATCCAGAGGTCTCAATCGATCAGTGGATCGATTGGGACGCTGCTGCTTCGCGCGATAAGCGCTGGATCGATCCGTGGATCGATCCAGGCATTTTTCCAGAGCACAGAGGCGCTCTGGATCGATCCGTGGATCGATCCAAAGCCTCCCCGATCGATTGGGAATAATCGAATCGATTGGGATCCGACCGTTGAGTCGTATTTGAGCCGCAGGCGAGCGTTGTCTTCGGCACTTCTTCACCGATTCATTTCAGATCTTCACCAGCTCCTCCACAGCTCTTCTCAAGCTCGAGATCGCCAGTTTTAGAAGGTTCTTGGAGGTTCTTCCAAGTCAAGAGGCGGATCAAAGCAAGGAGAAGAAACTAGGGTTAGGGCTTTTGCACTCATTGTAAGCTTGTGAGCTTGTATTTCATTACCTTTCCTTTTCTTCTTGTATTGAGTCTTGTAGGGCTTCTCCGCCCTTGGTAGTTACCATAAAGGAGAGTTTTATTAGTGGAGGGTGTGTGTAGGTGTGGATCCTTGGACTAGTCACCTCTTGTGAGGTGGATACCAAGTAAACCAACCGTGTTAGCGTTGTGTGATTTGTTTCTGTATTTTCCGCTGCATATCTTCGAAGAAACAAGCAACGCCAAGCACCGAGCACGCGACGAGCTATTCATCCCCCCCTCTAGCTACTTTTGGTCCTAACACTATCAAATTTTGGCATAAATTTGGAGAAACATTGAAAGATGGAAGATATTTGGAAAATGAGTAAATGACACAGATGTTATGGATATTATCCCCCATATTCCTAGTGATTATAAGGTTGAGATATACATTGAATAGAATGATGGTCAAGTTGGGGAGCATACTAATTAGAATGGAGACAAATGTCATGGAATCTGAGATACATAATACTGATGAAAATGTTGATGAATTTGAAGAAAGTGATTATGATTTTGATGAAAATGATAGGTTGTTTGAGACTTTTATGGATAATGATGCAAGAGTCAGTAAAGAGAAAAACATGACTGATGATGGACACATATCTAATGAGTTGCTTCATATGATGCAACAACATGAAGGGGATGTTGATTGTGGGAATGATGATGGTTTTGGAGATACATTAACTTCTGATTATTATGATGAAATACGAGATTTCCCTATTTATGATAAGAAGACTGATTTCGAAAACCCACAATTGAAGTTTGGGCTGATTTTCAATTCGAAGAAAGAAACAAAATTTACAATTAAGCATCATTGCATCAAAAAAGGAATGTCAATTATGTTCGTAAAAAATGATGGCAAGAGGCTTAGAGCAAAATGTAGAAACAATGATTGTGGATGGTTAATTCATGTTTCAATGATGGCCAATGACAAGTGTTGGCAAGTTAAAACTTTCGAAAAGAAATACAACAATTGCATTTAGAGGGTTGAAAATAAATACATTACCTCAAGTTGATTAGGGAAACATTTTTCAAAAAATTCATGACAAATCCCAAGTTAGGAAGCCTTGAGTTCAAGAATGAGATTTGTGAATCGATGAATGCAGAGATTTATAGGAAATTGGCTTACTTAGCGAAGAGAAAGGCATTGAGTTTGGTCGAGGGAAGTGTTGAGGAGGAATTTGGTAAAAGTAGAAATTATTGTACTGAGTTGAAACGGACTGATAGAGATGCCACCATTATTTTGAAGTTGACTGAGGATAAAGTTAGACTGAGGTTTCAAAGAATGTATATTTGTTTTTCTATATGCAAGTTAAGATTCCAAAATCCATGCAGACCCATCATTAGTGTTGATGGTTGTTTTTTGAAATAAAAAACGGGTGGATAGTTATTGTCAACTGTTGGATTAGATCCAAATAATAACATATTTCCAATATGTATGCCTTATTTGAGGGAGAAACAAAAGATATTTGGATGTGGTTTTTGCAGTTGTTAGTTGTTGACATAAACTTAGGAAATAATTATGCATGGGCATTTATGTCAGACAAACAGAAAGGATTGATTCCTGCTTTGGAGAGTTTGTTTCCAAATGCTGAGCACAGATTTTGTATACGACACATGCATAACAACATGAAAAATGATGGATATAAAAGCATGGCCATTAAAAATACTTTGTGGGATGCTGCAAAGGTAATGATAGTCCATGAATTTCGTAAAAGGATGCAGGAGTCGAAGGAGATTGATCGTAATGCATACGAGTGGTTAACAAACAAGTATGAGAATCATTGGAGTAAGGTATTTTTCAACATTATCCCCAAATATGACATATTGTTAAATAATATGTTGAATGCTTCAACAGTTTGATTTTGGATACAAGAGAGAAGTCAATAATTGAAGTGTTGGTTATGACACTCTCTGGTTGCAAGGTTTTTGATGGTTATGGCACCATGTTGGTATGCATTTTGTGTAAGCCAATAGTTTCAATACTATTTCTTTTCCCTCTTATTGTAGAAATGTTATCTCCTTACTCTGCTTTTTTCAATTCTTTGTCGTTATTGTTGTGTATATTATTTGATTGAATTGACACAGACAAATTGATACTTATTGGGTTGAAGGGAGACTAAAACATATATGCATTTTAGAGTATCCTGATTATATCTTTAATTACTCTATTGCAAGATTCTTAGGAACAAAATGAAATAGGTATCTAAAGCCCCCTATTTCAGAGTCATCAAAGATCTCCCAGGGGGGTGCAAGAGTTCAAAAGCCCCCTAGACACCTTTCGGTTATTCGCCATTCCACAAAGCATTGCCCGCCTTGTCTCTAAACTACTGTTTCTTCCTTTACACTTAATCTATGGCAATGTAAGAATCTGCACGTATAATTGATATGTTGGCGCTCCCATTTCCTAACTTTTATAGGGCTTCGATTTGGGGACTCTTGCTTTGATATCTCCTGTGCAAGGTAAGACTGCTTTCTTAGCTGTGTTTGTTGGTGCAATATCCCTCAGGTCAAGGTTGACCTGGGTAACCAAGCTGAGTCTTGGTTTGGGTTTAGATGTTTGACAATAAGATATTGATTGAAGAAGAGTCAAGTAGGTCAAGGTTGACTGGATACTTGACTGGGAAGTCCTAACTGGGATGTTAGGCAAAATGAAAGTCCTGGTGAGTGAAGCCAGGCAGAAGAAAAGTCCTGGTGAGTGAAGCCAGGCAGAAGGAAGTCCTAGTGAGTGAAGCTAGGCAGATGAAAATCCTGGTGAGTGAAGCCAGGTGAAAGTCCTAGTGAGTGAAGCTAGGCAGATGGAAATCCTGGTGAGTGAAGCCAGGTGAAAGTCCTAGTGAGTGAAGCTAGGCAGAGTGAAAACCCTAGTGAGTGAAGCTAGGTGAAAGTCCTAGTGAGTGAAGCTAGGCAGATGGAAAATCCTAGTGAGTGAAGCTAGGTGAAAGTCCTGGTGAGTGAAGCCAGGCAAGGGAAAATCCAGATGGATCAAGGATGATCGGACATCTGGTGCTGGGAAGTCCAAGTAGGTCAAAGGATTGACTGGATACTTGGCATGAAAGAAAAGTCCAAGTAGGTCAAAGGGATTGACCGGATACTTGGCACAGAGAAAAGTCCAAGTGGGTCAAAGGGATTGACCGGACACTTGGTAAGGGAGTCCTAGCAGGTCAAGGGAGTGACTAGATGCTAGGCATGACATACCAACAGGTCGAGGTTGACCGAATGTTGGCTAGGGATGTTTGGGACTTGGTTTTGGACAAAAACCAAGTGCTGGATCGATCCGTGGATCGATCCAGGCTCTGGATCGATCAGTGGATCGATCCAGACCTGTCCCAGCTAACAGAGAGCTTCTAGATCGATCCGTGGATCGATCCAGATGTCCCAATCGATTAGTGGATCGATTGGGACACGACTGCTTCGCGCGATAAGCGCTGGATCGATCCGTGGATCGATCCAGGCGCGTTTCCAGAGCACAGAGGCGCTCTGGATCGATCCGTGGATCGATCCAAAGCCTCCCCGATCGATTGGGAACATTCGAATCGATCGGGATCCGACCGTTGGCGTCGGTTATAGCTGCAGGCGTTCGATGGCTGCAACAACAACTTCTCCGATTCACTCCAGAGCTCTCGCCTACTCCTCCACAGCGCTCTCAAAGATCAGGTCGCCAGTTCTTGAAGGATCTTGGAAGCTTTCCAAGTCAAGAGGCGGATCAAAGGCAAGAAGAGAAGCTAGGGTTAGGGTTTTCTGTACTCATTGTAAGCTTTGCGCTTGTATTTTGTTTCCCTTTCCTTTCTTCTTGTACTGAGAGTCTTGTAGGGCTTCTCCGCCCTCGGTAGTTACCGAAAAGGAGTGTTTTCATAGTGGAGGGTGCGTGCGTGGTGTGGATCCTTGGACTAGTCACCTCTTGTGAGGTGGATACCAAGTAAACCAACCGTGTTAGCGTTGTTGCATTTGTTTCTGTATTTTCCGCTGCATATTCTTGAAGAAACAAGCAACGCCAAGCAACGCCGAGCACCGAGAGAACGCGACGAGCTATTCACCCCCCCCCTCTAGCTACTTTTGGTCCTAACAAGTGGTATCAGAGCGAGGCTGCTCTTCACCGGAATCACCGCCGGAAGGGGCAAACATATCAAGAAAAGCTAGAGGGTGAAGAAGTTGGAGCAATTTCTTCAAGTTCAAGACTTTATCAAGCTCAACTTCAAGATGCAATTCCAAGATGGGCTTGGATTTGACACAAGGGTGGCTCCACCATACACTTCGACGAGTTTCGATTCTTGGAAATCAAGAATCGAAAATTTTCTTATGATGGAGATAGAGCAATGGTTTGCTCTAATGGAAGGCTTCAAGGCTCCAAGAAATTCAAAGGGCAAAGTTCTAAAGAAAAGCAAATGGAGCCCGGAGCAAGTCCAAAGGTCCGAGGCAAATGACAAAGTGACCAAGCTTTTGGTCAATTTATTGCCAAGCACCATTCTTTGCAAAATTGGAGAATTTGAAGATGCAAAGGAACTTTGGAGCAAATTGGCTAAGCTTCATGAAGAGATCCCCTCCACTGTATCAAATCAAGAAGAATCCAAAGAGGGCGACTCATTGGATCAAGACCAAGAGGAGGACTCCGAGGTTGAGAGATACTCAACCTCCGAAGAAGAGGAAATCCAAGAAGCTTCATCCTCAAGGGAATGCACCGAAGGGAACAAGGAGGGAGCATACTCCTTGTTTCACATTCAAGATGATGAAGCCTCCACCTCTAGGATTGAGGGGGAGCAATCCTTGGTGACACCGGATCAAGAAGAAGAAGAGGAGGAAGAAGCGTCTACCTCCACAAGTCAAGAAAAACCAAATGGAGGAGAATCAAGGTCCGATCAAGAGGAAGCTTCTACCTCCGGATCCAAAGAAAAAGATGCCACTCCTACAAGCAAAGGTATAAATATTTCAATTAATAATAAAAATCATATTATATGCTTTGAGTGTAGGGAACATGGGCACTACAAGAGCAAGTGCCCTAAATTGGCCAAGAAGAAGAGCCAAGGGGCACAAAAGGGCAAGGCGAAGCCCAAGGAGATCATTCCCAACACAAAGAAGAGCAAGGAGCATATTATATGCTTCTCTTGCAATCAAAAGGGGCATTACCGAAGTCAATGCCCCAAGGGGAAGAAGGTGGTCAAGGCTCAAGGAGGCACTAGGCAAGGGGGAGCCTCCAAGGTAAAGAAGAGGTAACATTTATTGAGCCTACTCCTTTACATTATGGTAAAAAGCATGATAGTTCTAATTTTTATCATTTTAATACGATTTACCATAAGAATAGGAAGCATGAGGGCTTTAAGGAAAAGCATGTGGCCCTACATGCCAAAACTACTATCCCAAAGGCTAGGAATGTAGGTAAAAACCTAGGCGGTAACTCTAAGGATGTAAGATACAAGCCTAGAAACAAAAATGCTCATGAACTTAATGGAAAACCAAAAACTAAGGACTTAGTGATGGAAAATCAAGTCTTGAGGTCAAGACTTGATAAAATTGAAAAGACCCTAAAAAGGATGGAAAATATCCTATTAGGGCAAAATGAGCATAACCTAGGTTTAGGGGTACAAACGCCATCCAATGGCCATAGAGGTTTGGGATACAAACCAAAGGCTAAGAAGGATGTGCCCTCTTACCATAGAGTTCCATATAGTTATGGAACAAACCCTAGGTCTAGTGGTCAAGCCAAAAATACTAGGGAAGTCATCCCTAAGAGTATTTTTGCAATAAATGTGACTAAGACTTCTAAGAAGTCTAAGAAAGTCACAAACAAGGTCACAAGGGAGGTTATCCCTAGAGTTGACCTAGAAAATGTGACCAAGGCTTCTAAGAGGCCCAACAAGGTCACTAGGAAGGTATCTAGGGAAGTTATCCCTAGTGAGTACCTAGAGCATCCAAGGAGCATCAATAGGTGTTGGGTTCCTAGGAGCATCTTCTCTACCCCATAGATGGGTTAGAGAGTGTCAACTCCGATTAGAAGGGTAGTTAACCCAACTTTGAGGAAATTGACACTCAAGGAGTATTTTCAAGGTTTTTGTTAACCTTTGAAAATGAAATGGAATTATTGATTACTCATTGAAAGAGTAAAATGTGCCTAATGGTGGAAGAATTGATTTTAATCTTAAATGGCACATATTGGAAAATTCATAAGAACTATCAAGTTGGGTTTTTGGTATGTTCTTAGGCAATTTAAGGCAATCCGGGCCTTAAATTTAAAAGTGCTACTCTTGAGGAAAAATGGAATATGCCAATATTTGAGGACATGTTTATTTTAATTGGCATAAATTAATCAAGGGAATAAGAAATGCAAACTTAGGCTTTGGCATTTTTCTTGAAGCACTTTAGGGCAATCTAGGTTTAAGGTGTAAGTTTAGCTAAGACTTTAAGGATACTTAGATAGTTAATCTAGGTATATTTTATTTATCCTAAACCATGCCATGATTGTTTGCTCATAATATGCCATGACATCATATTTTATCTTATTTGGATTTTGCATTCATGACTTATCATGAAAAATACAAAAATACCATGTCATGCCATACATACATCATGTAGTTATAGAAATCTTTCTTTTGAAAGCTATTTTATTTTGATGTATGCCATAACATAATCATGCATTAAGTTTAATTCCTTGTAATTAAGGACGAATGGCATTTAACGACACTTATTGACAAGTGAAATCCTAGGTGGATGTCTAACATTTCTAAAATGCCTAAATAGATATGCATGATCCCTAGAATAGGGCAAAACCAAATTTTACATCTCACAAAGACCTCTAAGGTGACTTGTATGTGTTTTAGTGCATATTATATACAAGTGAGATGTTAGGATGATGAACAAAGCTCAAGATGTTGATTTAGTGCATTCCTTTGAGTTTTAAATTCATCAAAACACATAGTTATGTGTTTTCCCATCATTGGGAAAGCTAATGTACAAGTCATGTGCATTATGCCCAAGGAACATGATGGGATATTGGTTTTGAAAATGTTTTTAAAATGTTTTTGGAAAACCTTGGTGAATGCTATCTTTTGATAGTAATCACCATTGAATAGTTAGACACAAACTTGAAGAAAAACACTAAAGTTTTTGCAAGTTTTCAAGTTTGTGTCAATCTTTGAAAATATGATGTATTTTCATAGAAAGCTATTTTTCCATGATTAAGTATGCCCTAAATAATGTCTACACGAAATTTCATAATTTTTGGATTTTTGTAAAATTTTCTAGGGGTTTCTGAAGTTGACTGAAATGGAATTTCAGCAACTATCAGAGCTCCGATCGATCCATGGATCGATTGGAGTTCCATGAATCGATCCATGGATCGATTCAAACGGCAATTCCCGCGAGCAGAAGCTCGTTGGATCGATCAGCCGATCGATCCAGGGAGTCTGAATCGATCCGTGGATCGATTCAGAAAGGTTCAATCGATTGGAACCCAACTCCAATCGATCCAAGTTGCTGATTTTGGCTGGGAAGGCCTGATTTCAGCATCTTTGAACCTCTTTGAGTCTAGGTAACCATTTCAAACCCCTTAAATACATTTGTATACATACAAAGGGTGTTTTCATGTTGAAAACAAGGATGGATTGGTTAACGAAGACTAAGTAGAAGTTTAGGTTGAGGTTGTTTCGAATTTTGAATATTTGAACCTCAAAACTTCCAAATTTGGGTTTCCTAATATTTTAGGGATTCCAAATCATTGTTGGTGCAATGACAGAAGTTACCACCATGTCTTTAGGGGGAGGGACTCTTTAAAGACATGAAAGTTATTTTTCATGAACCTTGGAAGGTGGTTAACCTTCTGTTGTGAACTTGCTCAAGGTTGAGCATTTAAACTTGAAATGGGGAGAAATGGGGAGTGGATATCCTCATTATTTCAAGTGGACACTCATGTGGTAGATAATGCTCAAGGTTGGGTAGTTGTCTACATTGAGGGAGAAGTTAAGGATAAATGAAGGGTATGAGACCTTCATTATCGTGTTGATCACAACGAGTGATGTTGTGAACAACGATGAGCAACTCTTCAGAGGGAGAGTCTTCAACAAATGGATTTGTTGAAGTGTGCCCAGAATTGGAGCATAGGTTGATGTGTGTCCAACGATGGGTTGATGTGTGCCAATAGGGGGAGAATGTATGGTTAAGCTTAGTCCTTCATTACCTATGGGAAGGTAGGGGGAGAATGAAAGGACTCGTGAAAGGGAGTAGGTTAGGCTTTCAGTACCTAGAGGGAGTTTGCCCTCTTAGGGGGAGAATGAAGAGCTTAATTTATGCTTTCATTACCTAGTGGCATGAAGAAGGAGGCTATGGGATTAGCCTAACTTACATATGGGATTGTAAGTGTTATTGTGGTATTGTCAAACATCAAAAAGGGGGAGATTTTTGGTGCAATATCCCAGTCAAGGTTGACCTGTAACCAAGCCGAGTCTTGGTTTGGGTTTAGATGTTTGACAATAAGATATTGATTGAAGAAGAGTCAAGTAGGTCAAGGTTGTCGGATACTTGACTGGGAAGTAGCACATGGAAAATGAAAGTCCAGTTGCAGGGGAGAGTGAAGGGACTGATCAGTGTGAATGAAGAAGAGTCTAGTAGGTGAAGCTGGCTGGATGAAAATCCTGGTGAGTGAAGCCAGGTGAAAGTCCTAGTGAGTGAAGCTAGGCAGATGGAAATCCTGGTGAGTGAAGCCAGGTGAAAGTCCTAGTGAGTGAAGCTAGGCAGAGTGAAAACCCTAGTGAGTGAAGCTAGGTGAAAGTCCTAGTGAGTGAAGCTAGGCAGATGGAAAACCCTAGTGAGTGAAGCTAGGTGAAAGTCCTGGTGAGTGAAACCAGGCAAGGGAAAATCCAGATGGATCAAGGATGATCGGACATCTGGTGCTGGGAAGTCCAAGTAGGTCAAAGGATTGACTAGATACTTAGCATGAAAGAAAAGTCCAAGTAGGTCAAAGGGATTGACCGGATACTTGGCACAGAGAAAAGTCCAAGTGGGTCAAAGGGATTGACCGGACACTTGGTAAGGGAGTCCTAGCAGGTCAAGGGAGTGACTAGATGCTAGGCATGACATACCAACAGGTCAAGGTTGACCGAATGTTGGCTAGGGATGTTTGGGACTTGGTTTTGGACAAAAACCAAGTGCTGGATCGATCCGTGGATCGATCCAGGCTCTGGATCGATCAGTGGATCGATCCAAACTTGTCCCAGCGAACAGAGAGCTTCTGGATCGATCCATGGATCGATCCAGATGTCCCAATCGATCAGTGGATCGATTGGGACGCGACTGCTTCGCGCGATAAGCGCTGGATCGATCCGTGGATCGATCCAGGCGCGTTTCCAGAGCACAGAGGCGCTCTGGATCGATCCGTGGATCGATCCAAAGCCTCCCCGATCGATTGGGAACATTCGAATCGATCGGGATCCGACCGTTGGCGTCGTTTATAGCTGCAGGCGTTCGATGGCTGCAACAAGAACTTCTCCGATTCACTCCAGAGCTCTCGCCTACTCCTCCACAGCGCTCTCAAAGATCAGGTCGCCGGTTCTTGAAGGATCTTGGAAGCTTTCCAAGTCAAGAGGCGGATCAAAGGCAAGAAGAGAAGCTAGGGTTAGGGTTTTCTGTACTCATTGTAAGCTTTGCGCTTGTATTTTGTTTCTCTTTCCTTTCTTCTTGTACTGAGAGTCTTGTAGGGCTTCTCCGCCCTCGGTAGTTACCGAAAAGGAGTGTTTTCATAGTGGAGGGTGCGTGCGTGGTGTGGATCCTTGGACTAGTCACCTCTTGTGAGGTGGATACCAAGTAAACCAACCGTGTTAGCGTTGTTGCATTTGTTTCTGTATTTTCCGCTGCATATTCTTGAAGAAACAAGCAACGCCAAGCAACGCCGAGCACCGAGAGAACGCGACGAGCTATTCCCCCCCCCCCCCCCCCCCCCCCCTCTAGCTACTTTTGGTCCTAACAGTGTTCAGGTCTGGCAATTGCTCGGAGATTGGGCCAAAGTTGAGAATGGAGGACGAGCATATCTGCATTGATAATTTAGTCAGTCATCTTAGAGCTTCTGTCAATTTCCCATCTCCTGGTGCTTTTTATGGAGTGAGTTTCTGTTATCTATAGCTGGATTCATGCATTTGCAAGCTTCTTTTCAAGAAACAGTGTGCTCGTTGCCTACATGGTTAATGTCATTTATTGCTCCTTCCATCT
This sequence comes from Zingiber officinale, assembly GCF_018446385.1. NCBI lineage: Eukaryota > Viridiplantae > Streptophyta > Magnoliopsida > Zingiberales > Zingiberaceae > Zingiber > Zingiber officinale. The sequence goes on from NC_055997.1 coordinate 127,230,915, forward strand.
TATACTTTGTATCGTTGTTTCAGTTAGAATTCTGTTGTCAGATACTGAGATAAAGCAGTTAGTATTTGCAGGTTTTGACGGACATGGAGGATCTAATGCAGCTTATTAAAGCTTTGTGAAAAATAATATCCTCAAGTACATAATTGACGACAAGGATTTCCCTGTCAATGTGGATAAGGCATTAAAGGTTGCATTTCTGAAAGCTGATCTTGCTTTCGCCAACTCCCCTTCACTGGATCGGCCATCTGGAACTACAGCACATGCTGCCCTAATTTTCGGAAGGTATTTCTGATCCACATTCTAATGATGTTTCACTATGAATTGTGTATAGTTTGTCTTCCTCAACAGGTTGTCGATATGCTATTACCCTCATATTTATGCCCATTGCAGGTCACTGCTAATTGCTAATGCAGGTCATTGTCGAGCTATTTTGCTTTCGAGAGACCATAAACCTAACTGCAAAACCAAACAACTTAGAATTGAAAAGCTAGGAGGCAGTGTTTTTGATGGCTATCTCAATGGCCAACTATCTGTAGCAAGGGCTCTTGGTGACTGGCACATGAAGGGCCCTAAAGGGTCTTCCAATCCGCTTATAGCTGAGAACTAGAGTTGCGGGAGACAATCTTAACAAAAGAAGACGAATTTTTTATAATGGGTTGCGATGGCCTTGCGGATGTTATGAGCAGCCAATGCGCGGTGACCATAACCCAGAAGGAACTTATGCAACACAATAATCCAGAGATATGTTCTCGAGAGTTGGTGCGAGAAGCATTGAAGCGCAACACCTGCGACAACTTGACTGTTGTGGTTGTTTGCTTTTCTTCAGATCCTCCCCCTAGCATCGAAATCCCAAGGACCCGAGTTCGTAGGAGTATTTCTTTAGAAGGGCTACACATACTGAAGGGAGCTTTGGACACTAACATTTGATGTTGATCTTCTAGTGTCGTAGACCTCCATAGAGTGGAGGCTCTCAACTTTTTTGGCATCCTCGATAAATTAAATTATGTTGGCTGCTGTATGAATTAAACGTTCGTTGAATATTTAATTTTGTCTACAAATTATTTCTGTTTCATGAACATCAAGATAGCCGACGGCAAGATTACACTACCAATAGATCAGGTGCCACTTGTTACAATACAAGCTCAAGACCAAAAATACTGAAGTGCGAAGTTCCTGCAATCCATAAAATATTCTATCAAAATATTCTTTATTAAACTAATTTTGATTAAATTTAAATAATTTTAATTAAGTTGAAAAAATATTTTAATATAATAGTACTTTATATACTTTCTCTAATATATTTTAAAATTTTAATTCAAAAGGACAAAAATTAAGGGAACTCCTCTCATTATCCCTTTTCTCAAAAGGATATATATATTTTTTAAAAAAATGCTAAAAAATATTTTTATTTTAATATTATTATAGCAATTATGACCTATAACATATAACAACTATAGAATGTATTAAAAATAAGGGAACTCAACTTAATCAAAATTATTATTATTTAAATATAATAGTATTTATATATAATACTTTTGATTAAGTTAGAATTGTGGCAAAATGTAAATATACTCATCCCCAATGCCCACGTCAATTCGTCCCAGGGTCAACACATAATCTTTGAAATAGTAACTAATATATAAGGAAGGTATTTATCTCGACTTTGTCAAGATTCTTAATTAAGTTAGAATAATTTTAGGTGAAGTTGTTATAATAGCATCATTTTTAAAATAAAAAATATATAAAAATATTTTTTAATAATATATTCTTTAATTTTTGCACAAGTAAAAATTAGGTCACCTTGTACAAGTAAGTGGTGATTACATGAATTGTATATAACTTTTGTTTTGTAAGGATGAGTTATATATATAGAGATATTTGCATCAATTAAGATAATTGATTAGTATGCTAATCAATTATCATATGATATCAATTGATTAATAAATCTAATTTAGAGTTATTAAGGTTGATTAAGTAATTATCTATTTGATTAAAGTTCCTAATATTTTCTTGGATCTACCTACACAATGTGTAGGTCTAAAGGAAAACACCTTAGATAGGTTTAGTGTATTTTGTATTGGTAAACCTATATCTATGCTAAGAGTAATCATCCTAAAGGAATGTTACTTTTATACTAGATATATGCTCACCGAAGGAGAGTTATTCCGCTCCCTCATTCGGAAGCCATCAAACGACTTCGACCACCTGCAGAGGAGAGACACGGAATACATAAACGTGGAAGAAGCCCAAGTGGCCAGAAGAAAGGAAGTCCATGCCAAGCTCACTCCGGCACCCGAGCGACGACCATCAAGTAATCATCAACCACCAAAGGGACCCCGATCGGGATGGGAGGAACGGAACAGCAATAGGAGCCTCGAACACATGCAGTGCAGCATGGTGAGGTCGGTCGCCCAAGAGCCGCAAAGGGCAAAAAGTGGATGCCACTGTTTTGCTCGTTCCATCAGTCAGCTACGCACAACACGCGGGACTACTATGATCTAACTCTGATAGCAGATCGACCGACACCAAGAGGATATCGTCGCCAATCGCCATTGAGCACGTCGATTAACAGGAAGGCGGGCAGACATCAGGGAGATGTTTGAACGCTGGGAGCGACTGTTGGATCGAAAAGAATTTAGATATCTCCACAATGGCATGATATTGTCCACTTGGACCTAGACCCTCATGGCTTTGCTCTTGGACTCTCCCCAAAAGGCCTCATGCCAATGGAGATATCTTTCATCTTTCCCATGTATTTTCAATGTGGGACTTGTTGGTTGCTACTCGGAAAACCTAGCGGTTCCACTGTACAAAATTTTTGTACAAAGGTCTGAACCTTTTTCCTAGCTACCATGTGTTCTTTTAAATTAAATTTTGGATCGCCTGCGGAACTTAACACATTTGATCCAAAACTTAATCTATTTGTTCTTTTAGGTTTTGACTTGGATCTCCTGCGGAACTTAACACGTTCGACCCAAATCACCTTAAGTTATTAATTCCATTAAATATTAATTTCCATAATTGGTTCCCAGTACTGACGTGGCGAGGCACATGGCCTTCTTGGATATGGGAGCAACCACCACCGACTAGACAAAACCTTTTATGGAAAGCTAATATTTTATTTCCTAAAATAACTTTAGGTTAACCGAAAAGAACAATCAAATCACAAGGAAAAATAAAACAAAAGAACACAACATCGAAAAATATATTCGAAATACTAGAATCGTAAGCCTATTGTATTTGGTATTATTTCCATAAATAACTAGTATGATGCGGAAAGGAAAAATTACTAGTTATACCTTCTAGAAAGACCTCTTGATCTTCTACCGTATTCCTCTTCTAACCTCGGACGTTGTGTGGGCAACGATCTTCCGAGATGAGAAACCACCAACCACCTTCTTCTCCTCCTAGCTAGGTTCGGCCACAACAAGGAAGCTTCACCAAGGATGAAGAATAAACACCAACTAAGCTCCAAGGGATGCAAGCTTTCTCTCCTTCTTCTTCTTCTTCTCCAAGTAGTATCCGGCCGCCACAAGAGCTCCAAGCCTTAGAGAGTTTCGGCCACCACAAAGAGGAAGAGGAGAACAGATGATGGTCGGCCACACCAAGGAATAAGAGAGGGAGAAAAATAATAGAGGTTGTTCCCTATGAAGGCACCTCCACCCCTTCTTTTATATTCCTTAGCCTTGGTAAATTAGGAAATTTAATTACAATAAAATTTCCTTAATTTTCTTGACATGATTTAATTGAGAAAAATAAAATAAAATTTTCCAATTAAACTCTTAATGGCCGGCCACATCATAGAGAGGCAAATTAGACAAGTTTCAATCAACAAATTAAAACTTCCTAATTTGTTTCCGGAAATTTTAAAAATAAAATTTCTCTTCAAAAATCCCTTCATGGTTAATAAAAAGAAATTTCTATAATTTTAATTTTCCAACATGTGAATAATTTTTAAAGAGAAAATAAAATATCTCTCCAATCTACAAATAAGGAAAGAGATCTAATCTCTTTCTTTAATCTTTTGTAGATCCTTTTCAAGAGAGATATTTTAATTTTAATTCTCTTTAATAAATTATATCTTCGACATAATAAAAATTAAAATTAAAATTCTTTTTAATTTAATTATGGTCGGCCCCCTCTAGCTTGGGTTCAAGCTAGGGTCGGCCACCCTTAACCATGCTTAGGCCGGCCCTAGCTTGATTCCCAAGCAAGCTTGGCCGTCCCCCTTTTGGTGGGTATAGAAGATGGGTATAGGTGGGTATAGTACTCTATAAATAAGAGGCTACGATAGGGACCGAGAGGAGGAATTGGTTTTGGTCTCCCGATAAAATTAAGCATCCCGTGTTCGCCCCGAACACACAACTTAATTTTATCAATAATAATTCATTCCACTAGAGAACTATTATTGAACTACCGCACCAATCCCAAATTACATTTTTGGGCTCCTTCTTATTATGAGTGTGTTAGTCTCCCTGTGTTTAAGATATCGAATGTCCACTAATTAAGTGAGTTACTGACAACTCATTTAATTAATATCTTAGTCCAAGAGTAGTACCACTCAACCTTATTGTCATGTCGGACTAAGTCCACCTGCAGGGTTTAACATGACAATCCTTATGAGCTCCTCTTGGGGGCATTATCAACCTAGTATCTCTAGGACACAGTTTCCTTCTATAATCAACAACACACACTATAAGTGATATCATTTCCCAACTTATCGGGTTTATTGATTCATCGAACTAAATCTCATCCATTGATAAATTAAAGAAATAAATATCAAATATATGTGCTTATTATTATATTAGGATTAAGAGCACACACTTCCATAATAACTGAGGTCTTTGTTCCTTTATAAAGTCAGTATAAAAGAAACGACCTCAAATGATCCTACTCAATACACTCTGAGTGTACTAGTGTAATTATATAGTCAAGATAAACTAATACCTAATTACACTACGACCTTCTAATGTTTTGTTCCTTTCCATTTTGGTCGTGAGCTACTGTTTATAATTTATAAGGTACTGATAACATCATCTTCTGCATGTGACACCACATACTATGTTATCTACAATATAAATTAATTGAACAACTACAAACAAATATAGATAATTTTAACCTAATGTGATTCTTTATTCAAACAAATGTTTACAAAAGCTTTGACTTTCAGTATACACTCCAACAGGACTATGTTTGCAACCTTGCAATACCAACAATCCTCCTCTCAAACAAAGGACCACAAGCTTCCCATGTTCGATCCTCGACCCACCAGGTCTTCCTGCCCCTCGGTCCACCTGACCTAATAGGACTTCCTTGCCTAGCCGCAACTAGGACTTCCTGCCTGGTGTCTGGTCTTCTTGATCCGAACATACCCACTTTCTTTGTTTGAGGTCACTATTGTACCCACATGGCTCAATCAGACCATAGTTCTTGTGCCAGTCGGTGGTTAAACCTTCTGGCAGTCCGGGCTCTGATACCAATTGTTGGATCGAAAAGAATTTAGATATATCCACAATGGCATAATATTGTCCACTTTGGGCCTAGACCCTCATGACTTTGCTCTTGGGCTCTCCCCAAAAGGCCTCATGCCAATGGAGATATCTTTCTCTTTATAAACCCACAATCTTTCCCATGTATTTTCAATGTGGGACTATGTTTGCAACCTTGCAATACCAACAACGACACCAGCATCAAAGAGGGCATGCAAGTCCGGCCCGGACGTCTGTTGAACGGGGTAAACCCTCAGCTCGAGAAGAGGAGAATCGAAGCAACGCTGTTTGTGGAGAGATTGGCATGATCGTCAAGGGGTCGACCGACGGTGATTCTAGCCGGATGAGGAAGTCGCACGCCAGATGGCTAGAGATACATATTGTTGGATGCAGCAAGGAGAAGACCGAAGGACCCAAAATAAGTTTCGGCCCCCAAGATCTTGAGGGTGTTGAGATCCCACATGTTGATGCCTTGATCATCTGGGTGGTGATAGATAACTATATTATTCATCAAACTTTTGTTAACACAAGTAGTTCGGTGAATATTATATTCAAGAAGGCGTTTGGTCAGCTGCAAATGGACCGGAGCGTGCTACAGTCAATTATGACCCTGCTCTATGGTTTCATAAGCAATGAAGTGTTGTCGATCAGCCAGGCTCAGCTGGTCGTATCGCTCAAAGAGGAGCTGCTCAAAATGACAAGGACCACGAACTTCATTATGGTCAATGCGCAGTCTGCCTATAATATCATATTGGACAGATCAACTCTAAATGAGTTCCGAGTGGTGGTGTCCACCTTTTGCCAAAAGATAAAATTTTCGGTGGACACCAAAGTTGGCGAAGTCAGAGGTGACCAGCTGGCTGTATGGAATAAAGTTGAACCCAAGTAAATGCCTGTTGGGAGCCAAAAGTGGTCGCTTCCTAAGCTACATCATCACCGAGCGGGGAATTGAGGTGAACCCTAACAAGGTGAAGGCACTACAGAATATGCCCCCGCGTCGTAACCTGAAGGAGGCTCAACGACTGACCGAACGCATCACCGTATTATCGAGATTCATCTCCAAGTCGTCCAACCAGAGTCAGTCATTCTTCAAGGTGCTGCACCGAGTGATGAAGTTACAATAGGATGTCGGGTGCGACAAGCCACTAGAAGAACTCAAGGAGTATATTACCTCTTTACCTGTACTAGCGAAACCCAATGTTGGCGAACCACTCTGGATTTATTTATTATCAATAGAATACGCGGTTGGCTCGACATTGGTAAAGCAGAACGGCTTTAACCATCAACTTGTATATTTTTTGAATCATATATTAAAACATGCAGAATCCCGCTACACTAGCCTCGAAAAATTAGCTTATGCGCTAGTGCTTGCCGCGCAGAGGCTCCGACTATACTTCCTGTCACATTCGATCATGGTAATGACCAACAGTGCATTGGGGAGAGTCCTCCTTAACCCTGAAGCTTTTTAACAGTTAATCAAATGGATCACCGAGCTAAGTGAGTTAGACATATAGTATCAACTGCGGACGACAATCAAGGCCCAAGCCTTAGCTAATTTCGTCACTAAAGTCCAGAGCACCAAGCCAGATGCAACTTGGAAAATATATGTAAATGACTCATCTACTCAGTAAGGAAGCAGGATCGGTATTCTCTTAATTTCGTCAAGAGAGACTTGATACATTTGTCCATGCGACTGGATTACCGAGCTACTAATAATGAAGCAGAGTACGAGGCACTGATAGTCGGGCTACAGACAGCTCGGCATGTTGGAGCCACGAGAGTACTCATCCACTCGGATTCGTAGTTGGCGGCTCAGCAGTTGTTAGGAGCGTTCGAGATAAGCAACGCACGACTCAAGCTATATGCAGAGGCTTTCAAGAAGCTGAAGGTAAACTTCCATGAGGTGGTTATTAAGAAAATTCCCTGATCGGACAACCAGGTCACAGATGAGTTGGCTAAATTGGTCAGCTCACTATTGCCGATCGTGATGAGCCAGCCGATCAAGCAAGTCTCACTGGTGACGCACATTGATCGAATGAGAATTCCCTTGCGACTGGAGAACATAAATGATTAAGTTCATCTGATCAAGCACACACCAACTGATCAGGAAGAAGCTCGTTTGTTGAAGAAGAGGGTCAGACAGTTCACGATGATAGGATATCAGTTATATAAAAGAGCTTTCTTAAAGACGTTACTCGAGTGCGTGGGATCAGAGGACGTGGAGTACATTCTTCAAGAAGTGCATCAAGGATCCTACGAAAGTCATTCGGGCGGCAGGTCACTTGCCCGAAAGATCTTATTGGTAGGATATTTTTGGGCGACCTTGCAAGATGATGCCGCTGGGAAGGTGGCCGCTTGTTTATTGTGCCAGAAATATCATAAACTTCCATTCCCAATCGGCATATTGTGAGGACCGACGACATCAAACGCTCAAGGTGGACAGGAAGCACATTCTATGAATCGAGGCTTAGCCGGTCGGAAGGAGTCAAGCCCTTATGGCAAAAGAGAAACTGAGGCCAACCGAGTGGACAAGCTCGTGGTCGAGTGGTTGCCACCGCTCGGCTAGACAGTGGGGGTCATTTTCGTATCTCCTAGTATCCTTGTGGGAGATAGCGTCGCTGACACCAAGTATGGTCAGCAAGCAGATTGTACGACGAAAGTTTCCACTATCTTATCAGAGATTTGCACATCTTGTTAAGGTATGGTGTTAGAGGTATTTTTCTGATAAGTCTTTTCATAGGAAATTTGGGAAAGTGTGTCCACTTTGGGAGGCGCACATGCAGGCCAAGGAGCTCTATATAAAGGGGGTTAAATACCGACAGAGGTACCATTAAGATAGAAGTTATGCTTGTATCCATTGTTCTTTGCTCTTTTCTATTTTTCGATGACTAACATGGGTGTCGGAGTACCATTGTCGGGGGCTCCTTTCCTAATTTAACATTAACATTTGTTGTATTGTAGAATAGAGGGCGGTCCATGTACGATCAACGTAGGTATCACATCCTCGGCTAGCTATTCTCATAATTTTCGAACAGGATTTGGATTTATTTAGAGTTTTGGTATTCTTGAAATTAAATATAAAAATACGCATATTATCTATCTCGTGAATTGAGATCTAAAATGATATGTGCATTTGATAGATATCTGGAACAATCTGGACGTTTGATGGAGATCCAAACTGATGTAGACTTGAAGATCTAAGTCATCCGACTTCAATGGAGAAGCAGAATCCGATGCAAATCTAAAGCAATTCGATCTGTACACTCTGATTTGGCCATCCTGTCCATTCAACAAGATCTAGAGTGATTTGATCTCTTCATTCAGATATGGATTCCAAACCATCCAATGGTTGAAAAAAGAGACCTTGTTATCCCTATTCTTCTTCATCCCCGACACTTATCCTCTACCTCCCGATCGCACACCACAAGCCCACACCCCTTCTTCCTCCATCCACAATCCACCAAGGCTGACGGCCACCATCCTGATCACCACCTGCCACCACCACATCCCATCTCACCTCACCCTCTCTCGATAGGGAGAATTTCCTACCGTCGGCAACCCTTCTTCATCTCCTCTACCTCTCTCAATTGGAAGAGGAAGAGTCATCTCGTCACCCCCAATCCTCATCCCCGACGCCACCACCACATCCTTCCTCGCTGGCTAGCACCACACCACCTTCTTCCTCTCCAGATTGGGAGAGGAGGCACCGACCATCTCCACCTTCTTCCTCTCCAGATTGGGAGAGGAAGCGCCACCTTGTGAGCTCTCAAATCTGAGGCTCTTCCATTCATCCATCCTCATCCACAACCCTCTATCCGATTGGGAGAGATTTTGACAACCCACCTTCATCCGTAGGCGAGTTTCCATCAGAGAGCTTAAGGATTCCAAACTCTTGGTCACCATACACCGTTTTGAATCCGGAGCGGGCAGCATCATCCATTTCCGGCATTGCCCTTCATTTCTTACTCTTAGCAACTCAACCAAAACCTCCATTGCGTTTCATTTTTTAGTCTCCACAATCAGTAACAAATCTGTGATGTTGGCTAGGAATTCTAAATTCTACAATGTTAATATTGAATTCTCTGTTGTTGTAGATCTATGGTATATAGTTTCAGTTTGTTGAAACTATATGAGTTTATAAGTTTAAGATGCTGAAAAGTGTTAGTTTCAGTTTGTTTCGGATTCCTATATAGTGATTTTAGTTTCAGTTACTTCAGACAAATATGTCTCAGATTGTATGAGTATCAAGAATTTGAGTTTTGTCTGCTAGGAATTCTAAAATTTTCGATGTTGATTCTGTAGATTTGTGTTATATAATTTCAGTTTGCTGAAACTATATGAGTTTATAAGTTTCTGATGCTAACAAGTGCTATTAGCTTGAGTTTTTTTTCAGATTCTGTATAGTGAGTTTAGTTTCAGTTACTTTCGACAAATACTTTTTAGATCGTATGAGTATCAACAATTTAAGTTTTGTTGGCTAGTGATCCTATCCGGAATCTGAGTCAGATGGACCGCGGGGTGAGGTGGATGGAATGTTGACTGAGTTGCGAAGTCCCGAAGGGGGGTATACTGAGATGACTTCTGTGTTGACCGAGTCTTCAGAAGTCCCCTGGTCAACGCTACCTGCAGTCAGCGATCGGGTTGCCCCGGTCCTTAGTACCTCGAGGCTCGAGGTGGATCCAACGAATATATGAGTAACAGATTAATAATATAATAATAAGATAAACGAGGGGTGAATACGGAAAGCGTACCCTGACCCAGGGGGCGCCCTCGGATGGGACGCTGCTCAAGTTGTCGTGATCTGGAAGAGTAGACAACGACCGATCAGAATGGAGAGCTGGATCTGAAGATGTGGAGCCGGATGTGGCACGGAGTCGGAAGACGAGCTGGAGGTCGGGATATAATAACGGCACGTAGACCGGGATAAGACATCGACACACAGACCGGGATAAGACATCGGCACGTAGGCAGGGATAAGACACTGACACACAGGCCTAGGGTTGTAAATGAACCAAGCGTTCATGAACAAGCTTGGTGTTCGGCTTGGTAAGAGCTTGTTTATGTTCGTTCAATATACATAAGATTAATTAAACAAACAAGCTTGAAGATCTCGTTAAATTAAACAAACAAGCTTGAACACATATGTGTTCAGCTTGTTAACGTTCGTGAACAACGTTCGTGAACAATGTTCGTGAACAACGTTCGTGAATAATATTCACGAACCATATTTATTAATAAAACTCTTTTCGATATGTTAAATAAACAATAAAATAAAATAAATAAATAAATTGAAATTATCAATCTTAATAGCCAATCAAATAATTAAAAGTTTCAAACAATCAAACAAGCTTGAATTGAGAGCTTGATAATATCTAATTGAGAGCTTGATAATATCTAAATGAACCAAGCTCGAACCAAGCTCAAGCTAAGCTTGAATTGACAACTTGATAACATATAAACAAATCAAGCTCAAGTCAAGCTTCAAATAAGCTCAAGATCATAAAAAATAAACCAAGCCAAGTTTGAACACCCATTTCAAAAACTTGGTTCATTTTAAGCTCAACTCGGCTCAGCTCGGTTATCGTATTAAACAAGCTTGAACACCCCAAAGCTTGGCTTGGCTCGGCTCAGCTCGTTTACAGCCCTATGCAGGCTGCAATATGATTTCGGCATGCAGGCCGGGAAATAACAGCAATCTGAAGGCTGGACACAACATACACAGTCCGAAAGATAACCGTGACTCACAGGTCGGGATACAATAGTGGCACAAGGATCAGAACATAAAAACATCACACACATCAGGTCGGAACATAATGACAGCAAGGGCTTGGGGGCCCGATCGACATCAAAGGCATATAACAATGCAGATCGAGAGCGGGAAATCGGACAGGCAAATATGAGGTGCCGGCAGCAGGACCTACTGCTGAGGAGTGCTGGATTGATGCCAGACCGATACAAAGGGTCAGCCACTGCGATGGGTCGGCCGTTGGCTGTCGCTAGAAGGTGGTTGTTAGTTGTGGGGTGCGGAAACCGACGAAGGGGAGTTGAAGGCACGCGTGAGGGAAGCGGGTGGTTGCTGCCCACCGACGTCGGCTGATGGGTTCCAGCGGAGATCGTGTTCCGCCTGTGGCGGCGCCCAATACGTAGCCGAGAGCGAGAGAGAGAGACGAGGAAGGGCAGAGGTGGCGCGAGAAGGAGTCCGACGGCAGCGAGACCCTCCGGCAGGGCGGCGCCAAATGGGGGTGACGACGGCGTCCCCCGCGGCTGTGGTGGCAGCGAGGAAGGAAAACGTGAGTTCCTCCCTTGATTCCTCTTAGCTGTGGAAGAAGAAGCCCTCGCTAGTATTGGCGTCGATCCAACCGGCGACGGCAGAAGCCGGGAGAGGAAGAAGGAAAAGGAGATGTTGTGACCGGCGTCGCGAGGAGAAGAAGAGAAGCAGTGGTGAGCGCCGGCGAAGAGCGGAGTGTGAGGAAGAGCCATGGCGGCGGAAGCAAAAGTGAACAAAAATCCTCCTCAGCGGCGAAGGCGAGAGAGCGTGAGAGAGGGGCGGTGTGCGTAAGCAGGGAGAAGAGGAGGTGGTTGTGACCGGAGGAAGGGGAAGGGAGCAGCCGGCGGCCGGCGTTGTTGTCGGCGAGAAGCGTGAAAGGGAAGAAGGCTCGTCTTCTTTCTGTTGGCGGCGGCGCAGAAAAACGATACAGCCCATTCTTTTTTCCACGGGTGAACAGTACCCAGACTAAGATGCCCTCCCCTTTTCTTATAATTCTATTTGGGTCCCCAGCATATATCCATATCAGCTAGGAATTCTAAAGTCTTTCATGTTGATTCAGAATTTTATGTTCTTTTTTATCTGTGTTGTAAGTTTCAGTATGTTGAAACTATATGAGTTCATACGTTTCTAATGCTGAAGAGTCAAACATCGTTTTGCCTTTTAACTCATCTCAATGCTCAGCATCACGAGTTTTAGGTTCTACTATGATGGAAGAAGAGACAACATCTTCAATGTTAGTTATGTTACTATGATCATGTTGCAGGTAAGTAGAAGTATGCATTATACATGTTGCACGATGAACCCGCCATGAGTATAAGTTGAGTTACATATTTTTGCTTTTAAGTAAAAAAATTTGTTGCAGGATGTAGGTATACAATTTGAAGAAATCATTGAGTTATATAATATTTATTTTAATGATGATGTAGGTTGGCAACGTGATACAATGTTTGAACGTGACAACATACCAAATTAAATATAAGTGCGTGAATTTTATCTCTATCTCAATATTGTATTTATTAAATGATATATGTTATATGGATTTATTTGTCATAGGATAGGATGAAGAGAGAAGATAAATTTTAGAAATTATTGTAAGTAAAAAAAAATTGGAACTCGTTTTCACAAAAATAGACATAGGAAAGAAAGCGTATCAAGAAACGTAGGCAATAGATGATTTGTAAGATAATTCAAAAGGTATGATATACAAATTATTTGTATTTAGTAAGATCTGATCTTCGTGAGATTGTAATAGACAAAGATTGTAATAGACAAAATAAAGATTAAAGTACTTGGATGGAATTTAAAAATTTATAAGTTATTTATAGTTTGATTAATGATTAAATTTATTTGGATGATGTGAATATAGATGTATTTCAATGCTAATTGTAAGATACTTTTGGATTAGAAATTGGTTATTTAATATTTATAATTAATTGGAAATGTGTGATTTTTTTATAAAGTAATATGTAGATCAATTATATTGAAATAAAATATAATAAAAATTTAGCAATAAATTTTAATAAAGATTTATAAATAGAATTGTAAACATATTTATAAATAAATTAAAATTATATTTGATAGGTTATTTAAGATAGATTAATGATGAGTTTAAAATAAAATTAGATATAAAATTTAAATATAAATTTATAAATAAAATTATAAATAAACTTATAATCAATTAAAATTATATTTATTATGTAATTTGATCAAATTTAAAATAGATTTATAAATAATTTTTTTTTATCAATTTTTGATAATAGAGACAGAATAATATTTCTTCTACCTTAAAATTAATTATGGGATTTTCAGTTTTTCTCTCATATGTTTGAGAAATTGAAAAATAACTTTCCAAGATGAAATTTATCATCTTTGAAATCTTTCTTTTATAGATATTAATTACAAAATTGAAATCATTACAATATTTCTAGTAATTACAATTTTATAATTATTACAATACCAATATTACAATACCGATTTATTATATTCATACAACTGACATACTATCCAAGCAAATCTAATAAAAACATAAATTAAATGTAATCAACAAAAAAAAACAATTAAAACCTAGTCATGAAAGGAGCTGGGTTTGGCATGCTTTAGCGTCAGGCTCCGAAGAGTAAGTCGTTGAGGTGGCTCGCTAGTACGATGATTTTCAAATATGTCCCGTCCATCACCATCGGCTCTCGCTCGACGACCGCAGCTTGCTGCCCAGAACCAACTCTCCCTCGATAACTGTGCTCCCTTATTTAAATTTAATTTTCACAAAGAAATTTTAATTTAAAATAAAAAAATCAGAAAAATATTTTAAAAATATTAAAAATTCAGAGAAATAATCTGAATTGACCACCTGACTGTTCATATACTTTATTGTCAAAGTTACAGTTAATGACTATAGAAATTACCTATAACTGTTAACAATTTTCTCCATTCATGAGTTACTGTAGCACACGAAAGGACATCAATTCTTATGAAGTAAATGTGACAAATATTTATCAAAGATGAATTACGTAACAAATATTTACCGAAAGATGAATTATTGTTTATGATCCACAAACAGAAATAATTGCGTAGTGTACACGAGACCACGTCTCCAATCATTAAAATTTTAAATATATATTTTTTTAAATTATAATATGTCACGACAATATTATAAATATTCATTAAAATATTTTCAATAATTTTAATTTTAAATAAATTTTTTTATAATTCTCCTTAGTGTAGTTGTATGACTCCATACATATTATACTAATTTTGATATAAATTTATCATTCTCTTCAAAATAAAAATAAAAAACTTCATACAATTTTTTCATTTAATATTTCTATATAATTTTCATTTTATATTTTAATTAATTATAATTTTTAATTTAATTTATTTATAATTAAAAATTAATTAATTAATTTATGAATTTTAATTTAATTTAATTTATCATTTTAATTTAATATTTAATTAAGTTATAAATTTAATTTAATTATAGTCATTTGTATATTTTTTTAACGTATCTCAAATATATTTATTTTTAAAAGAAAAAAATAATTTTAATTATTACTAATTATTTATAAAATAAAATATTATAATTAATTATTTCTTCAAATAATTTATTTTTAAATTAATTAAAAATGTTAATCATGCACATTAATTGTTGACTCCACCTTTAAGAAAAATATATATATATTTAAAAACTTAAACCTGCTCTCAAATTAAAAACCTCAAACTTTACCTATACAATTATAAAAAAAAAATTAATGAAATTTTTAATTTTATAAATCTTTGACTAAACTTGTATTGGAAATGCTCCAATGATTCAAAAGTGTTGAGTGAAAGTGTTTACTAAACTGTTTAATGAAACCAAAGAAGAATTATTGAGGGAACTCTGTTTTTCTTGCTTCTCCAAATGCCCTCATTGATTTAAGGCAACTAGACTACTGGAGTACTTAATTTTTTGAATTTTCTTGTTTCTCCAAATGCCCCCATTGATTTAAAGCAACTGGAGCACTTAATTTGTTGAATTGACTAAAATATATATCACATTTTGTCTGCATTTAATCTTTCCCTATCTTTTCATTTGTAGAATATATGGTTATAATTTAAAATTTCTAAATTTATCAATAAATTTTGATCAAAATTGATTAATCGACTATAGACATTAAATTACAAGCATTTAATATCCTATAAATTTTTAAAATTGCAAAAGCCTAAAATTAATCTCCTTTACTATTTTTTACTCCTTTATTATTTTTGACTTTCTTAAAGGTTGTCAGGTTTTGAAATTTTTTTATTAATTGAATAAACCAAAATATAAAAAACTCGAGGAAGTAAATATTCCATGATTCAATATTGTTTTAAAAAATTCTATTTCGATTTAAAATCTAACATTAGTAAAAAAAAAATTGATTAAACACAGTGTAATGGCTCAGTTGGTTACATCATGTGACCGTTAACCACAAGGATAAGGGTTTGAGCCTAAGGATGTAAATGAGCCAAGTCGTTAGTGAACTATTCGAAGCTCGATTCGATAAAAGCTCGTTTGAGCTCGTTTAATGAGACTCGTTAAGTTAAACAAACCAAGCTCAAGTTTCATAATATTCGACTCGTTAGCTCGTGAACATATTCGTTAAGCTCATAAATCAATTTTTAAATAAAAATAATAATAGTTTTGATATTGAATTTATAGATTTTACAATCTACTTATGAAAAACATAGACAAATATATTAAATTTATTTATTAGAATAAAATTATAAATTTTAACAAGAATATTATAATTTTTTTAAAATATATAATTTAATTTTTAATGAATATTTAAATTTATAATTTATATTTATTAAGCTCGTTTAGGCTCGATAAAAGCTCGAATAAACTCGTGAGTCATGAATATATTCGTTAAATAAAGCTCGAGCTCGGCTTGATTATAAACGAGACAAACTCAAACATCAAAGAGTTCGGCTCGGCTCGGCTCGGCTCGATTATACCCCTATTTGAGCTCTTTCCTTCAAATGGTATATTGCTTCACGAGTTGGTATTTATATCAGTATTTGCTGCAATTAATATATTTTGCGTAAATTTTCAATATGTGCGAAAACATCTCGCCTGACCTCTCCATGCAAAGGCTTAAGGCTGTTATATATATGCTAGGAAATTTCTCCCCATGATTTACTCCTACAGTGAGTGGGGCTGTTCTGGAGCGTTAAGGTGACTAAAAACTTCACCATTTGTTGCAATGGATCGACGTTGCCGCCGCAGAATGTTTGCCTCTGCCACCTGCGCAGCGACAGTTGCCGCCTCTGCTGCTGTTGCCTCACCATCCATCCTTCGACACTGCAATTGCACATTTTATTATACTTCTTTCTTTGAAAACGTAAGCATTTCATATGAATATTAAAATTAAAGTTTTTTTTGTGGCATTTGAGATGAATTTTTCTTTCGAAATGTTTATTTCAATTTTTCTATGTATTTCCTCTATGGAATGTGGATGTGAGATTAACGAAGTTGAGTGGGGTAAAAGAAGCACTGAATCTTTCATTACATGCCTTCTATCATCTAAGCACATTCCTCTAATTTTGTTGAGCAATAGGATGCATCGTTACGTTTTTCATTGTGATGAATTTGTTTTTGAGATTTGTCTCCATCTATTGCATTGTTGAAAGAACAAATTTTAACACTACCTTTGGATACGTGTGAAGATGTCAAAGAGTTGGATAGAGTTGTAAAAAGTTTCCAAAACTCTGCGCGTTGACAAAGACGGGGCCGCAGAGCAGTCTCAAGATTCTTTGAAGCCCTAAGTAAAAAATTAAAAAATTAAAAATTTTAATATATTTTTAATTTTTTTTTAACATTTTTCATTTAAATTTGAGACCGAAAATAATAATTTTAAAAAAATATTTTTAAATTAGTTATTAAAAAGAATTAAATATTATTTTAAAAAAAAAACATTTTTGATATAAAATTTAATTTTCTGACAGATATTTTGATAATAATTTTATTTTTTATTAATAAAATTATTAAATTATTTAATCTTTTTAGTTAGAATGTCAAATAGACTTTATTAATTTTAATTTTAAAAAAAATATTTTTACTAATACATTTTACTTTATATTTTATGATAAAGAATCTCTAATTCATATTATTATCGAGAAATAAAAAAAAACGAGGAAAATTTAAAAATAAAATGGGAATCCGAGTAATAATAAAAAAAAGAAAAAAATATATCAATTTAAAAATGAATTATATTTAAGACAGAATAAAATCTCATATAAAATTATGATAGACAATTAATGAGGAAATAAAGATAAGTACAAGGTATCGTTAATGAATTAGTAAGACATTTATAATTAATTAATATTAATGATGTTAATTTAATTTTTTTAATATATTTAATTAATTAATCAATAGGCCCCAATTTCTAATAAAATTGGGGCACTAGGCATAGGCCTATGCCTTAAGCCGAGCCTGCTGGGCAGCAATGGTTAATTTACACGCTTCACTAGTTTAATGTTTGGCAAAGCTAACTAGCCGTCCGTGATTTACCTACTCCGTGTTGGTCCTAGGACGGGTTAACGGGGACACTGGGGGCGAGCGTATTCACCTTTTTGCCACAAACATGCCACAATGTTTAGCAAAGCTAACATCCCCTCGGGACGGTCTAGTGGCTAGCGCATGAAGTGTTGCACTATGAGGTCTGGAGTTCAAATCTCGACAAAGCCAAGATAAATATCTTCCTTATGTGTTAGTCACTATTCCAAAGGCTAATAGCCACTCGTAATTTACATCCTTTGTGTTGGCCCTGAGACGGGTTGACGATGACGCTGAGACGAACGTATTTACCTTTTACCACCATGTTTGACAAAGCTAATAATAATGAGTAGACCTCATTTTACCATATAAACTTTGTCAAGCATTCTTAACATGTCACTTTAGTCCAACCTTGATGCAGGAGAGATCCAAATTAGATTTTTTTTATAATTATCCATTAATTAAGTTTAGTTTATTTTTTTTATTCTTAATTATAATTAATATTATCCTAAATCTTAAAAATCAAGTCTTGATAGTTAATTTATCTTAAATCTTAGGACACATATCCAGTTGAATATCTTTTTCTTCTAAATCTTAGGTAACAGGTCTAATTGAATATCTTTTTTTCCTAAATCTTAGAAAATAAGGCTAATTAATTATTTTTCTATTTAATTTTTTATAGGATTTGGAGAGATATATAAACCTATGCTTATCTGATGTTTATGACAAGTTATTTTGATATAGAATCAATTGGTTTCGCTTAAGTCACGTTACGGCTACATCTCTTTTTCTTTGCGCTCTTGATTTCATAATAGGTTTAAGCCTGATTTCATAATAGGTTTAAGCCTAATTTCGATTATTCTTTTTTTGTTGTTAATTCTCTCTTGTTTTCTTCTTAATTCCTCTGTAACTTCACGCCCCAGAATAATATAGATATTATACTCGGCGTCAGTTGGTATCAGAGCTCATTAAGATTCAATGAAGGGTCATCGTGGACATGGTCATGATCGTGAAAGACAGATTTCGAATAAGGAAGCCTCACATTATAGTCGTAGCACCCAAGACGAGATTCATTATTTATATAGACAAGTCACAAAGTTATCTCAATGTCTAGCGACACGAGATTGTAAAGAACGTACGTTCCTTTACTCCCCTTTTGAAAAATTCCTAATTTCCAATCGAGAAGAGTTGTTCAAGCACAAATTTAGTTTCGAGAACACCCCACCACCTACAACTTCGAGAGAACACCGACTCCGCAGCACCTCAACGTCCCCCTTCCTCTCGCGGCGGAAGAGACAACCAAGAGGATGCGGACCTCGACAACATCGACTATGACTAGTCCTACTCTCTCGATCGTCCAATCGTAGGAGGTAGTGGAGACGACGACAAGGTCGAATTATTCGATGATCCAATCTACGACGAAGATGAGATCGAAGCACTTGGCGAACAAATATTTGATGATGAAGTTGACGAGGTACTTTATGGTGATGACCATGAGAATTAGATTTTATTTGAAGATGCAATTCGTGCTGTATCGAAAGATAATGCGAAGAAAAGGGAGACTGTGAAGATTGAAGACATTAATTTGAACTCGAGGATGAGTTTTTTTCATCATGGGGCGTCTGATGTAGGAGCATTCGAGGACACAATCATCTTATATCATCCAACATGGCTATGTTCCCCTTAGAGCTGTTACGAGAAGAAAATGAAGCTACCAACTTTCTTTTTGGATCTAGAAGAAGGATGATCTAAGGATGCCTACAAGAAAGATGATGAGTTCGTGACCTCTTAACGTGATTGCACTTTATTCGGAATCCGGACGAGATGAAGTCCCTTGAAATTTGGTAACCAATAACCCTACACTACTTTCTATGTCCAGATTTTTGAACGAGATGAAGTACGAAAGACATAGTCTATGCTTTGCTTCCTTACAAAAGTGATGAAATAATCCTAGACTCGGATCTACCAACTAAGGTGCAACAACTCCTATCCGACTTTGCTGATTTGATGGTCGAAGACCTTCCTTTGAGACATTCCCTTTTGAGAGACATTCAATACCAGATTGACCTCGTTCCGAGGTCAAACTTACTTAACCGACCGACATATCATCTTAGCACTAAAGATGTTGAAAAACTATAACAACAAGTTGTGGAGCTATTGAGACGAGACTATATTCGTCAAAGTATGAGCCCTTATGCAATCCCTTCTCCACTCGTGTCAAAGAAAGACGGTTCATGGCACATGTGTATCGATAGCAGAGTCATCAACAAAATCACGGTGAAGTATAGATTTTCGATTCCTCGCTTAAATGACATGTTGGATCAACTTTCCGGTTCAAAGATCTTCTCTGATCTTAGGAGTGAATACCACCAGATTCAACTCAAATCCGGAGATGAATGGAAAACCGCCTTCAAGACACAACATGGGTTGTACGAGTGGATGGTCATGCCTTTCAAACTATCTAATGCACCATCACGTTTATGAGATTCATGCATCAGGTCTTTTGATCTTTCATGGGAAGATTCGTGGTTGTATACTTTGGCAATATCCTCATTTATAACCTGACACAAGTTTTGCACCTTGATCACCTCTGCACTGTTTTTGAGAAGTTAAAGGTGGAACACTTGTTTATCAATAAAAGGAAGTGTTCTTTCTTCACGACCTCATTTTCATTTCTTGGATTTATAATATCTACTAATGGTGTCCGTGCATATCCATCAAAGGGACACAATCTTAGAGTGGTAGCAGCCAAAAATCATTCACGACATCCAAAATTTTCATGGACTAGCCTCTTTTTACCGCAGATTCATTCGAATTTTCAACTCCTTAATTACTCCTATCATTGAGTGTCTCAAGGGACGCGAGTTTAAGTGAACTGAAGTGATTATGACTAGTTTTCAACTGCTGAAGCAAAAGATGACAGAAGCACCCGTTCTAGCACTTTCAGATTTCAACAAACTATTCAAAGTAAACTGTGACATATCTAACATTGGCATTGGTGGTGTTCTAAGTCAATCGGGACGCCTATTGTTTTCTTCAGCGAGAATCTATCTAGTGTTAATAAAAATTACTCTACCTATGACACAGAATTCTATGCTATTGTGCAATCCTTAAAGTATTAACATCATTATCATGTGCATAAAGAATGTATCTTGTTCACTAATCATGAGGCTTTGAAGTACATCAATGGCCAACACAAGCTGAGTAGTTGACACGTCAAGTGGATAAACTACTTGCAGGAGTTCACCTTCACACTGAAGCATCAATCCGGGAGTCTCAATCGCATTGTAGATGCTCTAAGCCGTCGCTCTTCTCTGCTTACTAGCATGAACATTAAGGTTGTCAGCTTTGGATCTTTCTTAAATATGTATGTTGTTGATCCCTTCTTTAGCAAGATATTTCAAGAGGTAACTAATGAGCTTCGCAACTACTATATTTTGCACAATGGTTTCTATTTCATGGACTATGATTTTACATTCCGGACTATTCCTTAAGGCAACAAATTATCAGTGAATTGCATAACGAAGGACACTTAGGTCGAGAAAAGACATTAGCTCTCATCTCTTCCGACTTTTATTGGTCCTAAATAACCCGTAACTTTCATTTCGTGGACCGTAATTTTGTCTGCCAACAATCTAAAGCAACCCTCACCAATGTTGGTTGGTATACCACCTTACTAATTCCTGAAGCTCCTTAGTACGAGGTTAGCATGGATTTTGTATTGGGTTTACCCCGCACCCAACGGACCGCAAATTCTATTCTAGTTGTGGTGGATCGATTCTCCAAGATGGCTCACTTTATGACATGCAGAAAAACCATGAATGTTGTTCGGATTGCCACCCTCTTCTTCAAAGGGATTGTGCGTTTACACGGTATCACTCAAACTATTACTTCGGATCGTGATACTAAATTTATCAATCAATTTTAGAAGATTTTATGGAAAAAGTTAGGGACGAAGCTAAACTTCAGCAGCACCTATCACCCTCAGACGGATGGTCAGACCGAGGTAATGAATCAGAGCTAAGGAAATCTTCTAAAATGTCTCAAAGGGACCAAACCGAAGCAATGAGACTTGATTTTACCTCAAGTATAATTCACATATAACAGATCAAAGAACAGGACCATTGGTTTGAGTCCTTTCGAAATTGTTTATGGACAAAACCCAGCTGGAGTACTGGATTTAGTCTGTATTTCGCATTCTAGACAAGCAAACCCCAAGATTGAGGAGATAATCGAGCATCTTCGGGTTATTCATGAGTAGGTTAAGCAAATTATTCAAGAAAGCAACATCGAATACAAGATTAATGCAGATCGGCATCGACATCAGGTTCTTTTTGACATTGATGATATGATTTGGGATATATTAACTCGTGACTGCTTCCCTGTTAGTGAATACAAGCTCAAAGATCGAAAGATTGGACCTTGCGAGATACTAAAAAAAATTAATGACAATGTCTACAGATTTCGACTTCCTAATCATTTAAAAACTTCTTATATTTTTAACATAAAACACCTAAGTCATTGTGCTCTGGAGCCAGATACATCCACCCTAAATTCGAGGATGGGTTTTCTTTAACTGCAGACGACTTGATACAAGAGGAGATCCAAATTGGATTTTTTTTAAAGTAGTTATCCGTTAATTAAGTTTAATTTTTTTTTAAATTTTCTTAATTATATTTATTTTTATCCTAAATCTTAGGAACCAAATTTTATTAATTAATTTATCCTAAATCTTAGGGAATAAGTCTAGTTGGATATATTTTTTTTCCTAAATCTTAGGATAAGTCTAGCTGGTTATTTTTCTGTTTAGTTTTTTTTAGGATTTCGAAAGTTATATAAATATATGCTTAGATGTGTTTAAGACAAATTATTTTGATATTAAATCAATTGGTTTCGCTTAAGCCACGTTACGACTATATCTCTTTTTCTTTGTGCTCTTGATTTCATAATAGGTTTAAGCCTAATTTCGATTATTCTTTTTTTTTTTTGTAGTACTTCTCTCTTATTTTCTTCTTAATCCCTCCGTAACTTCACAACACAGAATAATATACATATTATGCTCGGCTTCAAACCTCCTTGCACAAGAATGCCCAAACAAAATCAAAGGAAATTGTGACGATACATTAAAAAAATTGTGTAGCATGCCTACTACAAGCTTTGAAGTAGATGAATAGATTATGGGCTGGTTTCACCTTCCAGTGCTCGTTGTTGTGCTTATTGTTGGGCAAAACAATCTATCGTCGGAGATTTTTGGAGATTTAACTGAATTTAAATACAACAAATTTAAATTCACTTATCTGTCAAGATGACCTGAGCTGATAATCTCAGACTGCTTGCGAGACTGGTTCTACCAAACTTCCGGTGGTCCCAATCGCAAAGTCGATGCTGTACGTAGCAGAATCGGGAATCGATCACTGAGTCAGAAAGAGAATTCACCGTGTAAGATGTTGAGGCATGCGCTCAACGTAATTTCCTTAAAACTGATTCGTTCCACCTCCGATTGTGCTTCGAGGTTCTCTCGAATTGTCTATTTCCTAAGATACAATGGCAAAACCGCGAACACAACCATGCACTGGTTGTTTGTGACGAACTGAGAATGCACCTAAGTGCTATCACGAATAGTTCAGTCAAACGGATGCATGACTGAGAGAGTTTTGTAAGAAAACACGGGTGGACAGGGGTTTGCTTCCTACTCGTCCTCTCACTTTACCTTTCGCTTATCTTCCGCTCTACTCTTTACTCAAGATCCAACCTCATTATATAGGAGCTCTCACCTTGCCTGCAATAAATGATTAAATTATGGTCATTTAACGCTGGGTTTAATGTTGTCATTAATGAGTTTAATGTCTTCATTAATGTCGAGACGCAACAAAAACATTATTAATAGGTTTAATGTCTCCATTAATACTGAAACCTTACGAAATTACCATTAATGAGTTTAATGCCTCATTAATGTCGAGACGTTTCGGAATCACCATTAATTTGACATTAACGCTTTCGTTACATGTGAGATCAGACACAAAATAATAGCTCCTTATACTTAGCAAAATGGAGTTGTTGAACGAAAAAATTGAACACCAAAGGAGATGATAAATGTTCTTCTATTAAGCTCTGGGCTGCCAGAGTTCATGTGGGGAAAAGCTATGTTAATAGCAAATTACGTTTTAAATAAGTTTTCTCGAAAGAAAAAATAGATAAGAGTTCTTATGAATTGTGAAATGGAAAACAATCGTCCTATAAATATTTACGAATGTTATATTAGATAAGAGCCCTTATCTAGTATAGTATAGTTCATATTCACAAGTATACTTACTGCGTAGGTTAAGCTTGGTCGTGTACAACTCAATCACTCGAGATTACTCTATCTGAGAGATACTTTCACCTCGATTTTTCGATAAATGTTAACTCGTATTTATCGACGTTCGTGCCAATGTAGTATCACCCTTAGTGAATCTCTCAAGAATTTTATCCAAGTAACAGGACTGACTAAGAACAAGTCATTTAGTTGTTCTAAAAATTTTAATTTCTAGAATCACATCAGCTTGACCTATGTCTTTCATATCAAATCTTGAGTTCAACTAATCTTTAGTGAATTTGATTATCTTATCATTACTCCCAATGATAAGTATGTCGTCTACATAAAGGCACAAGATGACATAGTCACTCGGCTTTCATGTAGACAGATTTATCACATTCATTATTTTTAAATCCACATTTCTTCAAGATATTATCAAATTTCTCATGCTACTGCTTTGGTGCCTATTTTAAGTCATATAATGACTTCACCAATTTACAAACCTTATTTTCATGTCCTGGCATAGAAACCCCTCAGGTTAGTCCATGTAGACTTTTCTCTTCTAATCCCCGTTTAAAAAGGTTGTCTTTAAATCCATTTGATATATTTCGAGATTCCATAGAGCGATGATAGCCAACAATACTCTAATTAAAGTTATTCTCAACAACGGAGAATACATATCAAAGTAATCGAGGTATTCTCATTATCGATATCCTTTGATTACCTATTTGAGTTTATACTTGTCAATTGTGTCATCTGACTTCATTTTCTTCTTGAAAATCTACTTACAACCTAGTGGTTTACTTTCTAGAAGAAGATCCACAAGTCCCAAGTGTGATTTTACAAGATTGATTCTATCTCAAATGCAATTACCTCTCTATAGTGAGGTCCATCATACGAGCTTACTGCTTCTGAATAATTCCGAGACTCACTTTCCAATATGAAAGTGATAAAATTTGATCCGTAAAATTTTTCTACTCGAGCTCATTTATTCCATCTAAGCTCAACCTCAACTGGTTCATCATCATCTTCTTCGCCTTGTATTTCATATGCCCGTTTTTAGGATCTAACATCCTCTCGGGTCTTATACGGAAACGCATGCTCAAAGAAACAAGACATTTCTCAATTCTATTATCGAGTTGTTGTGTATCTCCGGTATGTGTCTCATACACACAAAATCGATATGTATTGATGTTACATGCATATCAAATAAATATGCAATCGGCAGTCTTTGATCCTATCTTAATCTTTTTCGGATCAGGCACCAAAACTTTGACAAGACACCCCATATTCGTAAATATTTGTAGGATGGTTGTCTTCCATTGCACAACTCATAAGGGCTCTTATCTTATTTATTTCAGGGCACCTTATTTAAAAGGTAATTAACTGTTAACACAGCTTCCCCCACATGAAGTCTGACAATCCAGAGCTCAATAGAAGAGCATTCATCATCTCTTTAAGAGTTTGATTTTCTCGCTCATCAACTCCATTTTACTGATAAGTATACTGAGCTGTTGTTTCATGTCTGATCTCATGTTCGGCACACAACTCAGTGAACAGTAATACATATTCACCGCCTCGGTCACTTCGAACCACCTTAATCTTTCTATTAAGTTGATTTTCAACCTCATTTTTATAGAAAGCAAATTTATCTATCGCTTCATCCTTATTTTTGAGAAGATACACATAATAATATTTTGTGTTATCATCTACAAAAGTGATGAAGTATTTATTCCCACCACGTGTTGGTGTACCTTTAAGGTCGCACATGTCGGTGTGGATTAGTCCGAGTGGTTCATTGCTTCACTCAACATGTTGTAAAGATGATCTTGTCATTTTCGTTTCAACATAAATCTAACACTTGTGTTTTGGGTTAAGGTGGAATGTATGTATGCTTTGCATGTTTATTAATCTACGCAAAACATCATAGTTAACATATCCTAGTCTACCATGTCACAAATACGAAGACTGAAGCATATAAGTGGAAGAGCTTTCATTTTAATTTATCTTATGTTTAATCGTCATTACATTGAGCTTAAACAACACATTAGATACATAACCTCTCTCTACAAACATTCCATTCTTAGACAGTACAACTCTATCTGACTCAAAAATAAAACGACAGTCATGTTTGCTTAATAGTGTTCCGGACACTAAATTCTTTCGAATCTCCGGAACATATAACACATTGTTCAGAGTTAAGTCCTTGCTCGAGATCATCTTCAACACCACTTTTTCTTGACTCATGATATCCGAAGTTGCTGATTTCCCCATGAACAACTTGTCTCCACTGACTTTTTCAAAGTTATGGAGCAGTTCTTTATTGCAGTAGACGTGTCTAGTGGCTCCAGTATCAATCCAACATTGTCGCAGATTTGAACCCACCAAGTTCAACTCAAAAACCACAGCGCAAAGATCATCCATTTCTGGTCCCTCATTCAAGTTGACCTCCTGCTTCTTCTTCGACTTTTTGCACTTCGAAGATTTATGACCCATTCAGTCATAGTTGAAACATTTCCTAGAAAATTTCTTCTTGTTGATGCCTCCTTTGGATCTCATCTTAGAAGACTTAGGATTCTTCCGTTTCGAGCTTTGACCGTGCTCGATCACGTTGGCTTTCACAGTAGTTTGAGAGAATAGTTTTCTTTCTGAACTCTTGTTGTCTTTTTCGATGCGAAGTCTAACGATGAGTTCCTCCACATTCATCTCCTTCCGCTTGTGTTTCAGGTAGATCTTGAAGTCCTTCCAGTCGGGAGACAACTTCTCAATGATAGCAACCACCTGAAAGGTTTTACTTAGAACCATTCCTTCTGAATGGATCTCGTGCAAGATCATCTGAAGCTCCTGGACTTGACTGATCACCGTTTTGGAGTCAACCATCTTGTAGTCCAGGAATCGACCCACGATGAACTTTTTAGCCCCTACATCCTCCGTTTTGTACTTCTTGTCCAGGCTCCTTAGCCGTTCTCTTCGTGCTATACACAATTTACAGCGAGTCGACAAGACAGTTGAGGATGTAGTTTCGGCAAAGGAACTCAGAATGAGTCCATGCCTCCACTGCACCAATGGTCTGCGCATCAGCCTCCTCAGCACGCTTGAGAGGATCCTCGGTCAAGAACCGAGCCAGATTGAGCGTGGTCAAGTAGAAGAGCATCATCTGCTGCCACCTCTTGAAATTCAGTCCACTGAATTTCTCTGACATTTCCCCATGATTAATTGGCATAGTTCCAATTAGGACATTCTGATAGAACGAGTAGTGCGATAGAAGGGGGGGGGGGGGATATCGCATCTTTTAAAACTATTCTTTTCCTTTTTGAAAGTCAGAATTAAGCAATGGAAAATAAAGAGAGACAAAAGCGTTTACTTCGTTCGAAGCCTAGCTCGACTCCTACTCGAATGTTCGCGGTCCTTGACCGCACCGATGGACAAAGTACTTTAATCCTTCTTTCCAAAATCCTCGGAAAGAAGTGAATCGTACAAGTACAAATATATAAGATAGTAACACTCCTACTATCTTACAGAAATTAAGTGCAGTACTAAAATAAATATATACTGACAATAGAAGTAGTAAATCGTAGCTCAGTCGGCACTGTTGGATGAAGTTGCTTGCAAAATTGATGACGACGTGTAGCGTGAGAAGCTTGCAGAAGAGCACAAGAGTTGATCAGAAAGTTCTCTCTAAAGTTTGAAGTTGGCTCGATCTTTTGCATTTACTGGTCTTTAATGGTTCGATCAACCGAACCATCTTTTTGGTCGACCGAACAAGTCTTTTCCTTGTTCGTCGAAATCTGCTTGAGATCTTCTTTTAATGTTGTTTAATGCTGATTGGATCGGTCGATCAATCTCTGGTTCGGTCGACCGATCAAGCTTCGATCGGACTGTGCTTCGCTTTGGTCTGAACTGATCTCTAGCCTGAGTCAAGCTGGTTCGGTCGACCGATCCTCCTATTCGGTCGACCGATCAGGCCGAATCTGTAAAACAGAGTTAAACAATATTCCTGCAAAACAAAAGTTAGCACAGTAATATAATGCATGAGTAATATAGACAGTAGAACTGTCTTGATCTCAACTTGGAAACCTTCCCGGTTTCTTCAGTTGGATCAGCGATCTAAGGTTGTTCCCTTTAGGAACCCGACCTCACTATCGCTCCTCCAGTTGCATACCTCAACTTACCTGCCAAACATTGATCCTCCAAACCTGTTTGGACTTTTGTCTGCTCAGTGTCTGATCGTCCGATCCACTAAGACTTTTCCTGCAATATTACATTAGCCAACATCAATAATAGTAATACAGAATACAATGGTAAATCTAAACCTAGATTTACCGAGATCTGTTGGTCCGGTCGACCGCGCGCGGTCGACCGGAAACCATCCGATCAACTTTGCTTGGATAGTTGAGGATGTAGTTTCGACAAAGGAACTCAGAATGAATCCATGCCTCCACTGCATTGATGGTTTGCGCATCAACATCCTCAGCACACTTGGGAGGATCCTCAGTCAAGAACCAAACTAGATTGAGCGTGGTCAAGTAGAAGAGCATTTTCTGTTGCCACCTCTTGAGGGTTTAGCCAAATTTAAATGTACAAATTTAAATTCAACTTATCTTTTGAGATGACCCGAGCTGATAATCTCAGACTATCAGCAGGAATTGGTATCTCAAAATGCCGAACAAAGGATGCACAATGACCGAGCGGGCTAGCTCCCGAGCGAGATTGAGGTTGACCGGGCATAGTGGCCGAGCGAGTATGCGATTGGACAAGCATGCGGCAGAGAGGCCGAGTAGGCTTACGACCAGTCAGGTGAGCAGAGAGACTGAGCGACCGAGCAAGTGGATGGGTAATCGAGCGAATGGAAGGTCGGCATGGCAAATAGGCCGAACGAGCTGGGCGTCGTTCGAACTAGAGGCCAAGTGAGCAGAAGGTCGGCCGGGCAGATAGGCCGAGCGAGCAGGACGACGCTTGGACTAGAGGTCGAGCAAGCAAAAGGTCGACTAGGTAGATGAGCTGAGGGAGCTTATGGCCAGTCGGGCGAAAGGCCGAGCGGGCTGAAGGCCGAGCGAGCGAAGAGACTAAGCGAGCTTGAGGCCTCCCGGGCAGAGAGGTTGTGCGAGCTTCTGCAGAGCGAGCCAAAGGCTTCTGCCAAGCGAGTTACTGCCGAGCGAGTCGAAGGCTTCTACCAAGCGAATTGCTACGGAGCGAGTCGAAGACTTCTATCGAGCGAATTTCTGTCGAGTGACCGGGCGGGCGAACAACTGAGCGAAGCGATCAGCCGGGTGAAGCCTAGAAAGCAATCGAACAAGTGAGCTGAGTGAACCAAGGCCTGCGATGAACGTAATTTCCTTAAAACAGATTCACCTCACCACCGGCAGTGTTTTGAGACTTTCTTGGGTCATTTGTCATGACGAACTGAGTAGCACCGGATTACTATCACGGGCACTCAACCGAACAAGAGATGCACGATAGAGTTGGAGGGGAATATAGGTAGAGAGCTTCAGCTTTTCGTGTGTAACCTTTTGCCATATGATCGTAGCCTCCTTATATAGGAGTTCAGATCAACAACAACGTTTATGATCGATTAATGAACATTAATTATCGAGATATGAAACACCAACATTTCATTTTGCATTAACCTTCAATTTAATGCATTCGTTACACAAACAGCAAAAGATTTATGTTGTAAAATGTTGGTTGTTCCACTTAGGCAAATTTTACCCTAACCAGTCCGGCATTCGACGCGCGTAGATCGTGCTCGCACATGAGTGAACTTGATTTAGTGCAATCCGAGCCCTGGATTTGCACCCACGAGTGAAAAAGTCTCACCCCCTGCATTTGTTCACATCACCAATGCATGTGAATCAATATAAATTAACCAATATACCTTGAAACTCCCAATGCGAAACTAAAATTTTATTCACAATAGAGCTTCTTTCGTCTTCTACCTTCTTCTTTGCTAATGTTTTGATCCTCTGAAATAGTGTTGTAAAAATTGACCTAGGTGGCCACTTAGGCACCGCCTAGGCGTTAGGCGTCAACCAACCGCATCGAAAATATGTTAGTCAACCAACCTAGGCGGCCTTGGCGACTAAACGAGATTAGGCAGCCCTAGGTGACGACTAATCAGTTGAATCATCTAGGCGTCGCAGAAATAGTGTAGGATTTTCATGTTTTTTTTTAATTTGAGCTTTTAAAATTAAAGCCCAATTAAAAAAAATTGAAATGTAATTTTTTTTTTTTTTAGGGCTTAAGTTTTATAAGCCCTAAACTCTGATCCAACAAGAAAAAAATAGGTTGGATGTCAATAGTTGAACAATCTAGTATTTATTCAATTAAATACTAGATTGTTGAACAAACAAATAAAAAAGAGAAAAAGAAATGTTGATGTCCTTCTCACAAAAGATGTTTCAAATGCAAAGGTTGAATTATGGATAATGACAAAGATGATGAGATTGAATTAGATTTCGGGATCACTTGGTAAATGGTTATGAAGCAACTAAAGCAGATGAAATACTACAACCCTAACGATGCTCTAGAGTGACAATTTCACGAGGATGATTTTACATCAAAAGAAGAAGAGGAGGATCACAATGATGAATTGAATTTGTATCCGATAAAGAAAAAGTTATTGACAATTATGAAATAGAATAAATTTATGAAATTTTATTAGTTGTATAATTTTGAACTCATTTTAATTAAATGTTATTATGTTATAGTTATAGAATATGATTTATTATGTAATTTAAGCTGATATCGTAGAATCCGTCTAACGACGCCTAATCCCCACCTTCGCGACGAAGGTGCTAAACGTTGGTCCAACGCCCAATTAATGCGTAACAAATTTTAGAACCATGCTCTGAACTAATAAAATGCAAGAACAAGAAATCAAACTGACACAACATCCATGAAATATTGAACTACCTGCTACTGACTAATTTTCTGTCAAAGCAAAAAATTGTAAGCACATATTAGATAAACACAAGAAAAATACGATATAAATTGAGTTGTGCATGATTCTAGTTCCTTTGCATGCATTCTTTATCTCCCGGTTTAACAGTGTAAGTGTGCACTTTGTTTATCTGTATCTATATCCTCGGAGAAAAGCCACAAAGATATTCAAGCATAATTCATAATTTTAGAGATAAATTAAGGATTAAAAAGAAGTGACATAGAGGCATTGTTTTGAAAAGGTTCCAATCGCATAAGAATCATTCAGGCTAGAACAATCTAGATGGTTAGATTCTAAGTCATGCTCAAGTTGGTATTAACATATTTACGTGATGCGGAGAATTATTTATGGCGGTTTAAGTTTTTGTTAATAAGATTGATGAAGTTGAATAATTGGATGCAGTATATAAGTATATGTGAACTTATTTTTTCATGCCATGATATTATTAGCAATATAATTAATTTTAAAAATAATAATTATATTGGATCACGTGTTACATAGTAACTCGATATGGCATATTGCTCGCATAAGCTTTGAAATCCATGCAGAGAATTTTGTGTAATACCTTACAGATTAGTTATAGTCTGAAAACCTTGTAGATTTAAGTCGCAAGAAAATCTATCCTTCACAAATAACAAATGGTTCCCTTAATTTTCTTGGCCTAATTATCAGCATCACCACAATCATTTTATTTGAAAATCAACTTGAAATGTTGTTATATTAGAATCAGTACATAAGCCACATATGCAGCATGTTCGAGATTGAGATGCAATTATATGTTCCATGAGGCTTAATTGTCAATTTTACTTAACAAAGATCATATATTGCAAACAGTCAAGATTATCATGCATCATGTAGAATCACTAGATAAACAAGAGCTTTCTAAATAGTCAAGTCACAACATATTGGATTATGTTAAATGCCATAATGCACTAATCAATGCATAGCAGAATCATTGGGAAGGTTTAGTTGTCGCATAATGTATAGCTTAAGCCTTAATGTATACCAAGAGATTAACATGCAACAAAATCACTTACTGATCTTAGGTCATTGTCCTCATTCAAGAACTTCCCACCACCTGCATCAACAATCGCACGTTTCCAAAGAAGGCATTTCTGAAAAACATAAAACATCAGTGTAACGATGAGCAAAATCACGTCAAAAGAAACTTAAATGACAGGTTTTTATATGAATATTAACATGATGACTGACATTTATTTCAATCAAGGTTCAAAATCTCAAGAACCATACTAGAGTTTTAGACTTTGACTAGAATGATAGTGATTCCGTACCGTATTTATGTTTTGACGTAGGTGGAGAATTGCAAGGAGGAGGAAGATGAAAAAGAAGAATAAGAAAATAACACATCTATATTCCTAACTCTATATAAAATTGTACGATTTTAACATTGTATTGCATGAACACAAGCTAAAAAAACCAAGCGAACATCACTTCAACTTGATGTAGTTTGTCACATGTCAAGAGGTGTTGAATGTTAGTATGACATTAAAGAAGTCAATATAAATTGATACAACAACACAAGATAAATTACCTGTGCCAAGTAGTTTTGCATAGTTTTAGAAATTTATCAAAACAATAAGTTTTGACTATCGCCCTGTACAAATTTCAAACCATGCATCAAAAAGAGATTGGCAAAAGCTTGTCAAGTTTACCATATTACAATTACAACACTTGCTTCATATATTTTCATCACAAATAAAACAAAAACATCTATGGATATGTAATATTTGAACAAATGACACTCAAGTTATATTAGTAAGAAACACACAAATTAGCATATTCTTAATTTTTTTTTTCCTTTTTGGTCTTGACCACAAGGCATCCCCACATTACACTAAATGTGAGAATCTTCTCCATTCAGGACAAGAGCAACAAGGTTAAATGCTTCCCAGAAATATCATGATACAGATTCATCACATATTCTTCAATAATATATACTTGGCAATTGACTGAACCACTTGATGCCATATAAAAATTGTTTGAAGTGTGCAAAACTACCTACATCTGTTTGAGGTTCTTGTTTTCATATCTGTTAACCATGAGTAAACAGTTTAATATTTGTACATCTCGTGCCATTAACCTTGCAAGCAAAGTGGAATTTATTTAACAGAACCTAAACACCAAGAATCACAAAAGAACAACCTTATCTTGACACCAAGTCCTATCAATAGTGTGAGAAATACATTGATGACCAATAAAACAAAGATTCCAGTAATGGTCATGATAACAAATTCAGAGTCACCTATGTCAAATTAGATGGTATTCAGTGATGAAAAAACTACAATGCAATGTGACAAGATTTTAGCCACAAGTTCCAAAGGGGACAGACTGCCTCAGAAAGAAAGCAGTTCCTACCAATAATTAAGTGAAAAGGAATTACAAGAAAAATAAAACTAAAGTAATCTTGGAAATGATATTAAACTGAACCTGAGGTAACATATTTGCTACAGAAGAGATGACCATTGAGATTGAACTTTCCAAACAGGATGAAGATAGCATCAAATTATAAATTAATCAAAGAAAAAGAATTATATAAAATATTAACTACTAAGTTTCAACTGAAATGAGTAATCCTCTATCCAAACTGACTAAAGAGAACCATCTCAGATAGAAAGGACAAATTGTAATGTTCCTTGGAACATGAAGATGTTTCCTTTTGGTATCGCATAAATAAATAAATAAATAAAAATTCTAGTAACAATACTAAAAATAAAAGAGACTGATCATTCTAAAGGAAAATTTGGTAGAAACCTACAAAACTGTTGGCAAAGAACTATAAGAGACGGATAATGGAATATGGCGTGACGTGCCTTGGAAAGCAATCACGTGATCGAAAGAGAGAAGAGAAAATGAGAAAATAAGAGGATTTTTTATTGTTATGAAAACTATAGTTTTTTTTCCCATTAATTAGTTAGGCCAAGTTAGATAGTCATTGGTTGTAGTCTTATTTGATGAATAAAAATTAGCCTACCTCTTAACATAAATGAATTAAAATAGAAAAGTTGATACATCAAACAAGAACTAACAAATTATAATGTCACCCTAATTAAGAATAATACGGCAAGTGAATAGTATGATGATTTGAAAGCTACTAGGCGTGGCTGAAATAGGTTAAGATGGTACACGCAGCTTCTAAGGCACACAATTACATATAAAATTCTTCAGGTTCCTCAATCAGAGTTAAGGTTAAAGGAGTAGAGGAAAACCAGGGACTAAGACTATAGTTAAGGAACTAAAAAATCAAATAACAGATCTCAAAGTTACTAGTGATATAATTTATTCAATGGAGATAAGATCCATGTAGCTAAAACCCAAACAGTTGAAATTAACATGGCTCGATGATAAAAATGAGTGAATAGAACAGAAGTTTGTGATGAAACACCCCACTCTTAGCTCTTTGATTACCTGTTTTGCCTTGTTTGATATGACTGAAAGAATGATATTTAAGCTAAAATTTCATAAATGGCTCTTCTCAAGATGTTCTTATCAAGTCCTTTTAATAGAAATACATCAACGGCAATACCAACCAAGGTTATTTACCAACCAAACACTCCTGTTGGCGCATACAGCTAAGAACCAAGATAGAAATTTCATCTAGGAACAAATATTAAGAACATTGTAAAAGTAAACACCAAGATAACAAAGCAGTAGTATCAATATTCATTATTTCTTACTCTTCTTTCAAGCGTGGAGATCATATCAAGTGAAAATAATACTTTGCATCCTTGAGTAAGTTGAGACCTTGTAAACGAAAACACAGGAAGAATTGGAACCATAGAATGTTCAACGTAAGTAAAACAATTAACATAATAATTAGTAGATGAGCAGAGGCATGAATCTGAAGGTCTTCCATGTGATGTCGATGGAATTAGCAAATTTCATCACAAAGTTAATTGGAACAACAGGGACAACATTGACAACTCATTGATTGTACATCACCCATCCAGAAATAAGGGGGGAAAACTGTAGTTGCTTCTTTCTTGTAGGTGAAGGAGAATAGGTCAAATAAATATCATATGTATCTCTTATATGGACAACTTAAATGGCATTGACCAAATATAGCAAACCACTATGTAACAACCTAAATATTATTTCCAAATTAAGAGGAAGCAGTTGTTATAGAGAACAAATATAATTTTATTATATGCAGGATCATAAAAACACTGAATTATACTACTAATCAAGTTAAAAAAGACCTCAGCTGAAAGTTCCAAGTTATCAACCCATGATGAAGTTAACCTTAAGACCAACAGAATCCTATGGAAGAGGAACTAAGACTTCACGAGCATGATGTCATAACTATGATTTCACAATGCATTCCTTTCAATGATTGTGGTATAGATCCTCATTAACCATTAGCACAGCAACGTGATTGAAAAAAATGCAGAGATATAAAAAATAAGAGCTTGCCAAATTAGCCAAAGGAACTTGCTAGTGAAGTGAAGATACCTCCTTCCCCGGAATAAATTGCAAAAAATGTTATCAGCTCAACTAAAAATGACAAGATCATAAATATAGCATGTACTATACAAATCATAAAATTAAGTCTAAAGAATATAAAGGAGGTCGAGAACAAAAAACCTTTTGAAAGTACAAGAAACTTTTGCATGAAAAATGTCTTTTGCAGATGCCAAAAAGCTACATTTTCTTGCTGAGGAAATCCTTTCAACATAATCAACAACATGTATGTCACCATGTTAGTCACTCAGGTTGCTCAATTGAGAAGTTGAGTGCCTAAACTGAAGACAACTGCAAATCACCAGGAAAAAGTGCCTTGAAGGAAAGCCGAAATGGACTAACATCACAATCAGGCAATGTTGTTCTCAGTAATGCCATAATAGCTTTTGTTACCTGATGTGCAATGTCTTCATTAACACAATTTCGGAGTAGCACAAAAATTATAATAATAAACATAAAAGGCAAAGTAATTAAGTTCATCCCATTCAAGAGAGCCTAGGATTCTGAAGTTTACCTACTAATTCACTTGCAATGGCAATATTACACATGCCATGGCCCAAGAAGAGAGCTTCCAATAATGAGATAAGAGATCAACTTACTCTATAAGATGCAGTCAGGATGCATATATTTGCAGTATGAAGAGAAAACTCAAAGATATTTCGAAACTAGTAATAAATTTTTATGGTCAACTTGATTCATGTGTTGTTTCTTTTAGCAGGGAATGTAATGGAAAAGTGAATACCTATTCTTATTCTAGCATTACAACTGACACAACTTGTCAATCTTAGCTAATTTCTGCAAAATAAGATGATGTTACTAACTGATGAGCCTACTTAGAGTTAATAACTGCTTGAAGAAGCTTCATCATGTGTTGCAATAACCTACAAGCATACGATAAGAAGTAAAAGCCTAATCACTAAAACGAAGATGTAACAGCATGAAGATGTAACAGCATAAACTAGATTATCCTCATGAAATAACAAAACTCAATAGTAGAGCAAGTTAAGAGACCAGCACTCACAGCTCCCATGACCTAACAAGCAATTACAAGATGCAAATATAATTAAGGCGCAAGCAAAAATTCTGCACGAAAACAGAAAGCCACCCTTTTTCCGATAAAAGGCAACCCCATGAGTATTAAAAGGTATTCTCCTGTC
Source organism: Zingiber officinale (assembly GCF_018446385.1). Classification (NCBI taxonomy): domain Eukaryota; kingdom Viridiplantae; phylum Streptophyta; class Magnoliopsida; order Zingiberales; family Zingiberaceae; genus Zingiber; species Zingiber officinale. The sequence continues at coordinate 127,267,553 of NC_055997.1, forward strand.
TTGCAAACATGCTTGGGATGCTTTTCCAGAGACCTGCATTATTTGATGTCACATGAGTAAGCAGAATAAACAAATTGGTTATAGCATCGTATGCAATAACTTACTTGTCTCCGGTAAAGAATCGCAACATTGCCAAAGGAGACGTCAGCATTGAGTCATGTGATGTCATCTCTAAAATTTTGTCAATGACAAATGCACATTGTGCATCTTCGTTGCGCCATTCCTTAATAGAAACCTGACTACTGTTAAGCAGCATACTTCAAACAGTGACATCAACACTTTATATCAAATATCATCATAATCATTTCCTCTTTGGGAGTACATTGCATGAATCTTATCACCCCATTGAAATCCATGCAATGCAATATTCTAATTAATTAAATTATTTTTCTACATTAACAAATATTGATGTTGGTCTACCACCACTTACATCTTTCATTCTAATAATTTCACTCTTCCAACAAGACAATTCATCGATCATCTTTGAACATGCATGTTCCTGTCGGGAAGCTGAGAAGACGAACCTGCCGGTGTGACGTGTCTGGAATGTTGACCGCATCTCAATGACCCGGATGTTGGGCTGTCTCCTGCATTGACCAAGTCGTCCGATGTCCTTTAGTGAACACTACTTGCCCCGGTCTCTGGTACCCCGATGCTCGAGGCGGGTCCCACGAATATATAAGTAGCTGACTAATGATAGAACTAAATAAATACAAGACGAGTACGATGACGTACCTGGCCCCGGAGGGGCGCCCTCGGATGGATCGGTGAGTTGGTCGCGCTGCTGATCGAGCCGTCATGGCCCCGAATGAGTAGATGAATATGAACTAGCTAAGGAGTCGGATCTGGGGGCGACAACATGGAATCTGGTGCAACATGGATCCAGAAGGCGGCATGCAGGCCGAGACATGACAACGGCACCTAGGCCGGAATACCACAACGGCTCGCAAGCCGACATACGGCACGCAGGCCGAATAATACCAATAACTAAGCGGCTCGATGCCGGAACACAACACACAAAGCACAATACCAGCCATGGAGGTCGTGAGTCGGCCAACAATGGATGTGGCATCGGAGGGCAGCGGCGGCAATGGCCGCTGGGCTCGGTGGCTGTGGCAGCGAGCGGGGAGTAAGCGTTAAGGACGGAACTGACGATATGAGCGCGGAGGACGCCGGGCGAAGTAGGCAGCTACTCGCTCGGGGGAGGAGCCGAAAGGGGAGGCGAGCTCGGAGGTCTCGGGCAGGAGGTCATGGCCCTCGGAGAGCTGGTCAGCGGCGACAGTCTCAACGCAGCGGAGAAGGAGGCCGAGGAGGCGAAGTCCGCGAGATTCCTCGCCAAGGGAGCCGCCGTCCAAGGCTGACTCCTCGACGGAAGGGGAAGCGGAGGTGGCAGGAGGTTCGGCCTCCGGTTGTCATTGAGGTCGAAGGGGGGCGTGGCGACGCCGGCGACGGTGGAGGAGGAGGATGAAGGTTCGCGGCCAGGGCACTTGGATCTCCTGAAGGAGGAGGAGGCGGCATCATCGAGGGAGGGCAGTGGCATGCATGAGAGAGAGAGGCGTCCATCCGCCGACGGCGGCGAGGGACCAAGAAAAAGTCCCTTCCTCTGTTCATGGTGGCGGCGGCCCCAAACTACAGCACGAAGCCAAAAAGTCCTCTCCCCCTTCCTTCTCAATGAACAGTGCGTCTTATAAACTCAAAGCCCTAATCTTGCAAAAGACTGAACAGCCCCTCTCTTTCTCCCTAATCACTCCTACGCCCCAAGCTGCATCCGCATCAATGTATATATCATCTCTTTATTTATTCTTAAGAACTCCTCGCATCCATTTCAACCTTCTCGTCTCTGCTATAATAGCTTGTTGAATATGTTGTTTTTCCACATCCCAACACTCCTCAACAGAGTATCGCTAGTCAAATCACAATCTTATAAAACTTTAATTTCAGTGTTTGAGGACATGATTATCACAAACGACTCCAAATGCTTCACTCCATTTTGATCACTCATTTTATAGCATATTAAGTATATCTTCATCAATATGCTTATTACATAACAAGTATACCTTGCTTCCACAGGAATTATCAATCACAATTTGTTTAATACAGCAACGTTTATTATTGTTCAGTATGAGAGCAGAAACTACCTCAACAATGCACTTGGTAGAGCGGTAATTCTTCTTCAATCTAACCTGTAATCAGTTACAGTCCAAATAAGAAATTAGGACCTTCACACGGAAGTCAAATGCTAGCATTCATGAAGAGTCAAATATTTTTAAGACTAGAAATAGCAAAATCAAAGGCACAAAACCTCTTTGACAGTAGGAAAGTTTCTTTGACAGCACCATTAAAACTGAATATGGACTGGATGCAGTTAAAAACAGAAATAGTAAGAAACATGAAGAAATACAAATATCTGGCTTTGAAAGAGAATAACAGCTTTGATCATATCAGAAACATGTATCTCAAAAATAAGAGTAGAAGTAAAGAAAACCAGAAGAAAATAAGCAAACCTGATCTTCATCACCAATAATTTTTACACGATTATGAGAAGCTAAAATCCTTAAGAGGCCATACTGCAATGAACTTGTATCCTGAAATTCATCTATAACAATTGCCTTCCAAGTGCTCCAACACTCATTGTACACTGAATATTCACAAATATTAAGTTAATTTCATATAACATTAACCAGAGTATGCTTGGATACTATTAGCATTAAGTGCACATAATGACCTTCAGGGAAATCAGCAAGTAACTTCACAGATGAGCTAATGAAATCATGAAAATCCAAAGCGTTGCAAGAGCTAAGAATCTTGTCATAGTTTTCAAGGATCAAAGCCTGATTTTAAACAAAAGAGGTTAGGTCATGTCATTCTTAACAGAGATGGAGGGATGGATTTATAATGAGAAAAATCACATACACCAGTTTCATCACCATTTATACCACAGTCTTCAGCTGTTCTGCCAGAGGCCTTAGCCTGCCAATGTATTGTAAATGTCATTACACATTTGCAAATATAAATGAGCAGACCACCAAAATCTTGTGTGTGCAATGATTATACTTAAACAACAAAATATATAACAACCAAATCAAAATGCTTAACAATAAAAAAGATTAAAAGATATGTAAGTACTGGTGTATGTCAAATTTGCAGATTCTGGAGTACAAGTAGCAACTTTTCAGTAGATCATGGCCTACAACAAACTAAGCGTTAGAAAACACATTAGATGTCCATGTTGAAAGAGACAACAAAAAGTTAAACAACTTCAGAACAGAGTTTTAAATGCCAGTCAAATATGATGACTCAAGTTCATTGCACAGTCTGAGATGTGCTTTTCTCTGTCTGTACACTGGACACACAATTGGCATGAATCACCTATCCTAACTAGTCACTAAAACAGAAAGCAGCAATAACTTGCAAGGAATTTTTTGAAATTTGAGTCCACAGTCACTACAAGTAGTTCATAGAATATGTACTGGGATATCATCCATTATACCAACCTGTATGATCCTGTGGTAAAAATATATAGGTACCAGTTAGCGCAAAACCTTTTCTAGTACCAGCACTCCATCAGACTAAGTTGTATATACCAGACCAATTAAAATTTAATCTTTGCTTGTATGAACATTCAAAATAGGTGACTCATGATATGCTGATCATGTACTTTTTTTCTCAATGTTAGGTTTCATCCATCGTGATATTAATGTTTTCTAAAGAAAAAGAATAAATATAGGGGGAATGATAATCCCAGCTAAAGAATTAGTCATATAATTAAATCCCAGTAAGTTAAACTTAAACTTATTTACTAGTAGAACTTTTCGAATAATAAAATTTGAACTTAGCTCGATATTATTTATTTTGATTACTTTAAGTTTTCCATTGTTGTCAAATGTAAAATAGCCTAAGTTCTTGATTTTTAATTTTGTGAATTTCAATCTGTCTCCCGTCATATGTTTGAAACACCTACTATACAACATCCATTAATTCAAATCATTATTTTTTACCAATAAAGTACTCAATTTGGAACCAACTTAAGTAGATTTTTAAATGCATAGATTGATTTCAGCTAATTATTTTCCATCTCACTCATTCTATATATAAAACATAAACTTTATGAGTTCGTGTAAGATAGAGTTAAATTAATCTTAACTTTTAAATTGATTTAAAGTTTAAGTTCATTAATATAAGAAAATTAATCAAGTTGAGAAATTAATTAAAAATATGAATTAAGTTTTGAAAAATAATTAGATTTAAATTTTGAAAAAAGAATGAGTTTGGTTAAGTATTTGATTAGTTTGAGTTAGGTTAAGTAAATTAATAGATTAATCCTTACATCTCACCCATTTCTAGATTAATCCTTATAAATTTTTTTTTGAGATGTTTATAATTTGAAATCTAGGAATTGATTAATATTTAAGTTATACTTTAAGTTTTTATCTAATAATCCTAATCTAGGCTGCATAAGGAAAGCAGTAAATCAGGCAATCAAGCAAATCTATCTAATAATAAAGATGGTCTTTCTATTGAATTCTCCTAGATCATAACCTCAATAAAATCTATCAAGGTAATGATTTGATCATTATGGATCCAATATTAATTAAGTCCAACTTTATTAGTCAAGTTCGAGTTAAAGACTCATGCTTGGACTAGATTTCTATTAGTTTGATTTAGTAAAGACAAGTAAGATCTGAATCGATATTTGGCTTTGTATCCAAGTTCGGATCGGTTATATACGGCCCTTTATTTTCCAAGAATAAAATCAAGATTATTGAAACACAAAGTGAACACAAAGCTCCTACATCCGTTGTACTTTGTACTTGTTGAGAAAGCTCTAACATGGTGCGAGCCTCAACTTGAACTTAGTCTTGAGATTTTTAGGAGGCGCACAGAAGCATGTATTGTTAGGACAATAAGCATACATTTCTTCTGATCACAATATGCAAACAAATTACTTTTTTAGTTGTTCTAAGAGTCAAGTACATAGTCATCTAGTCTCTGTCAAAATGGATGAAATCAACGATGTAAATTCATATAGCCAGGGTATAATAATTAGTTTCCAGTGAATGTAATCCTGAAAGAGCGAGGCAACAGATATAGTAACTTATTGTCTTAGTGCAATTGAGGAACTTAGTGTCCCGCAACATCTAAATGATTCAACAAGCTGCTCTTCAGTAACCTAAGACAACGAAAGTAACTAGAGTCAGAAAAATACAAGACTATTCATTCAAGCTACCATCTCACTCCCGTAACATATTGTTGGATACAGTCAGAAAAATATAAAACGCGTACAAGATTACGAGGTATGAAGTTACGCCCTGCATACCTTCTGGTGAAGATTAGAAACAAAGACAGACCTCCTGATAGACTCTCCGTATTGAGCCATTGGAATTCTGTCGAACCTATTACGCATCTCAAGCAAACTGTACTTTCTCTGCGGAAAAGAAAAAAAAAATCAATTACGACAAGTAGGTTTCCCTTTTCCTCCAACTACAGAAGATTAAATCCGGATCAAGGGACCGTGATCGCGCTCCTGTCCAGAATAGAATAAGCATGGCCAAGAGACCCGACGATAGTAAGGAGGGGGGAACGAACTCCTCGGCAGAGGGGTTCAACTGGAGAAATGCGAGGGCGAGCACATCTGAAATCGATTCCGTGCGGTCAAATCGGCCATCTTTCGTAGCACGGGGAGAGGAAGATGATGGAGGCTGGACTTGAAGGAACGGAGTCGATACCTGGAAGGAAGATCAGGTGACGTAACCGAGGCGTTGCGCTTAACTTCAGAAGAAGTCCGGAGAGCCGGCGCCGCTCATCGTCGCTGTCTTCCTCAATCTCTCCTCTCTTCGCCTGCTGGCCGCGATTCCAAAGAATTATTTAGGCCTTGGCCCATTTATCAACTCACTAGGGAAAAATATAATAGATTACCCGTTGGATCAGTGAGAGAACGACTCTTCTCATAAACATTCGAAACATACTTAATTGTTGTCCAATATATATTTGTCACAAAGTTTTAAAGTTTTGATTATGGGACTATCTTTTTCTTGATTGTGGGTCAATGGTAGGATTATTCTTCAAATTATATTACTATTCCCCTTCATGAGATGTATTCTCTGTGTAACATTCCCTTTCTCCTTATGAGATTATTTTTGAGGTTTCCATGATTCATTAAATTTGATGTTGCTGGAGAGAAACTACAATCTAAAAAGATTATCGCATCTTTTATTAATTCCAGTTAGTAGCATATTCGCTAATAAGCCTAGACTTCCTAGAATTGAACATATTTGTAATAAGATAAAATTTTATATATCTTTGAGCTACTTTAGGATGATTGTCAAGAATATGCTTATGATTATACAAGTATAAGGACCTATATCAATAGGTGAGAGTAACGCTCCATCATAAATAATACATTATACATGGGAGTAACGCTCATTCATAAAACTACAAATGATCAAGACATCTAGCTATTTAGCTATGAACTTCGAGAGATCGCCCTATAGATAACCTATGGATAGTTCAAAATAACAAGAGATTGCTCTACCATAAATAACCCGTGGACAGACAAGATATAACTATCTAGCTACAAACTGCGGGAGATCACTCTATCACGGATACCCCGTGATCAGCCTAGGGTATAACAACTTAAGAAGAACAATGTAACGACCCGACCCCTCGGCCCCTTGGGCGGCCCATCTGGCGGCCCCTTGGCTGTCCCTTGGGCGGCCCAACTGACGACAGTGGATTTTTGTCTTCCCCAGGATTCGAACTCTAGACCTCCAGGATAAGTACTAGAGTTTATGAATCCTGGTAGCCAAGTGAGCGCCACTCGGCTACCAGGATTCATAAACTCTAGTACTTATCCTGGAGGTCTAGAGTTCGAATCCAAGGGAAAGCAAAAATCCACTGGCCAGGGGTGGAAAGACCTTGTAAGTAACGGCACGACCGAGGGTCGTCGGTCGACGACATAAGGGGTCGCCAGTTGGGCCGTCCCCCTCGGCCCCTTGGGCGGCCCAACCTTGGTCCCTTGGGCGGCCACAATGGCGGCCCAACTGGCGACCCCTTATGTCGTCAACCGACGACTCTTCGGCCATGCCGTTACTCACAAGGACTTTCCACCCCTGGCTAGTGGATTTTTGCCTTCCCTAGGATTCGAACTGTAGATCTCCAGGTTAAATACTAGAGTTTATGAATCTTGGTAGCCAAGTGAGTGGCAGGGGTCACCAATTGAGCCGCCATTGTGGCCGTCCAAGGGACCAAGGTTGGGTCGCCAGTTGGGCCGCCCAAGGGGCCGAGGAGCCGGATCGTTACAAACAATATAACAAATATATCGCAATCACTGTCAACTCTCTCAAGATTATAGTGGGGGCAATCATCAACCACTCGTAGGAGACTTAGTTGAAAGGATAGACCGGTCACTGTCAACTTTCTCAACATCATAATAGGTCACTCACTCGTATAAGACTTAGTTGAGGGGATATATTGTCACTGTCAACTCTCTCAACATCGTAGTGGGTCACCCACTCGTATGAGACTTAGTTGACATAATATACTGGTCACTGTCAACTCTCTCGACATCACAATGGGTCATCCAATTGTAGGAGATTTAGTTCACAAGATATACATACAACAACACAGTGTAAAGTTACTTACATAATAACCAACTACATCATCAAGAGTATACGAACTCTAAGCAATGATCCATAATCATAACTAGCATGTTAAACATAGGTACATCCAGAATCATAAACTAACACTCACATATATCTATATGTATGAAATGATCCAACAAGTGCCAACTATGCTTCATGCATAGTAATAGTAATACTTATAGTACACACGACACACGTGTGTACACTACATGGTATATACATAACAAATCATAAGCATCTTCCTATGGTACACACCATACATGTGCATACATTACATGATGTGCATCAATTAACATAAGCATTTTCCTATTGTACACATTATACACTTGTATACACTACATGTCATGTATCACATAAAATAAGCATCTGCCTATTGTACACACCACACAAGTATGTACACTACATTATATGAATAATTAAAATGTCAATCATCCTATTGTATACATCACACACGTTTGTACAACTACAAGATATGAAAAAAAAAACTGAGATTGCATGGATATAAACTGATCAACTCAAAGATCAAGCATATACGTATCAAACTAATGTTAAATAAGAATAGTCAAAATAAAGTAAATTAATCCATCAATTAAATTCATGCACTAAAATCAATAAACTATAAAAATCAAAAAAGAATTATTCTTCAAATTATATTACTATTCTCCTTTATAAGATATATTCTCTATGTGACATTCCCTTTCTCCTTGCAAGATTATTTCCAAGGTTTCCATGATTCGTTAAATTTTATGTTGCCAAAGAGAAACTACCATCTAAAATGATTACCGCATCTTTTATTAATTCCAGATAGTAGCATATTTGTTAATAAGCCTAGACTTATTAGAATTAAACATATTTGTAATAAAATCAAATTTTATATATATCTTTGAGCTAAGGATGATTGTCAAGAATATGTAACTTACTTGTCTGAAGGCGATGAGATGGTGCGCTGGCTCGGATCACTGAAGAATAGCGAGCTTTCTTAAGATCTGAAAAAACTCCGCAACAATCCTGCACATAGTCAGATGATCCAACAAAGCGTTAGTGACCTAAGATCAGGATGGGAAACCCTTGCTAGTCGCTCCGACGCTCAAGTTAGTCTCCTCGCTCAAAAGTGGAAGAAGAATAGTAGAGAATGCCAGAAAGTAGGACATCAAATGCAAATGATTGTGTTAAGTACTTTGTCAGCGGAGAGGATTTTCCTTTTTATACCACCTTACATAACCTCCACGATAGTGAGATGGTCCCCGATTTGTTAGAATCTGTTAGAAGATGAGAAAAGTACAACCTAGACGTCGTGCAATTATCCTTCCAGGAATTTTTTTCTACCCCAGATGTACTTCCTTTGTCGTTTATCACTGGGGCCTGTGATAACATGTCTCAAGAACTATATCATTTTATCTAGTTAATAAATGAGGATGGTTCGAGGGAGAATATTCCTCGACAAGTTTGCCAAACTATTCTAATGTTGTCGACAACTTGTCTGTTGAATATGTCCCAGCCAACCATTAAGCTGGTTGTATATAGAGAATACCTTCTGTTGAACATATTTTAGCCGACCATTAAATCGGTTGTATATTGAGAATACCTTCTATTGAATATATTCCGGTCGGTCATTAAATCGATCGTATATTGAGACTACCTTTTCTTAAATATATATTGGTCGTATAAAATAGCTTCTATTGAATACATCCCAGCCGGTCATTAAGCCGATCGTATATTGAGAGTTTCTTCTATTCAATATATCTCGACTAGTCATTGCCGGTCATATATTGAGTACCTTTAAGCTCACTCGGACTTTGCCCAATCAAGCGCACACAAGCAACCTTACGCTCGCTCAACCTTCGCTCGGTCGATCATATGCTAAGAGCTTTATAAGGCTGAGTACCTTAAAGCATGTTTGGGTTTTTCCCGGTCGAGCATACATAGACAACCTTATATCCGTTCGGCCTTTGCTCGGTCGATCATATGCTAAGCGCTTTATAAGGCTGAGTACCTTAAAGTTCGTTCGGGTTTTACCCAATCGAGCATACATAGGCAACCTTATGTTCATTCAACCTTCACTCGACCAATCGTATGCTAAGAGCTTTATAAAATTGAGTACCTTAAAGCTCGTTCGGATTTTGTGTACATAGGCGACCTTATGTTCGTTCAACATTCATTTGATCGATCATATGCTAAGAGTTTTATAAGACTGAGTGCCTTTAAACTCGCTCGGGCTTTACCCGGCGAGCGCACACAAGCAACCTTATATGCGTTCGGCCTTCGCTCAACTGATTGTATGCTAGGAGCCTTATAAGGCTGAGTACCTTAAAGCTCATTCGGGTTTTGCAAGGTCGAGCATACATAGACGACCTTATATTCGTTCGGCCTTCACTCGATCGATCGTATGCTAAGAGCTTTATAAGACTGAGTACCTTAAAGCTCGTTCGAGTTTTGCTCGGTCGAGTGTACATAGGCAACCTTATATTCGTTCGACCTTCACTCAGCCGATCGTAAACTAAGAGCTTTATAAGGTTGAGTGTCTTTAAGCTCGTTGGGGATTTACCCGATCGAGTGCACACATGTAACCTTATAATCGATCGGATTTATAACCGATCAGCCCTATCTGAACATCCAGCTCGAGAGATGCTCAAGCACGTTTTTGGGACTTTGATGCAGGGTGATCAATAGAACCAGGTACCAAACATCACCCTATCCAAATCTTGAACGCCATCTCACCTTGACTTTAATATCCCTATCATTTTCTGAGTCCGCTCATCATAACTCATATCAATGCTTATGATTATGCATGTATACAAGGACCTAAATGTAAATTAAATTAATCTAATACATATATAGTAGAGAGGGCTAACTTTTTACATCTTCCTCCACTATCCACAACAAAAACAAAATGCTGACACAAAACTATCCAGGATTAAACCAGAATCAATAGAAGAATGATTTAGATTGTTACCAAAAACAAAAGAAATGATATTAAATTTTAGTGAACATTACTCCAAGAGTCATCTTATCAACCAACCGGCTAGGATGTTGAAATGCAGGTCGTTTTCCCCATTGATGAAATAAAAATGACACTGGATCTGTCTTCCATGTTAAACCTGATAAGATAGCAACAGCATGCAGCGCCTAATGACTATAATAATATAGATAATAACCTGAAGAAAATTTATCACTTATTTAAAAGTAGAAGTAGCTCTTCAGAAAACTACTGTTCAAGGCTATGTCAGTTATCCCTTCGAAACAGCAGGAGATATCATCAATTTTCTTAACATCTCCATGAACCTTCTCATCTGATGTTTCCAGTCCCATTGAATTAGAAATAATTTTATTTGAAATTACCAAATCTCGGGAGACCGCCTCACTCTAATAAATTAAACAAACAAAATGGTAATAGATCAATACAACATGTTCCTGACATAGGGCGCAAGATGAGAAAAGCAGCACAGACATCTATAACCATCATTAAAAGACACAATAAACAGCCAAACTAAGCAGTAACTAACATATACTCAATCAAGAATGTATACTCCAATATCTGAAATTCTGACAAGAATACAATAAAAGAAGGAAAAACAAGGTTTAGTACAAATAGGAAATTCAACCATAAATTCAAATCATCAGAATAACCAAAAGAAAAGTCAACTGAAAGCGCCTGTGTCTCCAGAAGATGACCTGGAATTTCATTAACGTGAAGGTTGGAGTAATTGAAAGTGGCACCAGAAGCGTTAGACCAACAATAATAAAAGGATTTGTGAAAGTGAAAAGGCCATATGATTACCTGCCAACTGGAATCCATGATGACATACACAATATACTTCTTTCGAGCACGAGTCATTGCAACAACATATAAAAGCCTACGCTCCTATTCATGACAAGATTTCCGAAGGGAAGAAAGCTAAGAATATAATGAAAAGACAGACTTATTACAAGGCTCACCTCAAGAGTTGTTGCACCTTGGTGAACATCATTATATTCATGAAGCAAAGGAATTTCATTATCATTGGCCTACAACCAACGCTAGCGTCAAAATGCTAACAAACTCATTATTAAAACATAAATAAAGTCTTGATGAGATTCCACATCAGAAGGCAAAAGCAGAAATAAAATGTTGAAGTTTACATCTTCATGAGTTTTGGCATTATTATTTAAAAAAACAGAGAAATTCGAGTCTCGATTAGCTGAATGTGTTCCACAGTAGATACACCCAACTTGAAAATGTCACTTGTATGTCTAGTTTGTTGGTGCTGGAAGCACCAGCTAATTGAACCTGTGCTTTGATATTGGCAAAGGGTTCCTACACAGTCCCTGATCACAGAACAAACCAAGCAGCTGCAAAGCAATAGATTCATTAAACTATTAGCATGTCATCATCCACCAGCCTGAGAATATAAATCTTACATTTCACTTACCTGGATAGGATGACACAAGGTCCAGAGTCATACAAGGCCAAGCCAGCAATATCATTTTCCTCTTCAAGTTACAATGATATTCTTTTTGCATTTTGGAATTTTACTAACAACTAATTGTGTGTCAAGCTACGATGATGGTGCATACTGAAATTTGATGTCTATGGTTGGCCTTGTTTTCATTCTGAAAGAACTGTATGATACAATATTAGATAGATAAGTGGTGTTTCTCTAGGGTATTACGCTTTACAATATTGCTCCCTGAACCTTTTTGAACATTGTCTCATAAAGAGGTTCTTCATCAACTACCTGTCCTTTTCAAGTCCATCCGTGGTAGATAAAAATCAGTCTATTTCCGTTTCATGTCAAACTAGCGACACATCATGACAATGGTGAATTGGAGATGGGAGGATGGATATGAGAAAATTCTTCAACAGGAATCATAATTTTGGAACTGCATTATACTAACAAGGTCACACTTTGGCTTGCATTGATGCATGCCGAGAAAAATTTAGATTAAGAATAGGACTATAATAATTAGACAGTTAACTGAAATTAATTGTTTCGTACTATAGCAGACTGATACTAACAATTAAATAGAACGAAGAGCACTTAGCGAGAAGAAGAAAGATGGTTTTTGTGTGTTTTGGTTTGAGGTTCTAGTGGCCTTTTTGTAGAAAATATCAACTTCTCCTCAAATTCCATTCAAAGGGAGATGGCCACTAACAACCATCCCTCAACCGTTGCTTAGTTGACAAACTCTAATCATTGGGCTAAGCTCCATTTAGTTAACACTACCTACTTTAATTTGTCTTCATTTTTGCCTTCTTCACACACACACACACGAGTATAAATTATTATTCTGATGAATTTAATTGTATATGATCAATGAGATCTGAAATGGAATTCATTAAAAAGGGAGAGGATTTTATTTATAAGAAAGGAAAAGGAAGAACCTTTAGGAAGTTCAAAAAGTCAAGCTAAAGGAAGGGAGAAAAGGTTTCCATCTCCATATGAAAATATTATTATTAATTTCTTTTATCACACATTTAATTTGCATTAACTCATGATTGCCCTTACAAGTTTTGTTAATTCATTAATATTAGATAATAATTGAAACAAAAAACACAAAGAAACATAAGAGATCAATTATAGATGGAAAAAATAAATACATTGAAACGTGTAGAGAAAATTAACACAAAATAATACTTGGAATGCAAATTGCACAATACTTAAACTGAGTGAAAATGGAGCTGCAATTTCTATTGGCAGATGCATTTGCATACCTTCACGATGAAAACAACATCCCATTCTAGACCTTTTGACTGAAAGAAAAAAAAATGTGTTCAGCTATATCCTAACCATCGACGTCAATATGAAGGAAATAACATTGTTAATTACAGAAAATGAACCTGGTGAATAGTTGTCACTGTAACAGAGTTTTTATTTTCTTGCCTACTAGATCGAAAATTTTCTGTTTCTCTCAAAGTTATGAACTCAATGAAGGACTTGAGTATGCGTCAACAACCTTCTTCTTTGCTAATGTTTTGATCTTCTGAATCAGTGTTCTCAAAAATGGCCTAGGAGGCCGTATAGGCGCTAGGCATCAGCTAGCCGCATCGAAAATATGCTAGTCGGCCAACCTAGGCACCCTTGGCCCCTAGGCGGGATTAAATGGGCCTAGGTACCGAATAATCAGTTGAATCATCTAGGCACCGTGGAAATAGTATAGGTTTTCATGTTTTTCTTAGTTTTAGCTTTTAAATTTAAAGTCCAATTTAAAAAAATGAAACGTAACCCCTTTCTTTTGTTGGGCTTAAGTTTTATAAACCCTAAACTCTGGTCCAACAAGAAAAAAAATAGGTTGGATGTCAACAAGTTGAACAATCTAGTATTTATCCAATTTAATGCTAGATTGTTGAACAAATTAAAAAAAAAAAAAAGGAATGTTGATGGCCTTATTGCAAAAGATGTTTCAAATGCAAAGGTTGGATTGTGGATGATGGGGAAGATCATAAGGTTGAACTAGGTTTCGAGACCACTTGGTAAATGGTTGATGAAGCAAAGGAGTAGATGAAAAACTACAACCCTAAAGAAGCTCTAGAGTGACAACTTCACGAGTATAATTTTGCATCCAGAGAAGAAGAGGAGGATCACAAAGATGTATTGAGTTTGTGTCCGATGAAGAAAAAGTTGTTGAAAATTATGGAGAAGAAGTAGAATAAATTTGTGATATTTTATTAGATGTGTAAATTTGAACTCATTTTAAATTAGATGTTAATGTGTTGGAGTTACAGAATATGATTTATTATATAATTTATGTTGATACCATGTAAATCGTCTAACGGCACCTAGTCCCCACCTTGGAGGCCTAGGTGCTAGGCATTGGTCCAGTGCCCGACTAGCACCTAGCGAATTTTAGAACCTTGCTCTGAATTAGTAAAATGCATGGACAAGAAATCTGACAGACTGACACAACATCCATGAAATATTGAACTACCTGCCAATGATACTAATTTTCAGTAAAATCAAAAAACTGTAAGCACATATTAGATAAACACAAGAAAAATACGATATAAATTGAGCTGTGCATGATTCTAGTTCCTTTGCATATGCATTCTTTATCTCCAGGTTTAACAGTGTAAGTATGCACTTTGTTTATCTGTATCTGTATCCTAGGAGAATAGCCACAAAGATATTCAAGCATAATTCATAATTTTAGAGATAAACTAAGGATTAAAAAAAAGTGACATATAGGCATTGTTTTGAAAAGGTTCCAATCGCACAAGAATCATTCAGGCTAGAACAATCTAGATGGTTAGATTCTAAGTCATGCTCAAGTTGGTATTGCTTAGATAAAACTATTTTTTCCAAACAAACAAACAAGAGGAGATTATATATATATCGCTCAGAACAACATTTGTAATTTTGTTATATAAATTGGCATTGGTTCATTGACATGAATCATTGAGTTATGTTTTTTTTGTGTATTATCTATATCGCTTAGATTCTTTTACAACATATTTACATGATGTTGAGAATTAATTATGGTGGTTTAAATTTTTGTTTATAAGATTGATGGAGTTGATTAACTGGATGCAGTATATGGTATATGTGAACTTATTTTTTCATGCCATGATATTATAAGCAATATAATTATTAAAAAAAAATAATGATAATGGATCACATGTTATGTAGTGACTCGACGACATATTGCTCACATAAGCTTTGAAAACCATGCAGAGAATTTTGTGTAATACCTTACAGATTAGTTTCAGTATGAAAACCTTGCAGATTTAAGTCGCAAGAAAATCTTTCATTCACAAATAACAAATGGTTCCCTTAATTTTCTTGGCCTCAATGGGAATAAAACAAAGGTTGCAACAAAAGAAAGCATTTGTAGATTCATCGCTACATAGTTCCCATTACGTGAGCAATTTGTTTTGACAAATTTCTAATAAAAGAAAATAACCAGAATTTACAACCATTTAGGGTTTATCAATTCAGGGAATCATTATCAGCATCACCACTACCATTTTATTTGAAAATCAACTTGAAATATTTAGTTCCACAAAGTTGCGTTCTTAGATTAGAATCAGTACATAAGCTACATATACAGCATGTTCGAGATCAGGGATTAAAATACCGTGTCAAACCAATCGAAACAAGCAAAACATCTGGTTTCACCCACCGATTGGCATTGGCACAACCCCAATACTAGGCCCCGTAGCAACAGAGAGGCATCACGCGCGGAGGAGTCATGCGACCTCACGGCCACTGCGGAGAGGTCATGCGACCTTGCAGCCGCTATGGAGGGGTCGTACAACCTCACAGCCGTTGTGGAGGGGTCGTGTGACCCCCGCGTCTACGGCGGAGGCGTTGCGCGACCTCGTGTCCGCCGCGGAGGGGTCGCACAACCCCCGCGGTCGCGCCGGAGTCACACCGCGTAGTCACACGACTTTCTCACGTGTCGCTCACACTATTAATGACTGTGGGAAGCATCCACCCTCAGTCCATTATTTGTACACATGGGATTAGATTAATCCCATTGAAACTCTTTACATATATCCTACAAACTTAGCTTCATGTCACCAGACATGCTCATGCATTTTTTAATTTTTATTGGCGTGTTTTGTTCTAATTGTACTCTTTTTAGTCGAGGACAGATCAAGTTTATTTCACTGTGATGGACCCCAACAAGCACGACTTAGGGTTGAGTCAAAGGTAGGACAAGAGAATTGGAAATCATAATAAGCTATAAATCTTTATTATATTATATCTTCAAGATGTGGAAAATTAAAATGAAACCTGTGTTTGCAAAAATTGCACTTCATGCATTGTTTGAACAAAGAAACCAGTTGGAAGGCACATTAGAGGAAAAGAAGCAAAAACATTGAAAGGTCAGGGGATATTCATCAATCGCTTGTAAACAAGTTATTTGGGAGGTCGGAAAGCAGTAGTTAAGCTTTGAACAAAGGAATTGTAGTTGTACTAGGTGATGCATCAATAAAATCTCAAACTGATTTACATGTTGATGAAGAACCTAAACAAAACAAAAATAAGATGGGGAACGAAGAATTGGCCTTATCTTCATTTGCAAAGAAGTTCTTGCACCACAATGGTGCACAGCAAGGATTTGATTCCCTACAAAATATGTAACAATGTCCTAAGGAACATAAGGTAATGCCAACTTCATGGAGGTTACATATAGATCTTTGGAAAACAAAACATCAGGAAAAAAACACATTAAGATAATCTAATTTGAAATCCAATCAAGAATGTGTCAATATGAACTACAAAAACATTAAGAAAAACAATGAAATAATCAAATGGACATGTCTTGCACAAGCATAGTCTAAAAACTCGATCAATTCCAGTCCAGAGTGTTGGAGTTGAATTGGAATTTGGAATCAATCAAGCCTCGTCTAGTTGTGACTAATTCAGGGGGCATTTGACCAAAAAACTTATGATAGAATGTAAATTAGAGAAAATTACATGACTCCGTCTCTTCAATCAAGCTTCTTTTGGACATAGCTTCTAAGATAAACTATGGATTCCCTCTCTTTAACATATTTTTTATTAGCCAAACTATGAAAATTGTGTTGTTAATTATCTATTGTTATTGTGGTTTTGCTTTTCTACTTATTTTTGGGTGGATTGCAGAAGATAGTAACAATACATATATAGGCATTAATTTGCAAACAATAAAGGTACGCAGGCTTACACACTTTTCTGCATGTTTCCTGCAAGCTGAAAACAAAATGAGTTAAATGTGCTGATTTCAATTTCTTTTGCAACTGCTTTTCTAGCTACTATTCCAATTTGATCCCTCATCTCTGATGCAGCAGCAATTGTGAAAGTCATTGCTAGGATGTTGGATGGATCAATTCCCTGAGAGAATACAATCCAAATAAGGAGCTAAGCAAATGAATACCCTTACAAATATTATCAATCATTTAATATTAGTCATGATTAGGATCCACATACCTATTTGAGCAGTGTCAGCACATGCCAAACCATTGTGGATGTCTGAACCATTGCATCCATCAAAACCAGGAGAATAATAAGTATAGTTCAGTGAAAACGGAGCCAAGAGATATACCTTTCCACTTCCTGGACCAGCAACAATCATCAATAGGACTGAAGTGTCACTGCAAGCAGCTTCTCTCTGCGCGTCATTAACGTTTTTCTAATAATCCCATTACTTATGCAGCTTCAAAGACTTATCGTCAGCGTCCTCCAATAAGAGAGCTGCTTTTCCCCCCCTCCCGGTCTGACACACACCCCTCTTCTTCTCCCCTCTCTCCCTGCCAAAGGACACATGTAGCTTCCTCCTTTTTTTTTTTTTTTAATTTCATTTAATTTTTATTTAGTTTTAATTTTTTAATTAATTTTGTTTAAAAATAACTCTCAGTATATTTTAAATTTTATTTGTTAATTAATTTAATTTATTATTTTTTATCAATACTTATTTTTTCAGTTTTATATAAATTTTATTTAGTTTTTATTTTTTAATTAATTTAATTTATTAATTTATTTAGTTTTATTTTTTAATTAATTTTGTTTATTATTTTTCATTAATACTTATATTTTTTAAATTTTATTTAAGTTTTATTTTTAATTAATTTTATTTATTATTTTTTTAATATTTATTTAGTTTTATTTCTTTAATCAATTTTGTTTATTATTATTTTTATCAAATTTTTTTTATTTTATATAATTTTTAAATTACTCCCTTCCTGTAAATTACCTTCCTAATTTGACACTTAAATTACCCTCATCCAACTATTGACACATGTCATAATCTTCTCTCCCTTTAAATCATCCCTCCCTCCAACCATTGACATGGTTGGAGGATGGGTAATTTAAAGAGGGTGAGAGATTCTGACATGTGTTATGTGTTAGGACCAAAAGTAGCTAGAGGGGGGGGGGGGGGGGGGGGGGAATAGCTCGTCGCGTTCGCTCTTGCTCGGCGTTGCTTGGCATTGCTTGTTTCTTCAAGAATATGCAGCGGAAAATACAGAAACAAATGCAACAACGCTAACACGGTTGGTTTACTTGGTATCCACCTCACCAGAGGTGACTAGTCCAAGGATCCACACCACGCACGCACCCTCCACTATGAAAACACTCCTTTTCGGTAACTACCGAGGGCGGAGAAGCCCTACAAGACTCTCAGTACAAGAAGAAAGGAAAGGGAAACAAAATACAAGCGCAAAGCTTACAATGAGTACAGAAAACCCTAACCCTAGCTTCTCTTCTTGCCTTTGATCCGCCTCTTGACTTGGAAAGCTTCCAAGATCCTTCAAGAACTGGCGACCTGATCTTTGAGAGCGCTGTGGAGGAGCTGGCGAGTAATCTGGAGTGAATCGGTGAAATTCTTCCGCAGCCATCGAACGCCTGCAGCTATAAACGATGTCAACGGTCGGATCCCGATCGATTCCAATGTTCCCAATCGATCGGGGAGGCTTTGGATCGATCCACGGATCGATCCAGAGCCTCTCGAACGTCTGGATCGATCCACGATCGATCCAACGCTTATCGCGCAGACCCCCCAATCGATCCATCGATCGATTGACCTCGATCGATCCACGGATCGATCCGTGGCTCGGGATAGGTCCGGATCGATCCACCGACGATCAGAGCCTGGATCGATCCATCGATCGATCCAAAGACTTGGTTTTGTCCAAAACCAAGTCCTAAACCTCCCAAACCAACATCCGGCCAACCTCGACTGCTGGTATGTCATGCCTAGCATCTAGTCACCCTCGACCTGCTAGACTCCTTACCAAGTGTCCGCCAATCCTTCGACCCACTTGGACTTTTCTCTGTGCAAGCATCCGATCACCCTTTGACCTACTTGGACTTTTCTTTCATGCCAAGTATCCAGTCAATCCTTTGACCTACTTGGACTTCCCAGCACCAGATGTCCGATCATCCTTGATCCATCTGGATTTTCCCTTGCCTGGCTTCACTCACCAGGGCTTTCACCTAGCTTCACTCACTAGGGTTTTCCATCTGCCTAGCTTCACTCACTAGGACTTTCACCTAGCTTCACTCACTAGGGTTTTCACTCTGCCTAGCTTCACTCACTAGGACTTTCACCTGGCTTCACTCACCAGGATTTCCATCTGCCTAGCTTCACTCACTAGGACTTTCACCTGGCTTCACTCACTAGGATTTCCATCTGCCTAGCTTCACTCACTAGGACTTCCTTCTGCCTGGCTTCACTCACCAGGACTTTCATTTTGCCTAACATCCCAGTTAGGACTTCCCAGTCAAGTATCCAGTCAACCTTGACCTACTTGACTCTTCTTCAATCAATATCTTATTGTCAAACATCTAAACCCAAACCAAGACTCAGCTTGGTTACCCAGGTCAACCTTGACCTGAGGGATATTGCACCAACATTATGCGTCAATGATTGGAGGGAGGGATGATTTAAAGGGAGATAAGATTATGACATGTGTCAATAGTTGGATGAGGATAATTTAAGTGTCAAATTAGGAAGGTAATTTACAGGAAATGAGTAATTTAAAAATTATATAAAATAAAAAAAATTAAAAATTTTGATAACAATAATAATAAACAAAATTGATTAAAGAAATAAAACTAAATAAATATTAAAAAATTAATAAATAAAATTAATTAAAAATAAAACTTAAATAAAATTTAAAAAATATAAGTATTAATGAAAAATAATAAACAAAATTAATTAAAAAATAAAACTAAATAAATTAATATATATATATATATATATATATATATATATATAAGTATTAATGAAAAATAATAAATAAAATTGATTAAAAAATTAAAATTAAATAAAAATTTAAAAATATATAAATATGAATGAAAAAATTAATAAATTAAATTTAATTTAAAAATAAAACTAAAAAAAATCAAAAAAAAATCAAAAAAGATAGAAGGGCAGAACAGACATTTAAAGGGGGGGGGGAGAGAGAGGGGAGGGGAGGTGCGCGTGTTAGGGGAGGGGGGGAAAAGCAATTTACCTCCAATAAACCCCTCAACCTACATGAACCCAAGTCCTTGTATCCGCCCACTACACATCCCTTATTTTCCACCGCCTCCTCACCTAACCTTTCCTTCTTCACTGTTGACCTCTTTTCACATATCGCGTCCACCTCGTGCAGAAATGCCTCGTCCAAGTCGTCATCAAGAATGGTTTTTTCTGGTATCATGGTTCCGGAAGAAGACGGAGTCGAGCAGCCGTCTGTGATGTCAGAAAGCGGAGCCCTTTGGCGGCATCTGTCAAATACGCAGTGAAAAAATGCTAGCTCAGCAGGCAAACCAATCCAATAAAAGGAGTAGAATCGAACAGAAGGAGTTGATTACTTGGAGGAGGAAGAGGGAGGCGAAGGGAAGAGTCCGTCGCGGGATCTCTTGCTAACGACGAGGAAGGGTTTGGACGCGCCGAAGGCGCGGAACCGCCTTGCCCAGCAAATCTGCAGTCGACGACGACCTGGCGATTGTTTTCGCCGGAGCCCTCAATCTCCCGGAACCGATTAGGACTATCGGAGTCCGACTCAAGTTTTATACCATGAAATTGGGCCTTAGGCCTTGGGCCTTGAGCCTTGAGCCACGTTTAATAAATGAATGACATAATTTTTAATTTAGTCCCTCATTATTTGATATGATCTCAATTTCATTTCTCTTTTTTTAATGATCAAATTTAGTCCTTTAATTTTTAAATATTTTTCAAATCAATCCTTCGGTCAAAGCCCTATTAAAATTGATAAGAAGACTTGTTTAACCGGTGGAAGTGACTGATTGCTTTTATTCTTGCCCTATTTCTCTAATCCTGGAGATGACTTAGAAATCGCAAGACTTATGCCTTGTTGATCGATGTAAGGAGAGGTAGCGTATTCATACTATTGTTATCATTCTTTCTCCTCTCTACTTTCATTTCGCCCTCCAATATGTCTCCCCTCCCCTCCTCTCTCACCATTTTCTCTTTGTATTTTAATTTTAACTTATCATTCATCTGTTACATATATAACTATGCAAGTACAGTTAAATCAAAAACCCCTCCTTTGTTACATACCTACCGGAGATTTTGGAGGTACTCTGGCAAGTTAGGTCAACTTTTATTGTGTGTTTGCTCTTCATAGCAGGTATACACCTCAAATCCTGTAACATAGAAAACATAAGGTTCCCGACAATAACATTTCTTAACTTCGTTTATTGGTATTATGTAAAATCCGAACTTCATTAACTCAATTCGTACAAAGTTATTTGACAAAAAAATGGATTGTCATTTTGAATTTGAATGAAATTGAATTTGCAAATGATTTTAGTCATAGTGGCAAAAAGTCGAATATGCTCGCCCCTAGCGCCCCCGTCAACCCATCTCAGGGTCAACACGGAGAAGGTAAATCATGAGTGACTACTAGCCTTTGGAATAATGACTAGCACATAAGGGAGACATTTACCTCGGCTTTGTTGAGATTTGAACCTCATACCTCATGGTGGCAACACCTTATGTGCTGGCCACTAGACCGTCCCGAGGGGACCCAAATGATTTTACTCATGTGGCAAAAGGCGAAATCGCTCGCCCCCAGCGCACCCGACCCAAGGCCATCACGAGGGAGGTAAATCACAGCATCCTGAGCGAGCATGTGGCAGGTGGGCCCAAATGATTTTACTCATGCTCATTGATATGAAGGGTAATGTAATTCCATTATTTTCTTTTCCAAACATAGTGATAAAGAACTAGTGAAGAAGTCAAGCTTCTGTACATTGTAGAGTATTTTCTTCTCCGTGAAGTAAATTTATTGATATCACATTGGCTCTCCCCTTATTTAATGACTCAACGTAGTTAATCTTGCTTGAATCACACTCCAAATTATGGTAAGATATACACAAATGAAGTTTTAATGTTTTGATAATTTACTATGTAATAATTTTCATTAATGCATTGAGTTATTAATTATTAATTTTGCATATTTTTCTAGCACTTTGAGGTCAACCAGATTTCCTTACAATTAAGCTATATTATAATGGAGAGATGAAATTTGGTCTTCATGACAAAAAATATATTGGTGGACAATTTGATTATTTTGACTATATTGATAGGGATATTTTAGGGATGATTGAATTGTGGGGTTATCGGAGGATATAGATGATATGCAGTCTATCAAATTTTGACATAAATTTGGAGAAATATTGAAAGATGGAAGATATTTGGAAAATGACACAGATGTTATGGATATTATCCCCCATATTCCTAGTGATTATTGTTGGTGCGGGTAGCACTAACGGTCTAACCCAGGTTTTGATGAATAACAAATAGGTTAAGTTAGTTGTGTTGTTGTCTAACACTTTGATCGAGTGTGCAGGAGAAATCCAGCTAGGTCGACGGGCTGACCGGATAGCTGGCGAGAAGTCCAAGCGGGTCGACGGGCTGACCGGACGCTTGGCGAGAAGTCCAGCTAGGTCGACGGGCTGACCGGATAGCTGGCGAGAAGTCCAAGCGGGTCGACGGGCTGACCGGACGCTTGGCAAGAAGTCCAGACGGGTCGACGGGCTGACCGGACGTCTGGCAGGTAAGCAAGGTAAGTCACTGGAGGGGAGTGACTGCGAGGACGCGTTCCCGGGAAGGGAACATTAGGCGTCGATCCGGCTTAGATCCATTTCGGATATCTAAGTCGAGATCGTGACTAGATTCCGGTCTCAGAAAGACGGAATCTAAGTCATACTCTTGATGCTAATTTTTATTACTTAGCGTATCTCAGAAAATGTGCCAACAAACCGTGTTGCAGGGTTTATTTGCCTCGACCAACACTGCTTTGCAGGTAGGAAAGTGAGGGTCCGCGCCGGAATTCGGGCACTGAAGGGATCCAGCGCCCGAGGCAAATTTTATCCCTGACGACGCTGACACTTGGAGCATGCTGGTTGGGAGTGTTACGTCACATTCCAGCGCCTTGGGGATCCAGCGCCCGAGCAAAGATATAAAAGAAGCCCTGCAGGAGCTTCAATACATCACCGAGAACTCGAGTCCAATCACTCGCGCCTCGCACTCAACGACATTCACAAAGCTCCGACGACTCTCCGGTTCTCTTTTTAATTCATTGTTTGTCGGTTAGCTTTGTTTTCTTTCTTTTCATTAGCAATATTTGTACGTAAATTGTAATTATCCGAATTGCTAGTGAATTGCCCAACGAAAGTACTCAAGGAGTACGGGCCTTCGAGTAGGAGTCGTCACAGGCTCCGAACGAAGTAAAAATCAACAGTGTTCATCTCTTTACTTCTTTACTTTTCCGCTGCGTCTTAACTCGAAATTTTCGAATCGATATTCACCCCCCTCTATCGAATCTAACGGTCTTACAAGTGGTATCAGAGCCGGTACCGCTCTGATTTGGTGCAACCACCAATCAGACAGGGGGTGAAATCATTTTTTTTAACAATTCCAAACTGATATTATTATCTTTTTGGAAGATTTTTTCTCGTTGCATTTAAAATCTAAATTGGTACAACACCAACTTAGAGTTTCTATTTCTCCCACACTGATAATCCAAGACGAAGTCTTGGGATTTTTTTCCAGTTAAGTTAGTGTGTGCAGGATAAGATGTCTCA
This sequence comes from Zingiber officinale, assembly GCF_018446385.1. NCBI lineage: Eukaryota > Viridiplantae > Streptophyta > Magnoliopsida > Zingiberales > Zingiberaceae > Zingiber > Zingiber officinale. The sequence goes on from NC_055997.1 coordinate 127,291,695, forward strand.
ACAAGAAGGCTTCAGGATCGCCCTCCCCTATTCAACGGGATGACTTTTCGATCGAAAAGGAGAATGGAGGTCTACATGAAGATGCATTACGACTAATGGACGAGCGCCACAAGGGCTTACAAAATTCCAGAGACAACTCCGGGAACATAGTAGACCCTCAAGACCGGACAAATGATGTAGAGGAAAAGGCATCAATTGAAAACAAAGCCATCAATACTCTACACTGCGGACTAACACGAGAAGAACTGAACCGAGTCGGACCGCATCAAAACGCTAAGGAGCTTTGGGATAAACTGATCGAGCTGCACGAAGGAACAAGCGACGCGAAGGTAACAAAAAGAGATTTGTTGTTAAATAAAATTTTTAATATAAAAATGCAGGAAGGAGAAACGGCAAGTCAGCTCCACGCGAGGGTCAAAGATATCCTCAACGGTCTCCACACGATTGGCCACCAAATGGAGAACCGAGACTTAATCAGGTACGCATTAAATGCTTTTCCGCGAAACAATTTGTGGGCATCAATCGTAGATGCCTACAAAATTTCAAAAAATTTATCTAAATTAAAATTGCATGAACTCTTTTGTGAATTAGAACGGCATGAGCAAACTAACGCCGGGGTCGAGAAAGGTGTAGCTTTATTTGCAGGTTCCTCTAAAGAAAAGAAGAACAAGCCCAAATCTGAAGAAGATTCCGATCAAGACTCTGAGGACGAAGAACACCTGGTGAACCTGGTAAGGAAAATGTTCACCAGGAAAAAGAGAAGCTTCAGCAAACAGGATCTTCAGAAGATCAGTTCGCCAGCCGACTCAAGAAATGTCACATGTTTCGGATGTAACGAAAAGGGTCACCACAAGAACGAATGCCCAAGATTGAAACTTGACAAACCAAGGCCAACAAAGAAGAAAGCCCTCAAAGCAACATGGGACGATTCCTCCTCGCATTAATCAGAGGGAGAAAGGCAAAGCACCAAAGTCACCTCATACCGATGGCTCGCGAAACGAAGACTAATCGAGGAATCAAGACGGTCCAAACCCGAATCGAGCCACGAGTCCGCACTCGTCAAGGTTCCAAGAGGTATACCTAAACTTAAATCGTAAATTCTTTAGAATTATCTCGTGTTTAAATAAAAATTAGTTAAATTGGAAAATAAAATAAATCGCTTCTTGAGGAAAATCAAAACCTCAAGGAACAATTAAAAATTAATCCAACTCAAGATCGAACACTTGAGGAGGAGAATTTATCATTAAAAATGAAATTAATAAGTTAAAAGAATTGTTGGAAAAATTCACAACAAGATCTAAAAATTTAGATTTAATTCTAAATAACCAAAAGGCATGCTATAATAAAACCGGACTTGGATATAAGTCAAACTCAAACAAAACCTTTAAATCATTATTAATCCAACACAAAGCAACTAAACAAGCTTGGGTCCCGAAAGCGTGCTTAACCACGCAAGTAGGACTTAATCAATTCTATATACCTAAAGATAAAATACATTATATAAACTTGAATAAATCAGATCAAAAACTAAAATCTAAATCTAAATTAAAATCAAAATTCAAAACTCAACAAAATTTAGATTATCACCAAGTTAATTATAACTATAAAAAGAATCGACACAAACCCAAAATCTAAATTAATGGCCAATAATTCAGGGGGAGGCTCCAGAATAGCTGGCACCTCCAAAACTAACCTACCCGACAGGGTAACCCAAAACAAACTAACCCGGCAGGGTAATTAGGATTAGTTAAAGAGAGACCAAGTTTAACTTGACTCATGGTACTGGTGAAGTTTTTGGATGATAGTACGTTAGGGAAGCTTGGGCATCGCATGTCTAGAAAGATATGGCTTCGATCTGGTGCATTTGGCCAAGTGGAACTGACCGAAGCTACCCTTAAACGAATCCTAACCAGTTAGACCAAGATTTAGTACTAAGTTCCGTGGATAGGACTATTCGAAAAACTTCGAAAGGTTGGTTAGTTCTAATGATGTCCATGTGACTCACCAAGCTTAGAAATTTATCCGAAGAATGCCTATTTGTGGAAACCAAAACTAAATCTGAATCTAACACACGTTAAACCAAAACTCCATAATTAATCAAACTACTTTCATCTCACAAAATCATAAGATTCCTTTATTGATAATATAGATCGGGTGAGATGAATAAAACTTAAAAATTAATTTCAAAATGTTAAAACTTAAATTAATTTCAAAATTTTAATTTTAAAACTTAAATTAATTTCAAAATTTTAATTTTAAAACTTAAATTAATTTCAAAATGTTAATTTTAAAACTTAAATTAATTTCAAAATTTCAATTTTAAAACTTAAATTAATTTCAAAATGTTAATTTTAAAACTTAAATTAATTTCAAATTTTCAATTTTAAAACTTAAATTAATTTCAAAATTTTAATTTTAAAACTTAAATTAATTTCAAAATTTCAATTTTAAAACTTAAATTAATTTCAAAATGTTAATTTTAAAACTTAAATTAATTTCAAAATTTCAATTTTAAAACTTAAATTAATTTCAAAATTTTAAAACTTAAATTAATTTCAAAACTTAAATTAATTTCAAATTTTAATTTTAAACTTAAATTAATTTCAAAATTTTAATTTTAAAACTTAACTCCAAAACCTAAAACCCAAAAAAAAAAAAATGTCAGTCCAAAACCAGGCGGGCGCCCCTGTATTCCCCTCCGGGGCGCCCCGCCCTAAATCAACCCCGGGCGCCCGGAATCCCCTATAAATAAGGGGCAGCAAGCGCCCCCAACCTCTCGCCCCACTCATTCTCACTTTTGCCAAGGTTCACTTTGAACCTCAGTGCGAAAGTACTCTAAATCAAAATTTTCTTGTGGTGAAGACGCTGTTGCGATTCAACCGAGGTCGTCAAATCTATATTATTTTTTCGATGGCTCCTCGGTAAAACATTCTTCCCCTCTCTAAAATTTTTTTTGTCTTCTAAATTTTTTTTTAATATTTTTTATATACAGTAGGAAACGAACAAATACTGGTGTTGGACCCTCCAATGCTAGTACATACCCTAGGTTTCCCACAGACGAACTTAGGATTAAATTTGAGTCCACCATTTATAAAGCCATTAGGACTACCTGCATAGATAGAGTGTTCTTCCTTAGGTCATGTCCCTCTGCTTTAGAGGTTATAGGTCACTATAACTTAAGGAACCTTGTCGAATGTACCAGTCCAATAAACATAAGTCTATGTGCCGAATTTTGCAATAACCTAGTAAAAGTAGACGATTTCACCTATACCACTAGGGCAGCAGGCACTGATATCGTATTTTCCCCTACGACTATCCGAGAGTTTTTAGAGTTGCGTCCATCTACTTGCTCCTTTTTGTGCTATCCTCCGAGGGATCTTCCGTTCGACGATCCCTACTCACATATTACTCTCGATACGATGTATTCGTATTTTTTTGAGGGAGAGAGAGATCCCACTGTGACACAGTTTAGATCAGTAGAACTTAGAGTCCAGGACTACGCTCTTTATAGGGTTGTAGTTCTTTGCATTTTACCACTGACTACTCGGGACATCGCTGTGATGCGCCCATTCCATTCATTCTTACTTTATGCCCTGATTCATAGGTTAGAGATTGACATTAGCCTACATATCTTCTCCACCATCATTTACTCAGCCGGATTCGTGACTGACAGTCGAGTCCATATACCATTTGGTCACATTTTGACAGCCTATATGTCCTCGTTGCACATTGATGTCACTAAAGGAGACGTTGCCCATATGACCGAGTTCGATGTTATATCCTCTCGGAACTTTTCCCTAGCCGGCATCCACATAGATAGAGATGACGGGACTATGTCTTGGCGGAGGGGAGCACAACACCAGCCCGATCTAGACACACAAATGGACGAGTTCATGCTCGCACTATTTCCAGAGGAAGCCGCACCGGCTCCACCACCACCCCCAGCTCGAGCACCACGACACGCTCCCCGCACTCTAGCCGACCGTATGACCGGACTAGAGAGAGCCATGGCGAGTCTCCAGCAGGAGAACTCCGATTTTCATCGGGACATACGGCGAGAGGTTGCCGAGTTACGATCTGCCGGGGACACCCGACACACTGAGCTGATAGCACTTCTTCGATCCTTGGAATCTGGACCACCCCCTGCATCATCTCAGTAGCTTTAGTGATGACCTACTTCTGTAGCTACACTACTTGTAAAATATTTTGGATTTATCTAGTGGCACTTCAAACTTACATTGCATATGTTCTATCTTAATAGACTAGGATCTTTCAAAAATACTTTCAAAAATGATTTTATCAACTTATAGGCTAAACTTGGTTGTTTTTCAAACTTTCCATTTTTAGACTTTCAAAAACAGTTTTGGCCTTAGACTAGTTTTACATCCTTAGAAAGCATGTACCCATAGGACTAGTTTTTGAGCATCTCACCAACACCCTAGGGTTACCTTGCTTGTGTTTGACAAACATAGAAAGGGGTGAGATGATAGGCCAACTGTCTAGACTTAAGATGCTTATTTCAAAGGCATCAGATAAGTCCGGACGTTAAATACAATTCAGATATTAATCGATTAAAGTTCATCAGCCAAGTCAAACACCGATCGATTATAATCTGACTAACCAAGTGAAAGCTACTATCTTTTGATAGTTAGTTAGTACCTAATTGGTTAGACAAATTGTTAAAGTTAAGTATCAAATTCAGTGGGAGAAATAAAACTACCTTAGTTTTCCAAATTGAATTTTAAACGTAATTTTGAAAATCAAAGTTTAAAAACAACTTGTTTAAAATTGTGAAATTTTTTACAAAAATTTGAAAGTTTGAAAGTTTTGAATCTAGTACTTTTAAACTTTGAAAGTTTGATTTTGAAAAACTAATTTAACTTTACTTTGAAATTTGTCCTGAATCTAGTTCTTAAAAAATTTGATTTTACTTAATTTGAAGGTTAAACTTTACAAAAATTAGCTTACAAACTAAGCTTCTCAAAATCATTTTCCTTGATTTTGAAAATTGAATCTTTTACAAACTTAGTGTTGAAAAATATATTTTTTAAACTTAGTTTTGAAATTTTGGTTTTAAAAACTTATGTTTAAAAAGCGTTTCAAAGTTGAAACTTGTTTTGAATATTCAAATCTTGAAATTTAGACCTTATACACTTATGTCTGAAAATTAAACTATCTAAACTTAGCAATTTTTCTAAAAGCTAAAAACTACTGCTTTATACAAGTTTTCAAAACTTTATACTCCCCCAAGTCAACTTGATTTTTTGAATTGAAAAATTGTACTTTTGTCCTTAAAATTCTGAACTATGGTTGTTTAAGTGTTATTCAACAACTCTACACTATGATTGTTTACCCCTGTTTTTTTGATGAATGCCAAAGGGGGAGGAGGGTTAGGTGGTTAAGTTAGCTAAACCAAATTGAAAACACAAACTGACTTTAAAACCACACAAACGCATGTTGCTTCGTACATATGCTTTCACTAACTTAACCAGGTTGTCATTCCATCAAAACGGGGGAGATTGTTGGTGCGGGTAGCACCAACGGTCTAACCCGTGTTTTGATGAATGACAAACAGGTTAAGTTAGTTGTGTTGTTCACACTTTGATCGAGTGTGCAGAGAAGTCCAGCCAGGTCGACGGCTGACCGGATAGCTGAGAAGTCCGCGGTCGACGGCAGCTGACGGCGAAGTGTAGGTCGACGGGCTGACCGGATAGTGGCGAAGTCCAAGGGTCGACGGCTGACCGGACGCTTGGCAAGAAGTCCAAACGGTCGACGGGCCGACCGACGTCGCGCGTAAAGGTAAGTCACCGAGGGGAGTGATCATGAGACGCGCTCCCGGAAGGGAACATTAGGCGCCGATCCGCTTAGATCCATTTCGGATATCTAAGTCGAGATCGTGACTAGATTCCGGCCTCGGAAGACTAATCTAAGTCATACTCTTGATGCTAATTTTATTACTTAGCGATCGTAAAAATGTGCCAACAAACCGTGCTGCAGAGTTTATTTGCTTTGACTAACACCTGCTGCGTGTAGGGAACAAAGGAGGGTCCGAGCGCCGGATGGCTCCGGCGCCGAATGGCCCGGGCGCTGAGTCCGGGCGCCGGAAGGGATCCAGCGCCCGAGGCAAATTTATCCCTGTGACGACGCTGACACTTGGAGCATGCCGGTTGGGAGTGTTAGACACATTCTGTGCGCCTGAAGGGATCCAGCGCCTGAGCAAGATATAAAGAAGCCCTGTGCAGAGCTTCAATACATCGCTCACGAGAACTCGAGTCCAATCACTCACGCCTCAAGGCCCAACGACATTCACAAAGTTCAACGACTCACCCGCTCTTTTTAATTCATTGTTTGTCGGTTAGCTTTGTTTTCCTTCTTTTCATTAGCAATATTTGTACGTAAATTGTAATTATCCGAATTGCTAGTGAATTGCCCAACGAAAGTACTCAAGGAGTACGGGCCTTCGAGTAGGAGTCGTCACAGGCTCCGAACGAAGTAAAAATCAACAGTGTTCATCTCTTTACTTCTTTACTTTTCCGCTGCGTCTTAACTCGAGATTTTCGAATCGATATTCACCCCCCCCCCTCTATCGAATCTAACGGTCTTACAATTATAAGGTTGAGATATACATTGAATAGAATGATGATCAGGTTGGGGAGCATACTGATTAGGATGGAGACAGATGTCATGGAATCTTAAATACATAATACTGATGAAAATGTTAATGAATTTGAAGAAAGTGATTATGATTTGGATGAAAATGATAGGTTGTTTGGAATTTTTGTGGATTATGATACAAGAGTTAGTAAAGAGAAAGTCATGATTGAAGATGGATACATATCTGATGAGTTGCTTCATATGATGCAACAACATGAAGGGGATGTTGATTGTGGGAATGATGATGGTTTTGGGGATACATTAACTTCTTATTATGATGATGAAATACTAGATTTTCCTATTTATGATAAGAAGATTGATTCCGAAAACCCACAATTGAAGCTTGGGCTGATTTTTAATTCGAAGAAAGAAACAAAATTTACAATTAAGCATCATTGCATCAAAAAAGGAATGTCAGTTATGTTTGTAAAGAATGATGGGAAGAGGCATAGAGCAAAATGCAGAAACAATGATTTTGGATGGTTAATTCATGTTTCAATGATGACCAATGACAAGTGTTGGCAAGTTAAAACTTTGGAAAAGAAACACAACAATTGCATTTAGGGGGTTGAAAATAAATACATTACCTCAACTTGATTAGGGAAAACAATTTTCAAAAAAATTCATGACAAATCCCAAGTTAGGAAGCCTTGAGTTCAAGAATGAGATTCTGTGAATCGAAGAATACAGAGATTTCTAGGAAAGTGGCTTCTTAGCGAAGAGAAAGACATTGAGTTTGGTCAAGGGAAGTATTGAGGAGCAATTTGGTAAAATTAGAAATTATTGTACTGAGTTGAAACAGACTGATAGAGATGCCACCATTATTTTGAAGTTGACTGAGGATGCAGTTAAACCAAGGTTTCAAAGAATGTATATTTGCTTTTCTGTATGCAAGTTAGGATCCAAGATCCATGTAGACCCATCATTGGTGTTAATGGTTGTTTTTTGAAATCAAAAACGGATGGATAGTTATTGTCAACTATGGGATTGGATCCAAATAATAACATATTCCCAATATGTTATGCCTTATTTGAGGGAGAAACAAAAGATACTTGGATGTGGTTTTTGCAATTGTTAGATGTTCACATAAACTTGGGAAGTAATTATGCATGGACATTTATGTCTGACAAATAGAAAGGATTGATTCCTGCTTTGGGGAGTTTGTTTACGAATGTTGAGCACAGATTTTGTGTACGACACATGCATAACAACATGAAAAATGATGGATATAAAAGCATGGCCATTAAAAATGCTTTGTGGGATGCTGCAAAGGCGATGAGAGGCCATGAATTTCGTAAAAGGATGCAGCAGTCGAATGAGATTGATCGTAATGCATACGAGTAGTTAGCAAAAAAGTATGAGAATCATTGGAGTAAGACATTTTTCATCACTATCCCCAAATGTGACATATTGTTAAATAATATGTGTGAGTGATTCAACAGTTTGATTTTGGATACAAGAAAGAAGTCAATAATTGAAGTGTTTGAAGCAATCAAAAATTTGTTAATGTTCAGTTAAATCGTGAGAAGGTTGGAAAATGGAATATAAGAAACTGTCCAAGGATAAGAGCTATCTTAGCTAAAATTTCTTTGGAGGTTGCCAAACTAATTCCTATAAAATCAAATGATATGCACTTCCAAATTAAGGCAACAAGCAGTCAGGAGCAACACATGGTGGACCTTTCTACAAATTCTTGCAATTGTAGACAATGGGATTTAATAGGTATTTCATGAAAGCATGCATTATGTGCACTTTGGTCTAAACACGAAGACTCTAAGGCTTTTGTTAGTCACTACTACAAGACTGAAGCTTACAAGAAATGTTATTCAAGATTGATAATGCCAATTAATGGGCTTGATTTGTGTCCTGACTGTCTGTTTCCACCTCCACTTCCTCCAGTTTATAACAAGAATAAAGCTAGAAGACCGGCCAAATTGAGAAAAAGAGAACTTAATGAACCTCCAACAAAAAGTCATACCAAATTGAAAGCTCCACATAGACAAAACAAATGCAAGAGATGTGGTCATTTAGGTCACAATCAAAGGACTTGTACAGATGACAGAAACACAAAACAAGAGGCAAATTCACAACAAAGCAATGTCCAACCAACAAACATCGATTTGGTACTCAACGCAAGGGAGAAATTACAAGTTAATTAAAAACATTCTCTAAAAATAGTTTCTTAAAGTTTTGTTAACATTCATAAAATTGAATAAACGTGAAGAAACCAAGAACAATTGAGATACAGATTGGAGGGAGCTCGAACACCTTATCTAATGTGAATGTAAGTTTACTTGATGACATTTTATGCTTTTGCTTCCATGTATTAAATTATTAAACATATTGTTGAAATGAATTTAGGTGGATTAATCTACATCATTCAGACACCATTGTTTGTCAAAGGTGGTAGAAATTATACCACAATCTCTAGACTTCAATCGATATTAAGTGATTCATGCAGACAAGTTCAATCAATGTCTCAAGCAGTGTCAAAGCCTAGGTCTAGCCCAAATATCTTGAAGAAGAAGAGAATAACGTCATCACAGTCTTCTGTCAGCAAGAAATGATCATTGCTTATTTTATGAATTTTGGATTTTTACTTTTAGTACTAGTGGTTGTATATAATTGGTACTAGTGGTTGTTTTGGTGTTGATGGTTCTTATGTTTTACTTTTGGTAGTGGTGGTTATGTATTGGTACAAGTGGTTGTTTTGGTGCTGATGGTTCTTATGTTTTAGTTAGGTTCTATGTTTTAGCTAGTGTTGGAGTTTATGGTTTGGAATGATAGATATATGTTTTGGTGAGTACTTTGCACTAGCTTTTGCATGGGGAACTTGCTCATTATTAGCTTTCTTCCAACCTAATTTTGTATAAAGGTAAAATGGATCTTCTAATACACGTAGACTATGCTCCTTGATTCAAGTAATAAAATGCTAGCATATTAACTTTATACAAATCCATTTTATTTAAATGCACCAAGAAGCATAATCTTACTTTGTACATGCTATGGCAGAGAGAACCTATGACATAGCCTTATGGTTCATTTCTTTAAAATACAAAAAAAAAATCATTTCTATGGTAATTAAAAGTTTTTTAAAAAAATCATATCACTTGCTTATTTCTTAAGATAAAAGGGACCATTAAATATTAAAATCATAACTAATAGATCATTTAGTTTGGTAACGAGTGATAAAATACAAATATTAATATTTGAGAATAACATTAACTAATCACATAATTGAGTAGTAACAATAACAAGTTCCATCTTTTCATATATTTTCGCAACTATTGTTGTGTGATCATGATTCTCACGTTCTACTCCTCTCAGGACGGTTTAATGGCTAGCGCATGAGGTGTTGCCACCATGAGGTCTGAGGTTCGAATCTCGACAAAGTCGAGGTAAATGTCTCCCTTATGTGCTAGTCATTATTCCAAAGGCTAGTAGTCGCCCGTGATTTACCTTCTCCGTGTCAGCCCTGGGACGGGTTAGCGGGGGCGTTGGGGGCGAACGTATTCGCCTTTTGCCACCATGATTCTCACGTTCTAACTCCAGTTGAGCATCTTGTAGCTTAGCAATTTTTTTAGATTCGTTAGGTGTTGTACTTGAACTTGAACTGAAATTTGAATTTGAAGTCAAAAAATTGTTGTCACTAAAATTAAATGAAGCAGTTACAGACTATTTTGACTGTGTCTTTAAAATTGCGTCATAATCTTTTTCTGCCTCTTCTTTGCTCTAATATGATTTGTGTAAAGCACCATTAAATTTATTCACTTCATTATGTGTTTCTGCCTAACTATCATAAATATCAGGTTTACGTACAACAAATATAATATATATTTTGCCCTACATTAAAAATAAATTTTAAAAAACATTATTTCCAATGAGTAAAAGTATAAATTGCATTAAAAGATTAAAATTTTCAAAAGGCTAACCATTTTAACACAAGTCACCTTAACAAGGCCAACTATGTCTACATAATATAGTCAATATTCCATGGTTACAATTTTTAAATGTACACACAAAAGCTATAATACTACAATAAAATAATAGTCAAAATTACTTGGCAATGCTTAATGAGGGAGTATATGGGCTCTTGATCAAACTTCCAACTCTACAAACTTTTAAAGCTTCCCTTTCGCACTTCAAAAACAAAATTGTTGGTGCGGGAAGCATCCAACGATCGAACCTTAGTTTTGATAATGGCAAAGAATTCAAAGTTAAGTTAGTGTGTGATCTAACATGTTTGAATGAGTGTTTCAGGAAAGTCCTAGCTGCGGTTAGGCATGTGAAAAACCCTAAGGGGTGGTAACCTTAGGTCCTAGGGGGCGGTAACCCTAGGTGGAGGAAAACCCTAAGGGGCGGTAACCTTAGGTCCTAGGGGGCGGTAACCCTAGGTGGAGAAAAACCCTAGGGGCGGTAACCCTAGGTCCTAGGGGGGTAACCCTAGGCGAAAAGTCCAGTCGGTCTGGAGGACCGGACTGGCATCAGGTAAATCTCCTGAGTGGAGTAGGTGAGGACGCGTTCCCCGTAGAGGGAACAGTAGGCGTCGGGTCGACCTAGGGTTTCCGGTTGGAAATCCGAAGTCAGACTCGGACAGTCCGAATAGTGTCAGCTCTTTTTCACTTATGAATTATCATATTCTAACATTATCTTGCAGGGTATGCAATTGCTCGGACTAACCTTGTTTTGCAGGAGAAGCGACTCCTGGAACAAGGAGGTCCGAGCGCCCGGGATGGATCCGGGCGCCCGGGACCAACTTTTATCCCCTGCGCGACTTTGCGACATGGAGCAACCTGGTTGGCTGGCCACGTCACACTCCAGGCGCCCAGAAAGGTCCCAGGCGCCCGGAACCTCATATAAAAGGAGGGTTGAGGTGCAGCCTTAAAGACACAATCTGCTAAGCATTCTCCGTGCGACAAGCTGCTAACGTCTCGACTCAGAAGTGCTGCAACGACAACCCGGAGCTTCAGGTTTAGTCTTTTTATTGTCGGTACAATATTCTTTTCTGCTTAAATTGTACTTAGCTTGTAATAGCTTTTACGAATTATAGTTGTTGCCCACCGGAAGCAATCAAGGATCGCGGGCCTTCGAGTAGGAGTCGTCACAGGCTCCGAACGAAGTAAATCCTTCGTGTCCACTTTATTTACTTTCCGCTGCGTTATTTCTGAACAAGTTTTACGATTTCGAAAAATGAAATAGCCACGAGCGCTATTCACCCCCCTCCCCCTCTAGCGCTTTCGATCCATCAAAAATAACATAAAAAACTAGCATATTTTTTTCTTTTGCAAAGTAGGACACAGGTATTGAATCTGCGTAACCTAGTGGGAACATTAGCAAGAGTAAATCTTTTCGAGAAAAGGAGAGAATGTGAAACAAGGTAAGCTTAAATTCTACCAAGTGCCTATAGCAATCAATCATTGACGAAACTTAGTGACAGATGAATGATAAGCTAAAATCAAAATAATAAAAAAAAATGATGGGAGGGGAGGGAAGACATGTTGCAGGGTGAAATGGAAGTAGCGAGGAGAAAGAATGGCAACAGCGGCAAGAATATACTGCCTCTCCTTACATCGTTGAACAAGGCATGAGTCTTGCAATATCTAGGTCATCTCCAGAATTGGAGAAATAATGTAACAATAAAAGCAACACATAGGCCACTTCCACTGATTAAATAAGTCTTCCTATCTATTTTAACAAGGATTTGGACTGAAGTATCGATTTGGGAGAACGTTCAAAAATTGAAAAACTAAGTTTGGTTAATTGAAAAATGTGAGACTAAATCGGGACCACGTCAAATAATGAGGGACTAAATTAAGAATTAACTCTTTAATAAATATATATGAGGGGCATAAGCCTATTTAAAACCCCACAGTCGTTCCCTCAACCGACCTTCGACCTCCTCTATGGCTCCCTCCTCCGAATCCCGCCGCCGCCGCCGCCAACGAGCAAAATCTTTCTCCCACCGCAGGATGCTGAGAATGGCAGCTGAGGCTGCCATCACGGTAGCTTTAGTTGCTGCTACTGCCGCGGCAGCCTCGGATGCCGCGACAAGGCTGATCTCTGAAGCGGTGTCGATGTCCACAGTATCCTCTGCCACCGGACCTTCCAACGCCGCCAGACCGACCTCCAATCCCACCGGCGACCGTCCAGTGGGCTCTCGGCTACCTATATTCATGGGTAAGCACAACAGATTTAGTGACATTGAGGATTGAAGAAAGTTAATCAACTGTGAAGACTGTGAAGCAAGAATCTTTTTCTTTGACATTTTTGTAATTTGGATTTTTGAATCAAAACTGCTATTGATTGGTATGCATTTTGTGTAAGCCAATAGTTTAAATACTATTTATTTTCCTAAAAATTTTATCTCCTTACTCTGCTTTTTCAATTATTGTGGTTATTGTTGTGTATATTATTTGATTGAATTGACACAGACAGATTGATAATTATTGGATTGAAGGGAGACTAAAACATATGATTACTCTATTGTGAGATTCTTAGGTACAAAATGAAATAGGTAGGGGTGAGCATTCGATTAATTTGATATTAATTTTGTATAAATTTTTTTATTGTTATTTTAAACAAATTTAGTTAATTCGGTGTTAACTGAAATAACTAATTCGGTTAATTCAGTTTTAGTAAAATTTTGATTTGATTCGGCTAGTCAACACTAAATCAGTTTTCGGTTAATTTATGGACCGAATTAACCGAATACTCACTCTTAGAAATATATATCTAATCGGGGCACCGGGCACGGAAGTTTTCTAGGAATCACATGATCTGTGAAGGACTATGGAGTCTCTCCGCCATTGACAATGTTGGATAGAAATGTCAGAAGTAAAGACAATGGATCTTCGCTAAGCGGTGACAACTGACAAGGGAGATTCAGAGTCATCAGAAGCACTGCCCGCCTGGTCGCTACACTACTGTTTCTTCCTTTAAACTTAATCTATGGCAGTGTAAGAATCTGCACGTATAATTGATATGTTGGCACTCCCATTTCCTAAATTTTATAGGGCTTCGATTTGGGGACTCTTGCTTTGATATCTCCTGTGCAAGGTAAGACTGCTTTCTTAGCTGTGCTCAGGTCTGGCAGTTGCTCAGAGATTGGGCAAAAGTCGAGAATGGAGGACGAGCATATCTGCATTGATAATTTAGTCAGTCATCTTGGAGCTTCAGTCAATTTCCCATCTCCTGGTGCTTTCTATGGAGTGAGTTTCTGTTATCTATAGTTAGATTCACGCATTCATAGGCTTCTTTTCAAGAAATAGTGTGCTCGTTGCCTACATGGTTAATGCCATTTATTGCTCCTACCATCTTCAACTTTGTATCTTTGTTTCAGTTAGAATTCTGTTGTCAGATACTGAGATAAAGCAGTTAGTATTTTCAGGTTTTGACGGACATGGAGGATCTAATGCAGCTTACTTTGTGAAAAATAATATCCTCAAGTACATAATTGATGACAAGGATTTCCCTTGATGGATTAATTAAACCAAATTTAACTTCCCAAGAAAAACCTCTTCATCTTCATCTTCCTTGCACGTTGAAGATTAAGTGACAATAAAACTTCCTAACAAAACCCTTCATTTCCTACAATAATTTTGGTTTTAAAAGAGTCACAAATTAATGTTGTCTTTTATGTCTTCTTTAATGTTGGTGTGTGTTACAAGCAACTCAAAAGTGTATAAAAGGAGAAGAACATGTATTGTTTTACATATGTTGGACCCCGTGGTTGTTTTGATGTGATCAACAAAGTTTAGGTTAGGTCTTATTTGTCTGATCCCTATGTCTAAGTATGCAGGAGATTAGGAGCGCAGGAAGTTGAGCGGAAGACGCAGCTAGTGAGAAGGACGACACGGGAAGGGAGTCGATGGGCTCGGTGCATCTGAAGGATGAGAGAGCTGCGGAAGAGTACATCGATGGACGTGAAGAACGTGCGCGGCATTCGAGGGATGTAAAGCCAGGATGGAAGACTGCTCGAGGAGAAGGTCAGGAATTGGGTTCGAGTGAGCCCTATTCCGGTTGGCTAAATCACCCGAGCAAATCGAACCAGAGCAAGTTAACCAGGAGTTGACTTGACAAGTGTTCGGTCGACCGAACGCCATGATCATTTGACCTAACCCCTATCAACAAAAGGCAGTCGTTGGCAACCAGCAGCCACGTCAGCAACCAGCCGTTGGTTGATCGGTCGACCGGACCCTCTGATCGGTCAATCGAACCAGAGATAAACCAGAAGACTTAGTCGAGCGTGCTGATCGTGCCAGCTCAGGGAGACCGTTGGCTGATCGGTCGACCGAACGTAAGGATCGGTCGACCGAACCTAAGCTCAATCCACGTAGCCTGCATCCATTTTAAAAGCTGGGAGAGTTCATCAGTTCGGTCGACCGATCCCTCTCGAGTCAAACCTTAATCCCGAAGATCAAGGGCTCGATGAGTCTTGGAACCCCTATAAAGGGGTCTCGAATAGAATAATGGACAACGAAAATCATCAACTCTGTAATTCTTTTCTAAGCAACCTCTGCGCTCTTAAAGTGTAAAAGACTTCTCTGCCTTCAAAGAAGGAGACTCTTTTAGTGTGTCTTTCCACCGCCTTGGATTAACAACCGTCTCGATTGTAACCAAGTCAAATAGCTGAGTCGTCTCTCTTTTCTTTTCTATTAATTACTTTAATTATTAGTGTTGCTTTATTTTAGAGTTGAAAGTTTGAGGAGGGTATAATTTTTTATTGTAGGCAATTCACCCCCCTCTTGCCAGTCCCTGCTGCACCAACAACATATGCTAGTAAAACCAACAAAGTTTGACTTCCTCTTAATCTTCTTCCTCCTCTAAATAGACTCTGTTCCTTGGTTAATCTTCCATCAATCTAGTATCAGAGTGATGGGCAACAATCTTGTTTCTCTTGTGCCTCGATTCAATGGTGAAAAATTTGATTATTGGAGCATTCTCATGAAGTTATGTCTTGAATCACAAGACTTATGGAGTGTTATTGAAGAAGGAGTACCGAAGGAGGAAGACTAATTAACCGAACCACAAAGAAATATTTTGAAGAACAAGAAGCAAAAGGATAGAAAGGTTCTTTTTCAAATTTATCAAGCCCTTGAAATTTCAGTTTATGAAAGGATTTCAAAAGTAACGAGTGTTCAAAGAGCATGGGAGATTCTACAAACAACTTATTCTGGCCAAGACCAAGTGAAAAAGGTACGCTTACAATCTCTACGAGCAAATTTTGAAAAATTAGAGATGAAAGACAATGAAAATGTTTCAGAGTACTTCACACGAACCAGTTCCATTGTGAATCAAATGGCATCAAACGGAGAAATTATGGAGACCCAAAGGGTAGTAGAGAAAATCGTACGAAGTCTAACAAACAAATTTGATCATGTGGTAGTTGCTATTGAAGAATCACAAGATATTTCACTAATGTCCTTGGAAAGTTTGCAAGGAAGATTGGAAGCTCATGAGGTTAGAATTCTTCAACGAAGTCCTCTTATCTCTACATCAAATCAAGCTTTAAAATCCCAGTTCACATCCATGGGAGGTCGTGGCTCTTATCGTGGACGTGGAAGAGGTCGGAATCAAAGAAGAGATGGTAGATTTTCTTACCAGCAGTGACAAGAAAATGGAAAAGAAGAGTCTCAAAAAGAGGAGAGACAATTTTCCTATAATTTCCAAAGAGGAAGAGGATGTGGAAATTACAAAGGTACAAAACCTTATATTGAATGTCATTATTGTCATAAGCCAGGACATAAAATAAATGATTGTTGGGAAAAATATCCTGAGAAAATGTGAAGCTGGATTAGTACATAAAATGAACCTCAAAATTCAAACTTCATCGATTACAGTGATGGAAATATTGAAAATATTTGGTATTTGGATAGCGACAAGCTCGGCATATTAATGGTAATAAAAGCTTATTTTCAACTCAGAATCTAACCATGGGCAAGTACCTATTGGAGATGCTAAGTCCTACAAAATTAAAGGAGTAGGAGAAATCTCTTTCAAAACAAAGTCTGGAAAAATTGACAAAATGTCTGAGGTATTTTATGTTCCTGGTTTACAGAGTAGTCTACTTAGCGTTGGTCATTTATTGAGAAAAGGTTTTGATATTCAATTTGCTGATAAGTATTGCACCATGAAGAAGAAAAATCAGTATGTAGCAAAGATTAGTTTGGGCTCAAATAATTTATTTCCTCTCAAACTGGATATTATAAATGCTGCATGTTATCTTTATGCTAATGAAGAAATTTCCAAGTTGTGGCATGACAGATTTGGGCATCTGAATTTTCAAAGTTTGAAGGAGTTAGCAAGTAAAAATATTGTTCAAGGACTTCCTAAAATTGATGGAATAAGTGAAGTCTGTGAAGAGTGTCAGCTTGGAAAGCAACATCGAGAGACATTCCCATCTAAATCTAAGTGGGAATCACATTCACCCTTAGAACTTGTCCGCACAGATCTTTGTGGACCTATGCGTGTACCATCTCTCGGAGATAACATATATTTTTTATTATTTGTTGATGACTACACCAGAAAAACTTAGATTTATTTTGTTAAAGAAAAATCAGAAGCTCTCTCTTGCTTTAAAATCTTCAAAAATGAAGTGGAAAAATTTTTTGGTTATCAAATAAAAAATCTGAGAAGTGACTGAGGAGGTGAATTTCAATCTTCTTTATTTGAAGAATTCTCTCAAAACCATGGTATTAGACATGAATTGACAGCTCGGTATACACCGTAACAAAATGGTGTCACGAAAAAAAATAGGACAATCATGAACATGGTCAGATGCATGTTGAAGAAGAAAATTTTATCAGCTGAATTCTGGGCTGAAGCAGCTTCTTGTGGCGTCTACCTAATCAACATATCATTGACAAAAAGGTTACAAAATTCTACTCCAAATGAGGCATGGTACGGAAAGAAACCAAATGTTAGTCATTTAAAAACTTTTGGTTGTCTTGCATATTCTCATATTCTTGATGCTTTAAGAACTAAACTTGATGACAAATCTAAAAAATGCATTTTTATTGGATATAGCGAAAGAAGCAAAACTTACAAGCTTTACAATCCAAAAACAAAAAAAATTGTGGTTAACAGGGATGCCCGCTTTGATGAAAAAGCTTCTTATGTTTTCTCAGATTCGGCAGGTTCATCAAGTTGGGAAATTCTTGAATTTGAAGATGATTTTTCATCACCACAACCTGATGTTCCTAAAATAAATATGCCTCCATCACCATCACAAAGAAGAACAAGAAGTTTGAGAGACATTTATGATGTGACTGAAGAAGTAAATATGACAGATCAAGTCTATTTTACTTTCTTTGTAGGAGAAGATCGAATCACATATGAAGAAGCATCAAAAGAAAAGAAATGGTTGCATGCCATGAATGAAGAGATAAGCTCCATTGAGAAAAGTGATACATGGGAGCTCACTACTTTGCCACCATACAAATCTCCGATTGGTGTGAAATGGATTTTTAAGACTAAAACAAATCCAGATGGCTCCATTAATAAATACAAAGCAAGATTGGTTGCAAAGGGATACAAACAGAAAGAAGGTGAAGATTTCAATGAGGTATTTGCTCCTGTTTCTAGACTTAATATAGTTCGATTAATTAGTGCACTTGCTGTTCAAAAGGGTTGGAAATTATTTCAAATGGATATCAAGTCAGCTTTTTTAAATGGTTTTCTTCAAGAAGAAATTTATATAGAACAACCTCCTGGTTTTGTGAAAATAAGTGATAAGGACAAAGTATATAAGCTCGGAAAGGCTCTCTATGGGTTGAAGCAATCACCTCGTGCATGGTATGACTGAATTAATGATTATTTTATTAAATATGGTTTTCAAAGATATCTTTTTAAACATACGTACACTTTATATCAAACAAAATTCTGAAGGCGGTTTTATACTTGTGAGTCTTTATGTTGATGACCTGATTTTTATTGGAAATAATCAGGAGATATTGACAAAATTTAAAAACTCTATGATGAGAGAGTTCGAAATGACATATTTGGATGAGTTGCATCATTTTTGGGGCATTAGTGTTCAACAATGAGAGAAGGAACTTTTATCTCACAAGAATACTATGCATCTCTTTTCTAGTACCCGCACTCCATCAGACTAAGTTGTATATACCAGACCAATTAAAATTTAATCTTTGCTTGTATGAACATTCAAAATAGGTGACTCATGATATGCTGATCATGTACTTTTTTTCTCAATGTTAGGTTTCATCCATCGTGATATTAATGTTTTCTAAAGAAAAAGAATAAATATAGGGGGAATGATAATCCCAGCTAAAGAATTAGTCATATAATTAAATCCCAGTAAGTTAAACTTAAACTTATTTACTAGTAGAACTTTTCGAATAATAAAATTTGAACTTAGCTCGATATTATTTATTTTGATTACTTTAAGTTTTCCATTGTTGTCAAATGTAAAATAGCCTAAGTTCTTGATTTTTAATTTTGTGAATTTCAATCTGTCTCCCGTCATATGTTTGAAACACCTACTATACAACATCCATTAATTCAAATCATTATTTTTTACCAATAAAGTACTCAATTTGGAACCAACTTAAGTAGATTTTTAAATGCATAGATTGATTTCAGCTAATTATTTTCCATCTCACTCATTCTATATATAAAACATAAACTTTATGAGTTCGTGTAAGATAGAGTTAAATTAATCTTAACTTTTAAATTGATTTAAAGTTTAAGTTCATTAATATAAGAAAATTAATCAAGTTGAGAAATTAATTAAAAATATGAATTAAGTTTTGAAAAATAATTAGATTTAAATTTTGAAAAAAGAATGAGTTTGGTTAAGTATTTGATTAGTTTGAGTTAGGTTAAGTAAATTAATAGATTAATCCTTACATCTCACCCATTTCTAGATTAATCCTTATAAATTTTTTTTTGAGATGTTTATAATTTGAAATCTAGGAATTGATTAATATTTAAGTTATACTTTAAGTTTTTATCTAATAATCCTAATCTAGGCAGCAATAAGGAAAGCAGTAAATCAGGCAATCAAGCAAATCTATCTAATAATAAAGATGGTCTTTCTATTGAATTCTCCTAGATCATAACCTCAATAAAATCTATCAAGGTAATGATTTGATCATTATGGATCCAATATTAATTAAGTCCAACTTTATTAGTCAAGTTCGAGTTAAAGACTCATGCTTGGACTAGATTTCTATTAGTTTGATTTAGTAAAGACAAGTAAGATCTGAATCGATATTTGGCTTTGTATCCAAGTTCGGATCGGTTATATACGGCCCTTTATTTTCCAAGAATAAAATCAAGATTATTGAAACACAAAGTGAACACAAAGCTCCTACATCCGTTGTACTTTGTACTTGTTGAGAAAGCTCTAACATGGTGCGAGCCTCAACTTGAACTTAGTCTTGAGATTTTTAGGAGGCGCACAGAAGCATGTATTGTTAGGACAATAAGCATACATTTCTTCTGATCACAATATGCAAACAAATTACTTTTTTAGTTGTTCTAAGAGTCAAGTACATAGTCATCTAGTCTCTGTCAAAATGGATGAAATCAACGATGTAAATTCATATAGCCAGGGTATAATAATTAGTTTCCAGTGAATGTAATCCTGAAAGAGCGAGGCAACAGATATAGTAACTTATTGTCTTAGTGCAATTGAGGAACTTAGTGTCCCGCAACATCTAAATGATTCAACAAGCTGCTCTTCAGTAACCTAAGACAACGAAAGTAACTAGAGTCAGAAAAATACAAGACTATTCATTCAAGCTACCATCTCACTCCCGTAACATATTGTTGGATACAGTCAGAAAAATATAAAACGCGTACAAGATTACGAGGTATGAAGTTACGCCCTGCATACCTTCTGGTGAAGATTAGAAACAAAGACAGACCTCCTGATAGACTCTCCGTATTGAGCCATTGGAATTCTGTCGAACCTATTACGCATCTCAAGCAAACTGTACTTTCTCTGCGGAAAAGAAAAAAAAAAAAAAATCAATTACGACAAGTAGGTTTCCCTTTTCCTCCAACTACAGAAGATTAAATCCGGATCAAGGGACCGTGATCGCGCTCCTGTCCAGAATAGAATAAGCATGGCCAAGAGACCCGACGATAGTAAGGAGGGGGGAACGAACTCCTCGGCAGAGGGGTTCAACTGGAGAAATGCGAGGGCGAGCACATCTGAAATCGATTCCGTGCGGTCAAATCGGCCATCTTTCGTAGCACGGGGAGAGGAAGATGATGGAGGCTGGACTTGAAGGAACGGAGTCGATACCTGGAAGGAAGATCAGGTGACGTAACCGAGGCGTTGCGCTTAACTTCAGAAGAAGTCCGGAGAGCCGGCGCCGCTCATCGTCGCTGTCTTCCTCAATCTCTCCTCTCTTCGCCTGCTGGCCGCGATTCCAAAGAATTATTTAGGCCTTGGCCCATTTATCAACTCACTAGGGAAAAATATAATAGATTACCCGTTGGATCAGTGAGAGAACGACTCTTCTCATAAACATTCGAAACATACTTAATTGTTGTCCAATATATATTTGTCACAAAGTTTTGAAGTTTTGATTATGGGACTATCTTTTCTTGATTGTGGGTCAATGGTAGGATTATTCTTCAAATTATATTACTATTCCCCTTCATGAGATGTATTCTCTGTGTAACATTCCCTTTCTCCTTATGAGATTATTTTTGAGGTTTCCATGATTCATTAAATTTGATGTTACTGGAGAGAAACTACAATCTAAAAAGATTATCGCATCTTTTATTAATTCCAGTTAGTAGCATATTCGCTAATAAGCCTAGACTTCCTAGAATTGAACATATTTGTAATAAGATAAAATTTTATATATCTTTGAGCTACTTTAGGATGATTGTCAAGAATATGCTTATGATTATACAAGTATAAGGACCTATATCAATAGGTGAGAGTAACGCTCCATCATAAATAATACATTATACATGGGAGTAACGCTCATTCATAAAACTACAAATGATCAAGACATCTAGCTATTTAGCTATGAACTTCGAGAGATCGCCCTATAGATAACCTATGGATAGTTCAAAATAACAAGAGATTGCTCTACCATAAATAACCCGTGGACAGACAAGATATAACTATCTAGCTACAAACTGCGGGAGATCACTCTATCACGGATACCCCGTGATCAGCCTAGGGTATAACAACTTAAGAAGAACAATGTAATGACCCGACCCCTCGGCCCCTTGGGCGACGCAACTGATGACCCCTTATGTCGTCGACCGACGACCCTCGGCTGTGTCGTTACTTATTAGGTCTTCCCACCCCTGGCCAGTGGATTTTTGTCTTCCCTAGGATTCGAACTCTAGACCTCCAGGATAAGTACTAGAGTTTATGAATCCTGGTAGCCAAGTGAGTGCCGCTCACTTGGCTACCAGGATTCATAAACTCTAGTACTTATCCTGAAGGTCTCGAGTTCGAATCGAAGCAAAAATCCAGTGCAGGGGTCGAAAGACCTAATTTGGTGAGTTATAAGGAATAGTCTCTGTAACGACCCGGCCCCTTGGGCGGCCACACTAGCGGCCCAACTGGCGGCCCAACCTTGGTCCCTTGGGCGGCCACAATGGCGGCCCAACTGGCGACCCCTTATGTCGTCAACCGACGACCCTTCGGCCGTGCCGTTACTCACAAGGACTTCCCACCCCTGGCCAGTGGATTTTTGCCTTCCCCAGGATTCGAACTCTAGATCTCCAGGTTAAATACTAGAGTTTATGAATCCTGGTAGCCAAGTGAGTGGCAGGGGTCACCAATTGAGCCGCCATTGTGGCCGTCCAAGGGACCAAGGTTGGGTCGCCAGTTGGGCCGCCCAAGGGGCCGAGGAGCCGGATCGTTACAAACAATATAACAAATATATCGCAATCACTGTCAACTCTCTCAAGATTATAGTGGGGGCAATCATCAACCACTCGTAGGAGACTTAGTTGAAAGGATAGACCGGTCACTGTCAACTTTCTCAACATCATAATAGGTCACTCACTCGTATAAGACTTAGTTGAGGGGATATATTGTCACTGTCAACTCTCTCAACATCGTAGTGGGTCACCCACTCGTATGAGACTTAGTTGACATAATATACTGGTCACTGTCAACTCTCTCGACATCACAATGGGTCATCCAATTGTAGGAGATTTAGTTCACAAGATATACATACAACAACACAGTGTAAAGTTACTTACATAATAACCAACTACATCATCAAGAGTATACGAACTCTAAGCAATGATCCATAATCATAACTAGCATGTTAAACATAGGTACATCCAGAATCATAAACTAACACTCACATATATCTATATGTATGAAATGATCCAACAAGTGCCAACTATGCTTCATGCATAGTAATAGTAATACTTATAGTACACACGACACACGTGTGTACACTACATGGTATATACATAACAAATCATAAGCATCTTCCTATGGTACACACCATACATGTGCATACATTACATGATGTGCATCAATTAACATAAGCATTTTCCTATTGTACACATTATACACTTGTATACACTACATGTCATGTATCACATAAAATAAGCATCTGCCTATTGTACACACCACACAAGTATGTACACTACATTATATGAATAATTAAAATGTCAATCATCCTATTGTATACATCACACACGTTTGTACAACTACAAGATATGAAAAAAAAAACTGAGATTGCATGGATATAAACTGATCAACTCAAAGATCAAGCATATACGTATCAAACTAATGTTAAATAAGAATAGTCAAAATAAAGTAAATTAATCCATCAATTAAATTCATGCACTAAAATCAATAAACTATAAAAATCAAAAAAGAATTATTCTTCAAATTATATTACTATTCTCCTTTATAAGATATATTCTCTATGTGACATTCCCTTTCTCCTTGCAAGATTATTTCCAAGGTTTCCATGATTCGTTAAATTTTATGTTGCCAAAGAGAAACTACCATCTAAAATGATTACCGCATCTTTTATTAATTCCAGATAGTAGCATATTTGTTAATAAGCCTAGACTTATTAGAATTAAACATATTTGTAATAAAATCAAATTTTATATATATCTTTGAGCTAAGGATGATTGTCAAGAATATGTAACTTACTTGTCTGAAGGCGATGAGATGGTGCGCTGGCTCGGATCACTGAAGAATAGCGAGCTTTCTTAAGATCTGAAAAAACTCCGCAACAATCCTGCACATAGTCAGATGATCCAACAAAGCGTTAGTGACCTAAGATCAGGATGGGAAACCCTTGCTAGTCGCTCCGACGCTCAAGTTAGTCTCCTCGCTCAAAAGTGGAAGAAGAATAGTAGAGAATGCCAGAAAGTAGGACATCAAATGCAAATGATTGTGTTAAGTACTTTGTCAGCGGAGAGGATTTTCCTTTTTATACCACCTTACATAACCTCCACGATAGTGAGATGGTCCCCGATTTGTTAGAATCTGTTAGAAGATGAGAAAAGTACAACCTAGACGTCGTGCAATTATCCTTCCAGGAATTTTTTTCTACCCCAGATGTACTTCCTTTGTCGTTTATCACTGGGGCCTGTGATAACATGTCTCAAGAACTATATCATTTTATCTAGTTAATAAATGAGGATGGTTCGAGGGAGAATATTCCTCGACAAGTTTGCCAAACTATTCTAATGTTGTCGACAACTTGTCTGTTGAATATGTCCCAGCCAACCATTAAGCTGGTTGTATATAGAGAATACCTTCTGTTGAACATATTTTAGCCGACCATTAAATCGGTTGTATATTGAGAATACCTTCTATTGAATATATTCCGGTCGGTCATTAAATCGATCGTATATTGAGACTACCTTTTCTTAAATATATATTGGTCGTATAAAATAGCTTCTATTGAATACATCCCAGCCGGTCATTAAGCCGATCGTATATTGAGAGTATCTTCTATTCAATATATCTCGACTAGTCATTAAGCCGGTCATATATTGAGTACCTTTAAGCTCACTCAGACTTTGCCCAATCAAGCGCACACAAGCAACCTTACGTTCGTTCAACCTTCGCTCGGTCGATCATATGCTAAGAGCTTTATAAGGCTGAGTACCTTAAAGCATGTTTGGGTTTTTCCCGGTCGAGCATACATAGACAACCTTATATCCGTTCGGCCTTTGCTCGGTCGATCATATGCTAAGCGCTTTATAAGGCTGAGTACCTTAAAGTTCGTTCGGGTTTTACCCAATCGAGCATACATAGGCAACCTTATGTTCATTCAACCTTCACTCGACCAATCGTATGCTAAGAGCTTTATAAAATTGAGTACCTTAAAGCTCGTTCGGATTTTGTGTACATAGGCGACCTTATGTTCGTTCAACATTCATTTGATCGATCATATGCTAAGAGTTTTATAAGACTGAGTGCCTTTAAACTCGCTCGGGCTTTACCCGGCGAGCGCACACAAGCAACCTTATATGCGTTCGGCCTTCGCTCAACTGATTGTATGCTAGGAGCCTTATAAGGCTGAGTACCTTAAAGCTCATTCGGGTTTTGCAAGGTCGAGCATACATAGACGACCTTATATTCGTTCGGCCTTCACTCGATCGATCGTATGCTAAGAGCTTTATAAGACTGAGTACCTTAAAGCTCGTTCGAGTTTTGCTCGGTCGAGTGTACATAGGCAACCTTATATTCGTTCGACCTTCACTCAGCCGATCGTAAACTAAGAGCTTTATAAGGTTGAGTGTCTTTAAGCTCGTTGGGGATTTACCCGATCGAGTGCACACATGTAACCTTATAATCGATCGGATTTATAACCGATCAGCCCTATCTGAACATCCAGCTCGAGAGATGCTCAAGCACGTTTTTGGGACTTTGATGCAGGGTGATCAATAGAACCAGGTACCAAACATCACCCTATCCAAATCTTGAACGCCATCTCACCTTGACTTTAATATCCCTATCATTTTCTGAGTCCGCTCATCATAACTCATATCAATGCTTATGATTATGCATGTATACAAGGACCTAAATGTAAATTAAATTAATCTAATACATATATAGTAGAGAGGGCTAACTTTTTACATCTTCCTCCACTATCCACAACAAAAACAAAATGCTGACACAAAACTATCCAGGATTAAACCAGAATCAATAGAAGAATGATTTAGATTGTTACCAAAAACAAAAGAAATGATATTAAATTTTAGTGAACATTACTCCAAGAGTCATCTTATCAACCAACCGGCTAGGATGTTGAAATGCAGGTCGTTTTCCCCATTGATGAAATAAAAATGACACTGGATCTGTCTTCCATGTTAAACCTGATAAGATAGCAACAGCATGCAGCGCCTAATGACTATAATAATATAGATAATAACCTGAAGAAAATTTATCACTTATTTAAAAGTAGAAGTAGCTCTTCAGAAAACTACTGTTCAAGGCTATGTCAGTTATCCCTTCGAAACAGCAGGAGATATCATCAATTTTCTTAACATCTCCATGAACCTTCTCATCTGATGTTTCCAGTCCCATTGAATTAGAAATAATTTTATTTGAAATTACCAAATCTCGGGAGACCGCCTCACTCTAATAAATTAAACAAACAAAATGGTAATAGATCAATACAACATGTTCCTGACATAGGGCGCAAGATGAGAAAAGCAGCACAGACATCTATAACCATCATTAAAAGACACAATAAACAGCCAAACTAAGCAGTAACTAACATATACTCAATCAAGAATGTATACTCCAATATCTGAAATTCTGACAAGAATACAATAAAAGAAGGAAAAACAAGGTTTAGTACAAATAGGAAATTCAACCATAAATTCAAATCATCAGAATAACCAAAAGAAAAGTCAACTGAAAGCGCCTGTGTCTCCAGAAGATGACCTGGAATTTCATTAACGTGAAGGTTGGAGTAATTGAAAGTGGCACCAGAAGCGTTAGACCAACAATAATAAAAGGATTTGTGAAAGTGAAAAGGCCATATGATTACCTGCCAACTGGAATCCATGATGACATACACAATATACTTCTTTCGAGCACGAGTCATTGCAACAACATATAAAAGCCTACGCTCCTATTCATGACAAGATTTCCGAAGGGAAGAAAGCTAAGAATATAATGAAAAGACAGACTTATTACAAGGCTCACCTCAAGAGTTGTTGCACCTTGGTGAACATCATTATATTCATGAAGCAAAGGAATTTCATTATCATTGGCCTACAACCAACGCTAGCGTCAAAATGCTAACAAACTCATTATTAAAACATAAATAAAGTCTTGATGAGATTCCACATCAGAAGGCAAAAGCAGAAATAAAATGTTGAAGTTTACATCTTCATGAGTTTTGGCATTATTATTTAAAAAAACAGAGAAATTCGAGTCTCGATTAGCTGAATGTGTTCCACAGTAGATACACCCAACTTGAAAATGTCACTTGTATGTCTAGTTTGTTGGTGCTGGAAGCACCAGCTAATTGAACCTGTGCTTTGATATTGGCAAAGGGTTCCTACACAGTCCCTGATCACAGAACAAACCAAGCAGCTGCAAAGCAATAGATTCATTAAACTATTAGCATGTCATCATCCACCAGCCTGAGAATATAAATCTTACATTTCACTTACCTGGATAGGATGACACAAGGTCCAGAGTCATACAAGGCCAAGCCAGCAATATCATTTTCCTCTTCAAGTTACAATGATATTCTTTTTGCATTTTGGAATTTTACTAACAACTAATTGTGTGTCAAGCTACGATGATGGTGCATACTGAAATTTGATGTCTATGGTTGGCCTTGTTTTCATTCTGAAAGAACTGTATGATACAATATTAGATAGATAAGTGGTGTTTCTCTAGGGTATTACGCTTTACAATATTGCTCCCTGAACCTTTTTGAACATTGTCTCATAAAGAGGTTCTTCATCAACTACCTGTCCTTTTCAAGTCCATCCGTGGTAGATAAAAATCAGTCTATTTCCGTTTCATGTCAAACTAGCGACACATCATGACAATGGTGAATTGGAGATGGGAGGATGGATATGAGAAAATTCTTCAACAGGAATCATAATTTTGGAACTGCATTATACTAACAAGGTCACACTTTGGCTTGCATTGATGCATGCCGAGAAAAATTTAGATTAAGAATAGGACTATAATAATTAGACAGTTAACTGAAATTAATTGTTTCGTACTATAGCAGACTGATACTAACAATTAAATAGAACGAAGAGCACTTAGCGAGAAGAAGAAAGATGGTTTTTGTGTGTTTTGGTTTGAGGTTCTAGTGGCCTTTTTGTAGAAAATATCAACTTCTCCTCAAATTCCATTCAAAGGGAGATGGCCACTAACAACCATCCCTCAACCGTTGCTTAGTTGACAAACTCTAATCATTGGGCTAAGCTCCATTTAGTTAACACTACCTACTTTAATTTGTCTTCATTTTTGCCTTCTTCACACACACACACGAGTATAAATTATTATTCTGATGAATTTAATTGTATATGATCAATGAGATCTGAAATGGAATTCATTAAAAAGGGAGAGGATTTTATTTATAAGAAAGGAAAAGGAAGAACCTTTAGGAAGTTCAAAAAGTCAAGCTAAAGGAAGGGAGAAAAGGTTTCCATCTCCATATGAAAATATTATTATTAATTTCTTTTATCACACATTTAATTTGCATTAACTCATGATTGCCCTTACAAGTTTTGTTAATTCATTAATATTAGATAATAATTGAAACAAAAAACACAAAGAAACATAAGAGATCAATTATAGATGGAAAAAATAAATACATTGAAACGTGTAGAGAAAATTAACACAAAATAATACTTGGAATGCAAATTGCACAATACTTAAACTGAGTGAAAATGGAGCTGCAATTTCTATTGGCAGATGCATTTGCATACCTTCACGATGAAAACAACATCCCATTCTAGACCTTTTGACTGAAAGAAAAAAAAATGTGTTCAGCTATATCCTAACCATCGACGTCAATATGAAGGAAATAACATTGTTAATTACAGAAAATGAACCTGGTGAATAGTTGTCACTGTAACAGAGTTTTTATTTTCTTGCCTACTAGATCGAAAATTTTCTGTTTCTCTCAAAGTTATGAACTCAATGAAGGACTTGAGTATGCGTCAACAACCTTCTTCTTTGCTAATGTTTTGATCTTCTGAATCAGTGTTCTCAAAAATGGCCTAGGAGGCCGTATAGGCGCTAGGCATCAGCTAGCCGCATCGAAAATATGCTAGTCGGCCAACCTAGGCACCCTTGGCCCCTAGGCGGGATTAAATGGGCCTAGGTACCGAATAATCAGTTGAATCATCTAGGCACCGTGGAAATAGTATAGGTTTTCATGTTTTTCTTAGTTTTAGCTTTTAAATTTAAAGTCCAATTTAAAAAAATGAAACGTAACCCCTTTCTTTTGTTGGGCTTAAGTTTTATAAACCCTAAACTCTGGTCCAACAAGAAAAAAAATAGGTTGGATGTCAACAAGTTGAACAATCTAGTATTTATCCAATTTAATGCTAGATTGTTGAACAAATTAAAAAAAAAAAAAAGGAATGTTGATGGCCTTATTGCAAAAGATGTTTCAAATGCAAAGGTTGGATTGTGGATGATGGGGAAGATCATAAGGTTGAACTAGGTTTCGAGACCACTTGGTAAATGGTTGATGAAGCAAAGGAGTAGATGAAAAACTACAACCCTAAAGAAGCTCTAGAGTGACAACTTCACGAGTATAATTTTGCATCCAGAGAAGAAGAGGAGGATCACAAAGATGTATTGAGTTTGTGTCCGATGAAGAAAAAGTTGTTGAAAATTATGGAGAAGAAGTAGAATAAATTTGTGATATTTTATTAGATGTGTAAATTTGAACTCATTTTAAATTAGATGTTAATGTGTTGGAGTTACAGAATATGATTTATTATATAATTTATGTTGATACCATGTAAATCGTCTAACGGCACCTAGTCCCCACCTTGGAGGCCTAGGTGCTAGGCATTGGTCCAGTGCCCGACTAGCACCTAGCGAATTTTAGAACCTTGCTCTGAATTAGTAAAATGCATGGACAAGAAATCTGACAGACTGACACAACATCCATGAAATATTGAACTACCTGCCAATGATACTAATTTTCAGTAAAATCAAAAAACTGTAAGCACATATTAGATAAACACAAGAAAAATACGATATAAATTGAGCTGTGCATGATTCTAGTTCCTTTGCATATGCATTCTTTATCTCCAGGTTTAACAGTGTAAGTATGCACTTTGTTTATCTGTATCTGTATCCTAGGAGAATAGCCACAAAGATATTCAAGCATAATTCATAATTTTAGAGATAAACTAAGGATTAAAAAAAAGTGACATATAGGCATTGTTTTGAAAAGGTTCCAATCGCACAAGAATCATTCAGGCTAGAACAATCTAGATGGTTAGATTCTAAGTCATGCTCAAGTTGGTATTGCTTAGATAAAACTATTTTTTCCAAACAAACAAACAAGAGGAGATTATATATATATCGCTCAGAACAACATTTGTAATTTTGTTATATAAATTGGCATTGGTTCATTGACATGAATCATTGAGTTATGTTTTTTTTGTGTATTATCTATATCGCTTAGATTCTTTTACAACATATTTACATGATGTTGAGAATTAATTATGGTGGTTTAAATTTTTGTTTATAAGATTGATGGAGTTGATTAACTGGATGCAGTATATGGTATATGTGAACTTATTTTTTCATGCCATGATATTATAAGCAATATAATTATTAAAAAAAAATAATGATAATGGATCACATGTTATGTAGTGACTCGACGACATATTGCTCACATAAGCTTTGAAAACCATGCAGAGAATTTTGTGTAATACCTTACAGATTAGTTTCAGTATGAAAACCTTGCAGATTTAAGTCGCAAGAAAATCTTTCATTCACAAATAACAAATGGTTCCCTTAATTTTCTTGGCCTCAATGGGAATAAAACAAAGGTTGCAACAAAAGAAAGCATTTGTAGATTCATCGCTACATAGTTCCCATTACGTGAGCAATTTGTTTTGACAAATTTCTAATAAAAGAAAATAACCAGAATTTACAACCATTTAGGGTTTATCAATTCAGGGAATCATTATCAGCATCACCACTACCATTTTATTTGAAAATCAACTTGAAATATTTAGTTCCACAAAGTTGCGTTCTTAGATTAGAATCAGTACATAAGCTACATATACAGCATGTTCGAGATCAGGGATTAAAATACCGTGTCAAACCAATCGAAACAAGCAAAACATCTGGTTTCACCCACCGATTGGCATTGGCACAACCCCAATACTAGGCCCCGTAGCAACAGAGAGGCATCACGCGCGGAGGAGTCATGCGACCTCACGGCCACTGCGGAGAGGTCATGCGACCTTGCAGCCGCTATGGAGGGGTCGTACAACCTCACAGCCGTTGTGGAGGGGTCGTGTGACCCCCGCGTCTACGGCGGAGGCGTTGCGCGACCTCGTGTCCGCCGCGGAGGGGTCGCACAACCCCCGCGGTCGCGCCGGAGTCACACCGCGTAGTCACACGACTTTCTCACGTGTCGCTCACACTATTAATGACTGTGGGAAGCATCCACCCTCAGTCCATTATTTGTACACATGGGATTAGATTAATCCCATTGAAACTCTTTACATATATCCTACAAACTTAGCTTCATGTCACCAGACATGCTCATGCATTTTTTAATTTTTATTGGCGTGTTTTGTTCTAATTGTACTCTTTTTAGTCGAGGACAGATCAAGTTTATTTCACTGTGATGGACCCCAACAAGCACGACTTAGGGTTGAGTCAAAGGTAGGACAAGAGAATTGGAAATCATAATAAGCTATAAATCTTTATTATATTATATCTTCAAGATGTGGAAAATTAAAATGAAACCTGTGTTTGCAAAAATTGCACTTCATGCATTGTTTGAACAAAGAAACCAGTTGGAAGGCACATTAGAGGAAAAGAAGCAAAAACATTGAAAGGTCAGGGGATATTCATCAATCGCTTGTAAACAAGTTATTTGGGAGGTCGGAAAGCAGTAGTTAAGCTTTGAACAAAGGAATTGTAGTTGTACTAGGTGATGCATCAATAAAATCTCAAACTGATTTACATGTTGATGAAGAACCTAAACAAAACAAAAATAAGATGGGGAACGAAGAATTGGCCTTATCTTCATTTGCAAAGAAGTTCTTGCACCACAATGGTGCACAGCAAGGATTTGATTCCCTACAAAATATGTAACAATGTCCTAAGGAACATAAGGTAATGCCAACTTCATGGAGGTTACATATAGATCTTTGGAAAACAAAACATCAGGAAAAAAACACATTAAGATAATCTAATTTGAAATCCAATCAAGAATGTGTCAATATGAACTACAAAAACATTAAGAAAAACAATGAAATAATCAAATGGACATGTCTTGCACAAGCATAGTCTAAAAACTCGATCAATTCCAGTCCAGAGTGTTGGAGTTGAATTGGAATTTGGAATCAATCAAGCCTCGTCTAGTTGTGACTAATTCAGGGGGCATTTGACCAAAAAACTTATGATAGAATGTAAATTAGAGAAAATTACATGACTCCGTCTCTTCAATCAAGCTTCTTTTGGACATAGCTTCTAAGATAAACTATGGATTCCCTCTCTTTAACATATTTTTTATTAGCCAAACTATGAAAATTGTGTTGTTAATTATCTATTGTTATTGTGGTTTTGCTTTTCTACTTATTTTTGGGTGGATTGCAGAAGATAGTAACAATACATATATAGGCATTAATTTGCAAACAATAAAGGTACGCAGGCTTACACACTTTTCTGCATGTTTCCTGCAAGCTGAAAACAAAATGAGTTAAATGTGCTGATTTCAATTTCTTTTGCAACTGCTTTTCTAGCTACTATTCCAATTTGATCCCTCATCTCTGATGCAGCAGCA
The DNA here is from genome assembly GCF_018446385.1 of Zingiber officinale. NCBI lineage: Eukaryota > Viridiplantae > Streptophyta > Magnoliopsida > Zingiberales > Zingiberaceae > Zingiber > Zingiber officinale. The sequence continues at coordinate 127,324,310 of NC_055997.1, forward strand.
ATTGTGAAAGTCATTGCTAGGATGTTGGATGGATCAATTCCCTGAGAGAATACAATCCAAATAAGGAGCTAAGCAAATGAATACCCTTACAAATATTATCAATCATTTAATATTAGTCATGATTAGGATCCACATACCTATTTGAGCAGTGTCAGCACATGCCAAACCATTGTGGATGTCTGAACCATTGCATCCATCAAAACCAGGAGAATAATAAGTATAGTTCAGTGAAAACGGAGCCAAGAGATATACCTTTCCACTTCCTGGACCAGCAACAATCATCAATAGGACTGAAGTGTCACTGCAAGCAGCTTCTCTCTGCGCGTCATTAACGTTTTTCTAATAATCCCATTACTTATGCAGCTTCAAAGACTTATCGTCAGCGTCCTCCAATAAGAGAGCTGCTTTTCCCCCCCTCCCGGTCTGACACACACCCCTCTTCTTCTCCCCTCTCTCCCTGCCAAAGGACACATGTAGCTTCCTCCTTTTTTTTTTTTTTTAATTTCATTTAATTTTTATTTAGTTTTAATTTTTTAATTAATTTTGTTTAAAAATAACTCTCAGTATATTTTAAATTTTATTTGTTAATTAATTTAATTTATTATTTTTTATCAATACTTATTTTTTCAGTTTTATATAAATTTTATTTAGTTTTTATTTTTTAATTAATTTAATTTATTAATTTATTTAGTTTTATTTTTTAATTAATTTTGTTTATTATTTTTCATTAATACTTATATTTTTTAAATTTTATTTAAGTTTTATTTTTAATTAATTTTATTTATTATTTTTTTAATATTTATTTAGTTTTATTTCTTTAATCAATTTTGTTTATTATTATTATTATCAAATTTTTTTATTTTTTTTATTTTATATAATTTTTAAATTACTCCCTTCCTGTAAATTACCTTCCTAATTTGACACTTAAATTACCCCTCATCCAACTATTGACACATGTCATAATCTTCTCTCCCTTTAAATCATCCCTCCCTCCAACCATTGACACGTAACACATGTCAGTGGTTGGAGGATGGGTAATTTAAAGAGGGTGAGAGATTCTGACATGTGTTATGTGTTAGGACCAAAAGGGGTGAATAGCTCGTCGCGTTCGCTCTTGCTCGGCGTTGCTTGGCATTGCTTGTTTCTTCAAGAATATGCAGCGGAAAATACAGAAACAAATGCAACAACGCTAACACGGTTGGTTTACTTGGTATCCACCTCACCAGAGGTGACTAGTCCAAGGATCCACACCACGCACGCACCCTCCACTATGAAAACACTCCTTTTCGGTAACTACCGAGGGCGGAGAAGCCCTACAAGACTCTCAGTACAAGAAGAAAGGAAAGGGAAACAAAATACAAGCGCAAAGCTTACAATGAGTACAGAAAACCCTAACCCTAGCTTCTCTTCTTGCCTTTGATCCGCCTCTTGACTTGGAAAGCTTCCAAGATCCTTCAAGAACGGCGACTGATCTTTGAGGCGCTGGCGAGTAATCTGGAGTGAATCGGTGAAATTCTTCAGCCATCGAGCGCCTGCAGCTATAAGCGATGTCGGCGGTGGGATCCGATCGATTCAATGTTCCCAATCGATCGGGAGGCTTTGGATCGATCCACGGATCGATCGGGCGCCTCGTTCTGGAAGCGCTGGATCGATCCACGGATCGATCCACGCTTATCGCGCGGCGGCCGCGTCCCAATCGATCCATCGATCGATTGGGACCTGAATCGATCCACGGATCGATCCGGAAGCTGCTCGATTGGGGGGTGCGGATCGATCCAGCGATCGATCCAGGAACTGGATCGATCGATCGATCCAGCACTTGGTTTTTGTCCAAAACCAAGTCCTAAACCTCCCAAACCAACATCCGGTCAACCTTGACCTGTTGGTATGTCATGCCTAGCATCTAGTCACTCCCTTGACCTGCTAGGACTCCCTTACCAAGTGTCCGGTCAATCCCTTTGACCCACTTGGACTTTTCCCGTGCCAAGTATCAGATCACTCCCTTGACCTACTTGGACTTTTCTTTCATGCCAAGTATCCATCAATCCTTTGACCTACTTGGACTTCGACACCGGATGTCCGATCATCCTTGATCCATCTGGATTTTCCCTTGCCTGGCTTCACTCACCAGGGCTTTCACCTAGCTTCACTCACTAGGGTTTTCCATCTGCCTAGCTTCACTCACTAGGACTTTCACCTAGCTTCACTCACTAGGGTTTTCACTCTGCCTAGCTTCACTCACTAGGACTTTCACCTGGCTTCACTCACCAGGATTTCCATCTGCCTAGCTTCACTCACTAGGACTTTCACCTGGCTTCACTCACCAGGATTTCCATCTGCCTAGCTTCACTCACTAGGACTTCCTTCTGCCTGGCTTCACTCACCAGGACTTTCATTTTGCCTAACATCCCAGTTAGGACTTCCCAGTCAAGTATCCAGTCAACCTTGACCTACTTGACTCTTCTTCAATCAATATCTTATTGTCAAACATCTAAACCCAAACCAAGACTCAGCTTGGTTACCCAGGTCAACCTTGACCTGAGGGATATTGCACCAACATTATGCGTCAATGATTGGAGGGAGGGATGATTTAAAGGGAGATAAGATTATGACATGTGTCAATAGTTGGATGAGGATAATTTAAGTGTCAAATTAGGAAGGTAATTTACAGGAAATGAGTAATTTAAAAATTATATAAAATAAAAA